>NC_064920.1:562647012-563848887 GCF_023897955.1 Schistocerca gregaria | reverse complement strand
TTGGTAATGGTCTCATGCTTTACCCTATCCTGAGCAGTATGACCTTTATTGTCACTAAGTACATAAACCCAGTATGTGTTTCTTAATAGTTGAAACAACATGTTGCTTTGAGTGAATTACAACAGATTTTCTCCCAAATCCATCAGATGTCGTCTTCAATCATCAAGGTTGACATATTGACAGATAAATGTTTTATACATTTATCTCTGCGAATTAAACATTCAGTCACAGTTTCGAGAGCATACATTCCTGCTCGTAGAACAACAAATTCTCTAACAGTTCACCATTATTTTCATCTTCAGTTACAGCAACCACTTCTTTATTCACCAGCAGAATAACGTACCTGTTGCCAGCAGGGAATCCCGAAATACCAAACCTTTTATACACAACGCTTTTGATATCCTCGTAGATGTGTAATATGATAGCTTGAGCTGTCGATGTCTGTAGCATAATTACACATAATTTAAGGACAACTTGTTTAGTGTGCAACCATAACGAAAGCTGAAAACAAGTGTTTTCGAAATATCCAAAATGGCTACCTACCGCGATAGATTTGGCAAAGACTACATTAAGTTCAATGGCGACTAAACGCGGTAGCGTTCTCGCTTCCCGAGCACGGGGTCCCAATTTCGATTCCCGGCGGGGTCAGGTATTTTTACCTGTCTCGAATTGACTGGGTGTTGTAGTGTCGTCATCTTCATCATCATTCATCCCCATTACGGTCGGAGGAAGGCAACGGCAAACCAACTCCACTAGGAACTTGCCTAGTACGGCGGTGCGGGTCTACCGCATCTTTCCCCTATGCTTCTGAGAGCATGGGACTTCATGACCAACCTACAGTTTTTTGAAAATTTGATTTGTCAATTTCTGCAGCTGCAGCAAAGCTACCTCTCTAGGACGTTGCTAGTCTTATATCGCGCATATGTCATATATTTTGCAAGGTTTTTGCAAACATGCTATTACTCATCAGTTTGAAAAAAGTTCTTTTAAACTCAGTTCCTCCATAGTAACTATCAGCAGAGTCTCACACCAAGCCAGGTGAAGGAATGTAGTACGCGGTGTCCAGCTGTTATGTTTTAATATACAGACAATGAGACATTTCTGCATATCTTTGAATTTGGCGCCATTTTAGCAATTTAAAATGAAGCTGCGCTCCGAGTGGGTGCTTCATTTTAATATTACATTTAACTTGGCTGTTTCTCCATATAGGGCTTCATCCACGGAGCTTGCTTAAATTATATAAATTCATAAATATTTTTTAAAACTAGTTTACGTTCTTGCAGGTGCTGTAATGCATAAAGTAGTTATTGTTACGATAAAAGGTCAAAATTTAATATTTATTTGTCTGGTTTTTAATTATCAGGTGGTTGTACGTTTTCTCCGGACCTGAGAGCAAATCAGAATGACAATCGTAAACCCTGTCGTGGTATCTGAGTTCCCTTTCTGGAATGGACTCTATCTTGGAATCGCCTCGATATATTCCCCGTCAAAAACCTCTGAAAGAAACAATTGAAAATTAGTCGCTGTAGATACTGAAAGACTGTCCATCTGTATAGAATTTTCATACCACAATACATAATTTAAGATTTGTCAATTTTCTCATCATAATTTGCCATGGATCTCCTCTTGGCAACGACATATCTATAAGAGTATGGGGCAATACCGCCGCTAATGTATCTTTCAACTTAGTGGAGCTGTTTGATGCGGTTACACGCTGCAGTTCCCCCATAGTAACTTTCAGCAGGGTCCCACACCAAGCCAGGTGAAGGAATGTAATTCGTAGAGTCCATTTATTATATTTCAAGATACAGACAATGAGACATTTGGAATACATTGGCTAAGGGCAACACGTAAATTTTCAATTTTGAAGCTGGTTACACTTCTGATGCCTTGCACTTGAATACATTACATACATTGAAAGCTCTTTGGTAACACCTCCCATACAATGAAAGCTCTTTGATTTTCTCATGTTTTATAATTTCAGATATTAACGAACTTTTAAGTCTGTCAATTGCAGTAAGTGATCTTGAAGTAAAAATGTTTAATAAACTTACGTATTCATATGGAAAAAGCACTTCAGATTAACGAAATTAAAATCATCTTCAGAAAAATGTGTTGTCATGTCTTGCCTACTTATGATTTTGAAGTATGATATACACATTACGAATGAACTGGTAAAAAGAGTATCGAATCTATAAATCTGAAATTTATATTAAAGTGCCACTTCTGGTGCAGTGCAGCAATACTTTTCGGCTGATAACGAAGGAGCCGAAGAACAAGTGACCGTCGATTTGGATTGCTTAGATTCCGAATGTTTACTGTAGAATAAATATTTGATTTATAGTATTAATAAAATTTAATCCCATAGTATTTTCAATTCCTCATTTTTCTTTTCCGTTAATCCTATTTACTGTGCTTCCAAAAAAAAATAAATATGAAAACGAATACAGCACAAAAGGTCGTAAACTTCGCTGCTGAGGCTACAGTGTGAGAGGGTGTGGAGGATTCAGTAAAACGTTTTATCGTAAATGATTAAACATTTCACTACACAAAGTTCTTTGGAATAGACTGAAATGATGCAAGACGTAATAATTCAGTAATTATAATAACTTTCCAAAATTTGTCGCAGAGTTGTCAAAGGAATGAACAGTAAGTTTGACATATGTGATATGCGCAAACAGAAGTGGTAGAAATAGTTTTAAACATATCTAGGTAGGACATAATTTCAAGCTGATAACGTAGCATCCGAATTATTGTGTTTTGCGCATGGGTGTGCTTATGCGTGCGCGCGCGCGCTTCTTGTGTGTGTGTGTGTGTGTGTGTGTGTGTGTGTGTGTGTGTGTGTGTGTGTGTGTGTTTAGAGAATGAAATAAAACAAAAGCTTTCCACACATTTTCGGTTATTATGTAAAATACGTAATTTGAGAAATCAATGTGTATGTATGATCACAGTTCAGAGGCAAAGATGTTTCAAAAGTGATGCTCTTATACACTCAAGGAAATTGAAATAAGAACACCGTGAATTCATTGCCCCAAGAAGGGGAAACTTTATTGACACATTCCTGAGGTCAGATACATCACATGATCACACTGACAGAACCACAGGCACATAGACACAGGCAACAGAGCATGCACAATGTCGGCACTAGTACAGTCTATATCCAGCTTTCGCAGCAATGCAGGCTGATATTCTCCCATGGAGACGATCGTAGAGATGCTGGATGTAGTCCTGTGGAACGGCTTGCCATGCCATTTCCACCTGGCGCCTCAGTTGGACCAGCGTTCGTGCTGGACGTGCAGACTGCGTGAGACGACGCTTCATCCAGTCCCAAACATGCTCAATGGGGGACAGATCCGGAGATCTTGCTCGCCAGGGTAGTTGACTTACACATTCTAGAGCACGTTGGGTGGCAAGGGATACATGCGGACGTGCAATGTCCTTTTGGAACAGCAAGTTCCCTTGCCGGTCTAGGAATGGTAGAACGACGAGTTCGATGACGGTTTGGATGTACCGTGCACTATTCAGTGTCCCCTCGACGATCACCAGAGGTGTACGGCCAGTGTAGGAGATCGCTCCCCACACCATGATGCCGGGTGTTGGCCCTGTGTGCCTCTGTCGTATGCAGTCCTGATTGTGGCGCTCACCTGCACGGCGCCAAACACGCATACGACCATCATTGGCACCAAGGCAGAAGCGACTCTCATCGCTGAAGACGACACGTCTCCATTCGTCCCTCCATTCACGCCTGTCGCAACACCACTGGAGGCGGGCTGCACGATGTTGGGGCGTGAGCGGAAGACGGCCTAACGGTGTGCGGGACCGTAGCCCAGCTTCATGGAGACGGTTGCGAATGGTCCTCGCCGATACCACAGGAGCAACAGTGTTCCTAATATGCTGGGAAGTGGCGGTGCGGTCCCCTACGGCACTGCGTAGGATCCTACGGTCTTGGCGTGCATCCGTGCGTCGCTGCGGTCCGGTCCCAGGTCGACGGGCACGTGCACCTTCCGCCGACCACTGGCGACAACATTGATGTACTGTGGAGACCTCACGCCCCACGTGCTGAGCAATTCGGGGGTACGTCCACCCGGCCTCCCGCATGCCCACTATACGCCCTCGCTCAAAGTCCGTCAGCTGCACATACGGTTCACGTCCACGCTGTCGCGGCATGCTACCAGTGTTAAAGACTGCGATGGAGCTCCGTATGCCACGGTAAACTGGCTGACACTGACGGCGGCGGTGCACAAATGCTGCGCAGCTAGCGCCATTCGACGGCCAACACCGCGGTTCCTGGTGTGTCCGCTGTGCCGTGGTGTGATCATTTCTTGAACCGCCCTCTCGCAGTGTCCGGAGCAAGTATGGTGGGTCTGACACACCGGTGTCAATGTGTTCTTTTTTCCATTTCCAGGAGTGTAGGTAAATTTCTTCGACCGTGGCGTCTGTAAATGTTACGTAATTTTTTGTCTGCATACCTTTGAATTTGGCGCCATTTTAGCAACTTGAAATGAAGCTTGCGTAATTTCACACCTGCGGTCTGAGTGGGTGCCTCATTTTAGTATTACACTGAACTTGGCTGTTTCGTTTTAATTGTGGGTATAATATTAAGTCTGATTGCCAGAGAGGGGGAGCAGAGGATGGAAGGGGGTGAGGTTTGTCACATGATGATGATGACGTCATCACGTTCGTTGCATTTGATAAAATACACCTGTTTCCTTGTCTCGAATAACTGTATGTTCTAAGCTTCAGCAGCCACCGTGCGATTTGTGTGAGGGTGACTTTGACCGGATAAAATAATAAGTTGTTAAGCACTGTTAGCTACTTTAGGATGTACCTCATTCTCAAATGGATCTGCAAACGTACGAACACACCTGAATTACGTGGAACTAAAGATACAAAAGGCTTTAGAACCGTACGGGATGTAGCGTTTTCTCAAAATAAGCGTGAATGCGTACAATAGATGTGAATATACACTGAAGCGACAAAAGTCTTGGGACAGCGATGTGTGCACACACCGATGACCGTAGTATCGCGTACACATTGTATAAAAGGCAGTGTACTAATGGAGCCGTCATTTGCATTCAGGTGAGTCATGTGAAATGGCTTCCGACGTGAATGTGGCCGCAAGGCGGGAAACAACAGACGTTCAACGCGTAATGATTGTTGTACCAAAACGCAAGCGATGCTCAATTTTGGAAATCGTGGCTTGCTTTAATTCTTATTTTATCAATTTTATCTACGACAAGAGACGCTCGGCTTCACCTAGTCTGTTGCGCCATCATGTGATGTAAAAGGGCCACTAATTCTGAAGAAGATATTTTTACAAGTATCGAAACCATGGTCAAGGTCTAATAAAACTTTAATTTCAGCTGGTTGGCTGAGTTTTCAATCTCTTCAGATTTACACAGTTGCTGTTTCGCAGCCTTGTTTAAGATTTCGAAATACACACTAGGCTGAAACTTCCTGGCAGATTAAAACTGTGTGCCCGACCGAGACTCGAACTCGGGACCTTTGCCTTTCCCGGGCAAGTGCTCTACCAACTGAGCTACCGAAGCACGACTCACGTCCGGTACTCACAGCTTTACTTCTGCCAGTATCCGTCTCCTACCTTCCAAACTTTACAGAGGCTCTTCTGCGAAACTTGCAGAACTAGCACTCCTGAAAGAAAGGATATTGCGGAGACATGGCTTAGCCACAGCCTGGGGGATGTTTCCAGAATGAGATTTTCACTCTGCAGCGGAGTGTGCGCTGATATGAAACTTCCTGGCAGATTAAAACTGTGTGCCCGACCGAGACTCGAACTCGGGACCTTTGCCTTTCGCGGGCAAGTGCTCTACCAACTGAGCTACCGAAGCACGACTCACGTCCGGTACTCACAGCTTTACTTCTGCCAGTATCCATCTCCTACCTTCCAAACTTTACAGAAGCTCTTCTGCGAAACTTGCAGAACTAGCACTCCTGAAAGAAAGGATATTGCGGAGACATGGCTTAGCCACAGCCTGGGGGATGTTTCCAGAATGAGATTTTCACTCTGCAGCGGAGTGTGCGCTGATATGAAACTTCCTGGCAGATTAAAACTGTGTGCCCGACCGAGACTCGAACTCGCGACCTTTGCCTTTCGCGGGCAAGTGCTCTACCAACTGAGCTACCGAAGCACGACTCACGTCCGGTACTCACAGCTTTACTTCAGCCAGTATCCGTCTCCTACATTCCAAACTTTACAGAAGCTCTTCTGCGAAACTTGCAGAACTAGCACTCCTGAAAGAAAGGATATTACGGAGACATGGCTTAGCCACAGCCTGGGGGAAGGAGACGGATACTGGCAGAAGTAAAGCTGTGAGTACCGGACGTGAGTCGTGCTTCGGTAGCTCAGTTGGTAGAGCACTTGCCCGCGAAAGGCAAAGGTCCCGAGTTCGAGTCTCGGTCGGGCACACAGTTTTAATCTGCCAGGAAGTTTCATATCAGCGCACACTCCGCTGCAGAGTGAAAATCTCATTCTGGAAACATCCCCCAGGCTGTGGCTAAGCCATGTCTCCGCAATATCCTTTCTTTCAGGAGTGCTAGTTCTGCAAGTTTCGCAGAAGAGCTTCTGTAAAGTTTGGAAGGTAGGAGACGGATACTGGCAGAAGTAAAGCTGTGAGTACCGGACGTGAGTCGTGCTTCGGTAGCTCAGTTGGTAGAGCACTTGCCCGCGAAAGGCAAAGGTCCCGAGTTCGAGTCTCGGTCGGGCACACAGTTTTAATCTGCCAGGAAGTTTCATATCAGCGCACACTCCGCTGCAGAGTGAAAATCTCATTCTGGAAACATCCCCCAGGCTGTGGCTAAGCCATGTCTCCGCAATATCCTTTCTTTCAGGAGTGCTAGTTCTGCAAGTTTCGCAGAAGAGCTTCTGTAAAGTTTGGAAGGTAGGAGACGGATACTGGCAGAAGTAAAGCTGTGAGTACCGGACGTGAGTCGTGCTTCGGTAGCTCAGTTGGTAGAGCACTTGCCCGGGAAAGGCAAAGGTCCCGAGTTCGAGTCTCGGTCGGGCACACAGTTTTAATCTGCCAGGAAGTTTCATATCAGCGCACACTCCGCTGCAGAGTGAAAATCTCATTCTGGACACACTAGGCTATTGCTGTACTTTCAGAACATACGTACCTTAAAAATAGCAGCAATTCTCCTTCGGTCAACGATTTCACTTATTCTATTTTATCATCACAACGTGCTTCACAGTGGAGGAAATACCTTGTACTCCTTTTTACTTACAAGAGATCCAAATTTTAGGTTTCCAAATGTGCATTCTGATCATTTCCCTGTGATGTATCACTTATACCACTTCTACTGTCTTCTCCACGTTTCGTTTTCACTGGTTTTTGGGATGTGCTATGTACACAGTAAGAGGTACACAGCAGTACCACGAGAGGCCACCATCACAGAGAAAGGTACCCGTCAGGCGCCTTCGTGTGCTGAATGGCCTTCTCCAGATGGTGCCCACTAAGCAGTCTACCTCAAGCTCTGTGTATAGAAAGTACAGCCAACTCGCCAGTGGCCGCCATTTTGGGCCCACTGCGCCGCTGGTGATACGTTGACTGCTGCAGCATATTTACCCGTGTTTACGGAAGAAGGGCACTCAACCACCTAATGCGTTGCTAAAACTTATCAGTGGCTTCAAATGAAACGAGTCAGATATATAGCAACAAAAAACTCTCAACAGATTTCATGTAAATAAGTCGGAAAGCATTTGCTGTGGTGAGCATAAAACACAGTTTTTTCCATGCTGTCCTTTATTAATAGCGAAATCAGATTTTACAGTTGTTGTTGCGGTAACGAGTTTGGACACCTGTTTTCGTAATTAGCGTTAAATTGGTCCTATCCAATAGTTAGCAGGGCAAAACGGATCCAGTATCAGTTCGCAAGTGCAAAGAAAAATACACAGCTCATTTAAAGCTCCAAATCTACTTCTTGTTCCTGCTACTCGGTACTATGAAAATTCGTCCAATCTCTTTTTTGTTATGTGAAATAAAGCATTGGATTCAAATATATATGCGCGGTACCTTAGTAAATAGAATTTATAGAAGTGCCTGAATGATTATACATGCTATATGTTTTCGTCTGATCTATCGCATAAAGTTTCGTCTGCAAATCGTTCTGTCATATTACATGCTTGATTACGAAAGTACGAGAGCATACAATATTTTTAAAATGTGTTGGAATAAAACTAGGCCTGCGATCTAAAGTAAGCTCTAGGAAACAGTAACAACAGTATTCATATTTATACAGTGTAGATTAACGGTCATGTTGCCACAGTAATAATAGTCTCCCGATAAAATCATGGTTACCGAGTGAATAGTCGTAGGTTCGGTAGTTGCCTAGTGCAAAATGTTTCTGTCCAATATATTGTGTGGAACAAAGTACAGTTGAAACCATACTGCACAGTCAATCAGGTCAAATTTTTTACCAGTCATGATACCTTTGTACGTTGCCACTGACTATTTTTCGTTTTATGAGCTAACAGTGGCAGTTTTATCTCTACGTTTTCTATTTTGTAATTATGTTACCATTACACCATTCTATTAGCTCTTCTGACTTCTGTTTTGCTGTTCCAATGGGTTGGAAAGTAAGTAAAAGAAATTTAAGGAGGAGGCAATGACAAAAGGCGAGAAACGAATAAAATTACTGAATGGTTAATTCGAGTTCCTGCAATCTTTCCCATTGCGACCAATATTCTTGTTGCGTCTCTCCCTTCTGTAGGAATTCTGTACAATTTTCCTCCCTTTTCGCATCGAAACGAACAGCCAAAAGAACAGCACTGAGGCATTATTCTACTTAAAACTCCGAAGATACACAGCACTCACTATGCTTCACATGTAACGCTTGGGCACAATGGCTGCTGACGTCACGTGACGCGGTTTCACCTTAACCTGAACTGCGGACGGCGGCAAGTGCAGGGGAATAGGATGGCCATACTCTCCTTTACACAGAGCTTTAAGGTCGCCCCGCCACGTCAACCGGCGCGTGTTACCCGCCTGCCCGCAGTGCTGTCACCCGACACAGCGCACTGTCAGCCTCAGGCTGCTTCCGTTCTGCCAAGTAAAGACGCGGTCGGAGATCTATCCGCGCCATGAGGAATAAAAGACGACGCGCCGCCGAAAGGCGCTCAGCTCCGTCACGGCTCCACCCACCATGGTGGAGAACAGTTCCAGCAGTTTCGTACCGAGGCTATTTCAGTTCCGTCTGTTCTTCAGCTACCAAATTCTTCAGTGAAAACCGACGTAGCAGTCGTTATTTATGAAGCCATAGAAACAGTTAACTACGAGTGCCATGCAACGTATTTCAAGTCGTCGTGACTAACGCATTGCGGGTTGTCTTTGGGGAGGAGAACAAACAGCAAGGTCATCGTTCTCATAGGGTTAGGGAAGGATTCCCGGGCGGGAAGAAGCGCCGGGTACCCGGCACGAATCCGCCCAGCAGATTTGTGTCGAGGCCCGGTGAACCGGCCAGTCTGTGGATGGTTTTTAGGCGGTTTTCCATCTGCCTCGGAGAGTGCGGGCTGGTTCCCCTTATTCCGCCTCATTTACACTATGTCGGCGATTGCTATGCAAACAAGTTCTCCACGTACGCGTACAACACGATTACTCTACCATGCAAACATAGGGGTTACACTCGTCTGGTGTGAGACGTTCTCTGTGGGTTCCACCGGGGGCCGAACCGCACAATAACCCTGGGATCTGTGTGGGGCGGTGGGGGGATGAAGTGGACTCCGGTAGTCGTCGTGGGGTTGTGGACCATTGCGGCTGCGGCGGGGACGGAGCCTCTCCGTCATTTCCAGGTCCCCGGTTAACAGACAATGCAATACAATACAATAGGGAAGGATGTGGAAGGAAGTCAGCCGTGTCCTATTCATAGGAACCATACCGGAATTTGCCTGAATCGATTTAGGGAAATCCGGGAAAACCTAAATCAGGTTGGCCGGACGCGGGATTGAACCGTTGTCCTCCCGAATGCGAGTGACTAACGCACGACAGCCATTAAACAGCACTGGTATGTGGATTCAGTTGTATTATGTACGGGTTTCCAAGGCCATGTGTCCGACTACTAAGACAACTACGTACATTTATTGCAAATATTCATGGTTAATAGATGACACACTTGCCAAATTTATGTTCTAATGCCGTCCTGTCACAGCAGTGTTGGGTTAGCGCACAACAGCGTAACGTTTTTCTTTCAGTTTCATAAACATGACAAATCAACACAGCAGGGACTAGTCATCAATAATACAGAGTGTTCATAAACTCCGGGAACACTTTTAATTATTTACTGCACAAGAACCAAACAATGAACAGATATTACACATATGTAGTTTTGAAGAGAAACCATCAAAGTGGTTTTTTTCTATGTATACCACCACAGCGCAGTTTGGTAATTTGCCGATAGTCAGCGCTAGTTGCAAAAATGGCGAGTTCAGGTGCGGGGCGAGCTTTCTGTGTGTCGGAGTTCGACAAAAACAAGTGTGCTACAGCTTTACAGCGGATGCTTAGTACCTAGTGTGGTAAGAAACCACCAACAAGGAAGGCCATTTACCACTGGTACAACAAATTCGGATATCAGGCAGGAGATTCGGAAGAGGAAGGTGACAAGAGAAAAAGATAGAATAACCAACGAAAAGATAACGGTCAACGAGTTGGATCGTGGAAAGTAAGTAGTTGGATCGTGGAATGTAAGAAGTTTGAACATGTCAGGTAAGATAGAAATCCTATAACTCAGTTTAGATGTAGTGGAGGTCACTGAAGTGAAATTGAATGAACAGAGTCATATGAGTAAAGGATAATATCAGAAAAGGGTAAAACAGGAGTAGGATTCTCTATGAATAGGGAGGTTACCCTAGGTGAGTTACCGTGAACAGTTCAGTGATAGGGTTATTCTTATCAGTACTGACGACAAACCAACATCGCAAACGGCAGTTCAGGTGTACACGGCGGTGTCGAAACCCGAAGATACAGGGAGAAAGAGAGTGTATGAGGATATTGAACTGTTAATTTAGTAAGTAAAGGTAAATGAAAGTCTAACAGTCATGGGGGATTGGAATGTGGTTGTAAGGAAAGGAGTAGAGAAAAGGGATGCAGGTGAATATGAGCTTGGTACAAGGAATCAGAGAGGAGAAAGACCAATTGAGTTTTCCAATAAATTTCAGCTAGAAACAGCGAACACTCTATTCAAGAACCACAAGAGGAAGAGGTATTCTTCGACATGGCCGGGAGATACGGTAAGATTTCAGTTAGATTACATCATGGTTGGAAGGGAAAGGATATCTCTGAAAAGAAGCTTGATGGATAGAGACGAATACGTACAAATAAGGGAGCTCCGAAGAAACCATGGATAACAAAAGAAGTACGTCAGTTGATCGATGAAAGATGGGACAACAAAACGTTCATGGAAATTGAGGAGACAAAAATACAAGTTACTTAGGAATGAAAAAAATAGTAAGTGCAGAGACACTACGGAGAAATGGCTGTATGAAGAATATGAAGAAACTGAAAAAAATTAAATGTTTGTCGGGAGCACTGACTCAGCTTATAGATAAATCAAAACAACCTTCGATGGAATTAGAAGCGATTGTGGCCACATTAGAGTGCAATGGAAATTGTACAGTTAAGTTCACTGGAGAGAGCACACAGGTGAAAGAGAGCATAGAAGGCTGTTATGAGGAGAAAGACTTGTGTGACGATGTGGTACAAGAAGAAACAAGAGTCGATAGAGAAGAGATAGAGGATCCACCATTAGAATCAGAATATAAAAGCTTTGGAAGACTTAAGATCCAATAAGGCAGAAGCGATAGATCATATTCCATAAGGATTTCTAAAATCATTGGGAGAGGTCACAACAAAACAAGTACAGAAGTTGGTATGTAGAATATATGTGTGTGTCAATATACCACCTGACTTTTGGAAAACATTAACCACACAATTACGAAAATTTAAAGAGGCGACTTGTGCAAGAATTATGCCAGAAGCATGAATACAAGTTGCCGACGAGGATAATATACATAAAAATCAATCCAGTCATCATCATCATCAAATCGGCGATCGAGGACCCTGCACGTTGGACAGTGTCCAGTGGTGCAACATGTTCGAGTTTTTGAGGAAATTATGGGTAAACAATAAGGACAGACGAGTAATATACAATATGTACAAGAAGGAAGAGGGAACAATAGAAATGTAACATTAAGAACGAATAGCTCAGGTTCAAAGGGATAAAGACGAGGATGCAGCCTTTCGCTCCTACTATTCAATCTATACATCGAAGAAGCTATTATGGAAGTAAAAGAAAGCTTCAAGAGTAAAATTAATATTCGATGTGAAAGGATATCGGTGACAAGATTCGTTGATGAGATTGCTATCCTCAGTGAAAGTGAAGAAGAATAGAGTGAACGATCTAATGAGTACAAGATATGGAGAGTAAACTGAAGAAAGACGAAAGTAATGAGAAGTAGCACAAGTGAGAATAGCAAGAAAATGCAGAATTGGTGATCACAAAGTAGATGAGGGTAAGGAATTTTGAAAAATAATCCATGACTCGTGGAGCAAGGAGGACATAAAAAGTAGACTAGCACTGAAAAAAAGAGCAAACCAGGCCAACATAAGTCTACTAGCATCAAACATAGCATTAATTTGGGGAAGATATTCACAGGAGACGAAATCTCGGTGGGCCACATCCAATCAATCAGAAGACCGATGAAGAAAAAAAAAAAAGGCACAAGATGAGGTGAATAAAGTTGATGCGGAATGACTTCTCAACTCACCTACGTATAATGTTTTCTATCAGAATGCTGGCTTCATGTGCCGTTCCTTGTAGCTATTCTAGGATTTCTTCTGCAAGACGTCTCAGTTGTTGACAATAAATGTCAGCAGTGATGGTTACACCTCGTTGAAGTTATTCGTGATATGCCGCAGGGTCGCTGTTCCTTCAGATGCATAACATTATGTTTTGTGGATGTGTCCATGTCTTTATACGTACAGATTCAAATGGTTCAAACGGCTCTGAGACCTATGGGACTTGACATCTGAGGTCTTCGGTCCCCTAGAACTTAGAACAACTTAAACCTAACTAACCTAACTAACCTAAGGAAATCTCAGACATCGATGCCCGAGACAGGTTTCAAACCCGTGACGTAGCGGTCGCGCGGTTCCGGACTGAAGTGCCTAGAACCGCTCAGCCACAACGGCCGGCTATACGTACAGATCCTGGGTTATTTGAACTCAACCATTCCTGTTTTTTTCCGTATGTTAGCGTAAAGACACCATTTCTCGCCTGCCGTAACGATGCGGGTCAGGAATGGTCTGCCTTGCCCATGAGTCATTTGATAACGAGAAAGCGGAGATACACATATGGACACCTGCTGATTTTTGTGATTTTGGCTTAGACTCAGAGCATGCTGTACGGAGACAACTGATTTTGTAATTTTCCCCACTGCGTGCAAATGTAGCGCGGTGGTGGAAAGATCATAATTGAACACATTTGCCAGTTATCGAGTACTATGACGTGCATCACTGCGGGTCGATGCATTTAAACGATCTACATCAATCCTGGAAGGTCTTACAGAACGCGGAGCGTCACAGATCTCAAAATGTTCTTATTTGAAACGAGAAAACCATTTTCTTTCCGTGTACTCCCCATTGCCGTTATCCTTATATACGGCACAAATGTATCTGACTTCCTCCGCTGCTGCTTCCAATTGTTGTACTCATACAGAAGAATATGTCTCACATGTACAAGTTTCTCCACTTGGAATTCCATTTTTTAGAGTCCACAGCTCCACTTACTATCTCTAAAAGACAAAATGACAATACATAAACTCAAACAGTGACTGTGAGCTACAAATAAAAAATGACAGTCGATAAATAAACACATAGCATCTGATATACCAACATACAGAACAAAAATGCTATCAACTTACGGATCAGTAAAATACTGACAGCATGCGTATACTGCCACATTATAGAGAAGAGGGGTACAAATTTTATTTTCTTCTAATGTGGATATTTTGCTGCTGCTGTATGTCCCATACACAAGAAAGGAGACTAAATGCTAACACGGAACTATAGAGGGATATCTCTCCTACGCACATGCTATGCCGTAATATCAAGAATTATACTACACAGGCTCAACCCATACACTGAGGAAATATCAGACACAGCACAAGAATGGTTCAGAAAAGGTAAATCAACAATCGACCAAGTATTCGCACAAGACAAATGGTGGATAAGAAATGGGAGTACAATCATGACACCTTATGCCTGTTTATACTTTTCAACAAATAATATGACAGCATTGTAAGTGAGAAAATGTGAAGGATAACGGCAGAGTGCCAGATACCTGAAAAGCTGATAAAGGTAACTAAAACGAGTGTGATGGAACCGAAGCGTAGGGTGAAAGTACAGGGGGAGTTCTCAGAAGCATTTGAAGTAAAAACAGGAGTGAGACAGGGAGATATAATATAACCTGCCCTGTTCAGTTATGCCCTGAACAACAAGCTGAGGGGAGTAACACGTGAAATTGCAGGAGTCACTATACGAAAAAAGATTAATGTCCTGGCTTGTGCAGCTGATATTGTGCTGATGGGAAAGAACATGGGAGACCTGGAGAAAATGGGGATTGTGGTAATGGAAAAGGCTAAGAAAGTAGGTCTAAGCATAAATGAAAGTGAAACGAAGTTCATGGCAGTAGGAGGAAAAGCTGATTTACAACCAAACCATCTAAAAATCGGTAATCTAACAATACAGAAAACAGACACATTCACGTACCTCGGTGTCAACATCAACCAGAAAAACCTTATAGAAAAAGAGAATTCAAGTTGGGGGAAGATGTCTAGGAGCTACGCACAACATCATAATATAGAAGTTACTATCTAGGCAGGCAAAAATAAGAATATATCAGACCATTATCAAGCCAATAGTGTGCTATTCAAGTAAGATATGGACCCTGAAAAAGAAAACAGAGAAAAAACTCATCACTTTTGAAAATAAAGTACTGAGAAAAATATATGGATCAGTGAAAGAAAATGAACAGTGGGGAATAAGGGAAAACAGAATACTCGGACAATTATACACACTGCCTGACGTCGTAGTGAGTGTGAAAATTAAGAGACTAACAAGGGAACCTCCCCATCGCACCCACCTCAGACTTAGTTATAAGTTGGCACAGTGGATAGGCCTTGAAAAACTGAACACAAATCAATCGAGAAAACAGAAAGAAGTTGTGTGGAACTATGAGAAAAATTAGTAAAATATACAAACTGAGTAGTCCATACGCAACATAGGCATCATGAAGGAAAATCTGAGCTAAGGAGCGCGGTGGTCCAGTGGTTAGCGTGAGTAGCTGTGGAACGAATGGTTCGAGTCTTCCCTCGACTGAAAATTTTAGTTTCTATATTTTCGCAAACTTATGATCTGTCCGTTCGTTCATTGACGTCTCTGTTCACTGTAATAAGTTTTGTGTCTGTGTTTTGCGACCGCACCGCAAAACCGTGCGATTAGTAGACGAAAGGACGTGCCTCTTCAATGGGAACCGAAAACATTTGATCGCAAGGACATAGGTCAACCGATTCCTGCACAGGAAAACACGTCTGATATATTCTATACGGCACTGGTGACGGTATGTGCGTCACATGACAGGAATATGTTGTCGCCCCACCTAATTTGAACACTTAGCGAATGAGTATAAAGATTCTTGCCCGATTTCGGTTTTCTTGTGGATGTGGTAATCACTCCCAAAAAAGTGATGAAAACGTAAGAGTTTGTCACATAAACTGAAAATAAAGAATTAAATTTTCCGCTCGAGGGAAGACTCGAACCTAGAATCTCTCTTTCCGTAGTTGCTCTCGCTAACCACAGGACCACAGCGCTCCTAATCGGCCATTTTCCTTGATGTTGCTCATCTTGGCATGGACTACTCAGTTAGTATATTTTACTAATTTTTTTCATAGTTCCACACAACTTCTTCCTGTTTTCTTGATTGATCTGTGTTCAGTTTTTCAAGGCCTATCCACTGTGCAAACTTATAACTAAATCTGAGTGGGGTGCAATGGGAAGGTTCCCTTGTAAGATGGCACGGACATGTGAGGAGGAGAGGGGAGAACACGGTAATAAAGGCAGTAATGGATGGAGAAGCTGAAGCTTGGATGGCCAGAAATGAGATGGAACGATAATACCATGGGAGACATGCATATACTGGGTCCAGGAGATGAAGATGCAGGTGACAGAAAACTGTGGAAGGCTGGTCTGAGTGAGGCCAAGGACCGACTGTGGTTTGTGTAAGTAAGTGGGTGCATGTTTTGACTTGGCTTATTGTAAGATTCCCTAACAACATTCCAAATGGATGCCAATTTAATTTATACCTAATATTAGATGTTTCGTCAGTCTGATACAACGATCTTCAAAGGCAACTGACTGTAGTGGTACACCAGCTTTATCACTGTTTACTATAACAATGCTAAGTTACGGCACTGGACGTGGAAGAATAACTGTGTCAAATTCTCATGGCGAAGTTGATTTTATCGTATTAGGAGTAGATTAGAAATAATAAATTCGAAAATGCGTTCTTCACTACCAGTAACATGCCAGCAGTGACCTTGCGGGAGACATTTTCCGCTCATCAGAAATAAAATTGGTACGGTTGAAGCAGTCGTTGTACCATCAACGCCACAGAGGGCGCAGCTGTGCTTGGGGCTGCCATCACGTAGCTCGGGTGGCACACTCGGGCGGGGCAGTTCGCAACTACAGAGGTAGCAGAGATCGCCCTGTAATTGACCTCAGGCCGCTGCTGCGGGCGTGCGAAGGCCTGCTGGCCGCAGTCGATAGCGGAGCGTGCCGCAACAGGCAGCGGGCAGGCTGCGCTTAGCGGCAGGCTGTGGTCCGACAAGGCGCTGCGCCGATCCAGGGCTAGTCCGATAATGCAGCCCAGAGTGGAAGACGTTCTAACAGCCTCCACGTCCTTAAATAACGTTGACCGCAGCAGCAAGTGATCGTGACAGGCAAGCATACACTGCCCGAAGCAAAACCAGGAAACCATTTTACAGAAACCCAATTCATCCAACATTTATTGTTTCAGCAGTTGATATGAAGTACATGAAATGAGTTCACTTACAAATCTCTCGTACAGACGGTTCTAAGGTAGCAGGTATCGACAAATGTGAAACACCCACACACTACTAGGTGTTGCGTCCACGGTCGACTATGCAGGAGCTGACTCTGTATTCAGCTATTAGGATGCCGAATACTGTCCACGGATACGTTATGCGACGCCTGATGGTCCTGTTCACGTAGTTTTCAGGAGTTGTAGGTTGACCATTCACACGAGTAACTTCTCGTCCCATCAGATCCCACACGGACGGGGATATAGTGCTGTCCAGGGAAGTTGCTGCACAACTAGCAGAGTTGTTTCACCGGCAGTTTGTGAGCTAGCATTATCCTGTGACAGCGCTCACCAGGTCTACGTCGTACGACCAAACAACCATCACTTGCGGGCAAACAGAATGTGATTCCATCGCTGAAGACTACGGCGCGATTCCACCTTCCAAGTGGCCCTCATGCGCACCAGTCGGGCCGTTCACGTCGCTGCTGTGGCGTTAGTGGAATATGGGATAATGGTGGGTGCCTGTGGTCTCTCCGCTAACAACCGGTTCGCAACAGTTTGTGTTGTCACGTCTGGGCTAACAAGTGTTTCTTACCTGAGCTGTGGTACCTGTAAAATATGCCACTGCTCCCCTTACAGTTCGACGACCTTGGTGAGCGTCTGTGCAGCGTAGATCTCGAAAACCTCATCTACAGATATGAGAATGTTTACGTGGACACTGACACCAGCATCTTTGCACAACTGACGCAGCAGATCCAGTTTGTGTGGCGATTTTTCGAAAGGACCATACCGAAATCGGAAGGCCAAAAATTGACTGGTTTCAAGCTCTCAGTTAGCTGTAGGCTTCTCTGTGAGTGGCTGACTGCTTGCCTGACACTTTCCACTGCATTGAGCCTTCTAGCTGCCACCATTCCTTATTAAAGGATAGACAGAGATGGCTTTCTGGTGGCTGTGCCACTACGGTATTTGTTGGCGAACGATGTTGAAACTGTTATTACTGTATTGTATGTACTATCCCTCAGGTGCTATACGCCTCCCACTTATCATAATCGACGTCGTTTTTCCAGGGGTACTAAATCTTTTTCCGGCACAGTATGTGTCCATCCGTTGTGCAAGATGACTTAAGGGGTGTTCATAAATTACTGGAGGTTAATTATATTATTTCATGCTTTAATAAGGCTAATTGTTGTCAGATGAACTTACTCTCCACTTTTAGTATACCTGCGTCAAAGGATGTTACGCTATAAGCCTAATTAGGTTGATCAACACGAATGTCGTTTCTAGTGGACGCTGCCACTTTGCTGGGTCTCCTTGTCCAAAGTGAACCTCATTAGTCTGGTGATCTCGTCGTGGTAGAGACATTACACCGAAAGCATTCCACCTACTTCCTGTAAACATTCAGTGTACGGTGTGCATGTTAAATGAAGCACTATATCTCTGTTTCCGTTGATGATTAGTCTCACTCTGTAGTCGAGTGACAACGCGACGAACACCCGTCATTTGTGAGAGTACTGTACCGCGGTGCACTCCGATTCATGATGCTGACTGCGGAACTGTTTGACTGAGAGATGGAGGATCCAAGGTCGGAAGTCGACAACGGTCGGAACCACATACTGCTTGCTATGGTGAATGACTGAGGATGAAAAGGGTGGGCGGTCGACTGTTGTGTGTACTTCAGTGCCAGGCAGTGGGGTTTCTTTTATTACTGATGATTAACGAAGAAGAAAGAAAAAAGAGTAGAGAGAGAGAGAGAGAGAGAGAGAGAGAGTTGAACCTCGGTAACCGATCATGAATCTCTCCAAAAGCATGGGGTCGCACCGACGAGTGGATCGCAATGAGCAATGAAATGCCAGGCTGTGGCCACTGCATGAACTTCAAGAAGTAAATCAGCTGTAACGGATGTAGTTTGTGCCAATTAATAAAGACTACATGTTAATATCAGTACTTGTATTTCATATTCATGGTTTTGGACGCTACAACTCTGTGACATCTACCTTCAGGTTATGACGCTTATCGGCTTGTATGACAGCCTCTTTGACGACTGTACTACACACACATTTATTCTGACGAGGATACGTGACAAATCTATAAAAAATAGGTGGCTGCGTGAATGGAGAAAGACAACGAATGTGTACATTGCAGTTGAGGGCATCTTCTTAACCAGGAGCGTCCTCCTTTAGGATGTGTAGAACTGTGGGACATACGGTGAGGAAGTTTGTATCACATAATAGCTGAGCTGCACAGAACCTTATAACTCCGTCTAACCACCACTAAAATGACATGCAGCCGAATGAGACGATTGAAGAGAGTCTTCGTGCACCACGAAGCGGGTTACTCTTGTCGGCGTGTGCTTCAGGATGAGCGATGTGGAATATAGCTTTCCGCCACGTGTGTGTTACGAAATAATTGTGAGAGTGGAATCAGAGGGATCCGAACATGGGCATTGGTTGACTGTCGGTAATCCTCCATACGTATCACTCGCTACCGGAACAGGACAAGGAGGTAGGGAGGGGCATGTACTGACAGTACTGATATTGCGTTTTTCAATAATCGACAAAATAGTCGATGCGGAGTGGCAGCGTTTAACAGGTAAGTGCTGTGCTATATGGCTCCCTCTCGCACCCACACGTACAGTGACCAGCGGCCGGTGCTACAAACGGGTCATCAGAGTGTGTGTGTGCGCCCGGCCTTTGAGTCGTGGTGCACCTGACGCCCTCGCCACACGCTAAGTGCCTCTGATGACGTCAGCGTGGTCCATTTCCACCGTAACAGGCTCTGAGGCCTCCTGCGAACCAGCCCTCTGTGTCCACTGTAGTCTGGTGCACATAGAGGGCCTTTGGTGTGGAACATGGTATAGAAATAGCACTACTTGGTTTCGGGACCATTCGAAAAATGATCAGCAATAAAGTACCAGAGATCCGATGGTGTTTAGAAACAGTTCCTCGTATTTCACCGAGACAGGAAACACGAAATACGCTTCACAAATAATCAGATTGTGGCTTAACGTAATGAAGTCCAAGAGTCAACAGTTCCACAGGATATAAATGAAATAACATAGGGGAACTATTAATTAAGCTGAAGGATAGACGGTATAGAACTTAGCGTATTTAACAGATGCTGCTTGGCCGTAACTGCGAAACAGGCAATGCTCTAGATCAACATTGACACCACAGATTGCAATTACTCCCAGCATTTTAAAAAGAATGAGAGAATGTTCTGTTGGCCGCACAGTATTCTATATATTTTGACGATTCGTAGCGTGATCATGAGTGTGTCAATATCTGACCATCAATATTCCGATTACGTTGCAGCTACAAAATAGTAGTGTGCTGAAAGAAGATGGTCGGACTTCATGAACTTGCGGGTGGTCTTAGACATTCTGCTGCCTGATAAATAATTGAAGGATGTAACAAGAGTAGCACTGAACGCTTTACTGAAAGTGGAAAAGAGCATTCTCGTGCATGACAGATATTTTGAAAGTTAATTGTGAACAAATAAATAACTGATTCAGAAATGAACCAGAAAGTGTTATACATTTGTTGCGAACTGTTTAAAACTTATAATAAACAATTTTAAATACTTAACGTGACAAATAATAAAGCTCAATCAAATAAAATCCTATTTTAGTCACAATAATCATCTAGAAGCTTTTAATCTCGAAATTCCGCACATACATATTTTGTGTTAAATATCCATTGCCTCTATCTCCTGATGACTTAAGCTCTGGTGTGCTCAAACACATGTCTGGAACAGTTGATTGGAGGCACAAATCTCGGTTGAACTACTCTGTGTACTGTGGAATACCAGAAAATAAAATTAAGTCTGCAGAAGATGTAGCGAAGACTTTTCTAAATTTATATAACCAACAGTTTATGCTCTTACTAATTTCATTTAATTTTCTGACTTTTAGTTAACGTTCTGCAGTTTCATTCAGCTCGGTACTTCTAATAACCGGTTAGAGAAGTGCCAATCCTGAAATGAAATTTTATTGTTTCTGTGATGTTTACACACAAAAACATATATTTCAACCACCTGATGCGTTATTTCTCATGTATGCGATCTTCAGTGACTAGCATTTTACTGGACACCTTATAAGCGATTATAGAATGAGCTCATTTGGAAAATGGTCGCGTAGGTAATGACAATGGTAGCAGAACAACAGCAAGAATATGTAATGTGAAAAATGGGTCAAATGGCTGTATGCACTATGGGACTTAACATCTAAGGTCATCAGTCCCCAGACTTAGAACTTCTTAAACCTAACTAACCTAAAGACATCACACACATCCATGCCTGAGGCAGAATTCGAACCTGCGACCGTAGCAGCAGCGAGGCTCCGGACTGAATCGCCTAGAACCGCTCGGCCACAGCTATATATTATGCAAATCATTCGGAAAACTGAGGTGATGCCTAGAGAGCTGGGCAGGAAAGTAAATAAATAGAAATCGTGAACCATGAATCAGGATAAAGTAAAAGTAGGAGGACAGAAAGTAGAAAAAACTTCATTGTGTATTGAAATAAGTAATTATAGATAATGCTCAGATACGGTGGAGGAACGGAAGTCAAATCAAAGTCGTCTAAATAACTATCAAGAATATCTTACCTGGAACCCTAGTTGGTTTTGTTATATGTTTGATGCTTCATTCTGTACTTTACCAATGTACACTTCATCTCAGACGACTTCCTAGTTTACTGTTTTGCATGATGTGAATCCTTAAGTCGAGGAGATAGACTCTGTGCTGACAATCATAGAGGAACACAGCATATCCTGGATGTCAGCTGCAGCTTTCTTCAGTCCGCGTTACGATGTATCGTTAGTCGTACGTACAATGTGTATTTAAATTACGTGATGTTTATGTTAAAGAGGATACAGTTAAGATGTACTGGTATTAATATTAAAAACATCTATATCTGTAGTGTGTAGGGGTTATGTTAAAAATAGTGTGCACTGTGCGTTGTTCGTTCTGCTACATAAGTTCGAGGACGCTGGAGCAACGGCAGCAGACTTGATACAGCAAGGTATGACGTCTTTGGAATCTAGTGACTGTTCGCATCAAGCTTACGACCGTGCCAAGCTAGAAGACATCTTCACTGGGATAGTGGCCTTTGATCGTTGCTAAAAATATGTAGTTTTATAGTGTAAAAGAGAAAATTAAAACGTTTTGTATGATTTCAAATCAGTATCAGGTAGATGCCTAATTGCATTAAGTTGAAAGATATACATTAGAGCAATCAGACTTACTCTTATTACGTCAGTCATGTGAAAATGTATTATGAACACAAGTAAAACTATACAGAAGATGTAATGACCGAAAATTAAAACCTGTGTCGAGAAATTATTAGTTTCAAGAGTGTTGGTGCTTAATGTCCATCTCCTTAATGTCTATCATTACAAACGCGCACAAGATTATTTAAATGAAAAGAAGGACAATTGTTAATGGAGTAAATCTGAGAAAAAGGAAGAGGAATGAATATCTTTGTGCTCAAAAATATACAGAGGAGCGATTAATGAATTAGACTGAATTTGAGTGAGGTTTTAGAAGTACTAACGGCATTAAAGATCGATTTCGAAAGGGAGATACATTTTGTCTATGTGACCTCGTATTTTCAAAGGTGGAATGGTGGCATACTTTTAGCATTTAGGTGAGGCTAGTTCAGAGGAATAACGCAGAGAAAGTCAGGATATTACATACCCGGGTAAAATGACATAGCAAGGCTATCGACAAAACCAGTTGAGTGGCTCCACCTGCAATAAGCTGTATAGAAAGATCGATGGCAACCCTATTCCTACATACACTATGATCAGAAGTATCCGGACATCTGGCGTCATCCACCAATAATGCTGGAATTCAATACGGTGTTTGCCCACCTTTAGCCTTGATGACAGCTTCCACTCTCGCAGGCATAAGTTCGATCCGGTGCTGGATGGTTTCTTGGGAATGGCAGCCCATTCTTCACGGAGTGTCGCAGGGCGTGCTGTACTCTATTTCGACGTCGGTCGGTGAGGCCTGTAACGAAGTCGGCGCTCCAAAACATCCTAAAGTTGTTCAGGTCAGGACTCTGTGCACGCCAGTCCATTACAGAGATATTACTGTCGTGTAGCCTCTCCGCCACAGGTTGTGCATTATGAAGTAGTCCACGATCCTGTTGAAAGATGCAATCGCCATCCCCGAATTTCTCCTCGACTGTGGGAAGCAAGAAGGTGCTTATAACATCAATGTAGGCCGGTGCTGTGATAGTGCCACGCAAGACAATAAGGGCTGCAAGCACCCTCCACGAAAAACAAGACCACAGCATAACACCACCGCATCCGAAATTTACTGCTGGCACTACACACGCCGGCAGATGAAATTCACCGGGTATTCTCCATACCCACACCCTGCCACATTGTGTACCATGATTCCTCACTCCACACAACGTTTTCCACAGTTCAATCGTCCAATGTTTACGCTCCTTACACAAAGTGAGGAGTAGTTTGGCATGTTAGGGCGTGATGTGTGGCTTATGAGGAACCGCTCTAACATGAAATCCACGTCTTCTCACCTCCCGCGTAACTATCATAGTACTTGCAGTGGATACTGATGCTGTTTGAAATGCCTGTGTGATGGTCTGGATAGATGTCCGCCTGTCACATATTACGGCCCTCTTCAACTGTCGGCCGTCTCTGTCAGTAAGCAGATGAGGTTGGCCTGTACGCTTTTGTGCTGTACGTGTCCCTTCACGCTTCCACTTCACTATCACATTGGAAATAGTGGACATAGGGATGTTTAAGTGTGTGGAAATCTCTCCTGCAGATGTATGATACAAATGACAGCAAATCACCCGACCACGTTCGATGTCCGTCCATTCCTCGGATCGCCCCATTCTGCTCTATCACCATGTGTAATGCCTAGGCACTGTGAATGAAAAACTTACTGGTAAGCCTACAACTTTTTACTTTTATACACATAATTTCATTCACTAGTATTGTAGGTTTGAGAAAAGCATAAGTTATCTATTAAACATCCTATTAGTTATGTTTCGAGAGGTTGAAGGTTCTTCTAGAGCACTCAGTAGTTGAATGTTTTTCGAATGTGTCGATGAAGAAACAACGCCATAGGGTAAAATGACACACTATTTTATTTTATCCCGACGAGGGCTCTAGTTATAGTCTGTGTGATCTTTGATATTAATTGTTTATTATACGCATTTGTCTACATTTAACAAAAATAGCAGTATGTCACACAATAATAAAGTAAACATTTAAGTTGAAGTGATAAATGTGCAATGATACAAAAATTCGATTAAGTTACGTGGACCAAATATATTTACGTGAATTTCCCCGTTCACATGGCAGCCAACAAGGTAAGTCAATCGTCAAGACAGTCTTTGATGCAGCAGGCTGTAGTTGCTGTTACCAGAGGCGAGGTGGGGTGGGTGCTGGCCACTAAAGTTTAAAAGACGAATACGAAATCTTAAATGGTGTTCGGAAAGGATGGGTATATTCCAGCCAACTTTCACCTAAGTCTATTAGAGTCTCACATGTCGTAAGGAGAGTGATGTTTATATATGCATATGTTTCATAACTACGAAATATTTGCTTCCTTTGTCCTATTTGTACGTCCGTCCCATTCATATTGTTAAAGAAGCACCACGGAGGCTATGTAAAGCGTGTGATAGAACTCTCCGTTACACTGAAAACAATGTAGCTAACTTAACTCTATTCTTTGCGTTGTGTAAGTACTTACATATCGATACTAACAATCTGAGGGCGAAACATGGGAACGCGATTCTAAGCTTTGTTGTGAGACGAGGTCTGTCTGCGAGAGAGGAAGACTAGTGTCGGTTGAGAGCTCGGAGGCAGAATTGTCATGCTTCCCTCACGTCGGTGATGGCATATCTTACCACACTGAAGTCCTGATTAGATTTATAAACCGGAAGAGAGTTAGATGGCTTATCTACGCTCCAAGATGGAATTCAAGGTAAAATCCGCAAGCATAGCGCAAAAACAATTGCAAGGTTAGGCTCGTGAGCGTTAGTCCGAGTTTTTAGTAATCCCACGTTTTGCTTGTCAATTACAGGAACCTCATTATCCTCCAAATAGTAATAATTATCCTCCACATCTAATTAATAAATGAATGCTGTGGTTATTAAATGTTAATTTAACTTTGAAATTGAAATAATTTGTTAATCTGGCACTCAGCCAATATTGATACCGGTGTCACTGTAACTGTCATTCCCTCTTATTCGTCACGAAGATTCCGAAGTTGTAAATGTACTTATGGTATGAAATCCCTTCTTACAAGTTATTTAGGACCCAAGCAAACTCCTTTTTATTAAATTAGTTCTTACTAACAATAAGCTTTAGCCGCTGCTGCTGCTGCATGCTGCTGCGAATTGCTGCAAACTACATGGAAAAAGGCAGTCATCTAACGAGATGAGTGCAAAACGTAGGCCCAAAACAGAGACACTGACACACCACAACAAGTAATGTACTCTAATCCAGTAAAATTCGCTCCACAAGTCAGATTCTGCATCACTTGTAAATTCTTATTCAAAAACTCATTTAGATAGGTTAGGTACTCATTGTTACTGGTTCATTTGCTCCTGCAGTTTTTCATGTTCAGATACGCAGACAGATAGCTTATCCAAATGTTAGTTTTAAGTTTTTCATGTAACGATCTGTTGAGGGCTTAAAGGACAATGAAACTGACATTCATACAACACTAGCACAGTGTTATGCAGGTTAGAGTCCCTTAACTGAAAGCTCAGGTTGCTTATCGAGTCCAGTGTCACAGACGAACATCGGCTTAATTTGTTATAGCAACGTTACGTATTGGATGTAGCAACGTTACAGTGTTTAATATGACTGTGAAAGAGGTGGGACAACTTGCATACGAAATAGTCGAGCAAGGCAAAGAGGAAAAGGACATTGTACGAGAAAGACTTTTTCGGAGACAAAAAAGATGCTTCCCAAGGTTGTTACTGTTTGTACTGCTTGAAACTATAGCCCACTCGCATTAAAAACCCGGGAAACACTGGTTAAGATGTTAGCAATGTATTCTGTGGACACAAACTGACTGTGCTGGAGTGAGCACTAACTATAAAAAATTATTTCTGATGACAGCAAATAGATTGGATTTGTGAAAATTATTTGTTCACTAGCGGGACCAGTTGCGTTGTTTCGTGAATTAGCTTTGCTTGGGGTTGGGTTGTTTGGGAAAAGAGGCCACACAGCGAGGTCATCGGTCTCATCGGATCAGATAAGGATGGGGAAGGAAGTCGGCCGTGCCCTTTCAAAGGAACCATCCCAGCATTTGCCCGGAGCGATTTAGGGAAATCACGGAAAACCTAAATCAGGATGGCCGGACGCGGGATTGAACCGTCGTCCTCCCGAATGCGAGTCCATTGTGCTAACCACTGCGCCATCTCGCTCGGTTTAACGTTGGTGATTTCATTTTAAGGCATCACTATTTGTATGATTTATCTGAGAAACCTTAAGTCATGTTGAAGAATTGTTTCAGGAAAAGTATTTTATTTGTTCTGAAGTACAAGTCTATTAAATACATCAAATAATTAATGTTTATATGAATTTCTAACTTTCTCTTACTCTTATGTCATTTTACGCTGACATCGGTCTAAAATGACAAAGCATGCTGTTTTTATCAGAAAAATCATATGGCTTATATTAATGTAAAAGCATGGCACCAAAGTAGCGAAACCTACAAGTGAATGAGCCATGGTCCTGATACAAATTTTGTTTAACGTCATGGTCTCTGAAGCAATAATGACCTAAAAACCAAATGCTATGTCACTTTAGTCCGACTTTCCCTACATAATTGCGCTCATGAATGATTAGTTATATGTACTAATATCACTGACTGTCTTAGAAAAAGACGTTAACAGCTGCATATCGAGCTACGAAAAATTTATTAATGCTTGAGATTGTGACGAGATTTATTTAAGACACTTAGTAATTAGTATCCGCTATTTCTATTAAACCAACATCCGCTAGGATAAAAGACGTTTTCGGGAGCGATGACGGTGATATCGATGCATTCAGTATTGACGGAATAGTTTTCAGCACCTTAGCAAACTTAAGGCCTGAGCACAGCAATCTTATGAGTCAGTTTAATGATTAGCTAGCTGTGAACGCCACTGAAAGACCAAATCGATCAACATGCTGTACCAGAGGTGCGAATGTCGTTGTGAACCTGCTGTAATTAATTAATTACACGGTCCGGGCAATCGACGGACACGGTGGATTGAACAGTACGTGCTCGCAGCAATTGTGAAAGCATTAACCGTTACCTAGTAATATAATGAAACGTTATGAGAGAGAACTATACAATTCTGCAAATACTCTTCTCGGGTTTGCCGCCGGATTGTATTGTGTAACTCGCACAATATTTCGTCGATGCAACTGCTCGACATCATCAGGTGGTGGTAGCTGCTGTTATCACTGGTGCAGAGTGCTACAGATGATAATCGCACGGCGGCGACGGAATTTATCATGCCGGGAGCAGGCAATACCCGTGCGCTGGAAGACGCTGGTAGTTGGAGGAAAGCGGCGCTCCTGGTGCCCCCTGCTGGGGGTCGCAGAAAGGCCATCCGCGCGTGCGCTGTGGGCAATGACTGTGCTGCCGGGCGCTCCTGTGGTTAAAGTACGAACTAAACCTGATCCGTCGGGAAAGCATGAAAAGTCACATACACAATTCTGTTTGTGGTCCATATAAACTTCATGGTTTATTTTCTGTGCAAGTAGATATATTAAACCGTTATGATAGACGTGTCGCTTGTTTTATTATTGTCTTTATAAATACACGTAACTACAAAAGAAACATGGACGCAAAAGAAAACATGAGGATACTTGGGTTACGAAAATTTCTTTGGTGAAGAACGGTAGGGTACTGTATTAAAAACTGACACTAAAAGACATCTATCAAAAAGACTCTCGATGCTCTCAGAGGCCGAAAAAGTTGATCATAGCTGGCAAGCATTCTTTGCTATTTTGTATTTTCTTCTTACTGATACATAAAGCGTCCAAAGCAAATCACTAGTCCCATGAGATGTTATGACTGTTTATTTCGTTCATAAGGAGTGGATATGTCCTAAATTTATTCGTATTTGCCTACAATTACTAAATATAGTGCTAGCAAGTCCAGACTGCCAGATGTGTGATGGATTTTTAATGTTATTTGTCTTCGCTTAAGTCCAGGGCATGACCACAGCCCTTCGCATTTTCCAATAAATACTGTAACTGACCTCTCAACAACTGTAATTCACGCAGGATTGTGGGTGGAGGGGTATTCGAAAAATGTTCACAACTCTGAATGCTCTTCAGTTTAAAATAAGTAAACTATTAATTAGTTCTTCAACTTGCACAATGACAGAACGATTATTTTACAAAACGTCAGTGAAACCAGTGCGCCATATTGGAGTAAGACACAAAGTCCTTGTTGCTAATTATCGAAAGTATGTAAATCCATAGTTTGCGGCTAATGCTAAAGTGTCTCAGATAAGCGGTAAAGAAAACTACAAGATTTATGTCTAACACTAGCAAGCTGGCCGCAATATTACACGCCGGCCGCGGTGGTCTCGCGTTTCAGGCGCTCAATCCGGAACCACGCGACTGCTACGGTCGCAGGTTCGAATCCTGCCTCGGGCATGGATGTGTGTGATGACGTTAGGTGAGTTAGGTTTAAGTAGTTCTAAGTTCTAGGGGACTGATGACCACAGATGTTAAGTCCCATAGTGCTCAGAGCCAATTGAATTTGAACCATTTGAGCAAATTACAAATTCAACACTTTCTGTCAAGTGGCGAAAAATAATGCAGGTCTCGGTTTGCTGCTTAAAAATGCCAAACTTCATAGTACTGTAGCACTATAAACATTATAATTCTATCCAAACAGTCGTCTGAAACACCTCTATCACATAAAAATTGCGACAGATGTGCCTCTGAACGGAGTCTACGAACGACCTGTTCCACCATCGTAATAAGAAATCGTTCCTTGTCAAGATGGCGACTGCTCTTAAACTGATTCGCTCCTGTCGTCATGCAGTTCTTAGAAGACATATTTCTCTCACATCCAATACAGGGCAGTTTCTCTTTTCTCATTGTCATCAGTCTTCTGACTAGTTTGATGGGGCCCGCCACGAATTCCTCTCCTGTGCTGACCTCTTCATCTCAGAGTAGTACTTGCAACCTACGTCCTCAATTATTAGCTACATGTATTACAGTCTAATTTTCCTCTACAATTCTTGCCCTCTATAGCTCCCTCTAGTACCATGGTAGTCATTCCCTTATGTCTTACCATCCTGTCCCTTCTCCTTATCAGTGTTTTCCACATATTCCTTTCCTGTCCGATTCTACTAGGAACCTATTCATTTCTTACCTTATCAGTCCACCTCACTTTCAACATTCGTCTGTAGCACCACATCTCAAATACTTCTATTCCGGTTTTCCCACAGTCCATGTTTCACTATACTCCAAACGTACATCCTCAGAAATTTCTTCTCAAATTAAGACTGATATTTGATACCAGTAGAATGCCCTTTTTGCTATTTCTAGTCTGTTTTTTATGTCCTAATTGCTCTGTCCGTCATTGACTATTTTACTGCCTAGGTAGCAGAATTCGCTAGCTTCATCTACTTCGTAACCGTCAGTCCCGATGTTAAGTTTCTCGCTGTTCTCATTTCTACTACTTCTCATTACCCTTGTCTTTCTCCGATTGACTCTCAAACCATACTGTGTACTCATTAGACTGTTCATTCCGTTTAGCGATCATGTCATTCTTCTTCGCTTTCACTCAGGATAGCAAAGCCATCAGCGAATCGTACCATTGATTTCCGTCCACCTTGAATCTTAATTCCACTCCTGAACCTTCCTTTTATTTTCATCATTGCTTCCTCGCTGTACGGACTGAACAGTAGGGGCAAAAAGCTTCATCCCTGTATTACACCCTTTTCAATAGGAGCAACCCATTCTTGGTCGTCCACTCTAATTATTCCGTCTTGGCTCTTGTACATATTATATATGACCCGTCTCTCCCTGTACCGTAATTCTACTTTTCTCAGAATTTCCAATATCTTGCACCGTTTTACATTGCCGAACGCTTTTTCAGGTCGACAAATCCTATCAACGTGTCTTGATTTTTCTTTAGTCTTGCCTTTTTCGGAATAGTCTGGATATGCTTTTCCGAAAGTCAGATGGTATGTCGTCAGACTCATATATTCTACACACCAACGTGAATAGTCTCTTCGTTGCCACTTGCCCCAATGATTTTAGAAATTCTGATGGACTGTTATGTATACCTACTTCTTTATTTGATCATAAGTCCTCCAAAGCTCTGTTAAATAGTCTTTCTAGTACTTTATCCCCTATCTCGTCTAAATCGACTCCTCGTTCTTCTTGTATCACACAATACAAAACTTCCCCCTCACAGAAGCTTTCAATGTATTCTTTCCATCTATCCGCTCTCTCCTCTGCATTTAACAGTGGAATTTGCGTTACACTCTTAATGTTATCGCCTTTTTTTAATGTCACCGATGGTTCTTTCGACTTTCTTGTATGCTGTGTCTGTCCAATCACAATCATTTCTTTTTCGAAATCTTCACATTTTTCTTGCAGCCATTTCTTCTTAGCTTCCCTGCACTTCCTAATCACTTCATTCCTCAGCTACTTGTATTACTGTATTCTTGAGTTTCCCGGAACGTTTTTGTACTACCTCCTTTCATCAGTGAACTGAAGTATTTCTTCTGTTACCCATGGTTTCTTCGCAGTTACCGTCTTTGTGTCTGTGTTTTCCTTCCCAACTTCTGTGATGGCCCTTTTTAGAGATGTCAATTCCTCTTCAACTGTACTGTTATTCCTTATTTCTATGTCTATAGCTTTAGAAAGCTTCAACCGTGTCTCGTCATTTCTTAGTACTTCCATGACCCACTACTTTGCGTATTGATCTTTCCTGACTAATGTCTTCAACTTCAGCCTACTCTTCAACACCACTATATTGTGAACTGAGTCTATATTTGCTCCTTGGTACACCTTACAATCAAGTATCCGATTTCGGAATCTCTGTCTGACCATGATGTAATCTTACTGAAACTATCCTGTACCACCCGTCCTTTTCCAAGTATACTTCTTCCTCTTGTGATTCTTGAACAGAGTATTCGCTATTACTACCTGAAACTTGTTACAGAACCCACTTCGTCTATCTCCTCTCTCATTCCTTTTCTCAAGCCCATATTCTCCTGTAACTTTTTCTTCCGCTTTTTCCCCAACAACTGCATTTCAGTCTCCCATGACTATTAAATGTTCATATCCCTTTTCATGTGAAATTTTTAGCGCAACGCAATCTGACTTTCAAAAATCCCCACGAAAGAATGGCCCTGACTAGCATTAACCTATACTTTTCACAAATCACTTACCTCACCAAAAATCTTCGTTATTCGAACTACTGCAATACAGCGAGCGCCAACACCGCCAGCTAAATAAAAGATTCAAACTACAGAAGGCACTAACTACTGATAGGTATAGTTAGCAAATGAAACATTTTAATAGAGAACAAACAATGTATTTACCTTAATAGTCATAATATATATGGTAGTTCATGACATCCAGTCTTACAAATTACAAAACTCCGCCAACTCTCTCCCCACGTCCACCACTGCTGGCTGCTCACCTCCAACTGCGCAACGCTACGCGCTGTTAGCATCCAGCTGCCGCTGCCCAACACTACAATGGCAGACAACAATGCAAACCAGCCACATACTGCACACGGCACAGCCAGTGATTTTCATACAGAGCGCTACGTGGCGGCGGCGTTACCAATAAAAAAACCTAAACAGCCTACTTACATATTATCCTCGCTATTGACTTTCCTTTGTAGAAAGCATAGCAAAAACGACACCCTCATTACTTGGAAAACATTTACATCTGCACACCTGATAATGACAAGCGTCTTTCTACGAGAGTTGAGAGAATTTGTACTAACTTATGAAATGTCCCATGACTATTGAATGACATTTTTATGCTTTGCCATCTATAGTTGCTTATTTCATTTGATATCTGGTTTTCCAGCTGTGTTACAGCATTGGGTTTATAAAATTAAATATATTTGCTAATGTGAACACGTTCTGTCAAAAGATGTATTAAATAATCATTTTATGATCCACATAGCGCTACGTGGCGGCGGCGTTACCAATAAAAAGACCTAAACAGTCTACTTACATAGCCCCAATGCTCCCCACATAAATATTTACAAAATATTTTGGGCACTGGCCAATACAGATTTGAATTTTTTTTCATAATTGTGATTACAATAACAAAGAAATCAAATGCACCCACTTATTGATACAATGTTGGTCAAAAGCTAAAATTTTCTCACAGTCCATAAAGACAGTCCTGATCATTCATCATAGAAAAATAGCAGTGTTTTTCTCAAAGACTGAGCAATAAAAGAAAATGCACTCGGAAGTAGTGGATTTCTAAGCATTCTTGAAGAAGTAGTGTTGTCCTTCCAAGGGAAAGACAGTGCTGACTCTTGACATGCAGGCACGTAATGGGCCACAACAGAGCAAACCCACAGCAGAGTCAGACGAAGTTTTGAAGAATATTGGTAGGTTGGTCATCACAGAGCAGACCCACTGTAGTCCTGGTAGAGATTATGCTATTGGTGGGCTATCAGAGGTGTAGACCCACTGCAGTCCTTGTAGAAATTGTGGTATTGGTGGGCCACCAGAGGTGCAGACCCACTGTAGTCCTGGTAGAGATTGCCAGCAGCCATCTGTTGTAACTGTGCAGGTGCACAATCACCATTGAAGAGTCTTGCGGATAATATAGCAAGTCCATAAACCATCACTTGTCCACTCACAAAGAATTGTTTGAAATGTCCTTAGAACCAGCAATGCTGTTATCCAGTCCCTTGCTGAATTATTAACACATGTGCAAACACTATCAGTCCCTACTTCTCACATATTGTCCATATGCTATGACCAGCAGAAACGTGTGCAGTGAAATGTAACTTACAAATTACTTAATTTGATCAACTGGTGTCAATTACAATTTTATAACATAAGAACACAGTAACGAAGGTACAAAATATATCATCAAAGAACATAATAGTACAGAGAACATTTGCAGTAATACAGGCTTTACACCGAGCGAGGTGGCGCAGTGGTTAGCACACTGGACTCGCATTCGGGAGGACGACGGTTCAATCCCGTCTCCGGCCATACTGATTTAGGTTTTCCATGATTTCCCTAAATCGTTTCAGGCAAATGCCGGGATGGTTCCTTTGAGAAGGGCACGGCTGATTTCCTTCCCACTCCTTCCCTAATCCGAGCTTGCGCTCCGTCTCTAATGACCTCGTTGTCGACGGGACATTAAACACTAACCACCACCACCAGGCATTACAAAAGAATCGAAATAACAAATACATCAGTGTTACAGGAATTATGACATAAGTAAATACATAAAAGATCAGAATAACTTTTGAAACACAAATTTCACACATGAGCATTAGAACAAAACAGAATAAACCATGTGTAAACATCTTTACGAAGAAAATAACATGTTATTAATGCAAATTACATTTGAGGATAACAGTATTCCTCATCATAATGAATGTAGCTTAGTATTAGAAGAGAAAAAATTCTATGAAACAGTACACAGAGACAGGAAGAAAATAATACACAAGGGGACACAAACACATAGTGGGATAACATAAAAGGAAAGGACAGGGTTTGTTTTCAGTGTAGCATTTGGCACTGCAGTCCAACCAAAAACTGCATTCCATAGATCATCCCTCTTATTTCAACATTTGCTCACGCAAAAAAAAAAAAAATCCTCTCCAAACATGCTTTCTGTATTCTGTTCACATCCTCTTTCAAAAATAGTTTTTCTCCACTTTACACTACATTTTTGGCCAAACTGTTTTCTTATAGCTTCTCAATGCTTTTCTTCCAATTCATCATAGTTAGTTTCTTATATAGTCTACCCTCTCTTAAGCTAACTTAAATCTACTGAGCTCAGATGCTAAGCTAAGGGACGAGGCAATGCAGCAGCACAAAACAATTAATACAAACAGCAATGAAAAAAAAATTGAAGTTGTCAAAGCAAGCAGCAATATTACAACTAATATATGGGAATGCACCGCATCAAGAAAAATAAATCAGTAGTAAAACTGGCTTAACAGAGTAATACAAAGTGAAGTTCAGTAGCACTATGCCTGGCACACAGAAGAAGCAAATGCAATAACTTATATACACTCCTGGCAATGGAAAAAAGAACACATTGACACCGGTGTGTCAGATCCACCATACTTGCTCCGGACACTGTGAGAGGGCTATACAAGTAATGATCACACGCACGGCACAGCGGACACACCAGGAACCGCGGTGTTGGCCGTCGAATGGCGCTAGCTGCGCAGCATTTGTGCACCGCCGCCGTCAGTGTCAGCCACATTGCCGTAGCATACGGAGCTCCATTGCAGTCTTTAACACTGGTAGCATGCCGCGATAGCGTGGACGTGAACCGTATGTGCAGTTGAAGGACTTTGAGCGAGGGCGTATAGTGGGCATGCGGGAGGCCGGGTGGACGTACCGCCGAATTGCTCAACACGTGGGGCGTGAGGTCTCCACAGTACATCGATGTTGTCACCAGTGGTCGGCGGAAGGTGCACGTGCCCGTCGACCTGGGACCGGACCCCAGCGACGCACGGATGCCCGCCAAGACCGTAGGATCCTACGCAGTGCCGTAGGGGACCGCACCGCCACTTCCCAGCAAATTAGGGACACTGTTGTTCCTGGGGTATCGGCGAGGACCATTCACAACCGTCTCCATGTAGCTGGGCTACGGTCCCGCACACCGTTAGGCCGTCTTCCTCTCACGCCCCAACATCGTGCAGCCCGCCTCCAGTGGTGTCGCGACAGGCGTGAATGGAGGGACGAATGGAGACGTGTCGTCTTCAGCGATGAGAGTCACTTGTGCCTAGGTGCCAATGATGGTCGTATGCGTCTTTGGCGCCGTGCAGGTGAGCGCCACAATCAGGACTGCATACGACCGAGGCACACAGGGCCAACACCCGGCATCATGGTGTGGGGAGCAATCTCCTACACTGGCTGTACACCTCTGGTGATCGTCGACGGGACACTCAATAGTGCACGGTACATCCAAACCATCATCGAACCCATTGTTCTAACATTCCTAGACTGGCAAGGGAACTTGCGGTTCCAACAGGACAATGCACGTCCGCATGTATTCCATGCCACCCAACGTGCTCTAGAAGGTGTAAGTCAACTACCCTGGCCAGCAAGATCTCCGGATCTGTCCCCCATTGAGCATGTTTGGGACTGGATGAAGTGTCGTCTCACGTGGTCTGCATGTCCAGCACGAACGCTGGTCCAACTGAGGCGCCAGGTGGAAATGGCATGGCAAGCCGTTCCACAGGACTACATCCAGCACCTATACGATCGTCTCCATGGGAGAATAGCAGCCTGCATTGCTGCGAAAGGTGAATATACACTGTACTAGTGCCGACATTGCATGCTCTGTTGCCTGTGTCTATGTGCCTGTTGTTCTGTCAGTGTGATCATGTGATGTATCTGACCCCAGGAATGTGTCAATAAAGTTTCCCCTTCCTGGGACAATGAATTCACGGTGTTCTTATTTCAATTTCCAGGAGTGTATAAACATGACATTGCTCAAGCATAAAAAATACTACAGTAAAGACAACAATGCAGAAAAGGGAAATCTCTATTCACATATTAATATCTATGTCTTCAAAGTGGTGTTCCACAAAACTAAATCTACAAAAGATGTTAACAAGTAGTAGAAAAGAAAATTATGTATGCAGTATCTGTTATTAATCCCTTCTTATTGTTCTTTCCTGTCCAAGTGCTCCTTTTCGAAGAACGTGGATCATAAAATGATTATTTAATAGATCTCTTGACAGAAAGTGTTCACATTAGCAAATATATTTAATTTTATAAAACGAATGCTGTAACACAGCTGGAAAACCAGATATCAAATGAAATAAGCAACTATGAATGGCAAAGCATAAACATATCATTCAATGTGGCTGGTTTGTATTGTTGTCTGCCATTGTAGTGTTGGGCAGCGGCAGCTGGATGCTAACAGTGCGTACCGTTGCGCAGTTGGAGGTGAGCAGCCAGCAGTGGTAAACGTGGGGAGAGAGATGGCGGAGTTTTGTAATTTGTAAGACTGGATGTCATGAACTACCATATATATTATGACTATTAAGGTAAATACATTGTTTGTTCTCTATTAAAATCTTTCATTTGCTAACTACACCTATCAGTAGTTAGTGCCTTCTGTAGTTTGAATCTTTTATTTAGTTGGCAGTAGTGGCGCTCACTGTATTGCAGTAGTTCGAGTAACGAAGATTTTTAGTGAGGTAAGTGATTTGTGAAAGGTATAGGTTAATGCTAGTTAGGGCCATTCTTTCGTGGGGATTTTTGAAAGTCAGACTGCGTTGCGCTAAATATATTGTGTGTCAGTTTACGCACAGTCTTGTTAAATTTTTCTAAGGGGACGTTTCACATGCTGTACACACTTTTAATGTCCACATACACGTTATCTCTTCATCTTTAGCTTGCGACATGGGCATGTATACCAGAAGTATCGGTGCTGGTTTGCTGTTGATTCTGATAAGAAGAACCGTATCGCTGAACTGTTTGGAGAAACACACTCTCTGCCCTACCTTCCTGTTCATATCGAATCCTACTCTCGTTTACCATTTTCTGCTGCTGTTGATACTATACTCGTCTGACCTGAAATCTTCTTTCCACTTCACTGACCCCTACTATATCTAGATTCAGCCTTTCATTTCCCTTTTCAGATTTTCTAGTTTACCTAACACGCCCCGACTCGTAGAACGTTATAGTTCTGTTGATTGTTCAATCTGTTTGTCATAGTAACCTACCCCTTGGCAGTTCCCTCCCTAAGATCGGACGGGGGGGCTCTTCCCTAATGTTTTGCCATTGGAGAGATCATCATGGCACTTCTTCAATTACAGGCCACATGCCCTGTGATTACACATTACGTGCCTTTAATGCAGTGGTTTCCATTGTGCTCTGCATCCCCATGCGGTTAATTATTGCTGATTATTTCTCCTTTAGGGGCAGTATTCCACCCTAAGAACATGAGAGTGCGCTGAACCTCTGTTCACTCCTCCGCTCTCTTTGACAAGGCCGTTGGCAAAATGAGGGGTGACTTTTTACACCAGAAGTCTTCGTCCGCCAATGCTCTGTAGTCGAGAATTTTACAAACTATCAATGGGGTTGTTAGAAAATTGCAGCCTTGATTTGTTTCTGAAAAATTAACGGTTTAATCAGACCGATAGCGTACATAATTTAACTTGGTAATGATTAATTATAAATATGAAGAAATATGAACTGTTATAGAATGATATTTTTGTCTACTTCATTATACTACCACTATGTTTCTTAGTTTTCTTTTATTTTACGGGAAAGTGACATTTTTATATCTCGTAATAAATGTTCTGCTTTATTATTCATAATATAGTATATGTACAAACATTCTGTTGCTGCATACCGACAAGAATTTCCATGTTCTATCCGTAGAAACTTTCTTAAAATCTCTCGAGAAATTGAGGGGTTATTAATTTTCAACAACTGATCTGTACTGACCAATACTGCATCTAGAAAAAGTTGTTGTTCGTAGGCAGACAGCATTGATATGCGCAGTGTCATCTCAGTTTCGTCTTTCGTTTCACTTATTTTCCGAATTTCCTGCTGTATACATTGTTAGTTATTCGGCCGTTCTATAAATATTTCAGGTATTGGTTCCCGCCATAGCGGGCCTCTGCCTCTGCAGTCTTCCAACAGGTAAGTGGGATAGGTTTTCCTGGCATCTGTAAAGCTAGCCGGTAACGCAGCCCGCTTCCTACTGTCCTTCTGTTAGCCATGCTGTTCTTTAGTCTCTGGCTTCTGTCTGTAGCGGTGTCAGAAATTGTTTCTTGTTAGGTGAGCAGCAGATGAAGCCAGGTCGCCACCTCCCTGCTTGGGTCCACCCTAGTACAGTCGCTCCCCCTTCAGCTGTCATAAGGGATCGAACGCTCTGTCACATCTTTCTTTCAAGTCTTGGTCTTTAGCCATGTCTGTTGATTCTCAGTTATTCCCTCTTGCTACTCCATGAACGTTGTAATAAAGTCAGAAGAAGCGCTAAAACAAGTTTCAATTGCGGCATTCCATATCCGGCAACTGTACGTTTTCTCATATACACATACTCGAAAAAATAACAGAACTTGACATACTGTAGCCCTACTGTCCTATGCGTCAGTATGCTACATCTTCTGTCGACACTAAATCACATTTACACAACTGTATGCAAACCAAAAGTCAGGGTACATCTGTCATTGATTGTAAGACAAGCGTATACACAGTACGTTGTGACACTAAAATCCTGTCTTGTTGTCTATATGTGACCATGTGTGTGTGAGTTAGTGTGTGGTACCACAATCTATAGTTGATTCACATCTTTGTAGTTCACTGATTCTGTCCTTAAACTGTTGGATTTTAACCAAGGATGATATTTACTTTGGACGCACATTTAACAGTTTTTTGTACAACAAAATACTCTTCACTACACCTCTTATAGTCTGCTTTGGTTTCTCTCGTACTAGTTACATGGGATCGATGCAGCCTAACCATTAGCTCTTTTTGTAGTCTCCTACTAATCAGGTGATGTGGACCGTAAGTAGAAGCAAGAAAAGAATCATAAGAGTCACAAGTTGATTACCGTGTCACTAAATAGGCAGTGACCTATCTGCTTGAAACCCACCTACTTTTGCTATGCAGAACTGTAACAATCAAAAACTGAATCTGACATGAAAAAAAAAATAGACTGATAGTGTTCGCAAGGGATACACGGTGAGTACAAAATTTCCATTTCAGTTCCCGCAACCTATGTAATTAGAGTTTGAAAGTACCGAAGTCATTGAAAATGTACTGCACGCACACAAAAGCTCACATTCGAAAATTAGTTGAAGATATGGCTCAAATGATACTCAGAAAATGTGGACTTATCATGACTGAAATCTGGAATAAGGCTCAGTTAAGGAAACTAATTCTTCAGTCTATAACACACAAAGCCTTCATAACCAGAGATACATGCAGTAAATGGAAAATTAAATAATCCTGTAGTGAACTGTAACTCAAAGCAAATTATTAATCCTCCATTAAAGAGTATTATCGGAATGAACAAACTTAGGTCAAATATCCTACGTTAACCAACCGTAAAATCTTCACTGAGCCACAAATTTTCAAATTTTTCAGTCAGCTGACATGCCATCTGTTGCAAGCATGACCTCCAGTACAAAAACAAACAAAATTGGAATGTAGCCATATATTTAATAACCACCGACACAACGTTTCGCTACCCGGGACTAACGGTCCACATAAATATAATGAGCGTCAGGGAAGTGAAAGGGAAAGATGACAAGGACATCTGGTCTGCCAAACGTAGGGTAATATCAACAATAGGAAGGAACGTCAGATAGTGAGGTACTGTAAACATCCAGTGATAGGGTTGTTCTCATCAGAATCCACAGCAAACCAACACCGAAGGCAAGAGTTTACATGTGCATGTCAAGGTCAGAAGCAGAAGATTAAGAGACAGAGAAAGTATACGATGAAAATTAGTCGGTAATTCAGTACATAAAGGGAGATGAAAATTTAACATTCATGGAGGATTTGAATGCTGTTGTAGGGGAAGGACAAGAGGAAAGGGTTACAGGAGAATATGGGGTTTACTGTACGAATAACAGAGGAGAAAGTGTAATTGAGTTCTGCAGTAAATTTCAATTAGTACCAGTAATAGTGAACACTCTGTTCAAGAATAATAACTGGAGGAGGTGTATTAGGAAAAGGCCGGGAGATACGGGAAGATTACGTTCATCTCACGGTTTAGGAATCTACTCAGGATGAACCAGTGTAATGAAGTGGGATTCGAAAGTACTAATGAACGGAGAGATAGTCTTGAAATTCTGTGAGGCTGTACATATTGCGATAGTGAGTAGCTTACTAGGCAGTACCGTCATAGGGGGAAGGACGTCTCTAAAAGCTAAGATCACAGAAGCTGGAATGAACATCATAGTTACATGGAGAGTAACTACGAAGAAAACATGGGTAATGGAAGAGATCCTTCAGATGAAGAACGAAAGAAAGAAGTACAACCATTTTACGGGAAATTCGGGAATATAGAAATGGAAGTCAGTTAGGAATGAAAGAAGTAGGAAGTGCCGGGAATCTAAGACGAAAGGGCTGCAAGGAAAACTTGAAAAGATCGAAAAAGAAGTAGCTGTCCGAATGCCTGACTCAGGTTATAGAGAAGTCAAAATAACTTGCCGTGAAATGTAAACTAAAGCCGTAAACATTAATAGAGCAACGGGAATTCCTCTGTTTAACGAATAGGAGAGAGAGGATGGGAAAAAACAGCACATTGGAAGTCCACAATGGGGAGGGGTAGGGGGGAGGAATTGGTCTGATGACGCGATGGGAGAAGAAACAGGAATCGACAGGGAATGGATACGGGATCCAGTATTCGAATTTGAATTTAAAAGAGCTTTAGATAAGATCAAATGAGGCAGAGGAATCAGAATGTCTAATACCACTACAAGGAATGACAAAGAACTATCAGACATTTGGAAAAATATCAGCAACACAATTTCGAACAATCAGTTAGAAATATCATTCATCCAAGCTCTCAACAACAAGAATCAACAGAAGAAAGGGAAATAAAATTGGAGACGTGTTAGCTGACAAAATGTTTAGCTTCAGAAATAGTAACAGAATCAGAGAGGCAGTTCTGATATTGCAGTTGATAATGGAAGCAAGATTGAAGAAAAATAACGACCTCGATCATAGGATTCAACGGCCTCGAACAAGCGTTCGTCATTGTAAAGTACCGCTAAATGTTAGAAATTCTGAGACAAACAGGGGTACACTGTAGTAGAGGCAGGTGATTTACAAAATGCACAACAGCCAGAGTGAGCAGAACCAAGAACAGTGTGCTTAGATTAAAAAGTATATAAAACAGGGATGTAGGCTTTCGACTGTACTGTTCAATATACTATACATCGAAAAAACAATTACACAAATAGAAAAAGGTTGAAGAGTGGAATCACAATTCAAGGTGGAACGATATCAATGATAACTTTGCTGATAACTTTCTGTCCTCAGTAAAGGTGAAGAAGATTTTCAGGATCTTTTGAATGGAATGAAGAGTCTAATAAGTACAGAGTACGGACTGACAGCAAATCGGAGAAAGATGGAGGTAATGAGAAGCAGCTGAAATGAGAACAGCGTGGAACGTGACATATGTATTAGCGATCACGAAGTAAACGAAGTGAAAGAACTCTGGTACATTGGGAGCAAAATGACCCATGATGAATGGGGCGGGAAGAACATGGAAATTGGTCATTCCTGAGGACGAAAAGTCTTCTGATATCAAACATGTCTTAATCTGATGGAAAAATCTCTGAGAACGTCTATTTGGAAGGCATCACTGTGTGATAGTAAACATGGACTGTGGGAAGAACGTAACTCACGAGAAGCGAAGCATTAGAGATGCGGTGCTACAAAAGAATTTTGAAAATAGGTAAACTGATAAGGTAAGGAATGAGAAGGTACTTCGCAGAATCGGCGAGGAAATAAATATATGTAAAAGACTGTCCACCAGAAGGGATAGGATTATAAGACACCTGTGAAGATCTCAAGGAATAACTACCGTGTTTCTATAGGGTACTGGAGATGGTAAGGACTGTAGAGGAAGACAGAAATTGGAATACATCCAGCAAATAAAGGATGGAAGACATATTTGTAACTGCTACTCTAAGATGAAAAGGCTGCCACAGGAGAAGAATCTGTGGCAGGCCACATCAAACCAATGAGAAAACTGATGACTCAAATTAAACATTTACAGTAGACTGTCCTCACACAAGGAGAAGACCTGGACCAATGTGTCTTGCTTTGGCAGGTCTCTATTGAAATAACCTTCTCCCTTGATCTAAAAAAAGTGAAAAATTTGTCAATAAAATTCAAAAGGAACCTCCTTCCCCCTAGCTATGTATTATCTTTTTCAAGTCTATCTCAGCCAAAAATCCTCATTTATTTCTTGAATACAATTTCACGATTATGTTACATGGCTGTTTCATTTCAAATAATTCAAAACCTTCATTCCCAGGAAATGTTTAATGAAATGCATATCTATATTCATAATTCTTCACATTCATATAACTTCATAGTAAAACAAAATTTTCATTCTCCCATTCAGGAAGTAATGTCTGGATGTATTTAGCAGATCCTACCAAATCATCAGCCTCATAATTTCTCTCATCTTTCTCTTACAATCACTGCTTAATTTACCATTTCAAACCACCAAACGTCACCGAACATCAGCAAATAAGAAAATTTGTACCCCATTTTAATCCTCCCCACCTGATTTGTTCTTCGTATGGTCAGTTATTTAACTTGTGACACCAAATTTAATATTATTGCAATCCATATGTTAGATATATTTTTTTCTCAAAATAGTTGAAAATCATCATCCCTAGCAAATATTTCATTGATTCATTCATGATTCATAACAATGATCTTTGTTACCTGCACTGCTTAATCAAATTTATGACTCTCCCAATCTTGAGGAGGAACCCATTCCTTAAAGACTTCACCCTTCACCACACTCTCACTGATATCGAAACTACTTTTTATGCTGCCAAAGTACACTGCTTTCATCATTATCCACTGTCATCTGTTGTTCACCTCCAACAAATAATTATCTTTTCATCCACTATTCATCAATGACACTCGCAGGATTGATAACTGATGCCATGTCTTAGAAACTGTGACCCTTTTTACTATAATAAATAAACAAATCCCTCTGGATGAAAGGCTTTTTGTTTATTTGTTGTAACTTGCAATATTACTCACATAGTTAATACACTTCAGAGCAACCTTCACTGAATCCATAACATGATCATCAACTGCTGCCATTCTGTGCTCAACACAGCCACTCTGTGCAAAACACAAGCATCATTGGTACATCAACTTCCTTTGTACATGCCCATTCAATGAGACATCAGTTACAGATTCTACAGCGTGCACACAGCTAACTTCAACCTAATCCTTCTTCAATACCTGCATTCATAGTAACACATGACCCAGGCCTCGCCACCTGCACGCAATAGAGATCAGTTACAACTACGGATGATGTCATTGTAGCCCTTCAATATCAATTATGTTGTCATTCACACACATTCAGCTCACTACACAACCGTCCAGAATAGCTACCGATCTAGAGTCGAAATTTTTCTATTACGTCGTAACAGCCAACTCTTCATTACCTTCTTTTGCATCCACTATCTTACCAGACTCTTCATGAAATAAGCTACCAAAATTAACTTCTCCCTCCTCAATATCTGTTTCTCTGCATTTCCTACATTTATTTAAGTTCATCCTATCATTATATTTCAACTTAATGTCCCATAACTTACTATCTCCCACGACTCCTCCTACTTCACTTTCTTCCCTTTGCTCATTATTGTTACCTTGGTAAAATAATCTGTTACTGTACTCCTTAACATTCCTTCTCTTGGTTCAATGTATTTCATAATTCTTTGCCTATATTAAATCTCAGTTTCAAAAGTTTTCAGTTTCCTGAATTCTCTCCTGTTTGCTTCCCTCCAGAACTATCTTAACTTTGTATCCTATTATACTGAATTTGCCTGTGATTACTGCTATTAATGAAGTTCACAGGATTCCACAGACAGTGTCACTTGGAATAAAATCATTTTATCAATTAGGCCACAGCATTAGATGACATTAAAGAAACTAAACTGCTGACACTTAGATTGATTTGCTGCAATTCCCTTCAGGTTGGCCAACTGCAGGACTGTTCTGCCTGTGTTATAGGGGTAGCGTCTTTGATCAGTAATCAAAACACACTCGATCCAGGGATCAAACCCTGTCACCGCTTAAATTTCGAATAAAAATCATCAGCAATGACGGCCGAAGTCTTCTGACATATGAAGTCACCCTGCGTCAGCCAACGGCCCTATGTTAGAGGGCAGGGAGTGGAAAAAGGTTCAGGAAACTTCATTACCTTTGGGGTGGGAAACTTAACTAAAAGCAGAAGAATCAACAATGATCAACGGCATGAGGGTACAGAGGGCAATGGAAACCACAGTATTAGAGAAACATAATGTGTATCCACAGAATATATGACCTTCAATTGAAAAAGTGTTATGATCATTGCTTCCCCTGTAGGAAGTTAGAGTACTCCCTCTGGCGTGGGTGTATGTACTGACTAAACAACGAGTCAGGTCGTGGATGATCAGATGCCTGAAAGTGACAGGGAAACTAGAAAACCAGAAAAATGGAAACACTGAGGCTCAATCTAGATATAGTGCAGGGTCAATGAAGTGAAATGGAAAGAAGACGAGGGTTTCTGGTCAGATGAGTATAGAGTAATATCAACAGCAGCAGAATATGCTATAACTGGAGTAGGATTCGTTATGAATAGGAAGGCAGGGCAGAGAGTAAGTTACTGTGAGCTCTTCACTGCTACAGTTGTTTTCATCACAATCAGGAGCACACCAACGTCGACAATGATAGCTTGTATACATGCAAATGTCGAAATACGAAGATGAAGAGAAAGACGAAGTACATGGTAATACCGAAAGGGTTCATTGGCACATTAAATGAGGTGAAAATGTAAAAATCATGGTGAATTGAAATGCGATTCTAGGGGAAATAATAGAATAAAGGTTCACGGGAGAATGTGAGATGGTTACTAGGAATGAGAGAGAAGGAAGACTAACTGAGTTCTGCAACAAATTTCAGTTAATAATAGGGAATACTCTGTTCAAGTATCGCAAGAGGAGGAGGTATACTTGGAAAGGCCGGGAGATACTCAAGATTCCAGTTAGATTACAGCAAGATCAGGCAGTGATTTCGAAATGAGATGCTGGATGAAAAGGCGTACCACGCTGCAGACATCACAGTTTAGCAGTGATGAAAATTAGTCTGAACATTAATATGTTACTCAGAAGAATCAATGAGCAAAGAAGTGAGATATGGAGGCACTAAAGGATTAGGAGATATGCTTGAAATGCTCTAAAGCTCAGTGCGCAATTCGGTTGAATACGAATGAACATCTCCAAAAATGGCAACAACAGAACTTGGAAGGAAAACTTTAGGTGCAAAGATGGTAACTGCAGAGAAAACGCTAGCAACAGAAGAAACATTACAGTTGATGGATGAAAGAAGGAAGGACAAGAATGTTCCATGGAAATTCAGGAAGGCAGAAATGAAAGTCGAAACAGAAATGATTGCCGGAAGGACTCAGCTTACAGAAAAGCCAAAGCATCATCCGGGGAAATTAAAAGCAAGGGTGCAATGGAATTTTCACTGTTAAATGCAGAAGAAAGAGAACATTAAAGGCCTCTATGAGGGCGAAGAGTACTCTGATGAAGTGATAGAAGAAGATGGAGGATCCAGCAATTAAATCAGAATTTCAAAGAACTTTGGAAGACTTAAAATCGAATAAGGCAGTAGGGAAAACATTCCATCAGAATTCCTGAAGTCACTGGGGGAAGAGGCAAAAAAACGTCTATGCATGTTGGCGTCTAAAATGTATGAGTCTGCCGATATACCACATGCTTTTCGGAAAAACATCATACACACAATTCGGAGATTGCAAAAGCCGACATCTGTGTGAATTATCTCACAGTCAGCTTAACAGATCATGCATCCAAGTTTCTAACAAGAATGATATACAGGAGAATGGAAAATAAATACTGGATTGGCTCTACCAAAAGGGCAAGGCATCAAGGAGGGATTTCTGACGTTGCTGTTAGTAATGGAAGTATGTCCGAAGAAAAATGAAAACGCGTTAATTGGAAATGTTGACTGGAAAACGAGTTCGACAACTTGAAATGGTTCAAAATGTTCGAAGTTCTGAGAAAAACGGGGATACACTTTAGGCAAAAACGTCTGATACACAATATGTACAACGACCAAGAGGAAACAATAAAAGTGGAATACCAAAATCGAAGTACTCAGATTAGATATGGTGTAAAAGCGAGATTTGTCCTTTCGCCCTTACTGTTCCGTCTATGAATCGAAGAAACAATGACGGAAACAAAAGAGAGGTTCAGAAGCGGAATGAGAGATCAAAGTGAAAGGATAACAAGGATAAGATTCGAAGATGACATTGCTTTCCTTAGTGAAAGTGAAGAAGATGGTTCAAATAGCTCTGAGCACTATGGGACTTAACATCTATGGTCATCAGTCCCCTAGAACTTAGAACTACTTAAACCTAACTAACCTAAGGACATCACACAACACCCAGTCATCACAAGGCAAAGAAAATCCCTGACCCCGCCGGGAATCGAACCCGGGAACCCGGGTGAGGGAAGCGAGAACGCTACTGCACGACGACGAGCTGCGGAGTGTGAAGAAGAATTACTGTATCTGCTGAATGGCATGAACAGTGTAATGTGTGCAGAACGTGGACAGACCTAGGCGAAGTGAGACAAGCAATGAGAAGTACTATTAATGAGTACAATGAGCAACTTAAAATAAGGATTGTTGGTCGCGAAGTAGAAGAATTTAATTAATTCTGCTATCTAGCCAGAAAAAGAAACCCTTGGAACGGAGCAGGGAGGACATAATATGCAGATTATCAAGACCTGAAAAGAGAGCATTCCTGGCCCAAAGAAGTCTACTGGTACCAAACAGAGGCCTTTACTTGATAAAGAATTTTCTGAAAGTGTGCGTTTGGAGCTCAGCACTGTAAGGTAGTTTAACATGGACAGTGGGAAAATCGGAACAGAAGAGAATCGATGTATTTGAGATGTGGTGCTACAGAAGGCTATTGAAAATTTGGTAATAAGGAAAGAGGAAGTATTTCAGGGAATCGGTGAGAAAAGGAGTGTATGGAAAACACTCGCAAGAAGAAGCGACAGATTGGTAAGACATCCGTTTGGACATCACGGAATAATTCTAGATTCACCTGAAGAGGCTAAAAACTGTTGATGAAAACAGAGATTGGAGTACATCCTCCAAATACCTGAGGACGTAGGTGGCAAGTGGTACTCTGAGACGATGAGATTGCCACAGAAGAGGAATTCGTGTTGGGCTACATCAAACCAGTCAGAAACGACTGATAGTGGTGAATGTCTTGTCTTGTACACACTGTACTGCCCGTCAATCAGGAGCTGAAGTTGCTGTCCAGTCAGTTCACAACGCTGCAACAGCCTACCGTACAAAGATCACATCAATAGCTACCGCTCTTCAAGTTGTCGAATGACATTCCAGTTCTGAGTCCCTGGTTGACAACGGATATCTAAAAATAAACATTACATAGAGGAAGAAATTCACAAGTATCCAGCAGTTAACCGGCTAAAGAGGACAGCAGAAAGTCGATTGAAACATCAGCAGTTCCGTTGTCTTAGTGTAGTGTAATAATGTGTCCTCACAGCCAGAATTATTTACTTCAAAATTGCTGTTTTAGTTTTCCCAGCGATCTCCCCGCTCTCTCTTTCTCCTATAAAGGCGTCTCATGCCACATCTATGGTTCCCTGTTATTGCTATGAATTTTCCCCAATTTCTAATCTACTATAATCCTGTTTATTTATCTGGTTCTTAACTTGATTACTGCTGGCTGCTGTGGCCGAGAGGTTCTAGGCTCTTCAGTCTGGAACCGCGCGTTCGCTACTGTCGCAGGTTCCAATCCTGCCTCCTGCATAGATGTGTGTGATGTCCTTAGGTTAGTTCTAGCTCTAAGTTCTAGAGGACTGATAACCTCGGTTGTAAAGTCCCATAGTGTTCAGAGCCATTTGAATTTTTGATTACTGTTTACCCAGTTGGATCTGTCACAAATTGCTTGAAATATCTCCTCTCAACGAGTCCCACAAAACTGAATCAGTGTGGCAGTATATCAACTAGCATTGTTGTGGCTCAGGAAGCATTCTTTTTAAATCTACTCTCTCTGGTCGCATGTCCATTGACCTGTCTAGGTGTGCCATGCTCCTTATCTGTTCCAGAGGAAACTCCCTCACTGGCAGTCTTCATGACCGACATGTATATTTCCATTCGGATGTTAATCTACCTAGCCTGACTCAGGTACTCATTTAAGAACATTTGCTGAAACATGTTATGTAAAAAATTGATCTGAATTCTGATTAGCCCAAATTTGTGTGTGTGTCTCCAGCAACCTTTCAACAAATATAATCTTAGCTTCGTCATTCATGTTTGACATAAAGCAACGATTCGAAGCAGGTAGAAAGTCGATACAATGATACTTTCTTACTCCTGAAAAAGTTTTAGTATTGGAAACTTGCGCCACTTGCTGTTTCACCTTTGCAGTTGCATTCCTCAATTCTAATTACTTATCTGCTCGGTGTTTGTCAAATTTCGTTACTCCTTATTGTGACTTCGCTTTCTATGCCTTTCCTCTCTTTTACCTCTAAAAATAACTACTAACAAAAGGAAAAATTAAAATATACGTCTGCTTTGAAATTTTTTCCGAAAAAATACATAAATTAACAGATAGAGAGGTAGTAAAAACAGAAAAAGGACCCATATTAAAACTACATAGTAACTTGAAAAATACAAGTACAAAGTGTTCTGTCTCTGCATTGCACTGAACCACAGATAGTGTAGGAATAAAAATCTTCATTTCCTGGTAACATGTGCAGAATTGTAGTGAATAATCAGATGTAAAGAAACTTATTAAAATTTTCTGGACGAAAGATATCTTTGATTTGCGTAACATCTGAAAGTACAGAAAGGAGATCACTGACAGACTATTTGTAAAACAAACACCGCATTAATGAAATTTGTTCTGCTCATCCGGTCTTTGCTGATCTTCACAGTGGAAGCCACAGTATAGTTATTAGACTTGGTAGTAACTTTACTCACGAAAGCGAGAGTAAATTCGGTTATTATGTAGTCAGGAAATGTAAATATGCGAAATGAGTACACATCTGCTAATATGAGACTTCTGTCTTAGTCTAACTGCAGCTCCGCTCGTATCTCTTTGAATCTATGGTTGTTCTAAATGTCAGTATGATTCTTACTGCATTAGAGGTGAGATGTTTTAATTGACCATCAACTTTTCCGAGGCCCCTCGCTATCCATTTTATTCCTCCCCCCGCCACCCCTCGTGGAGGCAATGTTATGCCTTGGACAATGAGGTTTGTAATACACGAACCCAGACATTTATCGACACGAACATTACTATATTAATTCCAACGTAACTAAGGTAGAGAATAAAGAACATTTAGCATAACTTATAAGGTAAGTTATAAATACATTATAACATAGGTCAACAACGCATTGGCTCCAGGCAGCTTAGCGTAGTTTGACGAGTGTCTTTTCAAATACAAGTGACTGATTAAATAATTTTGTTTTAACAGCAACAATCACCGTAATACGTTGAGGAATGACTGAACTTACCGTTGCTAAATTTCGACCGGAACTGGTTGACACTGAAGTTTATATGGAAGTAAAGACTAATGGACGCAGTGTGATAAACATAGTATCTGCCCTCTTTGGATGCTAGCGGGTTACTTAATGCGCCACTATGCGGAACGCGTACTTGAAGACATATGCAAGTACCAAGCTAAGGACGAAAACGTACAAAATATTGAAGCAAAAAGCTGTCACGTTTTGCATATGAAATATGTTATAAATATTCCAAGCATACAAACATTAAAAGAAGAAAATGTAAACGAAGTTATTAAAAGTATCATTCCTGGGTTTCTGCGTACGGTCTCACCCTCAAATTTGAAAATACCCAACATATTCAGTTCTGCACATCTAGGTGTCCACGCCAGTGATACGGGTAAAAACGGTGAGAAAATAATAAATAGAGCGGAAGCTTCAAAATTATTTGGTGTCCATACTATTGACAATGTAAATTGAGAGAAAACGCATTTTGGAACATCTAAAACAACTTATTTCATCCACGTTTGCACTCAGAATCATCACAAATTCTGAAAAGAGGCAAATCACTACGTCGACACGCTTTTCTTATTTTCATTCAATAATGTCATATGACGTAAAGTTCTGGGGTAGCTCATCATTAAGAAAGAAAGTTTACGTCCTGCAAAAAAGTGCTGAGAGGATAATATGTGGTTCTCACCCACAATCATCTTGCAGACGTCTGTTTAACGAGTTGGGAACTCTAACTTGCTGCTTCACAGTTGATCTATTTCCTCATAAAGGTTGTTGTAAATAATCCGTTCCAGCTCAAAAGCAACAATTATGTAATAATTATAATACCAGAAAAAATGGTATTCATTACAAAAGATTAAGTCTGTCTGCAGCACATAAGCGGGTGCTCACTGGTGACACAGATATTTTTATTTGCATAGTGATATACTACGGCTTAACACTAAGAGAGCTTTTTCTTGACAACACCCTCTGTTCCGTAGATGAATTCCTATTACAGTAACGTGTAAAAGGTGGTAGGTAGGATTTACTAACTCACACCATTATATCTTTTTTTTCTCTTTGAAAAAATCACGTTAGAAATTTTCAGAACGTGACCATATATAAAAATTAATTTGCGATGTAAATGTAAAGTTACACGTTCTACATCATTACGATACTTCGCAAAACGATCTATGGAATATCTAGATAAGTAACGAAATACAAAACACGAGAAAAGTAGAAAAGAAACATAAACACTTCGGGCAGCAACACTGTTCAGTTTCCCTATTGTCTGGACGTGTTTAAACTGGTACGAATAATATTTGTGTTTTATGGGAAGGAAGTTTTGGTGTGCATCTAGATCTACAAAAGATGAATTGTTCTCTAATGTACCCCGACGAGTGCACGTTGCATAAGAGGAGGAATATGTGAGTGCATTGCACTGCACAGCTCACATGTCTTCTTGTCGAAGTATCCCGCCGAAATTTTCTGGAAAGACTGATTTTGTAACTTGAGTATTTAACATGTTATGATAGAAACAGAATTTTGAAAACACGGAACTGGGGTGAACATGACTACAGCACTAAAAATTTTAAAGCACTACATTTTTAGATTGACTCATTCCAAAAAATGATTACTTAGGATAGGAAAATCTCATGAGACACTATGTTTCTGTGAAAAGTAAAGAGCTTAGTAAGATATTTTTAATGAAGTCTGACAAAACAGTGTCACGTGGGAGAATACGGTAATGAGAAATGAAGAGTCTGACAAAACAGTGTCACTTGGGAGAATACGGTAATGAGAAACGAGGAGCAGTAGCATGAAAGTGGGTGATTTTAAGGACAGTAGACTAAGAATGGTACCCGAGTAAACCGACTATAAACAACGCATGATAGCGAACAAATGCGAAAACGGTATTGACATAGCTGTTAACTTCAGTGCAGCTTCTCTATTCACGGCAGACAACCACTCCGTCAGATCATAATTTATTGACAAACAAATAAGTACTTTTTTCCACCATGTACTTTTGCTTCTTATAGGGATTTTGTTTACAGTTCCCAAGCAAAAAAAAAGTTTACTCTCTTGGTCACTCTGACTCTTTCTGGATACTAAATTTGTTGTTTTCTCTTTCGAAATCTAATCACAACACTATAATAGTCCATATACTTCAGCTGAACGCAATATTCGTACCCTTTTCCGAAAAATACTACTAGAAATATGTAGCTATAAATAATATACACGTAGACATCGTCTCTTGGGTTCAAATGAAACAGGCCATTGTGTGATTCGAAAAATTATAATTTATGAGTTACTTTTGCTTTTGCATTTATGCTTTGGAAACGTCTCAGTACGATACACTGACAGTCTGTACGCGGTAATGTCACAGATATCGTACGTAATGGTACAGCCTTGCTCAAAAAAGTTAGGCAAACTTCAAGCAGCTACTGTCAGTGATGGAAAGACATGTATTTCTAACAGGCTTCTGGAACGCTCAGATCTGCTAGTAAGAGAGGTCTTTTCCCCCATATAATCAATAACGTTAGAGGGAATGGGATTACTTGCTGAAAGTAGCGAGACGCGGTTTCTTAACAGCTTTTGGTGAAATACTGCCCGTTAATTTGTTTCTGTCGTAAAAAAGGCATCGACCCCGCTGAGCTAACGTAACGGTGATTCCGAGCTATTCCTAACTTTGCGTGGGACGCAAGAACTAGATACCGCTTCGTTATCGAACACCCATTTCAGACTTGAAATGTATCCCCCTTCGTACTTAGCTGAATAAAGTAACAAAATAGACCTTCTAGTTTGCTATAAAGTTTAGCATAAAGTCTTGAAGACCGTAAGGCTGCTTTAAAAACAAACTCTCAATGGTTTACATTGTTATCGTCATTTAAATCATCTGTCTATGATGACGACGTAAACCTCAATCCACTTGTACAGGGGCATTTTATCCTTCTTTGTTCGTTAAGGACCCTTTCACATCTAGGTCTACATTAATACCCGGCAAATCACAAATACGTTAATGGCAGAGGGCACGTCAAAGCACCTTCACAATAATTCTCTATTATAGCACTCTCGAACGGCGCGCTGGAAAACGAGCACCTATATCTTCCCGTGCCATCGCTGACTTCCCTTATTTCAATGTGAAGATCGTTTCTCCTTATATAGGTCAGCGTTAACAAAATATTTTCTCATTCGGATGAAAAAGTTGTTGATTGAAAATTTCCTGAGAAAGTTCCGCCGCAACGAAAAAAGCCCTAGTTTTAGTGATGACCATCCCAAATGCTGTACCATGTCCCTGACACTCTGTCTCCAACTTCTCAATAATGGAGAACGTGTCGTCCTTCTTTGAACTTTCTCTGTGTTCCGTTAATACTGTCTGGGAAGGATCCCACAAGATGACTGACAGCCTTTCATTCGGGCTTCACACACCTAACTGAAATAGTATGTACAGGTAGTTATTCTTACCCGTTATAAATTGGTAACATTTTGTATAAAAGAAATGCCCACAGAAATAGTCGGTGTTAACAAAAAATGGACAGTGATGGTGAAATATTCGTCACTGGTATTTGTCTGAAACTGAAAACCAATTCTGGAAAGAAAGCTTAGAACTAAGTATTTGAAATAGTTGAAATATACTTTATCATATTTGAATAGATCGAATTATTCTGTTGCAAACAATCATAATAAAGAGACTTAATAGCAAGTAGAACAATCGTACTAGTTTCTTTATTCACGTGGTAAGATTTAGCAGTACAATCGAGGAATTTTCAGGAATATTCAGAAAATATTCCTCGACTTGCACCTTTATCTTAATGTTTATTAATTAAATCTCTATTTCACTGCTGTTGATCAGGTCGGCATCAGTCATTTACAACTGCACAACGACTGTTGAAGATAAGAGACAATCTTCTCAAAATACGTCACTGGTGCTCTTTAAATTATGTGAATGAAATACAAACTGGTTTACCCATATAATATTGATGTCTTTACAGTAACTCAAACACAGTCAAAATAGAAGTAAGCTCATTGATGGTATAGTGCAGTATAAGAAAGGTTAGACGAATCATGACGTAGTCCGACTGATCAGCGTAGGTGGCTGCCACGCAGAGGACACGGGTTAGATTCCAGGAGCTTCCAAGTATTTGTCCTTGGTGCGGAGACCGGTACTTTATGCACTCAGCCTCGTGATGGTAGTTGATGAGCTATTTGACTGAGCAGTAGCGGCTCCAAGGACTGGAAAGTCAGCAAAGTAGCCGAGAAAGCGATGTACTGTCCACATGCCATTCGTACCTTATCAATATGACGCCACAAGGCAGAAGATATCAAGACGGTCAGTAGCCATTCCTCGGGCCTTCAAGGTCTGGCAGGGAGCTATTTTTTGTGAGTATCCTGTAGTTACATACAACATTTTATTTTATAAGTTTTACAAGGGGTGCTCTCGTGGACTAGATTTAACAATTTCGAGAAGTAGTTAAATGTATCCGGTCCCGTGTTTGAACCACGTCACTGCTTCAATCTTAAATAAAATCCAGCAGCAATAGTGAGCTAAGATTTCCGTCCTAAGAAGTCACTCTCACTGAAAAGAAGACCTTTTCAAAGAGGGCAGAGACTCAGGGCAGACTCTTGCACTTGAGATGGTAAACTGACCCTGCAGGAGGAAGAATCACCGATGTTCAACGACGTGAGGATGCAGAAGGCAACGAAAGGATTAAAGACAAATAATCTATATCCATAGAACATATGGCCTGTAATTGAAAAAGTGTCATGATGATCTCAAAATTGGCGAAAAATGCCAGACTAGGGGGAACGGATAGCGCTCTTCGAGGCGGGGCGTGGAAGGTTAGAGGTCTGAACGTGATAGGAAAGGTAGAAAATGTGAAAAGGGAAATGCAAAGGATCAACCTAGATACGTGAAGTGAAATGGAAAAAAGACAGATTTCTGGTCAGACGAATAGAGTAATTTCAAAAGCAGCACTAAATGATGTAGCGGAAGTTGACCTTTTTGTGAAAAAGAAGGTAAGGTACATATTGAGGTACTGTGAACAGATCGGACATGTGGTTGTTCTCGACAGAATTGACAGGAAGTCAATCCGACAACGACAGTACAGGCATACAAGTCGACGTCACAAGCAGAAAATGAAAAGGTAGAGATAGTACATGAGGATACCGAAAAGTGTTAAAATAGCTATGAGTACTATGAGACTTAGCATCTGAGATCATCAGTCCCCTAGAACGTAGAATTACTGAAACCTAACTAACCTAAGGACATCGAAAACATCGATGCCCGAGGCAGAATTCGAAACTGCGAGCTTAGCGGTCACGCGGTTACAGACTGAAGCGCCTAAAACCGTTCGGCCACAAGGGCCGGCTCTGTCACATAAACCCGAAGATTGTTAGAGCCGGTAAGTTCGAGAATTATCGCATAATCCACTTTACAGCGCATTAATCGAAGTTGCTGAGGAAATTAGTTAGAAGAATGGAAAAGAAAATTAAAGGTTTGTTAGATGCCGATCAATTTCGCTTGAGGATAGGGAAAGGCACCAGAGAGGCAATGGAAACACGGCTGAAGTAAAGGCAATAGAGTTTTAAAAGACCTGTCGACCTGGATAAAGCGTTCGACAGTGTCACATGGAGGAAGCTTTTCGAAATACTTAGAAAATTTGTGGTGACGTATAGGGAAAGACGGGTCATATACAATATGTTCCAGAATCAAGAGGGAACAGTAAGACTGGACGATAAAGAACGACGTGGTCGATTAAACAGTGTGTAAGACAGGGATGCAGTCTTTTGTCCCTACTTTTCCATCAATATATCGAAGAAGCAATGAGGAGAATACTAGGTTGGTTCATGAGTAGAACTAAATTTCAAGGTGAAAAGATAACGATGAAAGATTCTCTGGTGACATTCTTATATTGAGTGAAAGTGAAGAAAAATTACAGAATCTCATGAATAGAGTGAACAGACTAGTAAGTACAAAATGTGAATTGAGAATAAATCGAAGAATGTCGAAAGTATTGAGAAATAGCAGAAGTGAGAACAGCGAGAAACTTAAAATCAAAATTGGTCATAAAGAATATGTGGTTCTGCAGCCTATGCAGCAAAATAACCCTTATATTGAGTGAAAGTGAAGAAAAATTACAGAATCTCATGAATAGAGTGAACAGTCTAGTGAGTACAAAATGTGAATTGAGAATAAATTGAAGAATGACGAAAGTATTGAGAAATAGCAGAAGTGAGAACAGCGAGAAACTTAAAATCAAAATTGGTCATAAAGAATATGTGGTTCTGCAGCCTATGCAGCAAAATAACCCTTGATTTACGGAGCAAATAGGATATAAAAAGCGAACTAGCACTGGCAGAAAGGGCTTTCCTGGCCAAGAGAATTCTATTAATATCAAAGACATACCTTAAATTGAGCAATAAATTTTTGATAATTAGCATTTGGATTGTAGTGGTAAGCTCTATGGGACCAAACTGCAGAGGTCATCGGTCCTAGCATTTGGAGCACAGCATTGTTTGGTAGTGAATCATGGAGTGAGACACAACCAAAAAACAAGAGAATAGAAGACTTTGAGTTGTGGTGCTACAGAAGAACGTTGAAAATTAGGTGAACTGTTAAGGTAAAGAATGAGGAGGTTCTCAACAGAATCGGTGAGGAAAGTAATATACGGAAAACACTGGCAAGAACAAGGGGTAGGACGGTAGGAGATCTGCTAACACATCACGGAACATTTTGTTTACCTGTGCTAGAGGGAGATGTAGAGTATAAAAACATTAGAGGAGGACAGATTAGAAAAGATCCAGGAGATATGAGGATTTAGGTTGTAACTAGTACTCCGAGATGAAGATGTTGACACAGGAGAGGGATTCGTGGCCGGCCCGAAGAACGATTACGCAGAAACAATTGCTATTCTCAGTTTACTGGCACTTCGCAGCTAGCAGGAGTAATTCACTGCGTTAAGCAGCATTTCAGAAGATGATAGCTCCGAGAGAGACGCAGATTCTCACGTAGCCATTGATGACGAGTGGATCATTCGTAGTAGAGAGCCACTGGATTTGGGACAGGAAGGAGAGCCCTGAAAAAAGATCTTGCTTGAGTTAGATACGTAGGGGAACCACAGACGTCACGGGATGGAATTAAGAATATTGTTATTAAATATTGCTTATCAAAGTCCACTTTCGGTATAGCTAATGCTGCGAGTAGTCTACGTAGTGCCAGAGCTTTAATACAACAGTACTAGAATACAGTGAACCACATACATACGAATTCTTACGGACTGTGCAAGAGATTTCAGCTGCACGCTGATCTCGCTAGTCGGCGACTGTAAGTACTTAGGGCTTGATCTTGTAACTCTTACACGATGTTCGCTAATAAGTGCATGAAGTATCCTAAGGCTAATTTCTCGCAATTAGAGACTTGTCTGAGACGTGGAGATTCTAATATTGGTGGTACGCCTTTTCATTGGCACCATTCGCTACTTTGGTCGCCACTGTCGAGTCGATTGTATGTCGACAACTAAGGTCGTTGGTAGAGGTGTATGTCTTTTTGGATTGGTGAGGCCTATGGAGGGGATTTGGCTGAGGGACACGTGGCTATGGCTATGGCTTTTCGAGTACCCCGGCTGGTCGGCGCGGACCTCGAGGAACGCCGTACGGTTAGAACCGTCTGGGGAAAGAGTGGCCGGCTCGCTTAAGCATCGGTGGCGGCGGGCGGCGAGAGAACAGTCGGACAGTAATAACCACAAAACAATGCTGAGCAGAAAAACAGCCATTCAGAAGGTCTTCGACAGCATCGATGTCCTGACATTTTGGCGGGTCATGGAGGAATTCGCTGTTCGTTTATTCCACACCATCAACAGTGACGGCAGATTATCGAAATTATCATCATCTAATTCCAAATATCTGTACTGACATTTACATGTCGAATAAAGTGTGAGCACGCGGTACTCTGTGAGTAATTAACATTTTCTTTCATATGCTTCAATAATTGTCACTGTGTAACAACAAATTAAATCGCTCAACTAAAGGGTAGAATTTCCATTCTAAAAAAGGTTGTGCGAGAGAACCTGCCTCTCTTCTGACACCACTGTACCGCAGATTACTGATAGATGGAGAAATGTATTCTTTATGATTGGACGAAAGCACAAGCTATTCCAGTGTCCAAGAAGAATCACCCAACAGAGGTACAAAACTATCGGTCTGACGTCAATCTGTAGAAGAATTAGGTAACGTGTTTCATGCTCGTACATTATGAGACCTTTGGAGACGAAAAATGTCTTCTGTAGGAATCAACATGGTTTCAGAAAATAACAATACTGCTAAGCCGCATTCGATCTGTTCATCCCAGAGAGCCAGAAAACAGTAGATAATGGCACCCAGGTAGATGCCGTGTTCCTTGACTTTCGTAAGACTTTCGGTGTATTTCCGCACTGTAGCGTGATGAACAAAATACGAGCTTACGGAAGAATATCAAAATAAATGTCTAATAGCACTAAAGAATATCTGGTAAGCAGAACAGAGCATGAAACTTCCTAACGGGTTGGAACTCTGCACCGAACCGAGACTCGGAATCGGGATCTTTGCCCACGACCCGGTCTCATGTCTTCACTTCGCCGGTATCCGTTCTCTTTAATCCGCCAGATGTTTTGGAACAGTTTACATTGCTCTGCTGAGTGAACAACTGACAGCAGAGTATGTCATTCTCAATGAACAAAAGTCGGCAAACGTAAAAATATTGTTCAGGTGTATGTGCAAGCGGTCGCTTGCTTTCTCGTCATATATGTCCAAACGATGCTAAATGTTATTGTCTTTACACAAAGAAAAGTGGGGGAGTGGTAAGCCACGGCCCCACACCCTCTGCACGTTCAATACACAGAGCACTGCTTCACGGCATCACTCGAACAGCCAGGTCGCCGGGCACAACATTTGTGGCCCTCAATCCATCTTTCTCGAAGTTCTCTATCTCCTCCACTACGGCCCCTCGGGTACAAGTTCTCTACAGGCTAGAGAACACTCTACTAACACACCAAACGTAGTATTTGGGAAAGGGGATCGTGACCTAAAATATGGATTTTAATAAGATCAACGGAGTAGTTAAAGTGAGAGAGGTGCTGCGCAACTTTCAAGTGGATTCGTCCTAAATAAGACGAACAATAGGTGTTCAGAGAAAATAAGTAAAGGCTAAATGAATGATCACAGGTTTGGATGAGCAACTGGAGAAGGTAACTGACATCGTGAAGAACTATAGCTGGAAGGCGCTTGAATATTGATAACAACTATCACTTGGTAATCTACCTGCAAAGTTTGAAGAAACAGTATGAGGTGCTGAATCTAGACTCATGCTCATAAATTAAGGATAATTGCAGAACGTCATGCCACACAACGTGGCACTAAACAAGGCTGACACTATTAGCATAGGAACATAGGGAACACACACGACACAGATCTGTAAGTCCACAGTATTGGTGATAAGTTGAGAAAATCGTCCCAAAACACATGTGCTACAAAACGCCACTGTTTCCTGCGCATATACCCCGACATCAATATGGGGTATGATCAACATGCACTTGTATACAGGCCGCACAACGGGTTGGCATACTCTGGATCAGGTGATCGAGCAGCTACTAGAGTATAGCCTCTCATTCATACACCAGTGCCTATCGGAGGTCTTGAAGTGTCCTAGGGGTGTCAAGACGTGCAACGATACGTCGAGCGAGAGCATCCCAGACATGCTCGATGGGGTTTACGTCTGGAGAACAGGCAGGCCACTCCATTCGCCTGATATCTTCTGTTTCAAGATACTGCTCCACGATGGCAGCTCGGTGGGGCCGTGCGTTGTCATCCATCAGTAGGAAGGTGGGACACACTGCACACGTCCCGATACACCTGACCTGTAACAGGTCCTCTGTCAAAGACTTGCAGGGGTCATACGTGAACCAATCATAATCACACCTCACACCATCAAACCATGCACACCCCTTGTGCAAAATGACGCCCCGATACACCTGATCTGTTACAGTTCCTCTGTCAAAGGCTTGCAGGGGTCTACGTGCACAAATCATAATCGTACCCCACACCATCAAACCACGACCTCCAAACAGGTCCCTTTCTAGGACATTAAGGGTTTGGTGACTGGTTCCTGGTTCATGCAAGATGAAAACCCGTCGAGAATCACTGTTTAGATTACACCTGGACTCGTCTTGAACATAACTTTGGACCACTGTTCCAATGACCATGTACTGTGTTCTTGACACCAGGCTTTACGGGCTCTCCTGTGACCAGGGGTCAGTGGAATGCACCTTGCAGGTCTCTGGGCGAATAAACCATGTCTGTTCAGTCGTCTGTAGACAGTGTGTCTGGAGGCAACTGTTCCAGTGGCTGCAGATCCTGAGGAGGGCTAGCTGCAGTACTCCGTGGCATTCTGCGGGCACTGATAGTGAGATATCGGTCTTCTTGTGGTGTTGTACACTGTGGACGTCCCGTGCCTGGACACATTTTCTGTCTGCTGGCATCGTTGCCATAATCTGGAGATCACATTTTGTGGCACACGGAGGGCCTTGGCTACTACCTGCTGTGTTTGACCAAACTCAAGTCGCCCTAGTATTCTACCCCTCATAACGTATTCAATACGTGTTCTTTGAGCCATTTTCAACACACAGTCACTATTAGCACATCTGAAAACGTGTGCACACTTACTCGATACACCGTACTCTGACATGCACCAACACACCTCGGCGTATGTGGACTGCTTCCAGCCCCACATTAAGACGAACGCCGGTCAAATCAACCGCATGGTCATACCCCGAGGTGACTTAAACCCGCAAACTGCCCACAAGAGCGTTGTTTCACCATGTATCAGCATTATCATTAATTTATGAGCTTGAGTGTAGTATCATACTACAAAAAACTTCGTATAGGAACCGTGAAGACAAAAATTCGATGTCTTCCTTAAAAAATTTTATGCATTCAAAAAATAGTACACTGTGCGCAACTCATATGAAGTTGCGAATGACATTACGTTTGTGCCCATACCAGAGGACGGGGTATTTGTCTCATTTGACATCACAAATATGTACACAAATGTCCCAGTTAGAGAGACGATAGAAATAATAACGATTAACTTAATGAAGTATAAAAGATTGACTATAGGCGAAATTTGCGAACTTGTTGACTTATTGGAATTAGTCACTTCACAGAATTACTTCACATTCCAGGGCGCCATTTATAAACAAAAGGAGGGTCTCGCAATGGGCAACTGTTTGGAGGAAACTTCAGCTGACATTTTCATAAACACATTAGAGACACGTTTTTTTCGTTAATTATGAACAGACAATGAAGAAAATTCGGTGCTATAAACGTTATGTGGATGAAACATTAGTACTTCTTGAGGTATCTGTTACCGACATAGATATAATGTATGACCAACTTTATAGCTTACATCCAAACATAAAATTTACGAAAGTAATAGAAGTTAATAAAAGTATAACTTTCCTGGACCTAAGAATTTCAAATATTAACAGCCAGCACAAATTTAAAATTTTCCGTAAGCCAACTACCACAGATTGCATAATAAGTAATGATTCTTGCCACCCAGTATGCCATAAGCGAGCCTGTTGTAACTCCATCCGCTAGACGGTGACGAAATAAACAAGGAGTTAGATATCTTGCAGGAGGTAGCGATCAACAATGGTTTCACAACGGAAATTGTCACAGAACTATTTGAATGGAAAGTTCAAAAAGGAAGGGCAGGTATAACAGACGAAATCGCACTTCAAAGAGATGATGTCTACTATAAAAACACTTAGTTTGCCAAATTACCAGATTTAGGAGTAATATCAGACAAAACTGCAGAGGTGTGTAAGAACACCAACGTAGGGATAAGCTTTCACACAGATAATACATTAAATAAAAAATTCAGGCATAGAACAGGTAGAACAAACCAGTTTGCAAGATCAGGGGTTTACAGAATATGATGTGGCTCATGCACAAAATGTTAAATTGGACAAACTGGGCGGCCATTTAACGACAGGTTTAAAGAACACATCAAGAAGACAGAGAGGAATACCTCTACCTTTAATTGAGAATAAAGATATGGCCAACAACATAGATTCATCCCTTAAAATACTGCATACTGTGCCTAAAAGTAGAATCATGAATATTCTAGAAGAAATAGAGATTTACAACTGTACTAAAAATCGTCCCAATGGCCTACTTAATGATCAAACTGATTTTAAAAAATAAAAGATTTTTAGATAATTTCCAGTCAGTTGTATGTACAAGTGATAGATTATAAAATGGCTTACAGGTGCAATACCTTGACATCTGATGGGAGATTACCAACCTTACATTTTGTATAGACAAGCGTGTAAACGAGGTTTAAAAAAAAAGTTTATTCTTAAAACATAAGTAACAAATTTTATCAGTAATCTGGTGTATTTTATTGTAAAGAAAAGTTTGTGGACTATAACTAGGGAAGAAAAGCATACTCCAATGTTCTTTTTTTGTATGTTTAAGAAAGAAATGTAGCCTCGACATTTCATTGTATCCGAAGCTTGTCATTTATTGCATCAATCTACTTCAACAGTAATTCATAGAGTTGTACGAAAACATTTTAAACAATTTCGATGCAATAGTATACATACACTCCTGGAAATTGGAATAAGAACACCGTGAATTCATTGTCCCAGAAAGGGGAAACTTTATTGACACATTCCTGGGGTCAGATACATCACATGATCGCAATGACAGAACCACAGGCACATAGACACAGGCAACAGAGCATGCACAATGTCGGCACTAGTACAGTGTATATCCACCTTTCGCAGCAATGCAGGCTGCTATTCTCCCATGGATACGATCGTAGAGATGCTGGATGTAGTCCTGTGGAACGGCTTGCCATGCCATTTCCACCTGGCTCCTCAGTTGGACCAGCGTTCGTGCTGGACGTGCAGACCGCGTGAGAAGACGCTTCATCCAGTCCCAAACATGCTCAATGGGGGAAAGATCCGGAGATCTTGCTGGCCAGGGTAGTTGACTTACACCTTCTAGAGCACGTTGGGTGGCACTGGATACATGCAGACGTGCATTGTCCTGTTGGAACAGCAAGTTCCCTTGCCGGTCTAGGAATGGTAGAACGATGGGTTCGATGACGGTTTGGATGTACCGTGCACTATTCAGTGTCCCCTCGACGATCACCAGAGGTGTACGGCCAGTGTAGGAGATCGCTCCCCACACCATGATGCCGGGCGTTGGCCCTGTGTGACTCGGTCGTATGCAGTCCTGATTGTGGCGCTCACCTGCACGACGCCAAACACGCATACGACCATCATTGGCACCAAGGCAGAAGCGACTCTCATCGCTGAAGACGACACGTCTCCATTCGTCCCTCCATTCACGCCTGTCGCGACCCACTGGAGGCGGGCTGCACGATGTTGGGGCGTCAGCGGAAGACGGCCTAACGGTGTGCGGGACCGTAGCCCAGCTTCATGGAGACGGTTGCGAATGGTCCTCGACGATACCCCAGGAGCAACAGTGTCCCTAATTTCCTGGGAAGTGGCGGTGCGGTCCCCTACGGCACTGTGTAGTATCCTACGGTCTTGGCGTTCATCCGTGCGTCGCTGCTGTCCTGTCCCAGGTCGACGGGCACGTGCACCTTCCGCCGACCACTGGCGACAACATCGATGTACTGTGGAGACCTCACGCCCCACGTGTTGAGCAATTAGGCGGTACGTCCACCCGGCCTCCCGCATGCCCACTATACGCCCTCGCTGAAAGTCCGTCAGCTGCACATACGGTACACGTCCACGCTGTCGCGGCATGCTACCAGTGTTAAAGACTGCGATGGAGCTCCGTATGCCACGGCAAACTGGCTGACACTGACGGCGGCGGTGCAAAAATGCTGTGCAGCTAGCGCCATTCGACGGCCAACACCGAGGTCCCTGGTGTGTCCGCTGTGCCGTGCGTGTGATCATTGCTTGTACAGCCCTCTCGCAGTGTCCAGAGCAAGTATGGTGGGTCTGACACACTGGTGTCAATGTGTTCTTTTTCCCATTTCCAGGAGTGTATTTACTTAGTCCTGTTTGCTACAATAGAGCCTGCCTGACGGATGCATGAAGTATTTGTGGGGACGCATTGTAATGTGTTGTCAGAATACGTCGTGCAGCACAGTGAATTGGATTGCTGGCTTGCGTTTTACCCCATTTATATTCGTAAAATTTATACTTTTTTTTCTTTACTTTTATTTTCAAACCTGTTTACAGGCAGGCCAGCAGCAGTATACTACGCCGCAGAGAATCATACAAGATACAAATGATGACAATTTGAGAAAAAAAATACGGTGGAAGGACATGTAAACGGAGACAAACACTTTTAAAATACATGGAACCGTTCACAGGCATAGAGTCCAAGATAAAAGTTGTTCAGGCACATACATAGACGAAAATTGTCACATGTGAACGTAGGTGCACAAAACGAATAACACTGAACCACTTAAGCACAAATAACGGCACATACAGAAACACAGGGCGTTGCTCTTACTAACCATGTACGAGTCCGGGGACCTGCGAAGAGAGGAGGAGTGGGGAGGGGTGGGAGAGGGAGGAGAGAAACAATGTCATGGGCAGGGGAGACAGGGGGAGGGGAGTAGAGGGGGAAGCCCGGGGGAAGAGGGGCGGAAGAAGGGGATGGGGGAAAAGGAAAGAGAAGGCAGGGAGGGTGCCAAGAGGAGAGGACACCGGAAGTGGGGGCAGAGAGGATCGAAGTTGATAGGAGGGGTAGATGGAGGGGAGGAGGACATCATTAGGGAGGGGGAGCTGCAGGAAGCCACCTTGGGAGAGGGTAAGGAGGGTGAAGAGATAGAGACCAGGTGGGACATGGGAATACAGGCGCGGCAGCGGGAGGGGGTGGGAGAGGATGGGCGAGACAAGCGGGTGAGGAGGGTCGAATTTGCGGGAGGTGCAGAGGATCCTTATCCTTTCAAGGAAAAGGAGGAGGTGGGGGTAAGGAATGAGATCATACAAGGGAGACGGATGCGATAGGCGAGGCGGAGAGCATGGCGTTCAAGGATTTGAAGGGATTTATAAAAGGTAGGGGGGGTGGAGATCCAGGCCTGATGGGCATAGCAGAGAATAGGCTGGATGAGGGATTTATAGGTGTGTAGGATGGTGGAGGGGTCCAGACCTCACGTACGGCCCGAAAGGAGCTTGAGGAGACAGAGTCGGGAGTGTGCCTGGGGTTGGATTGTCCGGATATGGGGGGTCCAGGACAGGCGACGGTCGGAGGGCGACGCCAAGGTACTTGAGGGTGTGAGTTAGGGCGATAGGACGGCCATAGATGGTAAGATAGAAATCAAGGAGGCGGAAGGAAGGGATGGTTTTGCCTACAATGATAGCCTGGGTTTTGGAGGGATTGACCTTGAGCAACCACTGGTTGCACCAAGAGGTGAACTGGGCAATATGGGATTGGAAAAGGTGTTGGGAGCGCTACAGGGTGGGGGCAATGGCAAGGAAGGCGGTGTCATCGGCAAACAGGAGAAGGTGGAAGGGGGGGGGGGGGTGACGGCGGCATGTCCGCCGTATACAAAAGGTACAGAAGGGGGGAGAGGACGGAGCCTTGGGGTACACCAGCGGAGGGAAAATAGGTGTAGGAATCCATGTTATGGATGGTGACGTAGGAAGGACAGTGGGAGAGAAAGGAGCTGATCAGACGGACGTAGTTAATGGGAAGGGCGAAGGTTTGGAGCTTGAAGAGGAGACCGGAATGCCATAAGTGGTCATAAGCTCTTTCAAGGTCCAGGGAGAGGAAGATAGCAGAGCGACGGGAATTAAGCTGGTCGGAAAGGAGATGAGTGAGGTGAAGGAGAAGGTCGGCGGACAAGAAGGACGGCCGAAAGCCACGCTGGATAACCGGAAGGAGGAGGTGCAAGCAGAGATGCTGGTGGATGCGGCAGGTGAGGATAGATTCCAGGACCTTCCTGAAGACCGAGGTAAGGCTGATGGGACGGTTTGCCAGGTTTAAGGAACATCAGGATACAGGAGGTTTTCCACAGGTCGGGGTAGTAACCGGTGGACAGATCTAAATTGTAGAGTCTGGCCTAGGCGAAGAGGAAAGAGGCAGGAGCTTCATGAAGGTGACGATAGGTTACACGATCGTGACCAGGAGCGGTGTTGCGGTTTGTGCGGAGTGTAGCAATGAGATCCTGTGTAGTGATTGGGGCATTGAGTTCTGTGTGTGTAATGTTGTCCAAGTACTGGAAACCAGGTGCGAGGGGAGGGACAGAGGTGTCAGTTCGATCGCAGACATCCGGGAAGAGGGAGTAATCGAAATGGGGATCATCGGGGATGGAAAAGACATCACACAGGTAGGAGGCAAAGTGATTGGCCTTACTAAGGGTGTCAGGGAAGGGGTGATCATCATGGAGAAGAGGATAGTAGGGGGAGGGTTTAGTTCCGGTAAGGCGACGGAAGGCTGGCCATAACTTGGATGAGTTGATAGGCAGGGTAGCATTTAAACGCCCGTATGTCTGTCGCCAGTCCTGGCGTTTCTTGGCCGCGAGCAAATTACGAATGTGTCGTTGGAGTTGCCGGTGGCCTCGTAGTGTGTCCGGGTCACACATGTGGAGGAAGGCACGATAGAGACGGCGGGATTCATGGAGGTGGATGACAGCCTGTGGGGTAAGGCCGGATGGTGGGGGTGAATGGCGACAGTAGGGTCTGCTGGACAATGATGGGAGCATGGGTTACATCGTCACTGTGATGGTAGGTGAAGGGGTGGCTATCGAGCTGGGTGGAGAGGGTATCCTGTTAGGCATTCCAGTTGGCACGGGAATAGTCATGGACGTACTTAGAGGAGGGTCATGACGAGGGTCGGGGCAGGGCGACGACCATCTGAAATGGTGAGGAGGGCAGGGAGATAGTCGCTACCAATAGGTTTCAGGACATTCACCGTTATGCGGCCAAGGAGGTTGGTAGAGGAAAGGACAACATCAGGAGTGGAGTTGGATTTGGGACAGGTGTGGTAGGGGATGGGGATGAGGTCGCCTTGAAGGGAGGAGAGAAACCGATGCCACCGCCGTAACTGGGCGACGGAACAACTGTGGATGTTGTGGTCGGCGCCGATCACGTAGGAGGAGAAGGTACGGTCAACGTGGGAGGGGAAGTCAAAGGCAATAGGGGCGTTAGTGCGGACTTAGATGGTGGCCCAGGTAATGGTAAGGCCAGGGAAGAAGAGACTAAGGATCAGGTTTTCAGTGGGGTCGGGAAGGAGAGGTTGGAGCCGAACAGGGATCTGGCGATGGTGACCAATGGCAACTCCGCCACACGCAATCGGAAAGGGATTATCAGAACGGTGAAGGAGGTATGGCGAAATGTGGACGGTGTGGTGGGGTTGGAGGATGGTTTCATTGAGGAGGAAGGCGTCCACGCAGTGAGTGGCAAGGGTGTGCAGGAAGAGGTTCTTGTTGGCAGGAAGGGAGCGGATGTTGTTGAAAACGATACGGTGCTGTCGCGCCATGACAGGGATTTAGACAAGGGTGTCAAGGCGGGAGAAGGTAAAATGGGCCTGGTTTTTGGAGTAGGTGGCGTACATTTTCAGGTGGAAAACGGAACGGGTGGTGAGGGATACCTGTTGGAGGGTGTGGGGGCGCTGAAAAGGATGAACATTCTGAAGGACGATGGTGAGGAATCTAATGATGTCCTCAGCGGTAGGGGGTGGACGAAGGGAATTGCCAGGAGGGGTGGAGGCGTCCAGAGGCCGGAAAGGAACGGCGAGCTCAGGAGTGGTAGGAGGGCATCGGGCTTTACATTTCTGGGAGTAAGTGGGATGAGGGAGGTTACAGGTATCACAGGAGGGGGGGACTGGAGATTGGGGCACTGCCTGAGAAAGTGGGCTTGCCTACAGGGCGGGCAGGTGGGGGCCTCACGGCACTTAGATGTAGGGTGTGCATTATACCGCAAGCACCTCTGGCAGCAGAGGGATTGAGTAGGGGAACGGGAAGGGTGAACTGGGTAGCGGTGGTGAAAGAGAAGGGCACCCTCCTTCAGGAGACAGTCGATGAAGGGGGCGTGCTCGGAAAAGACCCGCATAAGGCGGGTGGGTCCGGCGGAGTTATAAATGCGGCGAACCACACTCACCTCCAGAAGGGGATGTGCCTTGAGCTCCGCTAACTCCTCCTCCTCCGCGATTGCCTGACTAAGCCGAGTGATTACGGCGGTGAGAGTCGGCGGGCGATGCGTGGGTTGCGGTTGGTGGGAGGGAGATGGGGAAGAAGCAGGGGGAGGCAGGCATTAGGCGCAAAGCAGGTGACAGGGATGCGGAAAAGGAGGTCCGTGTGGAGGGTAGGGTTGGGGGAGGAGATGAGCACCGAATCACAGCGAGGAGTAGGGAGGGTGATGGGGGCACTAGGAAAATTCTGGCGAAGGAAGAGGGTGAGGTTCTGGGCTTCAAGAAAGGAGGGATCAGGATGGGAGGCGAGGTGGCGGTAGGAGGGGGTGAAGGAGGATGAGGAGGGGGGCAGGCGGGGAGACATCCATGGCATCACGGGTTGGGGAAGGGGGACGAGGCGGAGCCTTTTTGGGAGTAGAGGAGGCAGGGGTGCCACTGGGGAGCTTGAAGGCGGCAGAGGAGGTGTGGGGGATGGGAACGACTGGAATGTGGCAGAGAGTGACAGGTCCCGGTGCTGGAGTCAGCACCGGAGAAAGTGAGGGTGACGGCGAAGGCGACAGCGAAGATGACGACGAGGGCGAAGGGGAGAGTTGAGCGTGAGCTGTAGCTCTCCGGGCAACAACCCTAGCACGAGCCACAGAAACAGAAGCAGCAGGGGACGGAGGGGAGGGAAGGGAGGAGCAGGGGATGGGGGGACAAACAGGGAGGGAGATGGGAGAGTGATGAGTGGGGGGATGGACTGAGGGGGGAGTGATGCGGCACACCATGTGATATTGGTGGTAGCGGCTGAGGGGGAGGTGTAGACTGTGGCAGTGGTTGTGGCTGTAGAGGAGCTGGTGGGGTCTCCATGAAGCTGGGCTACGGTCCCACACACCGTTAGGCCGTCTTCCGCTCACGCCCCAACATCGTGCAGCCCGCCTCCAGTGGTGTCGCGACAGGCGTGAATGGAGGGACGAATGGAGACGTGTCGTCTTCAGCGATGAGAGTCGCTTCTGCCTTGGTGCCAATGATGGTCGTATGCGTGTTTGGCGCCGTGCAGGTGAGCGCCACAATCAGGACTGCATACGACCGAGGCACACAGGCCCAACACCCGGCATCATGGTGTGGGGAGCGGTCTCCTACACTGGCCGTACACCTCTGGTGATCGTCGAGGGGACACTGAATAGTGCACGGTACATCCAAACCGTCATCGAACCCATCGTTCTACCATTCCTAGACCGGCAAGGGAACTTGCTGTTCCAACAGGACAATGCACGTCCGCATGTATCCCGTGCCACCCAACGTGCTCTAGAAGGTGTACGTCAACTACCCTGGCCAGCAAGATCTCCGGATCTGTCCCCCATTGAGCATGTTTGGGACTGGATGGAGCGTCGTCTCACGCGGTCTGCACGTCCAGCACGAACGCTGGTCAAACTGAGGCGCCATGTGGAAATGGCATGGCAAGCCGTTCCACAGGACTACATCCAGCATCTCTACGATCGTCTCCATGGGAGAATAGCAGCCTGCATTGCTGCGAAAGGTGGATATACACTGTACTAGTGCCGACATTGTGCATGCTCTGTTGCCTGTGTCTATGTGCCTGTGGTTCTGTCAGTGTGATCATGTGATGTATCTGACCCCAGGAATGTGTCAATAAAGTTTCCCCTTCCTGGGACAATGAATTCACGGTGTTCTTATTTCAATTTCCAGGAGTGTATTTGCAGAGCATCCATGTAGATGTAGATGAATGGCTGTTCTTAAAATTTTTAGTTCTAGTATTCACAGAAAACCAAAAACATCATTGTGGATAACATCAGATATTTCGAAGAAGAGGACCAATCGTCTGCAAATCAAAACTCTGCAAAAGTGTGAATTGGATAGCAGAGGGTAGTTAACGAACTAAATTTTGCAACGCAAACCGCTAAGAGACAGGCGGGAAGAGAGTCGAGAAGGTTCTGGAATGTATCGACAGAGCCAGCGGTATGAAAGTTACAGCCGGCATTCTGGCCGAGCGGTTCTAGGCGCTTCAGTCCGGTCGCAGTTTCGAATCCTGCCTCGGGCATGTAAGTGTGTGATGTCCTCCGGATTCTTTTTTTTTTTTTTTTTTTTTTTGTCATCTGTCTACTGACCGGTTTGATGCGGCAAGCCACGAATTCCTTTCCTGTGCTAACCTCTTCATCTCAGAGTAGCACTTGCAACCTACGTCCTCAATTATTTGCTTGACGTATTCCAATCTCTGTCTTCCTCTACAGTTCTTCCCCTCTACAGCTTCCTCTAGTACCACGGAAGTCATTCCCCCATGTCTTAGCAGATCTCCCATCATCCTGTCCCTTCTCCTTATCAGTGTTTTCCACATATTCCTTTCCACTCCGATTCTGCGTAGAACCTCCTCATTCCTTATCTTATCAGTCCACCTAATTTTCAACATTCGCCTATAGCACCACATCTCAAATGCTTCTATTCTCTTCTGTTCCGGTTTTCCCACAGTCAATGTTTCACTACCATACAATGCTGTACTCCAGACGTACATCCTCAGAAATTTCTTCCTCAAATTAAGGCCGGTATTTGATACTAGTAGACTTCTCTTGGCCAGAAATGCCTTTTTTGCCATAGCGAGTCTGCTTTTGATGTCCTCCTTGCTCCGTCCGTCATTGGTTATTTTACTGCCTAGGTAGCAGAATACCTTAACTTCATTGACTTCGTGACCATCAATCATGATGTTAAGTTTCTCGGTTTTCTTATTTCTACAACTTCTCATTACCTTCGTCTTTCTCCGATTTACTCTCAAGCCACACTGTGTACTCATTAGACTGTTCACTCAGCAGATCATTTAATTCTACTTCACTTTCACTCAGGATAGCAATGTCATCAGCGAATCGAATAATTGATATCCTTTCACCTTGTATTTTAATTCCACTCCTGAGCCTTTCTTTTATTTCCATCATTGCTTCCTCGATGTACAGATTGAAGATTAGGGGTGAAAGGCTACAGCCTTGTCTTACTCCCTTCTTAATACGAGCACTTCGTTATTGATCGTCCACTCTTATTATTCCCTCTTGGTTTTTGTACATATTGTATATGACCCGTCTCTCCCTATAGCTTACCCCTACTTTTTTCAGAATCTCGAACAGCTTGCACCAATTTATATAGTCGAACGCTTTTTCCAGGTCGACAAACCCTATGAACGTGTCTTGATTTTTCTTGAGCCTTGCTTCCATTATTAACCGTAACGTCAGAATTGCCTCTCTCGTGTCTTTACTTTTCGTAAGGCCAAACTGATCGTCACCTAGCGCATCCTCAATTTTCTTTACCATTCTTCTGTATATTATTCTTGTAAGCAGCTTCGATGCATGAGCTGTTAAGCTGATCGTGCGATAATTTTCGCACTTGTCAGCTCTTGCCGTCTTCGGAATTGCGTGGATGATGCTTTTCCGAAAGTCAGTTGGTATGTCGCCAGACTGATATATTCTACAGACCAACGTGAATAGTCGTTTTGTTGCCACTTCCCCCAATGATTTTGGAAATTCTGATGGAATGTTATCTAAACCTTCTACCTTATTTGACAGTAAGTCCTGCAAAGCTCTTTTAAATTCCGATTCTAACACTGGATCCCCTATCTCTTCTAAATCGAATCCTGTTTCTTCTTCTATCACATCAGACAAATCTTCACCCTCATAGAGGGTTACAATGTATTCTTTCTCCTCTGCTCTCTCCTCTGCATTTAACAGTGGAATCCCCGTTGCACTCTTAATGTTACCACCATTGCTTTTAATGTCACCAAAGGTTGTTTTGACTTTCCTGTATGCTGAGTCTGTCCTTCAGACAATCATATCTCTTTCGATGTCTTCACATTTTTCCTGCAGCCATTTAGTCTTAGCTTCCCTGCATTTCCTATTTATTTCATTCCTCTGTGACTTGTATTTCCGTGTTCCTGATTTTCCCGGAACATATTTGTACTGCCTCCTTTCATCAATCAATTGAAGTATTTCTTCTCTTATCCATGGTTTCTTAGCAGCTACCTTCTTTGTACCTATGTTTTCCTTCCCAACTTCTGTGATGACCCTTTTTAGAGATGTCAATTCCTCTTCAACTGTGCTGCCTACTGCGCAATTCCTTACTGCTGTATCTATAGCGGTAGAGAACTTCAAACGTATCTCGTCATTCCTTAGTACTTCCGTATCCCACTTCTTTGCGTATTGATTCTTCCTTACTAATGTCTTGAACTTCAGCCTACTCTTCATCACTACTATAATGTGATCTGAGTCTATATCTGCTCCTGGGTACGCTTTACAATCCATTATCTGATTTCGGAATCTCTGTCTGACCATGATGTAATCTAATTGAAATGTTTCCGTACCTCCCGGCCTTTTCCAAGTATACCTCTTCCTCTTGTGATTCTTGAACAGGGTATTCGTTATTACTAGCTGAAACGTGTTACAGAACTCAATTAGTCTTTCTCCTCTTTATTCCTTGTCCCAAGCCCATATTCTCCTGTAACCTTTTCTTCTACTCCTTCCCCTACAACTGCATTCCAGTCGCCCAAGACTATTGCACTTCCGTCCCCCTTTACATACTGCATTACCCTTTCAATATCCTCATACACTTTCTCTATCTGTTCATCTTCAGCTTGCGACGTCGGCATGTATACCTGAACTATCGTTGTCGGTGTTGGTCTGCTGTCGATTCTGATTAGAACAACCCGGTCACTGAACTGTTCACAGTAACACACCCTCTGCCCTACCTTCCCACCCCTAGGACAAGAGAGTGCCCTGAACCTCTATCCGCTCCTCCGCCCTCTTTGAGAAGGCCGTTGGCAGAATGAGGCTGACTTGTTATGCCGGAAGCCAATGCTGATTATTTATCAAAATTGAGGCAATGGCGGGGATCAAACCCGGGACTGAACACGTTTTGGTTATGACTCAAAGACACTACCCCTAGACCACGGCTAGTTACGTATAATTATTTCTGCGTTGTAGGCGACTGATGACCTCTGAAGTTAAGTCGCATAGTGCTCAGAGCCATGTGAAACTTTTTTTAAAAAAATTTTGTTTAACTTATGGCTGGGATTCACAGTAATATAATATTTCGTAAAAGACATCGTAGTCACCGTTGACTGTATAAAATATTTGTTGTTTATATTGCGATTTCGGCCTTATGGCAACTTTCAAGTAACGCTGCAATGTTACGTAAACACAAAAATACAAAAGTGAAGCACAGGGTGTATATACATAATCAAGAAAACATTTCATTAAGAAAGTAGCTGAATTATAAAAATAAGAGATAACTGTACCTTACATACATTCTGTCAGAATATAAAAAAATATCTGAAATTAGTACATGTCGTCGTTAAAATGCAGCCTTCTGACTGTGAGACTCCCACAAGATCTGATGAGTACGACACTTATTACATCGTAAAATGTTGTTAAAAATGTACTGAACTGTCGATGTTACCACCGTTATAATAATCTATCGCACATGTAAGTTCAGGTTCACTGAAAACATGTGGAGCGAAGTCAGTTGGCGCGAAAATACGTTTACTAAAGATACCCCCTGTACACGTAGCAAAGATAGTTCACACCAAGGATACAACTTACAAGATTTATGTTGTAAAGTATTTTCATCTGTCGACACCATACAGCTTACTAAATAGTGCTATGATTGCAATGGGCAGTAAAATAAGATGTGAATATTTATTTATAACATAATATGGGAAAATACAAGTCTTATCTGTTAATAAGCTCTCACATTGACTTAAGTGCTCGTAAATGAGATGAACAGCAGAGCATACTTTGTATGCGTATAAATTTTACGTTCTCGAGATTCGCTGGCGGTATTCCATAAGATTACCACACTTCTATTGTGCAGTCCCCACACTAATCGAAACGCTACGGTATCAGGTGCCTGCCTGCCTGCCTGCCAGCCAGCCAGCCAGCCAGCCAGCCAGCAGCAACACCACCACCACCACCAGCACCATCACCACCACCACCACCACCACCACCACCACCACCACCACCATTACATGGTGTGCCCAGTCACATCCCCCTCTTTCCATCCCTCCTCTTCTCGCTCTCCCACCTGCCCCTGCTCCCTCCACTTCCTCCCCCCTTCTTTATACAAATACCTCCTCTTCCGTCCGGATCCTTCCCTTCTCGAGGCCCGGAATCTCTCCCTCCTCCTCTGTCAACACGTCCCTGGTGCCCCCGTCTCTCTTCTCACTCCCAGACGGGATTCCATTCTCATCTCCTCCCCCAGCCCTACCCTCCATACTGACATCCTCTCCCGCCTCCCCATCACCCGTTTTGGCCCCAACACTTCCCTCAACCCTGCTCCTTCTCCATCCCCCAACCGACCACCCCAACCCCCGTGTTGCCCGCCGACTCTCACCGCTTTGATCACTCGGCTCAGTCCGACGATCACGGAGGAGGAGGTGTTGGCGGAGCTCAAGGCGCATCCCACACTGGAGGTGCGGGCGGTACGCCGGATTTTCAACTCGTCCGGCCGCACCCGCCTTATGCGGGTTTTCTCCGAGGACCCCCCCTCCATTGACCGTCTATTGAAGGAGGGTGCACTCCTCTTCCACCAGCGCTATAAGTTCGACCCCTCCCGTTCTCCTCCTCAATCCCTGCGCTGCCAGAGGTGTCTGCACTATAACGCACACCCAACAGCTGAGTGCCGCGAGGCCCCCACCTGCCCGCATTGTAAACAAACGCACTTCCTCCGGCAGTGCCCTAACCTACAATCCCCTCCCTCCTGCAATACCTGCAATCTCCCCCATCCCACCTACACCCAAAAGTGTAAAGACCAACCCCCCTCCGACCACTCCTGAACTCACTGTACCTGTCCGTCCTCTGGACACTCCCACACCTCCAGGCAATTCCCTTCGTGTGCCCCCCCCCCCCCCCCGCTGAGACATCATCAGGTTCCTCACCATTGTCTTAGAAAACGTCCACCCTTTCCAGCGCCCTCACACCCTTCGACAAGTCTCCCTCGCCGCCCGTTACATTTTCCACTTGAAAATGTATGCCACCTACACCAACAACCAGGCCCATTTCACCTTCTCCCGTCTTGACACCCTTGTCTAAGTCATGGCGCGACAGCACCGTATACTTTTCAACAACATCCGCTCCCTTCCCGCCAACAAGAACCTCTTCCTGCACACCCTTGCCACCCACCGCGTGGATGCCATCCTCCTCAATGAAACTTTCCTCCAACCCCACCACACCGTCCACACGTCGCCCTACCTCCTTCACCGCTCCGATAATCCCCTCCCGATTGCGCGTGGCGGAGTAGCCATTGGTCACCACCGCCAGATCCGTGTTCGGCTCCAACCTCTCCTTCCCGACCCCACCGAACACGTGATCCTTAGTCTCTTCTTCCCTGGCCTTACTGTCAACTGCGCCACCATCTATGTTCCCCCTAACGTCCCTATTCCCTTCGACTTCCTCTCCCACATTGACCTTACCTTCTCCTCCTACGTGATCGCCGCCGACTTCAACATCCAAAGTCGTTCTGCCGCCCAGTTATGGCAGTGGCATCGGTTCCTCTCCTCCCTTCAAGGGGACCTCATCCCCATCCCCCAGCACACCCGTCCCAAATCCAACTCCACTCCCGATGTCATACTTTCCTCCCCTAACCTCCTTGGCCGCATAACGGTTGATGTCCTGGAACGTATTGGTAGCGACCATCTCCCTGTCCTCCTCACCGTTTCCAACGGTCGTCGACCCCGCCCCAGCCCTCGTAATGACCCTCCCCCAAAGTATATCCATGACTATTCCCGTGCCAACTGGAATGCCTACCGGGATACCCTCTCCACCCAGGTCAATAGCCACCCCTTCACCTACCGCCATTCTGACGATGTAACCCATGCCGCCTCCTTTCTCCAGCAGACCTTGTCTGAGGCTGTGGAGACCCACGTCCCTACTATCGCCTCCCACCCCCACCATCCTACCTTACCCTCACAGGACGTCCTCCTTCTCCGTGAATCCCGTCGTCTCTACCGTGCCTTCCTCCACAAGCGTGATCCGGACACACTATGACGCCACCGGCAACTCTAGAGACACATTCGTAATTTGCTCGCGGCCAAGAAACGCCGGGAGTGGCGACAGACATGGACCCATTTGAATGCCACCCTACCTATCAACTCGTCCAAGTTCTGCTCAGCCTTCCGTCGCCTTACTGGAACTAAACCCTCCCCATACTATCCTCTCCTCCATGATGATCACCCATTCCCTGACAGCCTTAGTAAGGCCAATCACTTTGCCTCCTACTTCTCCGATGTCTTTTCCATCGCCGACGATCCCCAGTTCGATTACTCCCTCTTCCCGGATGTCCGCGATCAAACTGACACCTCTGTCCCTCCCCTAGCGCCTGGTTTCCAGTACTTGGACAACATTACACACACAGATCTCATTGCTACACTCCGCACCAAAAGCAACACTGCTCCTGGTCACGATCGTGTCACCTACCGTCACCTTCGTGAAGCTCCTGTCTCTTTCCTCTTCACCCTGGCAGGGCTCTACAATGTAGTCTTGTCCACCGGTTACTATCTCGACCTGTGGAAAACCTGACGTATCCTGATGTTCCTTAAACCTGGTAAACCGCCATCCGCCGTCTCCTCCTACCGTCCCATCAGCCTTACCTCGGTCTTCAGGAAGGTCCTGGAATCCTCACACGCCGCATCCACCAGCATCTCCGCCAGCACCGCCTCCTTCCCATCACCCAGTGTTGCTTTCGGCCATCCTTCTCTTCCGATGACCTTCTCCTTCACCTCACTCATCTCCTTTCTGAACAGCTTAATTCCCGTCACTCTGCAATCTTCCTCTCCCTGGATCTTGAACGTGCTTATGACCGCGTATGGCATTCCGGTCTCCTCTTCAAGCTCCAAAACTTCGCCCTTCCTATTAACTACGTCCGTCTGATCAGCTCCTTTCTCTCGCACCGTCCTTCTTACGTCACCATTCATAATACAAATTCCTACACCTTTTTTCCCTCCGCTGGTGTACCCCAAGGCTCCGTCCTTTCCCCCCTTCTGTACCTTTCGTATACGGCGGACACGCCGCCGCCGTAACCCCCCCCCCGTCCCCCCTCTCCAGTTTGCCTATGACACCGCCTTCCTCGCCCTTGCCCCCACCCAGCAGCGCTCCCAACAGCTTCTCCAATCCCATCTTGACCAGCTCACCACTTGGTGCAACCAGTGGTTGCACAAGGTCAATCCCTCCAAAACCCAGGCTATCATTGTAGGCAAAACCACCCCTTCCTTCCGCCTCCTTGATTTCTATCTCACCATCTATGGCCGTCCTGTCGCCCTCACTCACACCCTCAAGTACCTTGGCGTCACCCTCGACCGTCCTCTCTCCTGGAGCCCCCATTTCCGGACAATCCTACCCAAGGCATACTTCCGACTCCGCCTCCTAAAGCTCCTTTCGGGCCGTACGTGGGGTCTGGACCCCTCCAACATCCTCCACACCTATAAATCTCTCATCCGCCCTATCCTCTGCTACGCCCATCCGGCCTGGATCTCCACCCCCCTACCTTTTATAAATCCCTTCAAATCCTTGAATGCCATACTCTCCGCCTCGCCTATCGCATCCGTCTCCCCTTCCCCATGCGGATCTTGTACGATCACATTTCTTTCCCCCACCTCCTCCTTTTCCTTGAAAGGATACAGATCCTCTACACCTCCCGCAAACTCGACCCTCCTCACCCACTTGTCTCGCCCATCCTCTCCCATCCCCACCCGCTGCCACGCCTGTATTTCCACGTCCCACCCGGTATCTATCTCTCCACCCTCCTTACCCTCTCCCAAGGGGCTTCCTGCAGCTCCCCCTCCCTGATGAAGTCCTCCTCTCCTCCATCTACCCCTCCTATCAACTTTGATCCTACCCACCACCACTTCCTGTTGCCTCTCCAGTTGGCACCCTCCCTTCCTTCTCTTTCCTTTTCCCCCGTCCCCTTCCTCCACCCCTCTCCCCCCTTTTTTTCCTCCCCTCCCCCTTTCTCCGTTGCCCAAGGCATCTGCCATCCTCTCTCCCTGTCCCACTCCCCTTCCTCCTCCCCCTCCCTTGGCAGGTCCCTGGACTCGCTTACGCTCAGTGAACATTCACACGCTGGAGATCTGTTCAGTGTCCTTTCACCGTTACGCCACCACTGTTCACGTGTGCCGTCACAGTCATCCGTGTTATGTGCGCTATGTCAACAAGTGTTAGTGTTTTTTCTCATCCAGCGTGAACGGCTTTATGTTTACTATTTTTTGTATGTAAATTTTTTGCCCGCCGTTTTTATTGTATTGTCTGTGCCACCTATATGTCATGTTATTGTACCAGTCACGGATGAAGAGCAGGGTAATATGCTGCTGCCAGCCCGCCTTGTATGAGGTGATTAAAATTACAATAAAGGAAAAAAAAATTCTCTGGCGGTAATTCGCTTGAATACCGCCCTTCAATTGTGCTGTTGCGGTACCAATCGAAGTGATAGGTGTTGCAGGTGCCAGCCAGCCAGCCCGTCCCTCAACCTGCAGCGGTCCCCACCAACAGCGAGAAGCGAGCAGCGAGCAGCCAGTAGCCAGCAGCCATCAGCGGTTCCTGGAAGCAGCGGTCTCGCCAGCAGCCCGCCAGCGCTGGTCCCCGCCAGTGCCGGTCTCCACCAGCCCTGGTTGCAGCCAGCAGCCAGCGGTGGTCCTAGCTGCCTCCAGCAACAGCAGCAGCAGCAGCAGCAGCAGCGGAGGCGTCACCACCGGCCAGCCAACCGGGTCGCCCCCACCGCCAGCTACAGCAGAGTGGGGTTTCGGCCCCAGTCTCCTTCGTTCTTCGTCATTCTCCATCACCTTTTACTCTGTGTCTGTGACGGACTTTGAGCGAGGGCGTATAGTGGGCATGCGGGAGACCGGGTGGACGTACCCCCGAATTGCTCAGCACGTGGGGCGTGAGGTCTCCACAGTACATCGATGTTGTCGCCAGTGGTCGGCGGAGGGTGCACGTGCCCGTCGACCTGGGACCGGACCGCAGCGACGCACGGATGCACGCCAAGACCGTAGGATCCTTCGCAGTGCCGTAGGGGACCGCACCGCTACTTCCCAGGAAATTAGGGACACTGTTGCTCCTGGGGTATCGGCGAGGACCATTCGCAACCGTCTCCATGAAGCTGGGCTACGGTCCCGCACACCGTTAGGCCGTCTTCCGCTCACGCCCCAACATCGTGCAGCCCGCCTCCAGTGGTGTAGCGACAGGCGTGAATGGAGGGACGAATGGAGACGTGTCGTCTTCAGCGATGAGAGTCGCTTCTGCCTTGGTGCCAATGATGGTCGTATGCGTGTTTGGCGCCATGCAGGTGAGCGCCACAATCAGGACTGCATAAGACCGAGGCACACAGGGCCAACACCCGGCATCATGGTGTGGGGAGCGATCTCCTACACTGGCCATACACCTCTGGTGATCGTGGAGGGGACACTGAATAGTGCACGGTACATCCAAACCGTCATCGAACCCATCGTTCTACCATTCCTAGCCCGCAAGTGAACTTGCTGTTCCAACAGGACAGTGCACGTCCGCATGTATCCCGTGCCACCAAACGTGCTCTAGAAGGTGTAAGTCAACTACCGTGGCCAGCAAGATTTTCGGATCTGTCCCCCATTGAGCATGTTCGGGACTGGATGAAGCGTCGTCTCACGCGGTCTGCACGTCCAGCACGAACGCTGGTCCAACTGAGGCGCCAGGTGGAAATGGCATGGCAAGCCGTTCCACAGGACTACATACAGCATCTCTACGATCGTCTCCATGAGAGAATAGCAGCCTGCATTGCTGCGAAAGGTGGATATACACTGTACTAGTGCCGACATTGTGCATGCTCTGTTGTCTGTGTCTACATGCCTGTGGTTCTGTCAGTGTGATCATGTGATGTATCTGACCCCAGGAATGTGTCAATAAAGTTTCCCCTTCCTGGGACAATGAATTCACGGTGTTCTTATTTCAATTTCCAGGAGTGTATTTACTAACTTGCAGTGCACGGAGAGGCAGCTGATGTAACTGGTGTTCACTGCTTTACGGAAGGAACGGTTTGGACCATGGGCAGCAATATGGATAAACGGAGCAGAGAACCTGGTATTGCCATTTTAAAGTAAAAAAAATAATTTTGTTTCTTTTTATATTTAAACCTTGTGTGCTATTGGAATGCATACTTATGTCTGATTGACCTAGGCAGCTAGATGGTGGGAGCGTGATCCCTGAAATGCGGTTCAGAGGATTGTGTTCCTAATATTGGTGGTTTTAAGTTAAAATAAATGTACCCGTACCTGTTGTACAGGAGGAGAGTTGATAAAATTACTCGCTACACGAAAACGAACGACAAAAGTCTAGAGTTAGATATGTTACCGTGAATAAGTGTCAGAAAATATCTTGTTATGATTATGATATAAATAGGCGGTGATGACGTGGGAAATTTTTTTTACCATGCGAAGGAAATGCGGTGCAAAAATCATCCCTGCCTTGGTGTAGTTTATTATATTGTGTGTCAGTTAATATACGCTTATAAAGCTACTTAACGTAGTAGCAGTCTTTGAGTTTTATCCCAATCAGTGAATGTGCAGTCGTATTTCATCGTTCAGTAATTGTAGTACAATATAACATTCGTCGAATGCGCAATACAAATACATAATTCTGTGAACTGCACAGTCATTCAGCTAACCAAAATTGCACACCAACAGTGAAAATTGAAAAAAAAATTATAAACTTTACGTAATATACCGTGTCTCGAGATATCGAGAATTAAATGTGCGTACAGAGGTTTAACCAACTTCGAACGGCGTCTGTGATTCAGGCTTAATCGAAACGAATGTTCGACAGATATTACGGATCATCCCGTTTGTACGTTGGACCGACCATAGGGATAAATGTTAGATGGGCTGTGTGATCGATACCACGGTGCTGGATATCCGAGAGAAGATGAAGCCTCCGAGATTTCATTCAATTATTAATGACATTGCAGCGGAGACTTCCTTTTTCACCGCATTCTACTACGAGAGAAAAGCAACGAGCAGCAGCAGTTCGCTAGTCTTACTTTGCTGTACGTTTCCCATTACGACTCAAGAGAAACATTCTCCTTTGTAGTTAAATAAAATATGTGGCTTCACAAGATAAATGTCAAATGATCACCATAACGGTTGGCATTTACGTACATGCACAAATACGCTGCTCAGTTTGACGACAGGTGTTTTGCTGTACATCGCATGTTATTTGTGTCGAGAATACACATGTCACACTTTCAATTCAGTCAGGGGTGGATACAGTGCTCGCAAAGTTACGGTAACAGGATTTCGTCATGAGTTCGTCGATTCAGGAAGGACATGGCTACTGCGTAGTTATTCTGTGCAGTGTTTCCAATGTTCGAGACAGAAGGTAAATTCCACTTGGCCTTATTGATGACTAAATTGGGCCAGGGTAGTCATGAATTGTCGTTTTAGTTGAAGCACCCAGGAGGAAAACAGCAAACTGTTTTGTCCTCATAGTAAAATACTTTTCCTGAGTGCTTTCCAATCTCACCAAAGCAGTGCTTATAATGTTACAGGCACGGTTATCGTAGCGTATCAAGAATGCGTTATGGACATCCAAGCGAGATTTAGAGCAGATTGACAGAAAAAAATTACTATTCTTGCATATCTAGGGAACAAAAAGGAGAATCTGGCGGTATAGTGTTTTCCTCGTCATTCAACGAAACCCACACAAATTGGGAGATTACAGTGAATTTAAAATGGAGTCCTACATATTTAAGTATTAAGAGAATATACATGGTAGAAAATATTGATATTAGTTATGGAAGGAAACAGGAATAAAAATTCAAAGGCTGAACCTTCCTGGAAGATTAAAACTGCGTGGCAGACCGTGGCTTGAACCTGGAAGCATTACCTTTCGCAGTCTAGTGCTCTGTCGAGTGTAGTGTCCAAATACAACTCATGACCCACCCGCACTGGTATATTTCCCAAGATCCACATGTGGCAAAAGCGCTCCTGCAACATCAGTGGACAATGGGCAAGATTGTAGGGCTACAGTGAAGCCTGGAAATTAGGACATAAGGTACTGCCTGAAATAAAGCTATGTGGGCGCTTGGGCACTTCACTCGACGGAGCAAAAGGTAATGGTCCCTGCTTCGAGCCCTCACGGCCTCAAATTTTTAATCTACCGCGCAGTGGAGGTTATTTCTTGAATTAATTATATTGAATATAGAGCCATTTGGCTTGGTGAAGGACATACCATATACAATGGAAAAGTAAGGAATTTATTTTTAGATACCAACTCCAATATTATTCTGTTCAGTTTATTGACTCAGTTGATTTAAAATTATCATTAACTAATTTGAATACAATGTAATATTTCAAGCATCTTAAAAGAATGAAATAATAGCTCTAGAATTTTGTAACTAAACTGAGGTAGAAATCACGGAAGCCAATATACAGATCACCTGAAAAAAATGGCTCTAAACATTATGCACTTAACATCTGAGGTCATCAGTCCCCTAGATTTAGAACTACTTAAATCTAACTAACCTAAGGATACCACACACATCCATGCCCGAGGCGGGATTCGAACCTGTGACCGTAGTAGCAGCGCGGCTACGGACTGAAGCGCGTAGAACCCTCGGCCACAGTGGTCAGCCAATCGTCTTACGATCGGTGCCAAAATGCAATAAATTAAAGAAATTTGGGGTAATGAAATCTAACTTCGTCCATAAGTTTGTTGATATGTCATCAATCGTCGAGGAAAAAAAGACTATCTGGAGACAATGGGATCTAACTTTAGATAACTGAAATCGGATCTTGAAACATCCCCAACTGTCTTGTGGTTCCCCTTTTAGGTACTCCACGTCGACGTCTGGTCGTAGATAAGTATCGTCTGTAGGTTTTCCGGCATTACTTCCCGACGTGACAGCGACGACTCTCCGATGAGGTGCGGGCCTTGTATTTTGTTATTACTGCGACTCTTGTACATATCGCTTTTATTTAGCTATTTTCCCAGCTAAAACGCTCCCCTTTGGTGATTAAGACATCCTGCGACACCTTTCGGAGGGAGTGGGAACGTCAAAGAGTCACCAAAGTTCCTATTAAGCAGCCCGTACAACACGTAAACGTTCACTTCAGTTAGCTTGTTAGTTAATGTCTACGCTTTCCGCTAGATGGTGCTGTCTTACTACTGAATAGCTTTGGTTCGTAAAACCTACACTGATTAGTACTAGGTAAATGAAGTAAGTACAACACTCTTGTATTTCACTTTCACTCTATATTCAAGGATTAAGATGGTGATGGTCTATTTAAAAGCTTCCTATCCTGGAGGAATCTAAATAGTCCGCAAATGCCTATATGCACTCGCTCTACGTCCAGATTCGCAACTAAAGGCACATTACATTTTCAAAATTCCACACGTTAATATCTGAATACCGATACCTCCTCTATATATCCGTAAAGTTCCAATCTAGCACTAAAGTCCAAAAATCCTCTTAATACTCCATTGCTACAAACTGTCAGACATCGTACGTTACAACACTTTTAGTCTCCGTAATATTCTAACACTTTATCGTGAATCTTAGCACGATAAAGTCCAATCTAATTATTGTCTCGCTGACTGACCCGGTTTCCACGCCCTTTAACGAAACAATCAAGGAAAAAAGGCGTCAATAATGTCGATCAGGCCTTTTTATAGGTTTTTCATCAGAAGAGTTCAACTTCACTGCCTCTCCATGACGGAGCTTCCGTGGCTTTGCTGTACTTAGACACTTGATGATAAATTATAATGGTGATCTGCAATTACCGAACTCTGATTTTACACTAGTTTCCCCTCTAAAAATTCTATTCTTCATTTTAAATTATTATTTTTACAGCTTTTATCACTGTAAACTGAACCAAGGTGTTACAAGCTTAGTGAGAAAATAAATATAGTCAGTAAAAAATTCTAACATTTGGCGGGAACATCCAAGGGAACTGAAGATAAAATTGAAAACGGCCGAGAAAGTCAATAGTAAAGAAAAATTGAGGCTATTGTCAAAATAGTGGGAGAGCCTGTGGGTGGTGATCATGGGGTGGGGGGGTTGGGGGGCAAACTAAAGCATAGGAACAGAAATGAACAACACATGAAGTGGACAGAAATGCATTATTAATGTCTCTCAGTATATTCTCGTATATACAGCGATAAATCAAAATTAATTCTTATCGATTGACCCAGGCGAAATGAGAAGTGTGAGAAGAATTCTACAATACACAGCCCATCAAACCCTCATGGAAACTTTGCCGATGTGATCCAACAAATTAATCAGTGGCCTGTCTGAAGTCGGAGCGGGCGCAATATCACCGAATTCAGCGTGGCGGGGAGTCGTCGTTGTGCAGACGTCGGCTGGTCTCATGGTGGTGCAAGGCTGCACTCGTCTATTCACTTCTGGCTATCTTGCTCAGAACATAGCTGAACAAAAACTATTTATCTCCAAGCTCAATCGTTCCGTTTGCTAAGTCCTTAGCTGCAGAGATGCTAACTCTCTCTCTCAGGCAAGCTAAGTAAACAACACCATGTCCGCACTTTAGGCAAGCTGGGAATGGAACACCTCCACAGAGACTTCTGCCAGTCCACTCTTCGCCTCGGTTTCCCCACCAGCAAAATCACACACGCCAATTGCAGCGCCAGTCACAATAATTATGCATCGCTTCCCAACGCCGACCAATGCCTGCTCTGGGAAGTGAACAAATGCCCACAAAATTTCCCTTCCTCGCAACTTCTGCTATTTCCTCCCACGCCACCCATTAAGGTCAGTGTCTGCACAAAACACCAGTTTTTTTCGGAATTCTGACTCCCAGGAGAGTACTTCAAATTCCTTGGTCCCACAGTCCCATCGGAGGCCGGTGTATTTCATTCTGTCACTCTTCACCTGGTTGACCTCACACTCTGCAGACCGTGAATTCAGCATTACGTTGTTATAGTCACAAACACGCATATTTCGGCCTCTGTTGACCGATTAACCATAGCTTTGCGTGGTTTTCTCGCATGTTTCACTGTAAGCAGGACAACGGACATTTATCAACAGGTATACAAGTTCTCTGTCTGCTCTCCGGTACCACCAGCATGGGGTCAACCACTCTCTCACTGTCACTCGTCTTAAGGCAGCTGGAGGCCGTGCCCCGTTACCTGTTTCCCAGAGTTTGAGCCACCCTAAGCTGCCTATTATCGCTTCCCTTCGCCGCTCCCCAGCCGGCCGTGGTCATCTCCGAATACTTCCTTGGGGTAAACTAGCCTCCAGTTGCGTTTCCACTAAGTTTTCACGTCACGTGAATTACTTTAAAACCATCACCCAACATAAATTTTTCCAATACGTCCTTACTATACCCTCTAGAAGATGCGTTGTACCTTGTCAGCCATTTTTGTTCAACCCTACTGTTCGCTCAACGTGAGTTCGGTGATCTTTATTGAATTCATGTAAGAGACATAGTTCTTGCCATCTTACACACTGTTGTGTTCAATACAGCCTTCTGACTGATAACTACTTTGCAATTTAACCACATTCCTTACAAATTATTTTAGCAAGCACATTGAAATGTTTCTTTTGACCCATAACCTTATACGCACACACAGATGCACAAGCCCGCATCTCGTGGTCGTGCCATAGCGTTCTCGCTTCCCACGCCCTTGTTCCCGGGTTCGATTCCCAGCGGGGTCAGGGATTTTCTCTGCCTCGTGATGGCTTGGTGTTGTGCGATGTCCTTAGGTTACTTAGGTTTAAGTAGTTTTAAGTTCTAGGGGACTGATGACTATAGATGTTAAGTCCCATAGTTCTCAGAGCCATTTGAACCACAGATGCACACACGCTTCTTCTGATATTAATTTAATTTGACTTCATACAAATAGACACGTAAAGTTAAGGGATGATACAGGGAAACAAATTACAATAATTACAACTCCCCCTAATGTCGGGCGACACGTGAACTGAAGTACTGGCCAGCCAGCCAATGATGCTATAGTGTGGTCACCATTGCAGGGAGCGCACTGTTAAGCTCGCTGTCATGCCAGAGGTCTGGCAGTGCACTGCACCAGCGGCAACAGAGGTCTCTCTCTCTATAATTGACCTGAGACCGCGGGTACGGGTCTAAGAGGCTTAGGAGACCGCAGTCGATATCAGGGGCGCGCCACGCCAGTTTACTGTAACTGTGCGCTAGACAGTGGAGTGATCGCGCACCGTTTTATCACCACGAGGGGCCGCCAGTATTCTATCTTCAGTGTACGTAACAAATTTCATCATACAAGTCCCTGAGCGTGAGTTGACACCTCAAAACGTACTGTCAAAAAGATTTACCTAGCAGAAACGAATCATGCTAAACGTTTTCAGATGTTCCTACTCCTGCGTCCTACATCTACTATTCTGAGATTTACTTGAAATGGTTTTCAGAGGGTATGATGAACCACCTTCAGACTGCTTATGTAACGATCCACTCTCGAAGAACTTGTGGAAACAATTGCATCACCAGTATTAAGGGTGATAATTATTTAGGTGTGCGTAAATCTCAGTCATTGCAACCAACGGGCATAGTACATCCCATTGCTTTCTTAATATAGTTGATAGGCGCTAGTCCTGTAAAATGGGATGAACAGAGATGAATGAGTTTTTCGTTGTCTTTACCCAAGGAGAAATGTGTGCCTGACGTGGCAGAGCAATCGACTAATACAGGCAAGGTCGCTCATATCAGGGAGCAATCCCCCTCCCTCAGTTTTCCCGGGAAAAAATAAATATGGGGTAATCAGGTGTTTTTCTTTCAGGAAAATATTGAAAATTCGGACTTATGCAAGTGTCTAACAGGGTCAGAACAGCATCTTTTTTATGACTACTTACAAGTCGCTATTCGTCTTCCAAAATATTTACGATACTCAGTGCCTCCTGGTTTAGACCCCTCCCCCTCTAAGAACTAACGTATCGGCACTGTTGAACAGAGAGCTGCGAACATCGGCAGACGCGTTTTTAAAGTAGTGCAGCTCGAGAAATAAGAAAAAAGGTCTCTCTTGACACCCACTAATCACGTAGGTCTTCGTAGAATAATGATAAACAAATTATCAAAAACTATAGGAACAAAAAGCGCATACATAGGAAAACCATTGTGCAAGGAAGGATTGATGCAGATTTAGATTCAAACGTCACCATTGTCCGTGCCTATAAATGTTTCAGTATTTCCGCACCGCGGTATGAAGGAACTATATTTAATATTAGATACGACAGAAGTGAATGAGGCAAGAGAGAATTGAGAGCGCCACCTTCAACAGCGAAACAATGGGAGTGGGGATTTCTGTAACCATGATGTGCACAGGAACTCTGATTGTGAGGGAGAATATATTCTTCTTAATTCTGATGACGACGCGACACGCTGTGTTTATTATAATGAGAGAAGAAGCAAGTTATTCAGTAGATTACTTCACACAGGAAGGATATTGGAGAGTAATCGTTGCGATTTTATGAGAATTTGGAGGTGTCCACTGAACCGATCTGCAGCAGGAACAAGTATGGAGAATGCGCACTTACACATCAAGAACCGGAAAATTGAATGTTGTTTCTAACAGGGCCCGAACAGAGCGACCACTGTGAACCGGTCTGTATCAGTAAGATCTGAGATCGAGGAGCATAAGGCATGATCTAGTACACGGAAACTAAGTCGTGCATTGTTAAGTGCCAATTCCTATTTTTGAGACTGAGACATACGGAATGAAGAAAAACATGTTATCATACGTATCGAGGTGAGTGCTCGACCGCCTGTTTTGTACGGTCAGTTAAAGCAGATTGAAAACATTCCCAATTTATTAGTTAATATAATCCACATCGTTAGTGCCGTAGGACTATGACTGAAGCAAAAATGGGACAAATTTTTAATAAATTTTAAAACTGGAGAGAAGGAGCTCGAGAAGAATTAACTAATCTCTAATGGTTATGCATCAGTTCTCTGCTTTGAGGTATGTTATCGTGGAGAAATGTGTCTTGCTGGATTTTGTTAAATGGAAGATATTCGTTAAGCACGATGAAGAAGAATGGAGCTGTACTTTGAATGACTTAGTTGGAAACCCTTATGAGATTTCTGCAGAAACAGTGTTGAAGTCAAGGCACGTGAGAAGAGAAGGAAGTATAATAGTTCATATTGAAAGGAAGGAACATAATCATGATGATCACTAACACTCCTAAGGAAGTATATACACTCGCTCTAGCTGAAAAAAGGTGGAAAATCGTGATGGACTGGGTGAGGTGCAACGATGCAAACTGTTGCCTAAGTAACTGGCAGAGACTCAGTGATTTGTTCTACAGGAAGCGTATTAGTTCAATGATTTATGTTTTAGTGTTACAATAACAAATTTAGTTCAGGTAGCCATTTGTAATCCACGAGTTGTCTAAATATTTTCATGCTTGGTCAAGTATTTTATATGATCCCTGAAGTTCACTTAAATTTAGTTTTCCTCTGCTTACAAGAGTAGCCCATATCTCGCAAAAATTAGCTTCTGGAGTTCGAAGTCTTTTAGTATCTGCGTCGATAACATTTCGTTCGTAGACGATTGCACTGTTTTGTTCTCTTTGTGCCTATATTCTAGTAACTGAGACTTCGTGGAGAATCCGATCTGCGTATTGTACGCACAACACTAAGAAATCTGTTCATCAGTGGTGGAACCGTTGTCAATATGATTACTTTGAGGCAACAGGAGGCATCATCAACACAAACGCTCTAGAAGTGCTATTTGGGAAACGTTTCTTCTTAGTTGTGAATCGGCAGAAGTAGCTAAAATACGGGAACACATGGGTAGGTAGCATTTTGTTTGCCCGCTGCCAATCTCGACAGGACTCGAAGTGGTTTACTACCTACCATGATGGTTACTACAGTGTTACACACAGTTCCGTAAAATGGAATGAACAGTGATGAATAGAAATGAAAATTCAAGAAAAGAAGAAAAAGAAATAAATAAATTATGCTATCATGTCGGAAGACAAATAATATCGTTGAAAGACCTGTCTGTCTAGTTTGATAGTGCACGTATCCAACAAAGAAATTATGAATTTTTATACTAGCGAAACTGTCAGTTGGTGTATTGTTGACTATAGGAAAAACATCATGTATGGTGCTGACTTTTCTTGATTCGAACATTAGTTGTAAGTATTACCGTAAATTGTGTCGTTTTAATTTAAGTTTGAGGCAAGCAAATTTGCAGTTACGTTTCGTCAACCAAAAATTTAGTGTTAAATACACTTAAATGTGACTAGAGTTTCGAGTAATAGAAAATGTACAGTTGTAGAATGAACACAAACAATAATCGTTAGCGTTTCTTCAGATGAAGATTAAGACTTTGATAGAAATGAAGGACGACCTGTTGTCAATACAGGAGTAAGCAGTCACTTTGATTTATGCACACAAAATTTTGTTATTTAGAGGGAAATGTTTATGGTGAAGATTTTTTTAAGGAAATGGAATGAAACATATGGGTTTCAAGACTTTGTATCATTTTCTACATTCACCTTACAATTATAAATGAAAGGTCAAATTAAATAACAACTCATACATATTTCGGTTTCTGCCTGTATCCAAAGAGAACAGAGCGAAACGTCCAAAAGGGATTGAAGAACGTGATGAACGAGGGAGAGTCTGTCATGCGTAGACCCAAGATATCAGCTCAGAACGTTAGTCATGAATTAACAATTCCACTGACGTCTCTATGTAGAGTTTTAAGGAGACGCTTACAACTACGTACTTATTGATTGCAATTATTAAAAGCCTTCCAGGCTATACAATACAGTTTACGTGCCAGCTTTGCAGACGAAATGTTGCTACTGGACGACGAAGATTTTCTGGGTCGTATCGTCTTCAGTGATAAATCGCAGTTTCACCCGGGATGAAGTGTGCACAAATACGAGAGTTGGAACATTCATAGTGGCAACTATTTGTTTACTGCTCGTACTAAATAGATAAGTGTTTCGATGTTTTACTGACCCTCAGAGTAGTCACCATCATTGTGTATAACCCGTTGCCAGCGATGTGGAAGTCGTAGGATACTTTCAGCAGTGCCAGTTGTGCTGAGAGTTCGAGCGACGCCATTGCCCGACGAATTTGTAGCAGTTCTGAAGCGAATGCAGTGAAGTGTTTCTTTCAGTTTAGAAATCGAGTTGAACACACAAGGGCTTAAGTCAGGGGAGTGCAGTACGTGGTATAGCACTTAGCAGCCCCATCAGTCAAACATATCAGTAACAGCTTGCACTGTACGTGCTTGAGCATTGTCCTGCAAAATGATGGTCAGGTCCTACAGAAAGTGTCCTCACTTAAGTCTCTATGCTGCTCAATTTTGGAACACAATCTACGACCAGCTTGTAGACATCACGCAGAGAACGATCTAAGCATGTAAGCCAGCTGAAGAATTTGGTTACATAGATGTGTACCTTTGAATAAAGTAACCTTTTTTAGTTATTTTTGTGTTTTTATTCATACTAAACCTACCATTTGCTATTATTACTTCCATTTCCATGCTGCAGAGCCTCGCTGCAGCTATACACCTACTATGAACAGTTTATGGGGCAAAAGCAAGTTATTCAGTGATAAATGATGAGCAGAACGTACAGATATGATACATCAACATGGAAGAACATTATATGGAAACTCACAAAATGCTAAGACTAGCACTAAACAAGTCAATGCATTTTCCGATACACTAATCGGCGAAAATGAGAAAATCACATCGTTGACTATTAAAATATACCAATGTAACGACCAACAAGGTATTAATGTAGCTAAATGAAGTATTATAGTAGATTTCACTACCTCTGCTACCTTCCTTTTCACATGCCTCAGAAGCTAAAAGATCGGCTGTTAAAATATGTTTAGGAATGGACAGTTACTGTTACATGTACAAGTGCATTTCCTTTCGCCCATTGTGTTACACGTAGCGCAAACAGCTTCACAGCTAATCCGAAGACTTGTCGCCCCATTTTACGGTCCACAGATGTGAATTATGGAAGTTATTGCCTCCCTGACTTGTAAGACGAATGTGATCGCGGGGCAGCCAACCGATATTACATTCAGATCCGCTCCATAAATATTCCGGTTATTAGGAAGGAGATCCATTTCTGCGTGAAGTCTAGGCGAACTGCCAAGTCACTGTCGGTGTTCTTTTTTTGCTCGTCAGCTACACGGAAACTTTTCTGGCAGACTTAGCAAATCGAACGTCGCAGAAAATTCGCGGATGCCGATTCACGATCCGATAACGCATCGATGCGGAAATAACCTTTGTGGTAACTACGACAGAGAAGGCAGTGGAACGGCGAGATAATTTCTTACTAATTGCTGTGATAAATTTATAGGGACTGGCCGGCAGGTCCGTAGCTAGACCGAAATGGTTACGTCAAGATTACAGTGGTATGCGAATTTCCTGTTGTTAAACTGTAATGAAGTACGAGGTATTTGTTTCATCTTATATGAAATCCTTTAAATGCTTGTGGAGAAATACATGTGGGTGATCACTATTCAGAAAGTTAAATAGTGAATTCGTGTTGTACCCCAAACCATTTACATACTCTGCACTCGCATTCGAGAAGACGCGAGTTGAAATCCACGTCCGGATAGCAAGATACAAGTTTCACGTTAATTCCTTGCATCGCTACACGCAGTGACAGGATGGTTACTTTGAAAAGGGCATAAGCAATTTCCTTATCGGTCCTTCCGTGATGCGTCCTCGTGTTCTGTCTGTATTGCCGCGCCATCTACGGGACATTGAGCTTTAATCTACCTTCTCCAAATTAATTGCCACTTTTGTTTTTCAAGTACAGTCTGAGTTCATTTCTGCGCCTACATAAAGTAGCGGTTTTGAAGATAATGAATGATTTCAGATATTAAGGTGAGTCATATCAGTCTCAATTAAGACACCTAATTAGCATTAACGACGAAGCATATACTCATAAAATAGAGATATAAAACTAAGGCGGTAGATAGACAACACATTAAAAACTCTAGTGCAACAAAGTTTAAAATGAATTTTCTTAATTTTTAATAAATAATTTATAAGGGTCAATAACAATATATGGAAAGTGGAAAATCCAATTCAAAATTTCGATACCCTATAAAGATGCATAAAGAGAAATTTTTGTAAAATATAAAATTTTGTCGCATTCGTATTCAGACAGCTTCCTGAAATACTGAGTTTTGCTGATCAATAACACACTATAAATGAATTTACGAAATTACTACCTGCCAAAAAAGTTCTGACTGTTTTGAGGAGGCCCTCCAGGAATTCTTCTCCTGTGATAACCTCTTCATTTCAGAGTAGCATCTATGTCCTCAATTATATGCTGGATGTATTACAATCTCTGTCTTCCTCTACAATTTCTGCCCTCTGCACCTCTCTCTAGTTGCTTGGAAGTCATTCCCTCATGTCTTAACATCCTGTCGCTTCTCCTTATAAGTATTTTTCGCATTCTCCTTTCCTCTCCAATTCTGTGCAGAACGTACTCAATCCTTACCTTATCAGTCCACCTTATTTTCAACATTCGCCTCTAGCACCACATCTCAAACACTTCGATTCCCTTCTTTTCCGGTTTTCCCACGGTCCAGATTTCAGTACAGTCCTATACTCCAGATATACAGTCTCTGAATTTTCTTCCTCAAATTAAGGCCGATATTTGATAGTAGTTGCCTCCTCTTGGCCAGGAATGCCCTTTTTTTCCGATGCTAAGCTGCTTTTGATGTTGTCCTTGCTCCGTCTGTTATTCGTTAATTTACTGCCTAGGTAGCAGAATTACTTAACTTCATCTACTTCGTGACTTGTATAGCGTGACAGCCATTTAGCGGTAGAACGGGTGAAACTACGAAATTTAGCAGACACATTATCCGTGCACCAGAATAGAGAGCAGTTCTAAACTGTAGTGAAACCGCTCATGCGCAGTAGACAGCGATAATACGTATATCGCGTATGCGCAGAAGGATGTACCACATTCCTTCTGCTTGTTTGCTTATTGTTAGGTGGCTAGTGGCTGATTTCAGATTTTCGTGTTGGTGATTTTCCGCAATTTTTTTCAGTAGGGAGGTTTCACAAATACAGAAAAAAAACTTTTCTTTTGCAGTAGACATTTTTATACTAGCTGTTTGCAAAGAATATTTTTTCTATTGATTGCTTCGTATTCTAGAAAGGAAATAGAGCAAAGCGCATTAAGCTCCTTAATTCAGGCATACAGCGAGGAAAGGTGTATGTATCACACGCTGTATCATACTAAGACACGCTGGCAATCATTTCTTTCAGAGTAATATGCATATAACGTTAATCGGTGATTTTCGGTTTATGTCATAATGCCTTACTTTATGGAAGGTCATGTTTAATTTGATTGCGTCTCCTGCTTTATTTCAGCATGCCAGAAAAGATAAAGTAACAGTGATAGGAGAGAAAGTCCGTGCAGTTTGCGCCGGTGCCACAGACTAGGACTGCAAAACACTGAGTAGCACACACACACACACACACACACACACACACACATATATATATATATATATATATATATATATATATATACTCCTGGAAATGGAAAAAAGAACACATTGACACCGGTGTGTCAGACCCACCGTACTTGCTCCGGACACTGCGAGAGGGCTGTACAAGCAATGATCACACGCACGGCACAGCGAACACACCAGGAACCGCGGTGTTGGCCGTCGAATGGCGCTAGCTGCGCAGCATTTGTGCACCGCCGCCGTCAGTGTCAGCCAGTTTGCCGTGGCATACTGAGCTCCATCGCAGTCTTTAACACTGGTATCATGCCGCGACAGCGTGGACGTGAACCGTATGTGTAGTTGACGGACTTTGAGCGAGGGCGTATAGTGGGCATGCGGGAGGCCGGGTGGACGTACCACCGAATTGCTCAACACGTGGGGCGTGAGGTCTCCACAGTACATCGATGTCGCCAGTGGTCGGCGGAAGGTGCACGTGCCCGTCGACCTGGGACCGGACCGAAGCGACGCACGGATGCACGCCAAGACCGTAGGATCCTACGCAGTGCCGTAGGGGACCGCACCGCCACTTCCCAGCAAATTAGCGACACTGTTGCTCCTGGGGTATCGGCGAGGACCATTCGCAACCGTCTCCATGGAGCTGGGCTACGGTCCCGCACACCGTTAGGCTGTCTTTCGCTCACGCCCCAACATCGTGCAGCCCGCCTCCAGTGGTGTCGCGACAGGCGTGAATGGAGGGACGAATGGAGACGTGTCGTCTTCAGCGATGAGATTCGCTTCTGCCTTGGTGCCAATGATGGTCGTATGCGTGTTTGGCGCCGTGCAGGTGAGCGCCACAATCAGGACTGCATACGACCGAGGCATACAGGGCCAACACCCGGCATCATGGTGTGGGGAGCGATCTCCTACACTGGCCGTACACCTCTGATGATCGTGGAGGGGACACTTAATAGTGCACGGTACACCCAAACCGTCATCGAACCCATCGTTCTACCATTCCTAGACCGGCAAGGGAACTTGCTGTTCCAACAGGACAATGCTCGTCCGCATGTATCCCGTGACACCCAATGTGCTCTAGTCAACTACCATAACCAGCAAGATCTCCGGATCTGTCCCCCATTGAGCATGTTTGGGACTGGATGAAGCGTCGTCTCACGCGGTATGCACGTCCAGCACGAACGCTGGTCCAACTGAGGCGCCGGGTGGAAATGGCATGGCAAGCCGTTCCACAGGACTACATCCAGCATCTCTACGATCGTCTCCATTGGAGAATAGCAGCCTGCATTGCTGCGAAAGGTGGATATATACCGTACTATGGCCAACATTGTGCATGCTCTGTTGCCTGTGTCTATGTGCCTGTGGTAATGTCAGTGTGATCATGTGATGTATCTGACCCCAGGAATGTGTCAATAAAGTTTCCCCTTCCTGGGACTATGAATTCACGGTGTTCTTATTTCACTTTCCAGGAGTGTATATATATCCCAAACTTGGAAAAATAACACAAGTGCACTTAAAGTATTGGTCCTTTACAGTGCTGCAAATTGCAGTGCATATATCCACAAAAACGTTTGATACGTTTGCTGTGCTATTCTCTGGTTAAAAGGCAAACTCTTAAGATTCCCCAGTAGCCAGGAAACTTAATGTTACAACCACGCTGCAACAAAGCAGAGCATTTACCGGTGTTTTATTCGTTATATAAGCTGGTATTATCACAAAACGTGCAAACATGTGAGTTACTTCTTACTTTCGAGAATGAGGGACCGCCTCCGTCATAACTGGGTTTCACTTGTTAATTCCATCTTAGTTTAGTTTAGTTAAGTCATGTTCCGTAGATCATTTTTACGATTAATTTAGCGATATTATGTGGAACAAGTCATATTACAAGATATATACACACATATGAATAGTGCTAACGTTAATATTACTGAAATTTATAGCTCTACACATACTATTTCATTTAGAGGCACAAGTTTTTTTTACCAGTTTTCAAACAGAAACTCGTCCATGGAATAGAAGGATTTGTCCAAAAGAAATGAATTCAAGCGAGATTTAAAACTTGATCTGCTACTTGCCAGACGCTTTATATTGTTGAGCAAACGATCGATGGTTTTTGCTGCTGAATAATGTACTCCTTTTTGAGCAACTGACAGCTTCAATAACGGATACGAAAGGTCACTTTTCCCTCTATTGCTGTACGTATGAACACCACTGTTCTTCGCGAATTGAGATGGATTGTTTATAACGAATTTCATAAGCGAATATATGTACTTTAATGGTGCAGTTAAAATACCTAACTCCGTAAAAAGGTGTCTACATGACGTACTTCGGTGAACACTACGAATTTTTCATACTGCTCTCTTTTGTGCAATCAATACTTTATATCTAAGTCGTGAGTTACCCCAGGAAACTATTCCGTACGACGTTATTGCGTGGAAATATTCGAAGTACGTTATGAGGCTGATCGGTTTATTACCAAAACTAGGTATTATACGAAGAGCGAAAGAAGCTGAACTTAAGCTCAGTAATATGCGTCTCCCAGTTCAAGTTGTCATCAATGTCTACACCCAAAGATTTGGAGAAATCTACCCTGTTAACTGAGCCCTGTTCATAAGCTACATCAATTGTCGGTACTATTCCATTCGGTGTACAGACCTAGATTGTATCATAGACAACAGCTTTTCGAAACTGGTCATGTGCATCCTCACGAAGCTCAGAAATTCATGCGGATCTTCGAACCTCAGTTCTTTCATAAGCAGTGAATATAATCCACTGCCTTTGTCCCTTATTTTCAACCAGGGTCGAACTCAAAGACGTCTGTCTTTTTGTTTTCATCGTCGTTTTTCCCAAATCCGCAAATTTACTGTCACTGGCAGTGCAATAGCTCCAGAAACAAGTGGGTCTTCTATGTGAAAAGTTCTGTATAATTACATATTCCTTTGTCAGCAAGTGTCGCAGTATAAAACTAACTGTTGAGTCTTTAATCCAGTATAGTAGTAACCGACATAAGAGTATAACCATTACTTAATAAATTATGATAAAAACAGTTTCTTTTTAAACAGGAAACTCGAGTCACATAAATAATTTGAACGAATGACGTTCCAAAATGTCACACGGTCCCCCATGTGTTTCGCGCGCTAGAACGAACGACTTTACAAGACATCAGACAGTTCTGTTTGCGTTTCGGGCGTTATCACTCACTACCGAGCATGTGCGCCAGTTATATCCCGCGTGGATGGTATAGTAAGTCTATGTGAACCAAGATGTAGTTACAGTTATGCACGCTTGGAGCGCTGGTACACAGGTGTACGGTTTACGCGCATCATGTAAAAGGGGCTTTGGGAATTCACACAGATTGGAAACACAGCTAAAATGTTTTCTTACTTGACCTTAGACTGCTAAACCCTCGTACAATTTATGATTGGGTAAACAGGATTTTTTGTACACACTTCAGTATGTAATATACCATTGCAGATCTAATTACTCTAATTAACTAAGGCATAACCTGTAAATCATGACTTCCTTTGAATAAAATGTGGAGTAGTAAGCTTTACTATGTTTTAGTAGTCATGTAACGATTCCCCTCTTTAAAGTTATAGGGTCACATTTCCTTAATACACGGATTATAGAAATATCGACACTCATATGCTCAACAGACGAAACATTAGTCATTCTTTAAAGGATCACAGTAGTCAATTTGAAACGCTTTTGTGCCGAGATGGCACTATTTTTCTGTATGTAATAGGTTGGCAATACGTTGGTTCCACTAGTCGATTGTCAGAGATGGTGCATGGTGCCAGTAGGAGAAACAGTCATATCTCGCGGCTCTGAGCCGGCACGACGATGTTCGCTGTGAGCCGAGTTCATCATGGCTGTCGACTGTGGTGTGTTCGAGGCAGCGCGCTCTTCTACTGGACAGAGTACCTACAAGTACGTGTGGTTAGTAGGTACCTAGAGAGGTAACTCTTCTATCAGGACCCATAAAATTAAGTGACAGCACGGTTTTAATTAGCTGGAAACTGATGGAATTTCTTACGGGTGATCAGGTTATTACTTATCAGGTTACACATTTCTGGTAATGAATTTTTCTTTGCATGTAATAGGTGCTAGCCAAAATCTCCTTTAAATTGATGCTGTGAACTTGTATCTTGTGTCTAATACTGAACGGTTTGAGGTAACCATCTCAGTAGTTGCTACATTTGTTGCATGCTATACGTGTGGATGACAACTGACTGTGAATCCAAAAGGATAATACAAGTGTATCTGTGTAAGGGGATCACGTGAATATCCATACCAGCCAAGTTTCAGAAAACCTGAAAATATCGAAGTATGTCGTAAGGGAAGCGATCTTTTTTTAAATGTGATTTCTTAAACGTAACTGTTGGCTTCCTTATTCATTTTCAAGTTTTTGCTTTCGTACCTTTAGTAACGCCCTGATCATTCAGCATGGTTTTTAACCCCTGTGACATGGGTTTCACATTTCCAAGAGGCGCAGTTAAATTTCTTTGAGCCTGGTTTTTACAGCTGTCAATGGGTTAGATGATGTTTAATTTGTTACTTACTTGAACTCAAGAACAATGTGTCTCACTGAAAAGCTCTAAAAAGGATCTCTCAAGTTGTTGTAATGTATTCTAAATTTTTAAACGTTTTGGTTACGATGGGGTACCGACGGTTCCTGTCTGAAACCATTACTTTACGAACATTTTTATGAGGTAGTAATGGATTGAATACGAAACCATCAATGCTGTTGCCACACACATACATTTACTCGTACACTGAGGTACTGATACAATGTAGTGCATTGTAGCAGTCTCTTATAGCGTTCAAAGCAACATTCCGTGATTGTGGGACATTGTGGCCACAATGAGTAAATCGTCGATTTTGAAAGTAAGCTTATCTAAAGTTAATTTAAAGTAAGTCTGGTTTATGCAACTGCTTTCGGCCTGTTATTTAGGACTTTAATATGTTTTAGGCATAATGAGTTAATGGAAGTTTCGAGATGTGGTACTGCAGCTAGGAAAAATACGAGCTTTCTTGGAAATACGTCACATGAAATGACATGTGGTAGAAAACTGCATGTCACAGTGGCTCCAAAGTGAATCTACCTCCTTAAAACAATTAATTCTTTCCATTTTCCGATTTCTGCCTGTACTCTTGGTTTAGTATGGCAATGTGGTACTTTTATGTAAAATTCTCAAATTTCAAAGTGAAACCACCACCTTTAAAAGAACAGATGGTTTACTTTTTGCCAGTTTCTTCTTGTATTCATTGCTTACTACGATAACAAATGTTAAATTTGTGAAAAAATTGTAAAATCTGTTTGTTTTCGCCTTGTTGAGACGCAAAGGGTTAAATATATGTCAGTTCTTTCCCTCAATCAATCGGTCTTGTCCTTTTCATCCTCTCTGCACGGACCGCAACAGTGTTGATAGTGTAGAAATGGTACCAATATGGCATTTCCCCTCCAGCGCCGATGTAGCTCCTGGGGTGCGTTTGGACAGTCAGTTTTGTGGAACTGGCAAGGTAAATATGGTCGACTTGGAGTGGTGACAGAATGACAGAGAAGAGCTATCGTGATTGGACGTGCCCATGACCACACCGTGAGTGAAGATGCCTGATTGGTTGATATTTTAGTGTGGACTTTCCGGTGGAATAGTATATCTCCTAGTTACATGCAGCTGTGTACTTCCATTATTGTAGAAAGGGGCAGGAAATGAGTTTTACGTCTTGTCAATGACAAGCAGTTTCTAAACCGGCGGGATTTGCTGTCGTCAGTGAATGCGGATCATTCTCGTCCAGTTTCCGATCATAAATTACGAGGAGAAAAAAGTGTTCAAATGTGTGTGAAATCTTATGGGTCTTAACTGTTAAGGTCATCAGTCCCTACGCTTTCTTTTTTTCTTTCTTTTTTTTTTTTTGGGTCATCAGTCTACTGACTGGTTTGATGCGGCCCGCCACGAATTCCTCCCCTGTGCTAACCTCTTCATCTCAGAGTAGCACTTGCAACCTACGTCCTCAATTATTTGCTTGACATATTCCAATCTCTGTCTTCCTCTACAGTTTTTGCCCTCTACAGCTTCCTCTAGTACCACGGAAGTCATTCCCTCATGTCTTAGCAGATGTCCTATCATCCTGTCCCTTCTCCTCATCAGTGTTTTCCACATATTCCTTTCCTCTCCGATTCTGCGTAGAACCTCCTCATTCTTTACCTTATCAGTCCACCTAATTTTCAACATTCGCCTATAGCACCACATCTGAAATGCTTCGATTCTCTTCTGTTCCGGTTTCCCCACAGTCCATGATTCACTACCATACAATGCTGTACTCCAGACGTACATCGTCAGAAATTTCTTCCTCAAATTAAGGCCGGTATTTGATATTAGTAGACTTCTCTTGGCCAGAAATACCTTTTTTGCCATAGCGAGTCTGCTTTTGATGTCCTCCTTGCTCCGTCTGTCATTGGTTATTTTACTGCCTAGGTAGCAGAATTCCTTAACCTCATTGACTTCATGACCATCAATCCTGATGTTAAGTTTCTCGCTGTTCTCATTTCTACTACTTCTCATTACCTTAGTCTTTCTCCGATTTACTCTCAAACCACACTGTGTACTCATTAGACTGTTCATTCCGTTCAGCAGATCATTTAATTCTTCTTCATTTTCACTCAGGATAGCAATGTATCATAGATATCCTTTCACCTTGTATTTTAATTCCTCTCCTGAACCTTTCTTTTATTTCCATCATTGCTTCCTCGATGTACAGATTAAAGAGTAGCGACGAAAGGCTACAGCCTTGTCTTCCTCCCTTCTTAATACGAGCACTTCGTTCTTGATCGTCCACTCTTATTATTCTGTCTTGGTTGTTGTACATATTGTATGTGACCCGTCTCCCCCTACAGCTTAACCCTACTTTTTTCAGAATCTCGAACAGCTTGCACCATTTCATATTGTCGAACGCTTTTTCCAGGTCGACAAATCCTATAAACGTGTCTTGATTTTTCTTCAGCCTTGCTTCCAATATTAGCCGTAACGTTAGATTTGCCTCGCTCGATCTTTTACCTTTCCTAAGGCCAAACTGATCGTCACCTAGCGCATTCTCAATTTTCTTTTCCATTCTTCTGTATATTATTCTTGTAAGCAGCTTCGATGCATGAGCTGTTAAGCTGATTGTGCGATAATTCTCGCACTTGTCAGCTCTTGCCGTCTTCTGAATTGTGTGGATGATGCTTTTCCGAAAATCAGATGGTATGTCGCCAGACTCATATATTCTACACACCAACGTGAATAGTCGTTTTGTTGCCACTTCCCCTAATGATTTTAGAAATTCTGATGGAATGTCATCTATCCCTTCTGCCTTTATTGACCGTAAGTCCTGCAAAGCTCTTTTAAATTCCGATTCTAACACTGGGTCCCCAATCTCTTCTAAATCGACTCCTGTTTCTTCTTCTATCACATCAGACAAATCGTCACCCTCATAGAGGCTTTCAATGTATTCTTTCCACCTATCTGCTCTCTCCTCTGGCATTTAACAGTGGAATTCCCGTTGCACTCTTAATGTTACCACCATTGCGTTTAATGTCACCAAAGGTTGTTTTGACTTTCCTATATGCTGATTCTGTCCTTCCGACAATAATATCTTTTTCGATGTCTTCACATTTTCCCTGCAGCCATTTCGTCTTAGCTTCCCTGCTCTTCCTATTTATTTCATTCCTCAGCGACTTGTATTTCTGTATTCCTGATTTTCCCGGAACATCTTTGTTCTTCCTCCTTTCATAAATCAACTGAAGTATTTCTTCTGTTACCCATGGTTTCTTCGCAGCTACCTTCTTTGTCCCTATGTTTTCCTTCCCAGCTTCTGTGATGGTCCTTTTTAGAGATGTCCATTCGTCTTCAACTGTGCTGCCTACTGCGCAATTCCTTATTGCTGTATCTATAGCGTTAGAGAACTTCAAACGTATCTCGTTATTCCTTAGAACTTCTGTATCCCACTTCTTTGCGTATTGATTCTTCCTGACTAATGTCTTGAACTTCAGCCTACTCTTCATCACTACTATATTGTGATCTGAATCTATATCTGCTCCTGGGTACGCCTTACAATCCAGCAATCCAGTATCTGATTTCGGAATCTCTGTCAGACCATGATGTAATCTAATTGAAATCTTCCCGTATCTCCCGGCCTTTTCCAAGTATACCTCCTCCTCTTGTGATTCTACGCTTACACACTACTTAACCTAAATTATCCTAAGGACAAACACACACACCCATGCCCGAGGGAGGACTCGAATCTCCGCCGGGACCAGCCGCACACTACGAGGAGAAACACGTACATAGAGCAGAAGCATTCGGTTGCACCCCAAATATTATTCCATAAAGTATATGTAATACTGCTTCTCTTCAGTGACCTAAGCTGTACACAAGCTGATTAGCAGGTGAATGTAAGTTAGTACTATGGTCAATCAAGTCGCGATGAAGCCTCTTTCCAAATGCTACAAACGATCCTAGTATTTGGCAAAGTAATACGTTTAACCTACTGTGGTGGCGAGTGTAGTTTAGGGCGGGTGTGGTTCTGTTTGTTGTGAGGGTGTTTCCCGTACCCTTACTTGGATCCACTCATTGAAATTCTCTCGAAGATGAACGAGAATGTTCGTTTAGACACTGTCGCTGACACGTTTTAACCTTCTGTCTACCTTACCATAGTGAATATGCTCTGCACACTACCGCCTAAAGGAGGACAACAACTCTAGGTACAGATATACAGAAATATCTCCCCGGTCTGAAAAATACTCGAGCGCTCCTCACGCTTTGGCTCGTCCGCAAAAATCCCCCAAACATTGTATCATGGAAAATGTCCAGAATTGTTGGTAATAGCGGGTTAAACATAGCAGTCCACCGACCCTCAATCTGGTAGCTCTATGGGATCAAATTATCAATGAGAAGCTTCAACAGGATATACGATTCATGATGAAACCTGTAGACTATCTTCGCTGCTGAATATTTCTCAGAGCTGCGGCAGTGTTACAGGTTATTAGCGTGAAGTATTATAAATATTTTGTCCACCCGCCAGATTAGCCGAGAGCGCTAACGCGCTGCTTCCTGGAACCGGGTAGGCGCTCCGGCCCTGGATCGAATCCGCCCGTCGGATTAACGACGAAGGTCGGTGTGGCTGCCAGCCTGCATGTGGTTTTTAGGCATCTTTTCAAATCCCGCTAGGTAAATACAGGGCTCGTCTCGGTTTGCCTCCGGACACGATTGTCTGATTGAAGGCGTAAGCAACACTCATTGGTGAGGAGAACGTGGTGCCAATACTGAGCGGTCCGTTCGGGATGTTGTTTGGCCCATCTCTACCGTACCGCAAATGTAGACCCCCCAATGGACGTCGAGAGTGAAGTTGCTCATCTTGCAGCCTATTGCTCACGAAAAGCATTATTCAGCATGGAGGCGTTGCTGTCAAGGTACCTCCGACCCATAATCCGAAGGTAGCATTCATCCACTGCCTGAGCGAGGCATGTCATCGGCTGTTCCTGCCTCTCTGTATCTCCTCTGTGTCCGAACAACATCGCTTTGTATCACTTCGAGACGCCTGGACACTTCCCTTGTTGAGAGCCCTTCCTGGCACAAAGCAACGATGCCGACGCGATCGTACCGTGATATTGACCGTTTAGACATGGCTGAACTATGAGCCACGTGACTCCTCCCTGGTGAAATGACTGGAACTGATCAGCTGTCTGACCCCCTCCGTCTAATAGGCACTGCCCATGCATGCTTGTTTACATCTTGGGCAGGTTTCATGTCATCTCTGAACAGTCAAAGGGACTGTGTCTGTAATACAATATCCACAGTCAACGTCAGAAGTTCTAGGAACCTGGATGATGCAAAACTTTTTTGATGTGTACATTAGTCGTTAACTTTCCAGTCGCTCACGTCTGACTGCTGCAAGGGAGGAGCGCTGCATTCTGCTGCAGGCAGCAAGCACATCATAACCCACTCACATCTCCACAAGCCTTCCGAGAACAAGTAATGCTGCATTGTTCTGTGTCATCTCGCACCATTCCCCGGTGACCAGTAGCAGCTGGACTGGGGAATTACTGTCGTCAGCGTAGGCTGCCTTTAATACTACAACCCAAAAACGTGCCCTTGGAGCGATGCTGTGACTGGGGAGCATGGACTGCTGACAGATGGAGTCACGTAGCGTTTGGCAGCGAACCGCGGCACAATACAACAAAGGATGACCATCGTCGGTGAATGCGGCGATGTCCGAGTGGAGCTCTACCTCTTCCAATGTTTAGGAGAGATAAGTGAGGTTACTCGTGGCGCCATTATGGTGTACGAATTCAGGTCAGGGCACGTGCTATTTGATGGAAATCTGACAGCACAAATGTATGGCGTGGGTGCAGTGCGTCCTCTTGTGTTACCTTTCCTGCTATAGCATCTAGCTGTCATTTTTCAACAGGGCTGTCATCGTTCACATATGGCGCGTGTCCCTGTTTACTGCCTATGTGGAGTTGAGGTACTCCTCTGGGAAGCTAGATCCTCAGATCTGTTCCCTTCAGAACATGCGTACGATCAGCTCGGATGCTACGTCTCAGTGCCAATATCCTACTTATGCAGGATCAGTTGCAACAGTTGTGGGCTAGCTTGCCTCAGGTGATGGTAAGACGACTTTCTGACACCTTTCTGAGACGAAGAGCATGCAGGCCCGCTAGATGGGGTCCAACGTCATACTGATAAGCGGTCTCATACAGCCAATTTCTTCACAAATTTGACTGAATTTTGCACTCATTGGTTTAACATTATACAATTTTTTCCACCTGTGAGGACTCATTTCTTTCCTCCTCCAGTTCTCGGATCTGCACTTGTTTTGTCAGGCGGACCGTGTCTGTAGGTACCTATGAAAATTTACATACTTTCTAAGGCAAAAAAGCGACATGTATTAGATGAAGTTCCCGAGAAACACTTTAGCCGTCACCGTAGCATTTCCGGAACGGAAACGTGAAGGTTTCTTACATAGAAATGAGAAGTAAAGATGAAACTCCACATTGTCATAAAAAGAGGATCTGAGGAACCCAAAATAATTGGTGTCGAGAAGGGGAATCACGGACAGCCATCTGAATATTAAAGTGATAATTGTCGGAATATTATATGGTGCCGAAACATTTTGTCTTAGTGAGACAACGAAGCTGAGGAACGGTGTAAATGACGACTCACTTAATGGCTGTATCTTCCAACTAAATAGGAGGCTAGAAATTATATGTGTCTTGTTGCGATGGTCATGCTTTAATGTCTAATGTAGGAGCAGATGTTTCCTACAGAAAGGGAGAATACGACTGTGTCGAAGAAACAAAAAGTACAGCTCCACAATTAAAAAGTGAAGCACCCAAGTGAATGGAGCAAATAAAGCTCCGCGGAGAAAGAAGGCATGTGATGTCATTTCAGCGACTAAAAAATCGAGTAGATCATGAGTACATTTATCAATATGCCACTACACCATCTCTGACCAGGATACTTGTATTGATTCGGTTGGCAAGGGCGACATAAAATGGTGGTATTCTCCCCTGAAGGAAACAGGTACACAGGTGAAGTCGTTGTAGCTATGCGGAAATGGAGTGATTTACCTGACGTTCAAAAAAGGCATTGTCATTGGGTTTTGGGGTAGGGGCATATCCGAAATAGATAAGTTTGTAAACAGTTAGCATGCCGATGTTGTTAAGGTATGCTCTGCAAGGTAAACTGGCGCTACTCAAAACGGGCGCAGAGGCCACTGAGGTGCACTACAGACTGTACATGACAGGCTGAACGACGGATGTGGAGATGTTTACAGGCGAATAGACTGCAACCGTTGAGCAACTGACCGACCAGATGAGTGAAGGGGCTACCAGCTGTGTTTCCTCAATGACCACCCAGCAAACGTTGCTGCGTATGAGGTCCCGCAGCAAGCGCCTGGTTCATGCACCCAACTGACTGCTGTTCACCGGCGATGGAACACAGAATTTGCACACCGGCAGCGCATTTGGCTATCCACTGAAAGGGACAGGTGGCCTTTCCAGATATATAACGTTTTATGCTCCATCGAGCAGATGACCTTTGGCGTGAATCTTCAGGTTTTGGCGGCGCAAAAACTGTTCCCTTAAGTTTCGAGTGGGCAGCCACAAGAAATCTCCTTATTCTTCTAATATTTTGGCTGTAAGACGTTCAGCCATCTTCAGAGTGAGCCACAAGACTGCCGCTCCAGTTCTCGCTTCGTCCTCTTATACTGTTGTACCGCGCGACTGAGATAGTGGCTTCAACCTTGATAAGTCATGGAATCCGGCACTTGCTGTAATAAACTCGCAAAGACGTCGTCACAGTGCAGCTCACAGTGATACATCGATATGCCAACACAGATCAACTGCGGAGTCTTAGATACAACTCGCGCATTTTGCACGTCTCTGACGCCGACCAACGTCACTGGCGCATTTGAATCTGTGGCCGCATGCGCAGTTGCGCGGCACAACAGTATCAAGGGACGAAGCGAGCACTGGAGCGGCAGTCTTGCGGCTCACTCTGAAGATGGCTGAACGTTATACAGCCGAAATATTAGAAGAAGAAGGAGATATCTTGTGACTGCAAACCCGAAACTTAATGGAACGACCTTTGGCGTGTACGGCTTGACACCTCTGAAAACAAACAGTTAGCAACAATCGGAGGGAGATTGTCTGAGAAGTGATTTCGTGAGACTCTGTGGCACAGTGGATCACCACATGTGTAGATCTATTCTTGGGGTCCATATTCACATCTAGATGCAGTTTGGGTTTCCTCCTAACGATGGTACTGGACAATGCAACGTGTCATATAGCTCTCATTGTACGTGTTTGGTTCGCACCTGGATAAATTTACCGTACTCCCCTGGCCGCCAAAACTCCTCGGATTTAAACCCAGTCCAGAATCTATGGAACTTCCTCGATCGGGTCGTTCGCGCCATACATCCTCAACCGAGAATCAGCGTAGCTGGCCACGGTCCTGGAGTTGGCGTAGCTCCACATTCCTGTTAGTCCTTTCAGAATTAATTGATTCCTTTCCTGCACGTATCGTTGCGGTCAGGGTTTTTGACAAGTGGTCACATTAGTGTGACTGGACACGGTATCCTCACATTCGGAGGACGAAGATGGTGAGTGAAATTTCGTGAAAAGCTCTTGCCGAAAATAAGAAATGTATTTTTTAATGACTGCTTTCCGAACTCTCGTATCATATATATGACACTCAATCTCCTATATTACAAAAATAGCTGTCGTACTTGGAACTGTTTCGATATCCTCCGTCAAGCCTATCTGGTAAAGATCCCATTTTGCGCAGCTGTACTCTAGAAGAGGATGGACAAGTGAAGTGTAGGCAGTCTCTTAGTAGAAATGTTGCCTCGTGTGAGTGTTGTGCCAGTACTACACAGTCCTTGATCGCGTTACCAACATCATTATCAAGGTTATCTCTAAAAGTTAGTACAACTGTCAGCCCTTACATTTGTGTGAATACTTTTAGTAATAATGTGGATGACATCTAACTTTTCAGTGTAAGTTGCTACTTTTCGCGACATACAAATATCTTGTCTGAACCATTTTGATATTGGTTTAGATCTTATAATGATTTTATCAGGCTGTAGACGATTGCATCTTATGCAAACAATCTAAAAGAGTGTTATTCAGATTATCTCGTAAATCATTCACATTCATTACGAACAGCAGGTAGCCTGTAAGGTGTCTTTGGGGATATCCAGACATCACATCTGTTCCCTTCGATGTCTTTTGTCAATGGCAAACATTACTAACTGTGACCTTTCTGACAGAAATCAGTCTTCTGAGTCATTAGATGCGGCCCGCCACGCATTCCCCTCATATGCCAACCTCTTTTAATTTTACAAGAGCCACTTGAGAGCCAGGTCTTAAGTTCAATCTTTAGAAACGCTCATTTGTGAGTTTTGTGCTAATAATTATGGCCATTAGCCACTGATGACTCACAACGTGCATCCGGAGAGCGACAGAAAATGACTGACCGGGAGGTGCTGAGATCAACCTTCTGTGGGATGTATGTGTTACACTCCACAAAATGCACGTCTACATCTACATCTACATTTATACTCCGCAAGCCACTCAACGGTGTGTAGCGGAGACCACTTTACGTGCCACTGTCATTACCACCCTTTTCTGTTCCAGTCGCGTATGGTTCGCGGGAAGAACGACTGTCTGAAAGCCTCCGTGTGCGCTCTAATCCCTCTAATTTTACATTCGTGATCTCCTCGTGAGGTATGAGTACGGGGAAGCAATATATTCGATACCTCATTCAGAAACGCACCCTCTCGAAACCTGGCGAGCAAGCTACACCGCGATGCACAGCACCTCTCTTGCAGAGTCTGCCACTTTAGTCTGTTAAAGATCTCCGTAACGCTATCACGGTTACCAAATAACCCTTTGACGAAACGCGTCGCTCTTCTTTGGATCTTCTCTATCTCCTCCGTCAACCCGATTTGGTACGGATCCCACACTGATGAGTAATACTGAAGTATAGGTCGAACAAGTGTTTTGTAAGCCACCTTCTTTGTTAATGGACTACATTTTATAAGGACTCTCCCAATGAATCTCAACCTGGTACCCGCCTTACCAACAATTAATTTTATATGATCATTCCACTTCAAATCGTTCCGCACGCATACTCCCAGATAATTTACAGAAGTAAATGCTATCAGTGTTTGTTCCGCTATCATATAATCATACAATAAAGGATCCTTCTTTCTATGTATTCGCAATACATTACATTTGTCTATGTTAAGGGTCAGTTGCCACTCCCTGCACCAAGTGCCTATCCGTTGCAGATCTTCCTGCATCTCGCTACAATTTCTAATGCTGAAACTTCTCTGTATACTACAGCATCATCCGCGAAAAGCCGCATGGAACTTCCGAAACTATCTACTAAGTCATTTATATATATTGTGAAAAGTAATGGTCCCATAACACTCCCCTGTGGCACGCCAGAGGTTACGTTAACGTCTGTAGACGTCTCGCCATTGATAACAACGTGCTATGTTCCGTTGGCTAAAAACTCTTCAATCCAGCCACAAAACTCGTCTGATATTCCGTATGCTCTCAATTTGTTTATCAGGCTACAGTGCAAAACTATATCGAACGCCTTCCGGAAGCCAAGAAAAATTGCATCTACCTGGGAGCCTGTATCTAATATTTTCTGGGTCTCATGAACAAATAAAGCGAGTCGGGTCTCACACGATCGTTGTTTCCGGAATCCATGTTGATTCCTACAGAGTAGGTTCTGGGTTTCCAGAAACGACATGATACTCGAGCAAAAAACATGTTCTAAAATTCTACAACAGATCGACGTCAGAGAAGTAGGTCTATAGTTTTGCGCATCTGCTCGACGACCCTTCTTGAAGACTGGGACTACCTGTGCTCTTTTCCAATCATTTGGAAACTTCAGTTCCTCTAGAGACTTGCGGTACACAGCTGTTAGAAGGGGACAAGTTCTTTCGCGTACTCTGTGTAGAATCGAACTGGTATCCCGTCAGGTCCAGTGGACTTTCCTCTGTTGAGTGATTCCAGTTGCTTTTCTATTCCTTGGACACTTATTTCGATGGCAGCCATTTTTTCGTTTGTGCGAGGATTTAGAGAAGGAACTGCAGTGCGGTTTTCCTCTGTGAAATGGCTTTGGAAAAAGGTGTTTAGTATTTCAGCTTTACGCGTGTCATCCTCAGTTTCAATGCCATCATCATCCCGGAGTGTCTGGATATGCTGTTTCGAGCCACATACTGATTTAACCTAAGACCAGAACTTCCTAGGATTTTCTGTCAAGTCGGTACATAGAATTTTACTTTCGAATTCACTGAACGCTTCACGCATAGCCCTCCTTACGCTATGACATCGTTTAGCTTCTGTTTGTCTGAGAGGTTTTGGCTGCGTTTAAACTTGGAGTGAAGCTCTCTTTGCTTTCGCAGTAGTTTCCTAACTTTGTTGTTGTACCACGGTGGGTTTTTCCCGTCCATCACAGTTTTACTCGGCACGTATCTGTCTAAAACGCATTTTACGATTGCCTTGAACTTTTTCCATAAACACTCAACATTGTCAGTGTCGGAACAGAAATTTTCGTTTTGATCTGTTAGGTAGTCTGAAATCTGCCTTCTATTACTCTTGCTAAACAGATAAGCCTTCCTCCCTTTTTTATGTTCCTATAAACTTCCATATTCAGGGATGCTGCAACGGCCTTATGATCACTGATTCCCTGTTCTGCACATACAGGGTCGAAAAGTTCGGGTCTGTTTGTTGTCCGTAGGTCCAAGATGTTATCTCCACGAGTCGGTTCTCTGTTTAATTGCTCGAGGTAATTTTCGGATAGTGCACTCAGTATAATGTCACTCGATGCTCTGTCCCTACCACCTGTCCTAAACATCTGAGTGTCATAGTCTATATCTCGTAAATTGAAATCTCCACCTAAGACAATAACATGCTGAGAAAATTTATGTGAAATGTATTCCAAATTTTCTCTGAGTTGTTCTGCCACTAATGCTGCTGAGTCGGCAGGTCGGTAAAAGGAGCCAATTATTAACCTAGCTCGGTTGTTGAGTGTAACCTCCACCCATAATAATTCGCAGGAACTATCCACATCTACTTCACTACAGGATAAACTACTACTAACAGCGACGAACACTCCACCACCGGTTGCATGCAATCTATCCTTTCTAAACACCGTCTGTACCTTTGTAAAAATTTCGGCAGAATTAATCTCTGGCTTCTGCCAGCTTTTTGTACCTATAACGATTTGAGCTTCGGTGCTTTCTATCAGCGTTTGAAGTTCCGGCACTTTACCAATGCAGCTTCGACAGTTTACAATTACAATACCGATTGCTGTTTGGTCCCCGCATGTCCTGACTTTGTCCCGCGCCCGTTGAGGCTGTTGCCCTTTCTGTACTTGCCCAAGGCTATCTAACCTCAAGAGATGTTCAAAACAGATCATTAGCATGCACCACAAACATAGAATGAAAAAGGCGCACAACAGTGATCACATACGCTCACACCATTAACATCGAAGGGAAACTCCTTGGGCGTTACAAACCGTACAGGACTTCAGCTAGGTATCCACTCTTCAAGAATGCATGTACAATCACATTGGTGTACCGGGGTTATAAGAACTGACTGAATTTGATGACATGCAAGCGAATGCGAAATAGTATGTCGTGGGTCTCATCGTGAAACTAGTAATGCATTAAGACATAGCTGCAGACAGTGCAATAACTGTTGTATAGTTAGGGAAGAAACAAATATCCAGAGGCAGAATTTGTCTAATGGTTCCAGGTGATATGAACTGCAATGTCACATACTTTTCAGGTTGGATAGTTTATTCTATAGAAGAAAGATTTTTATACGCAGACCAGGAATCAAGCAAAGGTAAGTTATTTTAACCAGCTGTTGACCAAAAGCATTCCTCATACTATACTTGCAGTTGTCCTACGCCCCTTTGCCACTCTTGCTTGCTGTGACGTAAATATTCCCTATCGCCCTTGCAGGAACACCCATACGACAAAGAATCGTAGTGGGCAGAACACCTCCAACTTCTTGCAACACAAGAAATAACTCTCTACCCAATTTCCCATCCACACTGACTGTCAGCATATTGCATACGAATGCGTTACTGCATTGACGTTAGTTGATCTTGATACAACCCCTATTTTTCAGGGTTCCCGTCATACGCATTTCCTCTTCAAATCCCGATTTGTCGGAGTTTAAAACAAATTCCTCACTGAGCCATGGGATAGTTTGTTTGTGTTATGGACAAATGTTTGTGCCCATTACAAAGTTTGCATCGTCCGGTTGATGCTTCTTTTTGGAATTACGTTGTCTTACATCTTCCGATTCTGTCGCACTGCTTGAAGATAGACAACCATTCAGTACGTCCCTTGAAATCACTTTAACTTGCTGTGCACAACGCACTAGGTCACTATCATATAAATCATGACAATTGTAGGGAGTATCCTTGAAACACACAAACACTAGTTGAAACAAGTGCGCCTTGTCTTCCTTAAATATCCGTAGTTTTTCCTATGCACTACACGGTCATATTACTGTGGACATTTACGAAATATATTCATAATTCTTTTTTTCGTATGGTGTACATGATCTTCCATGTACGTAATTCTGTTTAGCACCCGCTTCTTGGGCAACAATTGTCCTTCACTAAATTTTACTAGAGACGGGATTTGTTGCTCCCTGTCCGACAAGGATGATGAACTACTCGGCTCGACACCGGTTACAGTATCACATTCACTAGTTAAGCAAGCACCATCATCAACATTGTACTCCTCATGTACCTTGTTCGCACAGACGAGCGTATTCGACACCACACGTTCCTCTAACCCACCTTGCAGCAAAGCTAATATTTCGTCTCTCTTTGCGAAATCCCTGTGTTTCATTTCTGGCAACTGTTGTTGTAGGTATAATGCAATGTTTGATTTGCTTATAACTAACATTGCTCCGCTTTGTATCACCAACACTAGCAGTGTAGTAGTTTTGTGAGTTACTCGTCGACTGCGCAGTTCAACTACGCTCCTCTGCGCTCACAATTGGATATCTATTGTCCCACCACTTGTTTTCATTAGCAGCCATTCACCGGTCCACAGTTGTTCGTGATTCGGATCTCCGGGAGGGGGCTGCCAAAGGGAAAGTACCATTAGAAAAAGATCGAACAACCAATGAAACGATAACGTTCTACGAATCGAAGCGTGGAATGTCACAAGCTTGAACGTGGTAGGGAAGCTAGAAAATCTGAAAAGGGAAATGCAAAGTCTCAGTCTAGCTATAATACGGGTCAGTGAAGTGAAACGTAAAGAAGACAAAGATTTCTGGTCAGATGAGTATTGTGTAATGTCAACAGCAGCAGGAAAAACGATTCGTTGTGATTAGCCAAGTAAGGGGGTCAGTGTGTTACTGAAAACAGTTCAGTGATAGGTTTGCTTTTATTAGAAACGATAGCAAAACGACGATTGTTCAGGTATACATGTCGTCGTCCAAGCTGAAGATGAAGAGATAGAGAAAGTGTATTAAAAAATTGAAAGAGTAATACAATACGTAAAGAGTGACGAAAATCTAATAGTCATGAGGGACTGTATTTCAGTTGTATGGGAAGGAGAAAAAAAAATCACAGGAGAATATCGCTTCCCGAGCACGGGGTCACGGGTTCGATTCCCAGGGGGTCAAGGATTTCCACCTGCCTCGAGATGACTGGGCGTTTGTGTTGTCCTCATCATTTCATCAATCACCATTCACGACAGTGGCGAGATTGAACTGGGCAAAGGTTGCGAATTTGTACGGGCGCTGATAACCGCGCAATTCAGCGCCTCACAAACAAAACATCATCACAGGAGAATATGGGCTTGGGACAGGAATGAGTGAGGAGGAAGACTAATTAAGTTCTGTAACTAATTTCAGCTCATAACAGCGAGTACTACGTTCAAGAACCACAAGAGAAGGAGGGATTCTTGGAAAAGGCTGGGTGATACGGGGTCATTTCAGATTGATTACATGATAGTCACATGGAGATTCTGAAATATGATATAGGATTGTAAGGTGTAACAAGGACAAGATCACAATTTAGTAGTGATGGAAGGGTAGGCTGAAATTTAAGAGATTATTCAAGAAGAATTAATATGCAAAGAAGTGGGACACGAAAATACTAAGTAGTGACGGGATACGCTTGAAGATCTCTAAGGCTACCTGTACAGCGATAATGAATAGTTCAGTAGGCACTACAGCTGAAGAGGAATGGACATATCTAGGAAAGGTAATCAAAGAATTTGGGAAGAGAATCATAGGTAGAAAGAAGATAACTGCGAATAAGCTGGGTAACTGAAGAAATACTTCAGTTCATCGATGAAAGAAGAGAGTACAAAAATACTCATGGACATTTAGGAATACAAAAATAAAAGTCGCTGGGGAAAGAAATAAATAGAAGTGCAGGGTAGTTAAGACGAAACGGTCGCAGGAAAAATGTGAAAATTGGAAAAAGGAATGATTGTCAAAAAGATTGACTTAGCATAAGTATATGAAGGTGAAAACAATCTTCGGTGAAATTAAATGCAAGGGTGGTGATACGCCCGCCTAGCTAGCCGTGCGGCCTAACGCGCTCCTTCCCGAGAGGGAAGGGGTGCCGGTCCCTGGCACGAATCCATCTGGCGGATTTGTGTCGACATCCAGTGTGCCGGCCATCCTGTGGATGGTTTTTAAGGCGGTTTTCCATCTACCTCGGTGAATGTGGGCTGGTTCCACCAATTCTGTGTCGATGATTGCTGCACCAACACCATTTCCACATATGCATACACCATAATTGCTCTACCTCGCATACATTTTGGGTAACACTCATCTGATATGAGACGTTCCCGGGTGGTCCACCGCGCAATAACACTTGTTTCAGTGTAGGGCGGTGGTGGGGTGGGTGGACTACTGTGGCCTGTTGTGGGGTTGTGAACCACTGAGGGCTACGGTGGGACCAAGCCTCCCCATCGTTTCTAGGTCCCCAGTGTAATACATGCATACACATACACAAAATGTGGAGATATTAAGAATGCTATGGGAATTCCACTGTTAACTGCAGAAGAGATAGTGGATAGGTGGAAAGAATATATTGAAAGCCTCTATGAGCGGTACGAGTTGTCTGATATGATAGAAGAAGTACAACGGGTCGATTTACAAGACAAGTGGGATCCAGTATTAGAAGTGGAATTTAATAGAACCTTGGAGGACTTACGATCAAATAAGATAGAAGGTATGGATAGCGTTCCATGATAGTTTTGTCAACCAGTGGGGCAATTGCAACAAAACTACTGTTCACGTTGGAATGTAGTATGTATCGATCTGGCGACATACCATCTGACTTTCGGATAAATATCATCGACACAATTCTGAAGACTGCAATTTTCTAACAATCAGCTTAGCAGCTCATAAATCCAGCTTCCTGACCAAGAAAGAATGGAAAAGGATACAAGACTAAAGACACACGTTTATAGGATTTGTCGATCTGGAAAAATCGTACAACAATGTAAAATGGCGTAAGATGTTCCACATCTGAGAAAAATAGGGGTAAGGTGTAGGGAGAGACGGGTAATATACAACACGTACAAGAACGAAGAGGTAATAATAAGAGTGGACAAGAAAGAATCAAGTACTCGGATGAAAAAGTGTGTAAGGCACGGAAGTAGCCTTTCGCTCTTACTGTTCAAACTGTACGTCGAAGAAGCTATGATGGAAATCAAAGAAAGGTTCAGCAGTGGAATTAAAATTCAAGGTGACATGATATCAGTGACAACATTCGCTGATGACATTGCTGTCCTGAGCGAAAGGGAAGAAGATTTACATGAGTCAAGTGATATATGGTTCAAATGGCTCTGAGCACTATGGGACATAACTTCTGAGGTCATCAGTCCCCTAGAACTTAGAACTACTTAAATGTAACTAACCTAAGGATGTCACACACATCCATGCCCGAGGCAGGATTCGAACCCGCGACCGTAGCGGTCACTCGGTTCCAGACTGTGGCGCCTAGAACCGCTCAGCCAATCCGGTCGGCAGTCAAGTGATATATATAATTAGTTCAGTCCAAGTTGTCATTGTTGGTTAACGTCGAGCTTCGTACCGAATGACCGTGTATAAGTTAACGTTAATATAAAAGAAGTTAGTCTGTAAAAAGATAACAAAGCTCCTAATTGATACACAGGCTCGATATTTTAATAATAAACGCCTAACGATAGAGCGCTTAAGGCATTCGATCATTACGCCACCAAACAAGCCGCTTCCATGTTAATTAAATACAGTCTAAAATTAATAGCATGGTATAATTGAAACAGGCCAATTGAGAGCTTTATTGTTTTGCAGAAAAAGTGTTTAAAATGCAATATTTTAATTAATATTGGAAAAAATATACATCTAGTGCAACTTAAATCCGTAATATGTTGATGCCAGAAAGAGTAGAAGACGATCTTGTGTGTAGTAAGACTGGAGAACCAACAACGAAGTGTGGATTAACAAGCGTGTAAGGATGCGGTGCAGTCTTTCGCCCCTACTATTTAATCTAAACATCGAAGAACGAACGCAAGAAATAAATGGAATGTTCAAGAGTATGAGTAAAATTCAAGTTGATATGATATTCGTGATAAGATTTGCTGATGACATAGCTTTCCCGAGTGAAAGCGAAGAAGTAGTACATAATGTTTTGTTTGAGTGGAATAAACAACAGTGCGTACAGGATATAGATTGAGAGTAAACCAACGAAATACAGAAGTAATTGGAAGTATCAGAAACGGGAACAGTGAGAAACGTAACATTTGGGATCACGAAGTAGATCCAATTAATGTATTCTCCTACCTGGGCAGCAAAATAAGCAGTCAAGGACGGAACAAGGAGGACATAAACAGCAGGCTAATACTGGCAAGTAGAGCATTCCTGACTAAGGAAAGTTGCTGGACATTAGATAGGGGGTGCAATAGCATGACGCTTTATTATGATACTTGTAGGAGATAGTTGGTTTTCATCTGTCCTAGATTTTTTATTAGCGGCCGCCACTATGGATGTCGGAAACAAGTTCTCGACTAAACCTTCTAACGTTATTTTCATAAGATATGTGTTTGTTTGTTGCAAAATTGTTAGCATTTTAACTGCCATCTTGCGCCATCCTAGACAGTCTTCGCAAATACTGGCTAATAAACCTATTTAAAAGAAGATATTTAATTATGTGTAATAGTATGTCCGTGTTATAGATGGAGCACTTCATTTTAAACCTGATAATATATTAAATTTACCTATCACGAATTAACCAAACTATAACGAACAACCAGAATATTATTACAGCAGCAAGGTCGGTAAAAGGGGAGAAGCACTCAATGTACAAGGCATCAAAGCAATGTGAAGTGCCATGGTCTACCCTGAAAGACCTTCTTAGCAGGACTGAAGGTGAATGTGCACGCCTACCTAAATTGGGAAAACCATTTGCTATACCTGTATAAATGCAACAAAGAGTATGCAATTACATATTTTACATGCAAGAATTAGGATTCGGATTGACTGTAATTTAGATTCGAAAACTGGCATATAAGCTACCTACAGCAACTGTTAGGAAACATCCCTTCAATGAATAAGAACAAGCTGCAGGGGACTGGTGGTGGAAAGATTTTAAAACACGTTATGGGCTTACCTTAAGAGTGCTTGAAAATATAGCTGCTTATAGGTCTTCAGTGGAAAATAGGTCAATAATTACTGACTTTTATCAAAAATTATAAGCATTAGTCACAGATCTAGGAGTTCAAAATCGTTCACATCTAGTATGGAATTGCGATGAGACAGTGCTCTTAAATGCGGTGAAAGCATCCAAGATCGTTACACAGATTTGCAATAAGTATGTATATAGCAGAACGTTTGCTGATCGAGGTGAATATTACACATTACTTGCCGGTGTCAATGCTAGTGATCAGTGGCTACCACCCATGGTGATATTTAAGGGTGCCTGAATTTCAGAAGATCTTCTGAAAGACATAATTCCTGGCACCATTGTGAAACTATCACCAAAAGGGTGGATAAATTGAGAACTTATTCTGGAATGGTTCAATCATTTCATACAATGTATACCTCTCGCAAGACATATAATTTTAGTAATGGATTCCCATGTATCCCACATTTCAGAGGAGGTCATTGATCTGGCCAAGAAGAACCATATCTTTCTTCTGACATTTCCTTCTAAACTACTCGCATTCTGCAACCCACTGGATGTAGGGGTATGCAGGCAACTTAAAAGGTCATGGGGAAAAGTCTCTAAATAGCTACATGGTCAATAATCCAAGTCTCAGACCCAACAGATTTGATTTCCACAAATTGTTGGAACCTGCTTACTACAGTGCTTTCAGTCCTGAGACCATCATATCAGCTTTTAGGAAGACTAGGATGTATCCATTTAATCCTGCCGCTGTGACTGACGAGGCAATAGCAATATCAAAGGTGACAGACAAACCTGCAGAAGACAATCTAGGACCAGCATGAGTCATTCAGAGGTGAATCAACTTGTTGCTCTGCCTGTCTTAACAGATGATGGGAACAACTGCAAGTGGAGGATAAAGACGGATAGCAAGGCAAAATGTCTGACTCCAATTCAAGAAGCAGCTCCCAAAAGAAACAGAGGTAGACCTATGAATTTTCTAAAATATTATCTCACGTGCTTCATTAACATAGTTGATAGTTGTTCCTTTGAGTTGTTGTTTATTTATTTTAATGAAATTTATTGGTTTATATGTAGGCCACGAAAGGAAGATACATTTAATCCACAATCCAGCACCTCTGGAGTGACAAATAAGAGGACGAAGGATTACAGTAAATGGGATCCTGTGGCCACAGTTATTTAGAAGACGTGAGGAAAAGATCTGGGTCACTATAGATTCAGTGTAGTTCTTGTTTAATGCGTTATCTGTCGCCGGCCGCGGTGGTCTCGCGGTTCTAGGCGCGCAGTCAGGAACCGCGCGACTGCTACGGTCGCAGGTTCGAATACTGCCTCGGGCATGGGTGTGTGTGATGTCCTTAGGTTAGTTAGGTTTAAGTAGTTCTAAGTTCTAGGGGACTAATGACCACAGCAGTTGAGTCCCATAGTGCTCAGAGCCATTTGAACCATTTTTTTTTTTTGTTACCAGTCGAATTGTCAACATATTTTTGAAGAGAGAGAGGACATTTTTATGTGCTACAATTGTCAAAACCTTTCTGGTGAAGACTAAAATGAGGCTTTCATTTAATCAGTAAATTTAATTCAGTATTTTTGCTCATTACGTCCTCAGTACTTTATCATTATCATAAAAAAGGCTCAATGTCGTAAAATGTCACAATAAAATCTTTTATAGAAATACAATGCTTTCATTATTTAATTAATGCGTTATCACGAAATTACGCAATAATGTCACGAACTTACCAAGAGGTATCACGAAATAATCTAGAAAATTCTTAGTTGATGAAATCATAAGGCAGAGAACGTAGAATCAACTAATCATAACATCGTGCATACTGAGTAATGCATTTAAGGACAGGCTTACATATGTAATTCAGCAGGCTTTTAAAATATTTTTATGTACTTTAAACTAACTTAATACAGAGATCCTCACGAAATTACCAAGGTTTACACTATAGCAAATGCTCTTATATTATTACAGCTACTTCTCATAGACACCGTTGCCAACAGGGGTGCAAACCGTTATTTATTGGTGAGTCACAAAGGAAACCGATGATATATTAAAACTGATACTGTTAAGCCACTCTCATTAACTTTCTTATATATATAACAATTATGAGTGGTTCGTAACAGCCCGCCAAACTTTAAGATTTTATTGCTTAAGGCTCCTTTCTGTGATCAGCGCGAGGTACACCCAACACTATACATAAAGACAAGATCATATAAATAAAATAAGACTTATAAGTCCATACATAGAAGCGAATCATTTATTTCAGTTCTCTTAGCTGAAGAAATTTTAACTACTGATTTCCAAACACAAAGGTGCCACGCTGAAAGCCAGCAGCACATGCTAATTGTCGAAGCTACTGTGTTACCATCATATAAATTGTCAGAAACACTAAAATTAAAACGTCTTAGAGCATTTCTCTATCTACGTTAATTTCAATTAATACTTCTCATGCGTGGTCAAAGATAATATAGCACATTTGTACCTACTCTTTTTACCTTACCAGTACATCCGACATGGAGACATTCGCACTTTGGGCTTTCCAGCTACACAGTGTGTAATACATGGCACGCCCCTACGCCAACATCTTCCAGTTTGAACCACTGGGAGGAGGGGGAGCTAAAGACATCGATCGGATGCGTTAGCTGCATCGATTGTTTGTGAGAACATTTCCAAACCCCTTTACTCAGCCTCACCCACTGAAATGTCCCCTTAGGAAAATCGTTAGAAAAATTTATGAATTATTGTGCTGGTAAACCTCTACATTATCTGATTTTCAATCAGCTGAGCCAAACTGAACGACTCAGACATTTCTCTCTTTACTTATTCTGATCTACAAGAGACTGACAATATTTTTAGCGCAACGCAATGTGGCTACAATCCCTACATGAAAGATTTTGATAGAAACAAACAATGTATTCACCTTAATAGTGTTCAAAAGTCATATATATATATATATATATATATATATATATAAATTCATGACATGCCGTCTTACAAATTTTCTTTTTCTGACGGACACACGTCCAGATCGTCCGCTCTCAAAATTCTGCCCTCTCTCTTCCCACACCCTCTCTCTCCCCACATCCACCACTGCTGGCGGCACACCTCCAACTGCGCAACGCTACGGGCTGTTCAAATCCAACTGCCCAACACTACAATAGCAAATATTCCAACAACGCAAATCAGCCACAGACTGCACACAGCACAATCAGTGATTTTCATACAGGGCGCTACGTGGCGTTAACAACACAAAAACCTAAACAGCCTATTTGCACCACAAATTTGTCTTCGAAAAACCACTACCCTCTATTCATCTCTGCTTAGTACTATCTTTCTATAATCCAAACAACCACAATTTCATTCACTCACTTTCTTGGAAAGAAGAACTGAGGAATAAGGAAGTGTGATTAGAAAAGTAAAACACGGTTTACATGCATTTTCAGATCCAAGTGACCATAAAGTGAGCGAATTAACTTCAATATAACGATTTCTTACATTACCATTTCAAAGGGTTTAAACGAGTGTACTAACAGTACCTCTTCACAGTTACCAACGACCGTACGTATTGGCTGACTGTTATTGGTGAAGGAACGTTTTTTCAAAGGAGTAAAACAAGCCAATCATTGTTATATAACGTTTAATTGCTGTGGCAGACAGTTAGTTAAATTCAGATTTTTTTCTCATGCAATGTTTTTAATTAACAAATGTTAAGCAGTTATACTGTGCTTTATTAACCCATTGCTCACTCCCACTACCCATCTGTGGTACACGGCAATACGCAGTTCAGATGGATCTTACGAGAAAAGTTTGCGGAATATCTGTCAGACTTTCTTTAGTGGTGCTACGAATCATCTGATCTCAGATATACGGTAACTCAGATTGTCTTGGTCATTTTCTACCTCCACGGCTTAATAACGTGATTATTAATTAAAGACACCACAACATTATACCAGGTGTATTTATTGCATCGGCACAGGTTTCGTTTTATATGAGCGTCTTCAGGTGACCTTCATATCAACAAGACCCAGAGAGGTTAAAAGTAACTAAAAAGGTACATAACTTACGGTATATAAAAATCGAAAATGTACTGCATCCGCAATTAATTCTCAAGAAGTGGCAGAAATGTGCAGGTGCCTAGGGCAAAAGTACACTACTGGACATTAAAATGCTACATCACGAAAACGACATGCTACAGTCGCAAAATTTAACCGACAGGACGAAGATGCTGTGATATGCAAATGATTAACTTTTCAGAGCATTCGCTCAAGTTTGGCGCCGGTGGCAACACCTAAAACCTACTGACATGAGGAAAGTTTCCAACCGATTTCTCATACACAAACAGTAGTTGACCGGCGTTGCCCGCTGAAACGTTGTTGTGATGCCTCGTGTAAGGAGAGAAAATGTGTACCATCACGTTTCCGACTTTGCACCTTTTCGTCATTGATGACGCTATTGATTGAATTGTGTAACCACACGATACTTGTGTAAACTATTACGTAAAATCACATGTATGCAAGCTTTTGTATTCCTTACTGTATTTTATATATTAGGTTATTGAAGAGTCAGTGCAAAGCCAAAATTTATTTAGTTATTTAAAATTATCTTTTATTTTTGTCTGTATATTTTGGACGAATTTGGTGGTACTTTCACCACCAATGCTGGCATAAATACCATCAAATTCTATCCCGTGGAGGACGGGCATATGAAAGGTGACTACACTGAGTCACAGCGCCAGAGATTGCGCCAAAGAGTTTTATTCAGCCGCCTCCACTGGCCGTTACAGCTGAGAAGTTGCTGAGGGCAGTAGTAGTTCTGAGGTAGCCGTAGTTAGAGTACTAATTGTGACCATGTCGTGTGCAGTTGTTCTGTTGGGCAAGACACGAGATGTTGTTGGATTGGGGATGTTGTAATGATCGGAGTGTATTTTTCGTCAAGATATATGAAGGTAAAGAAACTTTTTTATTTCAAATGTCTTACATAAAAATGCCTCTTGGTTACAGGTTCAGTCAACAAAGCATCTGGCTTGGGTTAATGTATTAGAGTGTAATTCTGGTTTCTATGTGCAATAATAGTATTTCTGTTTTTTTTAATTACTTCATTGTAAATGGCGTTTAAAGCATATTGTCGTATTGAGGAAGAACCGTGCCAGATGTGTACTTTGAATCACACTTCCACACACAGAACAGTTACACTTGTGATTTGTTGTTTCGTAGCTTTTACAGTTGCTGGGGACTTAATTAATTAATTGTTAACTCAAATTTCCTTTCATTCTTTGTAGTTATTCTGTGCAGTCAGACGGCGTACTAATATTATTCAGGGCCAACAGGTTACGAGACTGCGTAACCGGACAAACAGCGACTAATATTAAAATTATTTGCATTGTATTTAATTAAGCCCCAATGTACGTGGCTACCGCTGCTTTGGATCGTCCCTTGGAATTCTTTTGATAGTAAAAATAGCAGATAGTAGTATTGTTGTAGAAATTTGTAGTTTTGTAATTGTAGTCTATATTGCATGTGTAGATTTGGTAAGTGAACATTTGTAGTTGTCTTGTCATTCTTTTAATGGTATTTTGGCAAAATTTAATTTTTGATGTCTTGTATACGGATTTGACAATTTTGTGCAATTGTGAAGGTTTTAAGTGTTCGTTAATCGTGTTTGTCGGGAAGCATTTCGTGTGAATGGTATTGTTGGTGATAAAGTGTCATTTTGTGTGTAATTTTCGTATAGTGACGAGTTTTGTATGTTTTGTAAATAATTACGCGATCGACGAAAAAGGCTAAAATGATCGGTAGTGAGAATGACGAAATTGTTAACATTGCGAACTCGCCAACACAGGAGAACAGTATGATGAATAATTAAGTAGAAAACAATTTAATAAGTCTGGAAAATAGTCCGGAACCAATTCAAAATTTTTCACAATCAAAAAATTTTCAGAATACGAGATTAATGACAGAAGATTCTGGAATAGTATCGAACACAGATAGCTTTACTGCTATGACGAATGAAGTTAGTTTTACGGAAAATGTTAGGGGAGAAAAGAATTTCGAACCAGTTAATATGGAGCAGTTGATGGATGCAATATTAAATTTGGGATCACAGTTAGGATCTGAATTAAAAACAGAGATGGGAACATTGGCAACACGGTTAGAAACTGATATGGGAACAAGGGAAACACGGCTAGACTCACAAATACGAACAATTAAAACCGAGATGGGAACAATGGAAACACGGTTAGACTCACGAATAGGGACATATTTTAAAAACATGAAAGATGAATTTAAGAAAGAAATTAGAGAAGAAGTACAGCCGATTTTGAATGCTCACAATAATAGATTAATTTCAATAGAAATCAGACAAAAGGAACACGATAGAGAACAGGAAGAAAGAGATCGCGTGATAGTAAAAGAATTTTCAGAGTTAAATTTACAACGTGCACACGACAACGAAGTAATATTAGAAAGAGTCGAGGAATCTGTACCAAATGAAAGAATAAATAACATAACACAACAATGTGAACAGTTAACTACTAAATGTGTCAATACTGAAACCCCAGTCGCGACACTTACGGAAGACGTAAATAAACAAAAAGAACAAATAGGTGACTTATCGGAAACAGTTGAGGAGATTTCAGATAAACTGACAAATCCTAGTTTAAATGGGGACAGAGATTCAGATGATACAGCTCCATTGCCATTTGCAGGAACCGAAGAGTACCAGAACATAAATAAACATGTTGAAAATCAGGGAAAATTTAATGAACGCGTTAAAAGGGAATTTGTGGCGTTACGAAAGCGAAATCGTAGGAAAAGACAGCAGAAGAAATTTAGAATGACAGATATCAGAGGGCGTTGAAGAAAATAATTTATTTCATTTACGAGAAGCAACAAGAGAGCGCCAGGCGCGCGAACTTGACAATAATCGACATTGGGACGGGGACAGACGCGGTAGGTCTTTGTCGCCACGAGGCGAAAACTTTGACTATAAACACTTCTTAACTGTTCGAAAATGTAAGATCTTTCGCAATGCTAAGAATGAAAAGCATCCATGTTCATGGTTAGACCAATTTATGTACGCACTTCCACCACATTGGCCACTAAGTCAGGAACTGAAATTTATATGTGGATATTTAGAAAACGAACCGGCGACGCGGATGCCCGCCCTTTTTAGAGATTGCAATAATTTACATGATTTTTATCATGCATTTCTATCGGCAGTGACAACGACGACGTCAATTCTTGTAATTTTTTCAGTAACAGTGATTACAATAGATTTTCAGAGAAAAGGGATAGTGATCGGGACGGACGTTATAGCGGTAATTTTGAAAATGAAAGACGAAACAGACAGGACAATAGATACCAGCCTTATGACAATAACAGACGGTCTAACCGAAATTACACAGACAATTATAATAACCGAAATTCCTATCGGAATGATCAATCATACGGAAACAGTAATCGGTATCATCAAGACAGAAATTATTCATACTATAATAGAAATTCTTACTACAGAAATAACCAGGGTAGTAGATATAACAATAATTTCAGAAGTGACAGTCGAAATTACACAAGAAGCAGTCATGCAGATAGACAGGAAAATAGAAATTTTAATAACAGACACAACGAAGAATTTACATCTAACAGACAGGAGGGACCTATTTGGCATCCTCCGCGTGACAGAAATTCAGAGTGACAAGTGCAAATCGTAGAAATTGATCCGCGAAATGACGGGAATAATCAAAGACATGACGTGAACAATCGACAATGACTTGTAGCTTCGGCTGCAATATAGACGGTTCAGAAAGTAATGACACTACGACTTTACACTATGCACGCCTGGAAGGCATGAGAGACATTTTGCTAGACGAAAAGGAAAATAATGTAGACGCATTTTTACATCCTGTTGTGGAAGTATGTGTGGGTAAGTATAAGTTCACTGCAGTTTTAGATTCTGGGAGCCCATTCAATGTCATTAGTGAATCAGTTTTTCGTATATGTGTAAGAACTATTGCTGTCCTGTGTTACCTGTTTCTAAAACTATAACCCGAGGAGCTAGTTCTGGAAAAAGTGTGGAAGTCAAACAACAGAACAACTAAAATTTCGTTTGTCAAGGATATGAATCTTCTGCTAATTTTATTATTTTTCCATTACTCAGTACACGAATTATAGTAGGTATTGAGTTTCTTCACACACACAGGCAATTTAAAACTTTAAGGAAGGAAGTTTGAGCTTGATTGTTGCCGGAATGCCGAGATGTTTGAAATTTTTCGAGTGTTTAACGAAATATGAATCTGACGCAAAATTTTTAAGGTTTCTAGCTTCCGATGTTTTCTCTGAGCATTATGACGACAATGTGTTCATTCGTGACAACGACAATAGATACATAGACGCGTTGGGTGATATAATTAATAGGGAAGAATTAATTAATGAAAAGGTTAAGAAAGCTGAAGTGCCAGATGACGTTGCAAGAAAAGAACTGCACCAAATTTTGACGTCACATGCTACAGTATTTAGTCATCACACAGGAACTATATACAAGGCTTTCAATATTTATTGAAAGTAAAAAAAACACACACCATTTCGAGGAAAAACGTACGCTATTCCTTTGGCTTATAGAGACAAGATTAAGAGTGAACTTCAATGCATGTTATGTCAAGGCATTATTGAGCCCGCAGTCAGTCCTTATATCAGCCCATTAAACGTCGTTCTTAAAAAGGATTGGTCAATTCGTTTGGTTCTGCAATTCCAGACAGATAAATAATATCATCATTCCTGAAACTGACCGTCCACGAAATTTAGATAACTTCTTCAACATTTCCATGGAATTAAAGTTTTATCCACGATTGATATGGGCGCAAGTTTTTGGCAAATAGAACTCCATCCTGACTGTAGAAAATACACTGCCTTTTTAGCCTTTGATAACTGTTATCAATTTCGGAAATTACCATTTGGACTTACTGTATCTTCAGCAACATTCATTCGTAGTTTACACGAAATTTTACCTGTTTATCTTCGTGACAATATTACTTCATATGTTGACGACATTCTTATTGCTAAACGTTCTTGGAGTGAGCACAACAAAATTTTGGATTCATTATTACGTATTTTTGCAAGAGTTGGCATTACAGTGAACTTGGAAAAATCTTAATTTGGTCGTTCTCAGTGAAATTTCTTGGTCACATTATTTCTACAGAAGGTATTCTTCCTGATCCCGAGAAACTAAACGCTATTCGTAATTATGCTGTTCCTACTACAAAACGTGATGTTCGTAGCTTCCTTGGTGTCTGTAATTTTCTTAGACGCTTTGTTAGGTTGGACAATTTGACCACACCTCGTTTATGTGAACTATCTGGAAAGAATTCTAATTGGTGTTGGGATGAAGAAGCTCAAGCAGAATTTGAACAACTTCAGATGCTTCAGTTGCTGCTCCTCTTCTTTCACATCCGGATTTATCTAAAGATGTTTGTTTGGCGACGGACTCATCATGCAAAGGCCTAGGTGCACACTTATTTCAAGAGATAGAAGAAAACGGCGTTGTAGTACAGAAAACTATTGCATTTGGAAGTCGTGTTCTCTCTAAATCAGAAAAGAATTATTCGATTACGGAACTTGAAGCTTTGGGTGTTGTTTATTTCACAAAATTTCGCATATTTTTGTATGGCAGACATACTAAGGTGTACACCGATCATCGAGGTCTGGAATTTCTTAAGTCAACAAAATTAACACATGGAAGATTGTCACGATGGGCGCTGTATCTACAGGAATTTGATTTTAGTATTGTTTGCATACAGGGTTCTTCAAATAATATTGCTGATGATTTATCACGTGCACCTATGGGTTTGATACAAAGTGCTGAGGAGGACAGCAAAGAAAACAATTATTGTTTGATGTATATTCAAGGTGTTGCATTTGAAAATTTTATTTCGTCTTCGCTCCAGGACATCACTAAGGAGCAAAACAAGGATCCAATCTGGAAGGATATTAAGGAGAAGTGTAGGAGAAAGGTAAGCGTATGGGTTAGACAGTATTATTTTGTTCGCAATGATATTCTTTTTAAACGAAAATCGGTCGACAACTCTGGTTAGTTTGCACTCCTGATGAGTGGGTTAATAAATTGATTTGGTATACACATTTCAGTTATGCACACTTTGGTCCCAGAAAATGCTTTCATAAATTTCGAGAAAATTGCTATTTCAATAATATGGAAAAACGTATTCCATCTGTTCTTGCCAAATGCAAATTATGTCAAAAGGCTAAGCCGCCAACTATTTCTCACAGAGCACCGTTGTTTCCTATCATTTCAGCGAAATTAAAGGACATTGCTGCAGTCGATTTGTTCGGTCCAGTGGTTTGTTCTACTAATGGTTTTGCGTACATTTTGGTAGCAGTGGAATTGACATCAAAATATGTGTATTTTACACCTTTACGCAAAGCAACAGATCGTTCAGTATCTAATGCTTTCTTTAAACATTATCTTAAAGAAGTGGGACATGTTGATAAGGTTATTTCAGATAATGGATCACAGTTTCGCTCTAAAATTTGGATTCGTACTCTACGGCGTCGTAAGATTAAATCAATTTTCATTTCACTTTTTCGCCCTCAATCTAACGCTTCACTGAGATGGATGAAGGAAATCAATAAATTGTGTCGACTTTATTGTCATCAGAATCATAGAACGTGGGATCAGTATCTTCATATTTTTCAAAACATTCTGAATGAACTCCCTAATGGTTCAACTTCTTTACCGCCTATATTGATATTAAAAAATAAAGCACCCGACAAATCGCATTTCTGAAATCGTTCCTTTTCCGCCTTCACGGAAACTGCAGCATTCTGAAGTTGTCAATCTGGGTCTACAAAATATTGCATCTGTGGCTGCAAGAAGAGAGAAATCAGCTGAACGTCCTGGTCGTTTAAAAACCTTGTTAGTTGGTCAAAAGGTGTTAATTAAGTCTCATCGTTTGTCTCACAAAGGAAAAGGCTTATGTCACCAATTTTTTCTGCTTTATAAGGGTGTATATAGGGTTCGCAAAATTATTCATGATAACACTGTCGAAGTAGAAACTCTCAAATCACGGCGCTCTAAGGGAATACATCATATATGGAACGTTAAAATTTTTGTGGAATGACATACTTTTGAGAAGCTAACAGTTATACGTAAACACGCAGAGAATACAAGGATACCGCGCCGTGTTCTGGTGGTGGCACATACTCAAAGCAACAGTCAAGTCTGTGCGCCGCACAAGGCAGTCGTTGACCGCAAACCATTACTTCCTACGTCACGCGTACCTGCAGCTGATCGAGCGCTCAGTGCGAATGCACTGACAACCGTAAACAAATACACAGTCTAATTTGTCCGAATAAATTCAGTATAAATTTATAGTGACTTGATGAATTATGTTATTAACGTTCAGTATTTTTTAGTATTTAAGAACTTCAGGTAAATTCTGTGTGTGTTCGACGTTAAGAGGACTTGCTATCGAAAAAAGTGTCAGGAAGAATGAAATTTCGAAGAAGAAAGTAATAAACTATAAAGGTAACTATTAATTGAGTTTATTTTTCAGGAAACACATTTCCACTTAGGTACGTACTTTAGACGTAATTTGCTGCTCGCGATTACTTGCTAAATTTTATGTTCTATGAATTTACTTGTGAAGCGACGTGCTTGCGTATATTTACTGATTTTGACAATGTTTTATTAATTAACTGGGTTGTTACTTATATATATTATGCATCGCTTGACTGCATGGCCTTTTCACTGATGTCATATTTTTTTTGGGTCTGCTGTGCCTATTTATTTAAAATATAATTGTCACTTGATTAGTTGTGCTGATATGGTTATGTATGTAAGTTATATTTTGTGATTTATCTGCTTGCGCCTTCATGTTTACTTATTAAGATTACATATGAACATTCTTTTGCTTATGCTGATATGATGCTAATGACCTGTTTATTATGTAAGATATATATTTGCTGTTTTGGGTATGGATTGTATATTTACACATTTCTGTTTTGTTGTCATAACTATTCTTTATCTGGTATATAGAAATGCTGATATGCTGTGTACGAACATGGAGTTTGGGTCACACTATGGTATTAATTATATATTGTTCGCTTGGCAGAGCCTCGTTGTAGGGATTGTGCTGCATCCACTTGTCGACCTTCTGCTCTCTACTGGTATATTTACTCGCTGTTGCATGTTTTGCTTACGCTCAGTGCTTTATACTTTAAGATAAGAAAATGAACTGCTATAATTCTACGAACGACATTGGTACAAGAACTTCAATGAAGTCACATGAGCTGGAGGTTTTATGGAAGCTGTATAAATTTATGCTAATAGGAAGTAAGCTATCGACATGAAATACCAACACTAGGTTTAGACCATTGACATTACACTGCATTCTTCGTGAGCAATTGAAATAGCAAGTGACGCTTGACATAAGAAATACTCTACATGTTTGCTTCCGTTTTGCCCTGATCCTTGAAGTGGTGTACTGACTGTGAAATATTACGTCCTTACTTACTGAAAGTTATTCAAACTAAAGGCTGTTAGAGGTCATGTATGCATTTCTTTTATTTAATGATGGACAAAGTAACCAAAATGTATTTTATAATTTATAATGAGTAAAAGACTTGGGTCAGATAGATTACACAGAGGTTGTGTGTGGACATTATGTCTTTGGTTTACATGGGATGATGAATTCAATTTTGCACTAGAATTTTATCTGTACTTGTTCGAGGAGACTGACTAGAGGAAAGAATTGTTATGGAAGTGAAATGATATTGGCGAGAAGGTTTGTATGCATTGACGTATTGAAGAGGTATTATTGAGGTATTAAGATTGTGTGAAGCTGATAATTATTGGAGTTCTGGTGAATAAGAGGTAAGGTAAATGATATTGGTGATAAGGTTTATATATATCGACGTATTGAAGAGGTATTATTGAAGTATTAAGATTATGTGATGCTGATGATTATTGAAGTTTTGGTGGATAAGAGGCAAAGTAAGTGAGGAGCATATTTTTCTTGTTGGTTTATATGGAACAAGGAGGATGAAGATTGCAGACTAGAATACACAAGTGGAAGGAAGATTGTCTACACACACTTTGTTAAATCAATAAGCAGTATATACTTTTTTGGAGAGAGGAAGTAATTGCGTATCCTGGCACACTAACAGTTTTTCAGCAACCATACATTTTGAGTTGGCTTGGCAAACATTGGTCTTGAAATAATGACTATGATGTTGACTAACTATTATTGACTGTTATACACTGTACTACTACTACTTGATACACATATTGAGCATCAAATTTTGACAGAATTGCATTTACAAATTTAACACTATTCTCTTACACAGTAGCACTTAAATGTGGATGAAAGATGAGTGAGTATGTTTTGTGTGTTTTCCTTTCCTACTCCCAAATAATAGGTACCGACCTAAATATTATTTTACTTGTTTCTTGTGGTTTGCACTGACATCCATAAATATATTAGCCTTACTGTTATTTGTGTGTTGTAATAGTTCATATGACAATTATCTGATATCATTTGTGTGTTTGTTATAATTTGTATGTTTAGTGTAAGAGCATTGGTAATAATTTTTACAGGCAATTGTGTGTGCATTCAAACTGTTGTTCCTGCTAACACGTATTAACATTGGTGGTTGCTACTGGGAAATGTTTAATTTCTGCTAATGGACTCTGATGAACTGTCTGATTAGTGATACTGAATATTGTGGACTGTTACCTGCACTTGTTCAACATGATGGGTGCTACTTGGAAATGTTTAATTTCTGCTAATGCACTCTGTTGAACTGTCTGATTAGTGATAGTGAATATTATGGACTGATATCTGCAAGTGTTCAACATGATTAGTGCCACTTGGAAATGTTTAATTTCTGCTGATAAACTCTGATGAACTGTCTGATTTGTGATAGTGAATATTATGGACTGTTACCTGCACTTGTTCAACATTGATGGGTGCCACTTGGAAATGTTTAATTTCTGCTAATGAACTCTGATGAACTGTCTGATTAGTGATAGTGAATATTATGGACTGTTACCTGCACCTGTTCAACATTACTGGGTGCCACTGTCGAAACTGCTACTACTGAAATGATGTCACTTGTTGCTGTCTGCAACTGCTCGACATTGCTGGGTGTCACTGATGGAACTGCTTCTACTGAGATAATGTTAATTGTTGATGTCTGCACCAGTTCAACATTGGTGGGTGCCACTGTTGGAACTGCTTCTACTGAGATAATGCAACTTGTTGGTGTCTGCACCAGTTCAACATTGCTGGGTGCCACTAATGGAATTGCTTCTACTGAGATAATGTTAATTGTTGGTGTCTGTACCTGTTCAGCATTGCTGGATGCCACTGATGGACTGCTTCTACTGTAATGATTTCACTTGTTGGTGTCTCCACCTGCTCAACATTGCAGGGTGACACTAATGGAAGTGCGTCTACTGAAATAATGTCACTTGTTGGTGTCTGCACCTGCTCAACATTGCTGGGTGCCACTGATGGAACTGCTTCTACTTAGATAAAGTTAATTGTTGCTGTCTGCACCTGTTCAACATTGCTGGGTACCACTAATGGAACTGCTTCTACTGAGATAATGTTAATTGTTGCTGTTTGCACCTGTTCAGCATTGCTTGGTGCCACTGATGGACTGCTTCTACTGAGGTGATGTCACTTGTTGCTGTTTGCACCTGCTCAAAATTGTTGGATGCCACTGATGGAACTGCTTCTACTGAAATGATGTCCCTTAGTGTTGTCTGCATCTGCTCAACATGGCTGGGTGCCACTGATGGAACTGCTTCTACTGAAATGATGTCACTTGTTGCGGTCTGCACCTGCTCAACATGGCTGGGTGCCACCGATGGAACTGCTTCTACTGAAATGATGTCACTTGTTGGTGTCTCCAACTGCTCAACATTGCTGGGTGCCACTGATGGGACTGCTGCTATTGAGATAATGTCACTTAATGTTGTCTGCGCCTGCTCGCCATTTCTGGGTGCCACTGTTGGAGGTGTTTAAATTCTGTTGCTGGGTGCTATTGCTGGAACTGTCAAGTACTCTGAGGATTCCTACTTGTTTATTGAACTATTGCAAGGATTTTACTTGTACACTCCTGGAAATTGAAATAAGAACACCGTGAATTCATAGTCCCAGGAAGGGGAAACTGTATTGACACATTCCTGGGGTCAGATACATCACATGATCATACTGACAGAACCACAGGCACATAGACACAGGCAACAGAGCATGCACAATGTCGGCACTACTACAGTGTATATCCACCTTTCGCAGCAATGCACGCTGCTATTCTCCCATGGAGACGATCGTAGAGATGCTGGATGTAGTCCTGTGGAACGGCTTGCCATGCCATTTCCACCTGGCGCCTCAGTTGGACCAGCGTTCGTACTGGACGTGCAGACCGCGTGAGACGACGCTTCATCCAGTCCCAAACATGCTCAATGGGGGACAGATCCGGAGATCTTACTGGCCAGGGTAGTTGACTTACACCTTCTAGAGCACGTTGGGTGGCACGGGATACATGCGGACGTGCTTTGTCCTGTTGGAACAGCAAGTTCCCTTGCCGGTCTAGGAATGGTAGAACGATGGGTTCGATGACGGTTTGGATGTACCGTGCACTATTCAGTGTCCCCTCGACGATCACCAGAGGTGTACGGCCAGTGTAGGAGATCGCTCCCCACACCATGATGCCGGGTGTTGGCCCTGTGAGCCTCGGTCGTATGCAGTCGTGATTGTGGCGCTCACCTGCACGGCGCCAAACACGCATACGACCATCATTGGCACCAAGGCAGAAGCGACTCTCATAGCTGAAGACAACACGTCTCCATTCGTCCCTCCATTCACGCCTGTCGCAACACCACTGGAGTTGGGGCGTGAGGGGAAGACGGCCTAACGGTGTGCGGGACCGTAGCCCAGCTTCATGGAGACGGTTGCGAATGGTCCTCGCCGATACCCCAGGAGCAACAGTGTCCCTAATTTGCTGGTAAGTGGCGGTGCGGTCCCCTAAGGCACTGCGTAGGATACTACGGTCTTGGCGTGCATCCCTGCGTCGCTGCGGTCCGGTCCCAGGTCGACGGGCACGTGCACCTTCCGCCGACCACTGGCGACAACATCGATGTACTGTGGAGACCTCACGCCCCACGTGTTGAGCAATTCGGCGGTACGTCCACCCGGCCTCCCGCATGCCCACTATACGCCCTCGCTCAAAGTCCGTCAACTGCACATACGGTTCACGTCCACGCTGTCACGGCATGCTACCAGTGTTAAAGATTGTGATGGAGCTCCGTATGCCACGGCAAACTGGCTGACACTGACGGCGGCGGTGCACAAATGCTGCGCAGCTAGCGCCATTCGATGGCCAACACCGCGGTTCCTGGTGTGTCCGCTGTGCCGTGCATGTGATCATTGCTTGTACAGAGCAAGTATGGTGGGTCTGACACACCGGTGTCAATGTGTTCTTTTTTCCATTTCCAGGAGTGTATTTTAGGTTCTTGAAGGGTCAGTGCAAAGCCAAAATTTATTTAGTTATTTGGTATTGACTTATATAATATTATCTTTTATTTTTGTCTGTATATTTTGGACGAATTTGGTGGTATTTTCACCACCAATGCTGGCAAAAATACCATCAAATTCTAGCCCGTGGGGGAGGGGCATATGAATGGTGGCTACACTGAGTCACAGCGCCAGAGATTGCGCCAAAGAGTTTTATTCAGCCGCCTCCACTGGCCGTTACAGCTGAGAAGTTGTTGAGGGCAGTAGTAGTTCTGAGGTACTAATTGTGACCATGTCGTGTGCAGCTGTTCTGTTGATCAAGACACCAGATGTTGTTGGATTGGGGATGTTGTAATGATCAGAGGGTATTTTTCGTCAATATATATGAAGGTAAAGAAACTTTTTTATTTCAAATGTCTTACATAAAAATGCCTCTTGGTTACAGGTTCAGTCAACAAAGCATCTGGCTTGGGTTAATGTATTAGAGTGTAATTCTGGTTTCTATATGCAATCATAGTATTTCTGGTTTTTTTAACTACTTCATTGTAAATGGCGTTTAAAGCGTATTGTCGTATTGAGGAAGAACTGTGCCAGATGTGTACTTTGAATCACACTTCCACACACAGAACAGTTACACTTGTGCTTTGTTCTTTCGTAGCTTTTACAGTTGCTGGGGACTTAATTAATTGATTGTGTTAACGCAAATTTCCTTTCATTCTTTGTTGTTACTCTGTGCAGTCAGATTGCATACTAATATTATGCAGGGCCAACCGGTTACGAGACTGCGTAACCGGACAAACAGCGACTAAAATTAAAATTATTTGCATTGTATTTAATTAAGCCCCCGTGCAAGCTTTATCGAATTTTCATAGTCGTTTGCATTTCGCGACCAATCATAACTTACTTTCTGGACAGCCCTCGTATAATTTTCCATGAAGTGTTCATCTACAACTTGGTGCTTGGTAACAGAATTATTTGTATTTGTGCCATTAAACCGTTGAACGTTCATATATTTATTTTGTTATACCCTGTTATATCATAAATAATTTGAAAGGAGGAGGTAATAATCGTAGATGGAAATGCTTTACTGATGAATGTATCAATCCAATGAAAGGAAATCTGCAGAAGTAAATAGCAACGTTGCTCAATCACACCAAATTACGGAACAGAAGAAATAAAATGAATGTTATATACATTGTATCTCAAAATCACATTGTTATGATGCAGTGAATAATGTGATTCCTTTCATTCCTGCGTAGTAATGGAGGCGCAATATAGACAATGAATATTTAGCAAGCGCCTGGACTGTGGCCCATGCACAAATGAGGCGTGGTGCAGTCAATAACAGTATTATGACGTTCGCAGTGGGCCCTTGTGTGTGCGGAGAAGCCGCCTTTTGTGATGTGAAACACGCCACACACACACCGGCGTTAAGAATGCCCTTTGATGATGGTCGGATATAAGGGCAAGCCCAGCGTTCAGATGCTCCTTTGTCACGGCCTGCGGCTACGATCCCCTCACCCTGCGTTTGTGTTGGGGCCGGTGTATTCGGCGGAGCAGAAAAGTCCTTAACAATCTCGCAGCGGGTATTGTACACGGAGCAGACAACCTGCAGACGTCTCACAACACGTTAGAAGTGTGTCTCGTTAGTCGCTGCCGCTGTGTTATTTAGAGCTGTGCATCCTATTGACAGCTTTCCTTTAAGGTGGATCGCTTTGTCTGCACTGAATTTTTAAGTGCGAGGGATGACGAACAAAGTGATGGAGGCAAAAAAACAACGTACTGGATTCGTTGTAAAAGTGATAAAGCAACTTACTGCAATACAAAGAAAGAAAATACACACGTTTGACTAGCATTAATACTGTTTCGTATCATAAACTAAAACAAGCAGTTGCATGTATCTTACGTTTGCAATAAACTCTGAGAACATGATCACCGCCTGATTTGGAAGGTTCAACAGCATCCATCTCGTAGTGCTAACTTACACTCACACGTCTGTGGATTTTGTAAGTGTTTAGAATTGAAATTATAACGGTTGGGAAATAAGTCCACATCACATTGACGTCAGCAAGGGAACAACAGAATTCTAAAAATGGAACATGAACTTTAAAATTAATTGCTGTAATTGTTACGGCGCCGAATAATAAGGAGAAGAGAGTAGAAAAATTTTATTAAAATTAATTCATATTGCCACAGGCAAATTCAAGTCATGTCGCAGACAGAAGCGGAAACAGAAAGAGAGACAGCTTGTCACCAGTAGGTGAGGTTGACAACACTTTACGGCACCATCTGCCGATTAAGGATACGCTTTCAGCAGAAAATATACTGCGACAGAAAATCAAAGGCATATTGGGCAACTAATGAGAGATGTTGCAAGGGTATCTTCCTCTCTCTCTCTCTCTCTCTCTCTCTCTCTCTCTCTCTCTCTCTCTGTCTTTTTTTGGGGGGTTGGGGGCCTCGTACCTCCCTTATAGCCATACCTCTTACTCTCCAAAAAATGCCACCATCCTCTAGTGTCGACGCAGCACGCAAAGCTGGGTGCTGTTTCTGGCAAGACTTATTGCCATAATCGATAGTAAAAAGGGTAGGCATACTCTGCTATGCCTCAAGGGGCAACGACACACTATTCGGAACCACACCTACCTCTGCAGGCGTGAAGCAAGTGATGATTTTAGTAACTAAGAAGAAAGAAATAAATAAAGACAGAAATGAAGGCAAAATAAAGAAACAGGGGCGGCAGCTTACTCAAATGAAACGAAACTAGCGAGATAATCCCATCGCCCATTAGAATTAACTAAGTTATGGAGTGACGCAGCAGAAAACAGCATCGCTTTCACAATAGCACTTGGCGAGGGACCGGCACAGCAGAAAACAGCCTGTTAAGTGAATACAACAGAAAAAGGACACACGGTCATTAGGTACCAAGGGTAACGTCCTAGCCTCACGCTAACTCCCTTTAAATACTCTAGCTCTCCAGATCTCGTCATGAATTTATCATTGGGGTCAAAGGCATTCAGTGTAATAGCACTCGATTCCATGATTACGATTCTGTGGTGAATCTATGTCCTAGGTGCTTTAGCACTGTCTATGAACTAGCCGAAGATGTACTCAAGACGATGGCCTGCACCTCATGAAGTTCGTGCTGCTCGAAGCATGCCATCTGCTGATAGGGAATCTGCTGCGAGAATCATCCAGCGTCGCCACATCGCAGGGCGATGCCAATACCGGACTTTGAAGCCAGCAACAGGAGCTCTTCGGGTCCGCATTCCTGTTCAACACTGAGACGCCTTCGGTTGCTGAAACATTCCAGGGGTAGGAAGGAGATCAAACTTCCACACGACTACCGGTAACAGTTAGATTGCGAATGGGTCATCAAGAGCCATTGTAGAACTCGGAGTGGGACCGAGTCGAGTCCAGCAGCCAGTGCGAGGAGCACTTCGTGCTGGCCAACGGACGTCCCTGCTCGCCGGCAACCCGCCACGGCGCCGTCGTGGCTGGCATCTTCTCCTGGGCTCGCAAACACTGAGATGATTCGACGGACGTCAGCTACAATCAAACGTGCAGCTGAATGAGCAACAGCCGATGCTGGTGTCAAAGAATGACGACGGGTAGACCGTTTGTCGGCTGCAAGTCTTCCGATCAGACGCCACTTCGGTGACTTGAGCGTCGATGGGGATGAAGCCATGATGATTAGGACCACACAACACCCGGTCCCTGAGAGGAGAAAATCTCCGACCCAGCCGGGAATCTAGCCCGAGCCCTTAGGATTTACATTCTGTCGCGCTGACGTCTCAGCTACCGGGGGCAATGAGAATAACTAACTGAATAATAATGTTAGGCCAGCGTCGCCGCAACTTCTTAGGACCCCGAAAGCTATCCTGACTTCAAGCAGAGTAGTCTGAATTTGGCCATCTGTAGAGTTACACTTGTCCTGCTTCATCGAATAGACGAATACATATATTGGCGAATAGATGAAATTAACCGAGGTATTATTAAATGAAATGCCACTGATAACCCGATCTCGCCAAGCCTGAAACCAACAAACGAATGCCATTTGGAAAGACCCACGTTGCACGTGTGACTTTATTCTAAATTCCACGGACGTGGTCGGCATTACTACCCGATAGCCGTATCATCAACACAGCTACTTCTTCTCCTGATGGCTTTTCTTTTAAGATGACTTCAGCTGTTTTGCTAGTTCTGGTTGTATTTATTTTGGAGTATCTGAATCCTGTAAGCTTACTCATCCATAGTTCTCGTAGTGTGACCTGTTTCCCTTCTATAATATAGGGAGCATCACTTCGTGTCTCCACTGCAGTGTAAGGTACTTATTTCTTCGATCCATGTTTATAAATTCTGTAAATATTTTGATAATTTTATTCATTAGGCATTTAAGTAATTAACTAATAAACTGACGGTGCCAGTAACCCCTGCTCTATGTTATCTACAATAATATTTTTTTCTATGCGTGCGTATCTTTGAAGTACGCCAAATACTGTTCTTCAAGTACCATTGGGACTGTCGCTGTGTCTCTAAGCTCACTTAACACGTTACAGTACTTTACGAGCTGCGTTCTAGAACCTGGGTACTTCAGTTTCCATGTTAGAGTCGTACTTCCCGTGTGAGAGATGTATGTGCCCCAGGTTTCCTAGTAATTTGTTTGTCATCATCTGATGTCTCCTATAAGATTCTTTCCTTTCAGGTGTTGCCGAATAAAGAGATAGACTACTCACTTTACAACACCGTATAAAGCTGCCGCAGCCTTGACGGTATATCATACATATTTTGCAACGCAACGGAAATCTTATCTCATTGCTTGCAGCGTCAGCATTTAAATAGTCTTATGATGACCACTGGCTGGTAGAAACTATATTTCAAAATATTTTTGTGATCGAATTAGCAATAGCATAAAAAATAATAACAGCGAACACGCAACTTCTAAGGACGCAGTCTGCATGCATTTTGGGTTGGTATCTTATTTTCAGGGCGAAAATGTCATCATCGTGAATAAAGAGCTTTCTACGTTGCGGTACCTGCTTAACCATAATTCGGCCTTATATTAAGTTCCAATTGACGTGGTTTTGTTCATAATACTTTTAACAATCGTACGTAGAACTTGGACTTTAAACACGCTACGGTGCGATTACTGTTCTGTTAGTACGTCTCTATTAAAACAAAATATTTGTCCCCGTAAGTGTTCTCTGTCGAGGTACTGCGCAAAACTGTTGACCAAGGTACTTCGATATACTTCTATGCATATTTTAACATTATATATTGTCTTTGCTCGTGTGTCATTGAAGATCGGTATGAGGTTCAAGAACTGTTATGCTTAATAATAACGGAACAAAATAAACATTAGTTAATTATGCTGTGAGGCTGAAACTGACGTTTTAGTCGCCTAGATGCTTCTGAAATTAGTGACAGCTGTGGAGCAACTTATGTGTAAGTCTGTTATAATAGTTACACGCACTTTCTTCATGGCAATGATCAGTTGAAACCTGTAGTGCTTATTGCAGACAAAGTTTTTGTTATGAACTGTACATGATTTGTCACTTACGAGAAGCTCTCAAATAAATGTAGTAAGTTATGGTAAAACGTTTTTATGATACGAAAATGCCTAAATGTAAGAATGATCAATAAAATCGTTGTCAGATCTATTGGTCGATTCCAGAACGATTGTTCTTCTTCAATGTTTCTGCTCACCTTCCGTCTGCTGAAGTTCAGGGTGGGAGTAAAGTCCTTTCGGCGCATCTATCACCGTATCGGTAACATCCATCTTCCTGCCTGCCTTTCAACCAGGGGTGATAAATCTCGCCGCCTCCACTTTTGCCACATGTGGGAGGTAAGTTGGAAAAACTTAATACGAACTGAGAATTTTTTCGACATCTAGCATATCAAACAATAATTTCCTAGTCTCGTGTTCTGCAGGATGATTATGTTGAATATGGACAAACTGATTTATTTATTTCTAGCACTTGTACTATTACTGTAAACAGAGTGCAGAGAGCAGTTTACTTACATGGTATTGGCTATCATCAGAGAAACGTATTATTATTTCATAGACATGTCGTTTACAAATACTAGACTCGTAAGCACCGCATAAGCAACAAAATTCCCTCACTGTAAGATACAACAGAACTGAATACGTAACGTCACTAAATTCATTTCCATGATTGCTCCTGGCAGCAATCAAACAGAATTTTATTGGTAGCTTCACTTATCTTATGGACCTTTCTGTCAAACCAATTAATCACTATCAAAGATCCTCATATCTTTGCCGAATCCTAAAATATATTGGGATCTCTTACCAATTTGCTATGAGCCAAAATATCTTCAATGGTCCGGTGGCATACTACATATGGAAGCTCACCCTACACCTTCCTCAGTGTAAACTTTGTGGATCTTAGGTCCAACGACCATGAGGACAACACGCCCTCTCCTTCAATAGGAGAATTTTCCACTTACTACGCCTTCGACATCTGAATCATAAATAAGTCAGTTAACTTGTTTAGCTTCGGAAACTAAGCCTTGTAGCGGACATACATCGGCAACTTTGCCTCCTCTTATGTCAGCTTCGTTTCCAGTCTTTACTGGTGAAATTTCTCCATTATCGCGAGGGTTTGCAAGCACAATGGAGTCATAATCCCCTGAACCATATTCGTTTTTATTTTTTTGTTTCCGACTTCACACCAGCTTGTGATTCAATTGATCACATGTTACCTTCCTGAACTTTGCCTTCATCACAATCTGAGTCCAACATTTGCAAAAAAATAATTCAACCCAACATCATCTTTTGGGCACGTTACACTTAGTGGTAGGAATTTCTCCTCGTTCTTGGTTGAACGCAAATCAGTAATATCCCAAAATGCTAATTGTGACTTTCAACCTATCTGTTCCACCTTTGGTAGTGTTTTCTTGTTTCTTGTACCATAAATGAGTCTGTTAATCGGATTACTGGTTAATTCGCAATTTTCAGTTGGTCATGCGTTACCCTCCTGTTTTAAAATTCCACAGATAGTCAGGTGTGACGTTTCTCTCGGTTGGGCAGTCTAATCACGACCTTAGGTGGTGGTTCGATTCGCCCTTGATGGCCTCGAGTCGGATTCTGTTGCTTTCTCGCAACACCCGGAGGGTTACTCATGTCCACTTTGAACACTACCACTACCTTGACATAGTATCGATCATACGAACCATGCAATGATCATTAACAAAAGCAAAGACTGCAGGCAGTCAACAATGTACGAGTGGGTGAGCGAGGGTCAAGTGTTAAGTCCGTGAGTGGAATTCTGGTGTGCAAGAGGCTAGAGGCGGCTGCTCGGTAACGAGGCCGGCGATTAGTGGCAGAATATGAGCGTAATGACACACTTTATTTGATTTCTGTTGAGTGTTTGTAAATATTGGTTCGGAAAAGGGTGTTTTAATCAATAAAGTACAGTATTTGAGACTGGACAAGTTATCATTTAGTAGTCTTCCTTAGATTTCACTATATCAGAAGGGCATGAAAATGAGTTTGATGCAAAATAGCTTTACTGATTATGCTAAATTAATTAAATATAACTTCATCTTCAGCGTATGCGAATAAAATAGTTCGGCACAAAACTGAGGGAGCTATATATGGTGACGCATGTGTTGAACTTCGATTCCTCAGCAATCTTCGGAGACGACAGAGAGGACAACACAGCAATCGCTGAGTCAGCAGCATTTCAGCACAGCATCGCTTCGAAAGTAATTGAATTTAACGTTGTGCAGAAATGAACAGGACTAGGAACAAACCACAGTGATACTGACATTTACGTTGCAAGTGAACTTTTCAATTAACGGGAGTTAGATTGAAAAAATTGTTATTTAAAATTTTGCGATTTTTATTTCATTATAAAATTTGCAATTTTCCGAATTATATACCACTTATAAACTCACGAGGGAAGTATTTTATTTAATTTTTTTAAATATCATCTACACCGGATGAAAATGTTAAAACTTTTACATCTATTACATCGACATCTAATAAAATGGGTAATATTTTGTATAGAAGGCTGTAGATTGCTGTGTTATAATGGTTAAATTCCGTGTTTCTATTAAAAGCTCTGTCAAAAACAGTATCACATCGTTTCGTAGTATAAACTCGCGTTGTAATTAGAAGTGCTAACGTTTCTCCGATGAAAAGTGAGGAATAAATTGGTAAAGATCTCAAAAAGTATAGTAAATCAGTGAGTGAAAAAGGGAATATCTGTGACAAAAATATGAAGCATCAAATGGTGGTATGGAGGCCTCTACAGCTATTGAAATTTTTAGTCGATCTGTGAAAGAAGGGGGAGTGTGTTACACTGAGTTCTTAGAAGATGGAGACTCAAAAGCGTGTAACAGTGTAGTAGCCGCTCAGCCTTATGGTGAGAATATTATCACAAAACTGCAATGTGTGGGTCATGTCCAAAAGAGGAAGGGCACCAGACTGATGGAGTTGAAACAAAGTGTGACAGACCAGAAAATATTTTATGGTAAAATCATAAGAGGCAGACTGACAGAAAATTATTGGTGAAATACAGCAGTAGTATGGAATGGCCATTAGCAATAATACCGAAGATTTGTAGAAAATTAAGCAGGCACTTGAGGCAACAACAAAGTTTTGTGAAGAAACATAAAAGTACCCTCAGGATATCAAAAACAATTAGCAGACACTAAGTAATGTAATTAGTAATTAGCCAACGGAACTCAACTTCTCATTTGAACAAAAGCATGATGAGCTCCGAAAATAATGTCAAGACAAATATAAGGTCATGGGCCGCGAAATTATAGATCTTAAAATACAAGTTAACGGATAGTGTAGGCAAACGGAAGGTTCTGCCAGGAGAGTTAATGACAAAGTTGAGGCTCAAGATGACGCAATCGTCAAATTAAATGTTATTGTAAAGCCAACAAAGCGTCGGTAATTAAGATGATTAACGACGTGCAAACGCGATGTGATGAAATGAGTAATGAGGTAGATAAGACATGACAAAAAGTAAAAAAACAACGACAAACTCTCAAAAGGAATTGGTAAAGAAATTTTGCGTGATGCAACATTCCGTGAACCAGATAGCAATGTTGTTGGTTTGACGCAAGTAATTGTTGACAATGGAAAGAGCTGTCGAAAATTTCATGACTATGAACCGAAACAAGGCAACCACGCATTTGCATTCATTAAACAATTCAAACATGCTTTTCCGAGGCATTGTACGGAACGTGCTAAAGTAGATTCTTGCGTCAGCAACATAAAGGGTGAGGCACATATTTGGGGTATAAGTGTATCCGCCAATTACACCAACTATAAAGAATTTGAAACAGTATTTTTGAAGAAATATTAGTCGAAAGGAAAACAATGGGATGTGAAATCACGGTACAATGCGTCAATTTATGCAAAGGTACTCGAACGACAGTGACTACTTGGACGATCCGGTTAAAGAAAAACAGTTGTTGCTTATATTAATCCAGAAATTACTCTTTTTCGTGCGTGAGAAGTTAGCACTCACACCACAGTTAACAATGGAGCACGTGTGTTTGCTAATCGACCGAACGGAAATGCTTAGTGCCGAACGGGAACAACGTGAGCGAAACATTAATAATAATAATAATTCCCGAGGCGGGAAGTAATTGCAAGTTACGGCCGACCGAAAGTCTTTGATCACCGTGACGATCATAGACACAGAAGAAACGGATACAATGTACAAGACTGATTCATGTAAAATCATCCGCCGAACCGGCCACACATTGACAAAGACAGAGGACAGTATCGATCATCAGAATGTGCAAGGTGCAAGGCGCAAGGTGCGCGATCGCAATCAGCGACATTCTCAGCAGTTACACTAAGCATAGGTTTGAGACGACCAGCTCCGAAACTCTGTCAGAGGGACAAATAGCATTAAGGTGAACATGTAAGTGACGTCAAAGAGGATACGAGCCGAGAAGATGAAAAAGCTAATAAGGAAATTGTGATGCCATTTCTAGAAGTAGAGGTATGTGGTACAGCTATGGATGCATTAATTGATTCAGATAGTGAGGCCAGTTCTATTTGTGAAAACCTATTTGCGCAATTAAACGATCTTGCAGCCATCAACATTTCCTGTTAACGGCGTACGTATTGTCAGTGCAGTTGGAGACCGAAGCAAACCAATTGAAGGCCTAGCATTACCGAGATTTCGTATTCAAGGGGACGAATATGAGCAGAGTGTGTTAATCGTTGGTTCTCTCAAAACTGGCTTAGTTCTCCGAGTTGATTGGTTGCCAGAGATGATAGGCGGTATTAATTCTGAAGGAAATTGTCAGCGGACGAGCAAAGATAATGAATAAAGAAACATTGCATTTAAAAGATTTATTGCGGATGATAAGGGCGTTGCGGGCACAGAGATAAGGTTGATGCGTTATAGAGGATAAGATGAAATTGCAACTTTAAACAAATCAGGGAACTACGAAAGTGCGAGAGAGGAATGAGGAGGGTACTCTAATTGTATTCAAACCAAGATTCTAGAGTTAGTGGACTTGCCTGAATCAGAACGAGAAAAACTGACATATTTTCAAAGATACCGGGATTAATTAAAGTATGTATTTGTAAAATTAAAGGGTCATGAACCATTCCATAGTAAGTGATACGCGATGCCACTGGCAAAAAGGGAAGCTATTAACAAAGAAATACAGAGGACGTTGAATAATCAAATAATGTGCTCAGACAGCGAATATTCAAACCCGATACATGCTGTAGCAAATAACGATGCCACAGCTCGCATTGTTCTTGACGCCCGCGTAATGAATTGCAACGATCAGCCAGAAAATCTGGACTTTTGGTTACAAAGATTCAAATGAGTTAAATATCTAATTAGCCTTAATTTGAGTGGAATTTCCTCGCAATTGCTGCTAGAAGAGAATAGTAGAAAGTATACAGCATTTCTTTATAATGGTAGAATTTACCGATTTCAGAGAATGCCTTTCCGCAGCTTCTTTTATGAGAGCACTGGATAAGGTTTTAGGCGAAGATTTATTGAAACACGTAACGCTTTATGTGGACCATATATTGATTAGCATAGCCTCGTGAGGAGAACATTTTGAAATAATTCATCGGGTATTAGAAGCATTTAGGAGAGTTGGAGTGGAATCGGAATTTGCAAAGTCGCAAGTTAAATTATTTGGGCATATTATTTCGTCACGATGGATTGAACCGGATCCAGCAAAAATAGACAGAATAAGAAATTTTCCGTCACCTATGTGCAATAAGCAACTTAAGTCGTTTTTTTTGGCTTCTGTAATTTTTATCGTCGTTTTCTTTCTGGATTCTGTTTATTTTCTCCTGCCCTAATGGAATTGCTGAAAAAGAATGCTACATGAAAATGAACTCATGTACATGAAGAAGCGTTTGATTTAATAAAAACCAACTGTATGAAGACTCTATTCTTCACCACCCTGATTTAAGTAAAAAGTTTTAACTTGGGACCGATTCAAATGATAATGCTCTTGGAACAGAATTATATCAATTAAATGAAGTTAATGGAGTTACCAGTCGCGCACTCACGAGCTGGGAGCGAAAATATACTGTTACGGAAAGAGAAGCACTTGCCATCGTTTGGAGTTTCGAAATGTCTCGTTTATATTTATTTGGAAGGCATAAAGTCGTATTGACAGATGACAACGCATTTTTCATTCTTGACGAGTTTCAAATTGATGCCCGTCAAGCTAATCCGGTGGTCGTTAATGCTTCAGCAATACAGTTTTGATATTCAGTGTGTACCAGGGAAACAGAACGACGTGACGGATGCGCAGCCAAGGCTATCAGGAGGACAAGATTAAGTTACTGTTGTGCATCCACGCCACAAATATATGAGTATCATTATATGCAAGGTGTGGGAGGCGAGCGTCGTATGCACAAGACTCTGCGGAGCATCGAACAGGAACAAGACGCAGACGAAATGTGGAGGATGGCTGAAGAAAATATGATGTTCCGAATGCCGAGAGTAGTGACAAGATACGTCAGTATTATTTAAAACAAGACGGTATTCTTTACCGACGGAGCAACTTGAATTCTGATCATTGGAGGCTATGTACACGGAAACATGTTGTGGACAAATTAATAAGATATATTCACGTGAGCTATGCTCATTTTAGGCCACGTAAATGTATAGGAGAATTAAAAGAGAACGTCATCTTTGGTAACATGGCACGGATAGTACGATCAATTCTAAAATTTTGCTGTCTCCGTCAAAAAACTAAAGTATCTACGATTCAGAACTAAGGCTTTATGCAAAGCATTACACCCCAGAACCTGGTGAAACTTCAGCTTTCGATCTCTATCCACTGCTACCCAAATCAAAAGGAAATTTTACTGAAATTTTGATTGTGACGGATGTCTTTCAAAAATCTCTACCACTTTACCCACTCCGGAAAGCCAACATTAAGAGCATAATCAAGAAACTCAGGGAAGAATACTTCCTAAATACTGTCAAGCCAGGGTGCATGGTCCACAATTTCGGTCACTACTATGAGAACATTTTGTCAATGGTGAAGGTATTCGGCACACTGCAATTTCGTCTTTCACACCCGCGTCCTACCAGACTGAGTGCCAAATGCGTAAACGCGGACGTTTATTTTGTGTCCGCTGTGGAAATAAACATAATAGATGGATAAAACGCTTGACAGATTTTGAAACAGTGATTAACAGTTTATTGCATGATTCGACAGGAATGCCGTCATGTACAGTTCTCTTTGGAGAGACACCTGACAGTATCTCTCATGAATCCATTTCCTTTCTGAAAAAGATGAAATCACGCAAGAGGAGAACTTCAAAATCGCGTTGGAAACGATGAAGAAACGAGCAGAAGAACGGAAGCTGGCGCATGAGGAGACAGTGAATCCCCTTAAGTACAAAGTCGATGATTTAGTACTAATTCAAACTCACACGATATTACTATTACTGAGGACCATTTAAAATTAGAAAATTTTTTCACCCTAAATCGGTTGAAATTGATGGTTCAGTGTGGTCAGTATCACAGCCTATCACAAGTAGAAAACATTAAACTGAATCATCTCTAAGAAGTGTTGCAAAAGAAGAGGTGCTCTGTCAAAGAGTGAAAGTTGTGTTATCTGTGAACACACCTTGCGGGTTAGAAAGTAATTGGTCAATAGTCGGTAGCTATTGTGAGTTAATTGCAATGGACAGTAGTAGGTAGCTACCGTGAGTTATGTGTAGTCAGTGCTAAACATTCTGTACCATCAAGTAAACAATGTAAATTGCTTCAGTCAGGGACATATACGTGAAAAATAACAGGGAAGCATGGCGCTTGTGATGTTTTTACTACTGCCTGTCTGATGTGCGCGAGCAGTGTGTTTTTTGTTTCCCCACTGCCGTAATCCCCTTTTGTGTTTGTATGTTGGCGAGCCGTCATGAAGCCACCAACGTGAATTTAGACTAGCTGTGTGGAGCTCGGAATGCCGACTTCAGCGGCCAGCTGATCAGCACGCTTCATGGCACAGGAGTCGCTGTTATGATGCTGTTATGACAATTCCACCAATTTTCAGACACAATGAGTCTTCAGCCAATAGCACACAGTATTTAATTTCTGTTGAGTATTTACAAAATTTCGTTTGCAAAAGAGTATTTTAATTAATAAAATCCAGTATATGAGAAAGTAAATGTTATCATTTTCCTCAGATTTTACAATATCAAAAGGGAGCGACAATCAGTTTGATGGATAGGAGCTATAACTGATTATGCTAAATTAAGTAAATATAGCTTGATCTTTTGCATTTGCAACTAGTAAACTTCGGTGTGAAACTGGGAGGAGGTTATATCTTTCTCCAGTTACTATTTCTGTTAACATTATTACTCCTATAGAACAAATTGTTATACCCAATGCCATTTTTTAAACCGGTAAAATTTACTCTATTTCTACCGTAATTTTTTCCTGGATTGTGTCTTCCATTACTACCATTGTCCTCATTGAACGATTTTACATTTCTTGGCCTATTACTGTTAATTTCTAGTTGATTTCTACGTTTATATGCGTCATCCTCACTGAATATGAAAGCTAACTTGCGAAGGATGCCTTTAACGGTTTGTAATTTGTCAGCTCCTCCTTTTACCAATGATTTCGGTACCATAACGATAGATTCACCGTACAGGGATAGATCAGTTCTTCTTCACTATACGGATTATCTAGGCACTGATCCTTCCTCACAATCTTATCAGAGAATTTTAATGTGATTTCCTCTCTTGAATGTTCGTACAATGTCTTCTGAGGCAGCTCGTATTTGATTCTATTCTGTGCTTCAGTTGACCAGTAAAGCGTGAGGAACAAAAATCTAAAGTCGGTATGTGACTTGCATTGTTTCTACAATAGCAGTTTATGAGGTAAGGGCAAATATTCTGGCCCACACACTTGTAATTGATTTACTCGTATAAACCTTTTGGGATGGAAGGCATTTCCACACTCTTTGTAATGTTTTAATTTTCTTACATTGAGGAAGTGGTCAAATTCCGTCGTGGCACCATATGATGTGTGTTCTAATACGCTACTTGCCCCTTCTGTCATACCTACATTATTCTCGTCTGTGCATTCTACTGCCATGGAGCACTGCAGACTTCCACGTCATCCAGTCGTGTGTTGTATCGTCACAGCTGTACGTATTTACGTGCCTGAAGTTGCGCCATAGGTACTGGACTGTTTGTCAGAGGCAATGCTCTGCGACCTTGGTTCATGGTGTTCATTACAGGATCTGCGTCCTGCCTCGCCAATGGCATTTGACTATTGTATGCTATGAAATGTCTTACACAGTAACATGGTGTGGATCTATTTATTGATTCGTTTGACACTTTCGTCTGATGTATTCAACTCTTGTGCGCTCCACATTATCATGTTCCTATCTGAGGAATCGTTTGTTCCTGAGCAAGGGTTTTTCCATGTACTGATTGCCAGAACTCATTGTGTCTATCAGAATACTTGACTTTTTGCACGTTTTCCCCATTGAAAATTCGTGCAGTTAGATGTACACCAACATTCATGTTTGTTGCCTACTTCGCGATCTTTTTCTGTGTCATTACCACATGCGGTTGGCTTTGCTCCTGCGATGTTAATTGCGCTATTGCTCAGACCTACTTTTGACTCTGATGTCACAACGCTCTCAACACAGGCTAGCATTGTCACTCCGATTTTTAATACTCTGAAAGAATTCCGATCTGAGCCGTTGGAACTGTTCCTTGTTTTTTGAATGTATGTTTACAATCTGACCGTAAAGCTTCTTACGTAACCCTTCTCTGTACTGTTTTCTCTTCAGTCATATCCTTGAGTTTACGTGTTGACCTCATTGCGTATACTTCGATCCATTGGTTAACTTTTTCGACACTCTGTTGAGTACCTTTTGTACATTTGTTTGTGAGCAGCCATGAGGGTTTCAATCATGTCTCGTGATTCTTTCGCGTTCTTTTGATCTTATTGTTTATTTAGATCATCTTGCGTGTGTGGGATTTCGTGACCGCACATTGGTTTCTGATCGTTTTCAAAGATTCATATCACCATATTCATTGGTACAGGGTCTCTAGCAAACATATTTGCATGGTATGCGTGGTCTGAGTCATGTGTTGAAACGTTGTAAACGTATTATCTGGCACGTTAGTGACGCTACTTGCAGCCGTTTGACACAGTCTTTCCCTATTCTGTCTTTCTGGTGCAGATTCATTGAGTTCGGAACAGAGTGCTGGTGCACTAACAGTGGCTCTTTTCGTCCACTATTGTGCTTAATGGTGTAGTATGATTATGTTTGGCTCTAAATACCCAAACTGAACATCATCTGAATCCACGTCTACCTCATGCAAAATCTCTTCCCCACGTCCATCATCTGCAGCCAGGTGCTATTGTTGTATAACTATACTGGTCTCATTATGCGAATTTCCTGTTGTAAATCTTGCTTTACGCGCAGATTATCTCCCTGCATGTGAGCTCCATCCTATCCAGGTCGTCAACAACTTGTCTTGGCCCTCAGCTACGTCCTTCCGCAGTTTGGATCTTTCTAACGACCTCTGAGCTTCACGACGTTTGCGCCCTACCCTCAATATTACTAGATATGAACCAATCATAACTCAACAATGACGGGACAGTCATCTGTGTGCCAGTAATGAAAGACAAAGAAAATTAACTACTGACTCTAATATTTAAATAATCGAAAACTTAAATTATTTAAGCAGTTGTCTCATGCATTCACTTTAAAATTTTACTCTCCAACTTAGCCACAGTTTCGAGTAACAGTTTCTTTCCTAACAGGGTAATGCACCTTATGCATGCTACTAACTCACAGAATACGCATCAAATCAGTATCCTTGAAGACGATACAAGAGCTCCTAATAACTAGCAGTTAAAGTTGTTGGCAAATTTTCAACCACTGAAGCTTCCAGGTAGGGTCACCACTGTCTTATATCAGGTGTCCTTTGGTTTTTGTGTAATCCATCCTACCACTTGTGTAATCTACCCCACCTCTTAGTGCTCTGAAAAGGAAAATATTAAGCCTTGAACAAGGCCTTGCCAGGTATGGAGACCCCTGATAAACCTACTCTTAGACATGAGAAGAAAAGCTGTTGTGTGTACCTAAAATATGCCAATGAGAAGGGGGACCTCTATTTTAGGACAAAAAAACACTCTATTCCCTGTACATAGCAATTTTTATCGCATAAATTACGATACACATGCGAGTTCACGACGTGAAAATAGTAATCGTACGAAAATCATATAGAGTCTAGGCAGATCTTGTGCCAAAATAAAAGGAAAGAAAATTCTATTCACCAAATTTAACAAAACTTACTGTGAAAAAAAAGCACAAAAACTCAAGCAGAAATTTCAACTGATACTTCCATTAGCAACATTCACTCCGACAACACAAGCTAAGCTACTGTAGGTGGGTAATGTTTCCTATCATCTGTATGATTTGTCTGATTTTAAACCTCAGGATGAGGTTGCTGTCACCAACATGAGGGAATTATGACTATTACTCCAAGCTAATGCAGATCTGAAGTAAAAGTGCACTACTGACTTCAACTTCCTACCTTTAGGAGAGTGGAGCGACAATGGTGGCGATGGCTGGCTGCTGCTTGTGACATGTCTTGTACCTATCAACTTAATAACTCTTTGCTGGCCTCTGACTGAATTCAAGCTGTCGAAAACTTCCCTGAGTTTCCATGAAGGCCGGCCGGTGTGGCCGAGCGGTTCTAGGCACTACAGTCTGGAACCGCGCGACCGTTAAGGTCGCAGGTTCGAATCCTGCCTCGAGCATGGATGTGTGTGATGTCTTTAGGTTAGTTAGGGGACTGATGACCTCAGCAGTTAAGTTCCATAGTGCTCAGAGCCATTTGAACCATTTTTCCATGAAGTGGGAGACTGTATGTGTCCCTAGGCTAAGACGAAATGGCTCTATACACCCGACAAGGCTAGGCGACTTGTACAGTGTTGCCCTGAAAGTTCTCACAAGCATGTTACCTGAAAATAGGTGTCTCATTTTCTCCCCTTTGGTGATCTACGGGGAATTCAGAAAAATTTGGCTGAAACAGAGCCTATTGAAGCGAAAACTTTCACAGATAAATCTCTCTCTGCATCACTATGGGGCGTTAAGCAACCCGGTCAACAATTGACATTTTGTGCCTCGTGATGACTGGGTGTTGTGTGATGTCCTTAGGTTAGATAGTTTTAAGTAGTTCTAAGTTCTAGGGGACTGATGACCATAGATGTTAAGTCCCATAGTGCTCAGAGCCATTTGAACCAACACTTGACACCTCTCGAGAGAAGAAAGCCCCAATTATTCATCTGCAATTCACCATATTGTCGTGATGTGCCATCCATTGTACTGCGGCCTTGCCTCGCAGCAACACTGGTATCGGCCACTGGAGTCCTTAGTATATACCGTACATGCTTGTTCGAGCCAATCAGAGTTTTCCTAGTAACCTTCTGCATCGCAATAGCGTCACCTTCTTCCTCCTTGTCTTGCTTTCGTTCAGTCAGCGTCTAGGTCTTTATTGTTGTGTTTAAGCTTGGCAGAGCATGTGTCTAAATGTGATGCCCATGCGCTGTTCACCACAAGATCGCGTGATCAGAGTGTTAATTAAAACTGCGACGTAAAGAGTTTTTTTTTCACCTGCCTTAGAAATTCGCAGACTTAAGGGCCAATCCATTGTCATCTTAAACTGGCCCACTGCGGTGAAGATCGGTTTGTAATGTCTCACTAATATTTTTGAGAATGGATTTCAGTGCGCCTCTGCTGCTGCATCCTAACCTGAGCGACTGCTGTCTCTCATATCAGTTGCTCGTAGCTACAAAAGTATACACATTTATCTGTGCGCAAATTATGAAGCTACTTAATTTTGATGTACACGAAAGCCGCCTATGTGCCCATAGCGCAATACACTCCTCGTTACGTAAATTAAGATAAGTACATCCAAAGTACATCGTGCGCCATATTAACCTAATCTGCTTGTCATCCATGTCATGGACTATCAAATATGTGGTGCCAAAATTTCGTCATCATCTTTATTAAAGACTGATTATGTCTATCAGCGTTCAGAATGGAGCATAGTCCCCCTCATAAAATTCCTCTATGATCCCCTACTCCGTGCTAACATTGGTGCCTCTTCTGATGTTAAGCCTATTACTTCAAAATCATTCTTAACCGAATCCAGGTACCATATCCTTGGTCTGCCCCGACTCCTCCTACCCTCTACTGCTGAACCCATGAGTCTCTTGGGTAATCTTGCTTCTCCCATGCGTGTAACATGACTCCACCATCTAAGCCTATTCGCCCTGACTGCTACATCTATAGAGTTCATTCCCAGTTTTTCCTTGATTTCCTCATTGTGGGCACCCTCCTGCCATTGTTCCCATCTACTAGAACCTGCAACCATCCTAGCTACTTTCATATCCGTAACCTCACCCTTATTGATAAGACAACCTGAATCCACCCAGCTTTCGCTCCCATACAACAGAGTTGGTCGAAAGATTGAACGGTGCACAGATAACTTAGTCTGGGTACTGACTTCCTTCTTGCACAAGAGAGTAGATCGTAGCTGAGCACTCACTGCATTAGCTTTGCTACACCTCGCTTCCAGTTCTTTCACTATGTTTCCATCATGAGAGAATAAGCATCCTAAGTACTTGGAGCGGTCCACCTGTTCTAACTTTGTTCCTCCTATTTGGCACTCAATCCCTTTATATCTCTTTCCCACTGACATTAATTTCTTTTTGGAGATGCTAATCTTCATACCATAGTCCTTACATTTCTGATCTAGCTCTGAAATATTACTTTCCAAACTTCCAATCGAATCTTCCATCACAACCAATTCATCCGCATATGCAAAACTGCTTATTTTGTGTTCACCTATCTTAACCTCACTCAGCAAGTCCATTGTCTTCAACATATGATCCATATATAATATGAACAACAGTGGAGACAAGTTGCAGCCTTGTCTTAACCCTGAAATTACTCTGAACCATGGACTCAATCTACCGTCAACTCTAACTGCTGCCTGACTATCCATGTAAAGACCTTTAATTGCTTGCAAACTTTTGCCTCCTATTCCCTAATCTCGTAGAACAGACAATAACTTCCTCCTAGGAACCCGGTCATATGCCTTTTTTAGATCTATAAAGCGTAGATACAATTACCTGTTCCATTCATAACACTTCTCCATTATTTGCTGTAAGCTAAAGATCAGGTCCTGACAACCTCTAAGAGGCCTAAACCCACACTGATTTTCATCCAATTCGTCCTTTCAAGAATACCTGAGAAGATTTTACCCACAACGTTGATTAAAGAGATACCTCTGTAGTTGTTACTATCTTTTCTGTTTCCATGTTTAAAGATTGGTGTGATTACTGCTTTTGTCCAGTCTGATGGAACCTATCCCGACTCCCAGGCCATTTTAATAATCCTGTGTAGCCCTGTAAGACCTGACATTCCACTGTATTTGATGAGTTCCGACTTAATTTCATCCACCCCAGCTGCTTTATTGCACTGCAGTCTATTGACCATTTTCACCACTTCCTCAAATTTGATCCTATTTCCATCCTCATTCCTATCCCATTGTACATCGGAATCTGATACATTATTGATCGTATTTTCACCTACATTGAGCAACTCTTCAAAATATTTCCTCCATCTGCCCAAGGCATCCAGAGGATTCACCAGCAGTTTTCCTGTCCTGTCCAAAATACTTATCATTTCCTTCTTACCTCCCTTTCGACGACTACCAGTTACACTCCAAAATGGGTTTCCAGCAGCTTGACCCAAAGTCTCCAACCTGTTTCCAAGGTCTTCCCAAGATTTCTTTTTGGATGCTGTAATTATCTTTTTGGCTTTGTTTCTTTCTTCAACATAACTTTCTCTGTCTACCTGAGTTCTAGTATGTAGCCATTTTTCATATGCCTTCTTTTTCCTTTTACAGGCTGCTTTGACTGTGTCATTCCACCAAGCTGTTTGCTTCATCCTACCTTTACACACTACTGTTCCAGGACATTCTTTGGCCACTTCTAGTACTGTGTCCCTGTACCTTGTCCATTCCTTTCCCAGTGACTGCAATTGACTACATTCAACTAATTGCTACCTTTCTGAGATCACTGTTATGTACTTGTGCCTGATTTCCTTATCCTGAAGTTTCTCCACTCTTATCCTCCTACATATGGACCTGACCTCCTGTACTTTCGGCCTCACAATACCAATTTCGCTGCAGATTAAATAATGATCAGTGTCATCAAAGAATCCCCTGAATACACGTGTGTCCCTAACAGCCTTCCTGATTTCCTGATCTGTTATTATATAGTCAATGACAGATCTGGTTCTCCTGCCTTCCCAAAGGAGTTTGTGATTACTAAGCCCATACTGGCACAGAAATCCAAAAGTTGTTTCCCGTTCCTGTTAGCCTCCACATCCTCTCCAAATTTACCCATAACATTTTCATACCCTTCTGTTCGATTTCCAATCCTGGCATTAAAATTACCCATGAGCAGAACACTGTCCTTGTCCTTTACTCTAACAACTACATCACTGAGTGCATCATAAAAACTATCTATCTTATCTTGATCTGTCCCTTCACAATGCGAATATATTGACACAATCCTAATTTTCTTGCTAGACATTGTCAGATCTATCCACATCAGTCGTTCGTTTACATACCTTATTGCAACTACGCTGGGTTCCATTTCTTTCCTGATGTAAGGCCCTACACCCCATTGTGCTATTCCTGCTTTGACTCCCGACAGATAGACCTTGTATTCTCCCACTTCCTCTTCTTTCTCACCCCTTACCCGAATGTCACTAACAGCTAAAACATCCAGCCCCATCTTACTTGCAGCCATTTCCAGCTCTACCTTCTTCCCAGAGTAGCCCCCATTGGTATTAATAGTCCCCAATCTCATTACCATTTGTTTGCCGAGTCGTATCTTAGGAGTCCCTGGTTTGTCAGTTAGAGGTGGGACTCCGTCACCTCCAAAGGTCCGAGGCATTTTTCTCTGATTGTTGCCAGCATCATATTTAAAGTACCAGGGAAGCAGGTTGCTAGCCTTACTTGCCCCGAGTCCCATTGAGTTTTACCCCTAACGGTTGAGGGACTAACCGGTGGATTTGGTAGTCTTTGCCGTATGAGCACAAAGGTGACCACGACTCAGGATATGTCCGAGATGCCCAGCCTCATTCCAGAGTAACTGGTATCCCGAGTGTCGGGACCACTTACTTGGCCACTCATACGTTGCCCGTGGTTGATGAACTAGGACATGGCTACAGGAACCCACACCATGAACCACGCCAAAATTTCGTGCCACCTCAAATATTGTCGGAGAAGAGGGATATGCTTAAATAAAGCATGTGAATTTTATTACTAGATGCCCCTGTAAGTAGCGGAATGTGCAAAATAAAAGATGCAGAGTGCACTACTATTCCTAACTTTTCGTCTGAGCAGTTTTCGTTGTGATGGTCTCAATGAAGGATCACGCACTGGTGGCAAGGCTCTTTTACAAGTACGATGACTGTGCGTCAGTAGCTGTGCTGAAGTTCTAGACACTCTAGGCTATGAAAAAAAGAGATGGTCCGAAGTCTGCCCAGGAACTGGAGAAAATGATTGTAGAATTCAAAAAGTCAGTTTTTTTTTAGTTCAATGCAGCCAAGTGATTGAAACTATTGACCCAGCATCAGTAAAACACATGGCCATAGAACAGTGGCGTTCAAACATGCATTGCATGGATAATTTGGACATGTCTATGAGCACGCACCTAGAATTCTATAATGCATCCTACATTGCTATCCATATAAAAATAGACATGTTCATAAGTCGCTTTATGCTCACTTGCCAATTGGGGAACGAATTCTCTACAATTTGCTCACCTGAAAGTGGATGATGAATGATCAGGAGCAGTCTGTGGACAGACAAAGCCCATTTCCATTTCGAAGGAAATGTCAATACGCTGAATCAATATGTTGAACTGTGGAATATGGGCAAGGGAAAATCCGTTGGCACATCGACTGGTAGCACTTCATTCTGCAGAGCTAACTGTATGGTGTGGGTTAAAGCCATCGTTTATTGTAGGGCCCGATATTTTAAAGGAGACAGGTCTTGCAATTCCTCTAGCCTGTAACCTCAATAGTAATCACTGTGAGAGTCTTGCACATCAATGTCATTCGAACCCTTCAGCAAAGTGGATATGGGGCTTGGAGAATTTTTTTATGCAAGATGCCATTCCTCTGCACACTGCACAGCCAGGGAAGTAGCTGCTGCAAAGTCGTTTCGTAAATGGGAGAATTGTCAGCCGTTATTTCCCTACAGCCTTACTGTCCCGATCACCTAATAATGTAATCCGACTGACTTCTAGCTGTGGGGTATATCAAAGTCACTCTGTCCAGTGCTCCGATGCAAATTAGAAAAAAGCCTAACTGAAGGCACACAATGCGCAGCACATTCTAAACGTGACTCCTGCGACACTCCAATCTAACTTGTGACAGAAGACGATGAACAGCATATTGATCAAAACAGTAAAAAAATTATTTCGCTGTTGCTTTTTATGCTGTTTTCGGCCTCAGGACAATCACAAGCCGATTGCCCTATCCCGTGTGGCACGACATTGCCCTGGTGGATGGGCCTACCTAATAGTGCAGGAACTGTGGAATGCTGAACTTGTGCGGCCGTGGACATTGCACAGCACAGTTACTTTAATCCTCCGGTAGGCGCGCCGTGGTATACCCACAACAAACAGAACTAAGCGAAAAATTTACAGATAAATTGGTATTTGTTCATGAGTTCCAACAAACATTTTGCTACTGTACTGTTTACTACAATGTCTGCGGATTTGTTACAACATATGAAAATATGTAGGCTTCTAGAGGCAGTTGTGGGTTTGTACAGTGCATTCCAAATAAGCCTTCGAAGTATGGTGTCAACATATATGCTCTTAGCGACACAAAACATTTTATATCCTGCATTTCGAAGTGTACTATGGCAAACCGTTGGCTGGGCCATACCTAAAATCAAATAAACCTGAAGATGCAGTCAGAAGACTGATAACTCCCATAGAGGGCAGGAATAGGGTGGTTACGACTGACTGTTATTGCATTCGCTATAGTCTAGCTCAGAATCCGCTGGTTGAAAAATCGCCCAATATAACCGTTTGAAAAAAAAAGATAATAAGAAAATCCCCGAGAACAAGCTGTAATCCTCTTCTCTACAATGCGTGACGCATATGAAACTCGTAACTGGTACACTGGTAATAAATTTAGACTACAACTAAACCAAGCAGGGGTGGATACTGCAGATCAGACATGTACATAATAAATAACAACCAGAAGACGGCCGCTAACATTTCTCCGTCGACATCTTGATACTGCTAGACTAAATTCGAAGATCATCTTTAGCCACAACATAGACAACAAAAACAACAAAGATAGGTGATGACTTTTACTAAAAAAAAATATCACACATTCTTATGGATGCTAACTAGGGGTTCTCCAGTGATGCCAATGAGCAGCAGATAAACATTTAGTATGAATGTAGATGTTTATTGACGTCAAGTATTTTGATACAGCTTGTAACACCATAGCTATATTACTCTACTGATTTATTTTGCTTGTTTTATTTAATGTTACATCGTTGAGCTTCTGGCAATGTGTTTGTTTTAATCGATAACGTAAAATTGTATACTCTTTTCTTTGTTTAAAGCTTTGTTGTCATGATTTGATTCTATGCAATGTAGTGTATCTGTCATTTGAATTCTTTGTCTCATTTGGAGGGAACAAAACTTACTGTATAAGATTGTAATTTTGTGTGAATAATTTTTGGTAGAAATGTCAATATGTGCCAATGTTTCGTTTTATTTAATGTATTTGATTATTGTTATGTAAACTGCTGCTCCTTACTTAGGGTTCTTATTTCTTTAGTATATAAAAGGTGTAGTGGTTCAAATGGCTCTGAACACTATGGGACTCAACTGCTGTGGTCATTAGTCCCCTAGAACATAGAACTACTTAAACCTAACTAACCTAAGGACATCACACACATCCATGCCCCAGGCAGGATTCGAACCTGCGACCGTAGCAGTCGCACGGTTCCGGACTGCGCGCCTAGAACCGCGAGACCACCGCGGCCGGCTGGTGTAGTGGTTCCCCTCGGGAACGGAACTGTGTAGCACGCGCAAATTGTGGTTGGCCCATGTAGAGAAGGTGGAAAAAGAGTCAGTCGGGGGCGAGCCACCAATCGGGGACGAGCTACCAAATTGTACACTGCCATGTAAATGTTGCATATAGTGCTGGTTCCGAGAGAGGTTTTTTTGTGCCACTTTCCAATGCCTCGGATGGATGGATAAATAGCTGAAACTAATCTGGAATTTGTATCTATCACCGTCACCAAGAAATGACTTAGTCCATCAATTCTACATGTAATTCCACCTACCGATATGCAATCGCCACCACATTGCGCAATCACTGTAATGGAGCACTATAGGAATGTACAGTGAAGGATCAGCTTAATGGATGTGTTAGTGTGCTCAAATATAAGGTAATTTATAACTGAGTTTATGTACCTACCTTGATTTTTCTCCTTATCATAATACCTCTCAGGTTCCTCTCCGTTTGAACTAAAGTGATTTCCGAGTGTCCCTACTGAATGAACATTAAAGACCAGTGTTTTTGCTAATTAATGCCTCTTGAACATAGTATAAAAAGAAAGTTAAAGTTAATGAAAGTAATTTTCCTAATAAAACTGCTTATTAATGTATTGTTGCCAACTTCAATTTAAGAGTTCGTAGGACTGAGTCTTATAAAGTTTTGCTTCGTAAATGATCTCATTACTGCCTGTTGTAAGTCACAGTAGGTGAGTCAGTATCTTACATATACGTTAATTTTGTCTCTCAATGTAGTAAGAGTGGAAAACTGCAGTATGAAACGTTATATACTCATGTTTGCTAAGTGTTTGTCTCTCTTGTGTATTAGAAGTGCATATGAATAGTATACCAGGATGCACAGTTTGTCTATTGTGTTAATGCTCGGTAACATGTAACGGAAAGACCACTAATTATGAAAAACATTATTTCTTTATTCAAATGGTAGTGAGAAGCAACCTGTTAGTGGACTGCAATTAACTTTCATTTTAAATAGTAAAGTATTTTACTGAGAGAGACTTAACCTATATCCAGTTAATGATGCTGAACAGTAATAATAACGTTATAAAGACCATTCAGTTGGTGTAAGCCCTGAAAGTAATAGTGTATTTCGGTATCCGTTATAATTTGGCCAATAGTTTGTGCTTCTCTAGTTGTTAGCTTCAATCTTAAAACATACGTATGTGTCAAGAGTTCACTGCACTCGCGTGTGACAAAGTATAGATTGTGTTTATCCATTAAAGTTACAATTTCTTGAACAAGAATGTTAATCATTCTCTTGCCTAGTTAGGCAGGCGACCGTTTTCTTTGCCCGTTAAACAGTGCAGATAGGCAAAATTTTGTTTGTTACTGTTCAAATATTTCCGTAATTCTGACTTTCACTTCCGATAAGCCGCCTCCGTCAGGTACAACACGGTCAACACAACAAAATTTCTCTCAGAGGGTAACACTTCTCTGTTGCGTTATACCATAATTGCTTTAATAAGATTGTTTTATTTCACAACCTGCTTTAAGGTTATGGTACAACAGCAGTAGCAAATTGCAGCAGACGGTAGTGTTATATGTGGCGCTGCGTGACTGGACGTTGTTTAGATTGCACCTACACATGGAGAAAATTATAAGTAGTTAGCATTTTACAAACATAGAGTGAACATAAAACGTCCAGCGGCACGAACCTGTACATTATTTGACAGAACGGATAGTGAAATTTCAGTTTAAATTGAAAATAAAAGGTATCAATACTTAATAGCAACTAAAATGGACTGGAAATTAGAAATTCATCTAGACACGCGAGAACTGAATGTAATCGAGATCAGTTCAGACAGCACACCAACAGATGGCATTACGCGAGAGTTAAATTACGTACGGTACCACGCCGCTGTCAATAAACAGATAGAAGCTATGAATATCGCTCGTACTAAGCACGACAATATGAGCAATGTTGTGGAAGACAGTGGCTATGTTAATGAATCGCGGGATATGTTCGAATCACCAGGAACTGAGAGGGAAGTAGAACTCGAACACGAAAATGCGGTAGAAACCAAAAGTGAAAAGATACCAGATCTGACTCATTTACTTAGAATACTGTCTGCCCAATTTCAAGCGCAAAATGACAATATTAAGGCACAGATTGCAGCACAAAAATGACAATATAAGTGACATTATTAAGGCGCAAATTGCAGCACACAGTGACAATATTAATGCAAAAATCGAAATTCAGGCTACCAGACTCAGTAAACAAATTGAAGAAGTTAACTCAAGAGTAGAAACAGTGAGCAATGAAATCAAAAGTATTAAAAGCGAAATTACTGTCATCAATGGCAATATTGCCAATGTACAAGGACAAATTGATGACATTAACGAAATAATTGACACTGAAGTAATTAAAATTCAAGATCAAATAGAACCCTTAGTCTGTACTAAAGTGGATGAAAAGGTATTCGGTATCACATCCGAAATACAAATAGAATGTAATGCGGAATTTACACAGATTAAACAGTCCGTAACAGAAACAAGTAGAGAATTAACCAAACAGATTGTTACTTGCGAAAAGAAATGTGAACATAACACTTCACAAAGCCAAGGCAAAATGTGTGACTTGGAAAGAAAAATACAATCAGGACCTACACATTTTACTGAAGAAATGCCTTTCAGTAACATCTTTGAGGGCGAGGAAAAATTCGACCCTGCGAAGAGGCATAACGGGTGGCACCCCCTTGATTTTGTAAAGAATTGCGAAAGAAATTTTCCTGAATATTTGACTGACCAGGAAAAAATTAATGTTGTAATCAGTGCATTAACGGGAGAAGCAAAAAGGTGGGGGTTGAATCTGGATACAAACCAGATGTCTTTTGAAAACTTTAAGCAAAACTTTATTGACGAATACTGGTCGGAACAAAAGCAAGACCAGTTGTGGTTTGAGTTCCTAATGGCCAGGCTGTATGATAGCAGGGGTAGACAAACCAAGAAAGAGTTTTGCGAATCGTGGTATAGAAAACTGATACACCTAAAAGCAAGAAGGACTGAAGCCGAGATCGTTTGGGTTCTTTGGCAGAAACTGCCCGAGCATTCTAAACGATATGTTGAGAGTACCCACAAAAGTTTATCTGCGATCTTGGAAAGGGTAGAGGATGAAGATCACTGGCGCAGAAATCGCGAATCTCGTCCTCATAATAATAACTATTATTCGCGCTAAAGCAATGAGCAAAACGAACGACCTGAAAACAATAGATATCGTGTAAACACGATTCAAAGAGGTCGTGCGAGAGGCAGGGGAAATTTCAGTACGCGCGGCAGAGGATACATAGCGCCGGATTTCCAAAATAGAGACGAAGTGGAAAACTGAAAACGGCGTGTGTTACGGGCCGGATTCACGCGGAAACCGTTTTTGGGCCCAAAGTAGAGATGTCAAACCATAAATTCAAGAAAGAATCATGTAAAATACGGGGCAGGAAGGTTAAGGACGCGCCTATGGAAGACGTGCGCGGAGTGATACATAGTGGCGTTCCTAGTGCAAAATCACGTGACCGTTCGTGCTCGGGTCAGCGCTTGCTGGAGAACCGTACATTGCACTTGGCAACACACACAAATAACAGACGTCAGAACAAGATGGCTGCCGTAGAGAGAAACAGAAGGCGGGATCGGACACTAACGTTGGCCAGTTTCAGTAACAGACGAATGTAAAACTGAAAATAAAGCTAGTATATCATATGATAAAGATAAGTCGGTATCGAAATCTTGCGAGAAGGCGTTATTAAAGAAAGAAAGGGAGCCAGAAAAGGCGAGTGAAAAAGAAAATATTTGTACTGTTACTGACGCATGTGAGATAAAAGACATAGATGTTGGAGGACGTTATGATGAATAAAGAGGAAAGGGAGGTAGAATATGTCACGCAAAAGACGTGTGCACAATTAACAATAGGTGAAAGTGATGTAAAGGAGGACGTTACTAAACAAGACATTATAAGCAGTGCAGATGAAAATATTGTTAATGGAAATGTGTTTCATTATTTTAATGTAGAAGGGCCTAGTAGGAATTTCGTACGATTACATGAGAACGATAACAAAGGGGAAAATGAAATGAAGGTTATCGAAGTATATGACGATTATAATAAGTATGAAGTCAAGGCTGAAATCGTTCAGAGTGATACAGCAGAAGTACCTGAGTGTCCAAACGATGTGCATGGTGTAGAAAATGAATCGAAAAATGAAGTAACTGAAACATCTAGTGATAATCTGCCTCACTGTTTAAAAGTTGCTTTCCTGCTCGAATCTGATGACGAAAATGAAATCAGTGATAGTTCAGATGATGAAGGGTATATGAATACAGATAAGAATGAATATACTAACTTTCCCTCTTATTCAAAAGTCGAGTACTTAAGTGAATCTGATAGTGAGGAAGAGAGTAGTTATGATTCCAGTGAAGATGAATTTTCAGGTGTAAACGAAAGTGAATATACTTTTACTGAAAGAGGGTATGAGAAAATTAGTTACCTTTTTCCAAAGCAAGATACAGGAAGCAGAACTGGGCCAAAACAGAAGGAATCACTAAGTAATATAGCACAGGGGCCTAATTTGCAGGAACATCCAGATGATACTATACTGGGGCAAGCCTTAACAAATGTTTTGAAGGAGTGTGAATTACAGGAACAAAACGATACATCTGATAAAATAATAGCAAAACAGGAAATACTGTGCCTTGCTAAAGACTTTGAAAATCCAAAACCTAAAAAGCCACCTGATGAAACAAAGCGTTGGCAAGATCTGAATAGTATAGTGAATGATGTAGAAAATAAAGACCTAAAAAGCCACCAGACTTAGTAACTGTTTTATGAACCATAAAAGACTGCCTTGTTAATAAAGAGACTGGGGTCTGGTTGCTGAATGTATATACACTGTTAATATAATGAATGACTTAATTTTTATTGTGTCTGAGTGTTACCTGAAAGTGGATTATTGTATTGTTGATCCTGAGACCTGTGGCAGGCTGTTGTTTATTTTATTGTTTAATTTTGCTTAGAAACTGTTTATTTTCAATTGAATACTTATTGTTGCCGGTCTAATTGTGAAGATAGGGGCAAGTAGTGTGACAGACTTAAAAACTTTATTAATAATGATGCTTATGGTAACTTAATGAGAGTGCAAAAAACTCTGTAAGATAATAATTTATTTCTAATATACTTAAAAATCAGAAAGGGTTAATGTTTGCAGTATGTTGTGTATTTAAAGGTACATGTCCTCAGATGAGGGTTGTTAAAGCCTCAGGGGACATGCACTCTTTGCATTGACAGGTGCCTGACATAATAATTTATTTCTAATATACTTAAAAATCAGAAAGGGTTAATGTTTGCAGTATGTTGTGTATTTAAAGGTACATGTCCTCAGATGAGGGTTGTTAAAGCCTCAGGGGCATGCACTCTTTGCATTGTCAGGTGCCTGACGAGCACCAGGGTCCCGAGTTGTTGGCAGCACTACTTCCATTTCGTTTCGTGCTGCCAACCTTCCTCTTCATCATTCAGAACTTTTACTATCTTCTTTCCTTCTTCTATATCAGAGTAAACTGAAAAGTGTGGAAATAAGATAAGATACTGTGTATTGTTTGTGGACAAGTAAATGAAGAATTAAATTGGGTACACTAGAAAATGACCAATATGAATGAAAGTATTGTGGGTATTGTAAAGGAAAAATGTAATGGAAAAGTAATTGGAAAGAGAAATATTAATGAGAAAAGGTAAGAATACTGAAAAGAAAGTAAATGAATACTACAATATGACTGAATGTAAATGTTCCTTTTGAAAATAGGGACAAATATGGTGTTGAAAATATGGTGCTTAGAACTGAGGAGATAAACCTGACTAATGTATGTGAAATAGATGTGAGAGGTATGTGTCTAGTCCCACCAAAAGTGGGCAAAATCACTTGTAGTAGGATGTAAAATTATTGTCCTGGTCTTGATAGATGTAATGACCTATCTGAGTGTGGAAAAACAATGGTAAATGAGTGGTAAGAAATATTTAATCCTGACTTGATCCTAAGTATGACATTTAACTCTACTCGATTAATGATGTGTATGTTACCTGATGTTGTCATTTGAAAAGAAATGGTTTTGTTGCCAGTGTCTAATTACTGTTTTCAACTTACAGGTTTTATGTCTTATACCATTAATGCAATTGGTAACAAAGATGTGACATAATTATGAAAAACTTAAAGATGATGACTATAAACTGCTCAAAATTATGTTGTTGGGCATCAAAACAAGACAAAAGAATAAAAATGTTGTGGTCCTGAGGATGAGGACTACCTAAAATGCTGTGTGAGCAGTAGCCAAAGGACTTGTCAATGTGGGGCAAGGAATTGATAAGTGGTCACGAACTGCCTAACCTATAGGATGGGGCAATGTGGTAATTTAAAAATGTGTCTTTTAGTGTTCTTAATCTAAATTGTGTTTTTGTGTCTAAATGTTTACATACAAAGACTGCCAAACCAATAATGGGCAGTATGAGTAACATAGTCTGCTAATGCTGAGGCAAGCAGTGAAGTAAGTAAGGTTTCTTGATCAATGTGTTATGAACTGACTATTCCTTTTAAAGTCAGTGAAAAGTTATTATATAAGATATATATGCATTCTTATTCAAATGGATGTACATGTTTTTGATGCTAGGTTTTTTTCCCAATTACTTAAAGTTTTGGACTGCCTTGTTTTAAAACACAGCAGTGAAGATTAAAGATAGGTTTTGAATAGGTTAGGGTGTTTATGTGCAACAAACATTTTGGACTACTATTAATGAAGAGCAGCTTTAAAGTTAAAAATTTTGAAAAAAAAGCCTTGAAAAGTAACTCTTGTATTGAAGGAGTCAGTTGAAAAAGGTTCTCATAGCTGTTCATCTAAATATTTCTGCATATGTGGATACAAATTGAAATTTTCAATGTTTCATTAATTGCTGAATCTTGTAAAATGTACTGTGACCATGAGTATTCTTGGGTGTTTGTGAATATTTACTTTCTTTGAAAATATTGAAAGACTAATTTCTGCTTTGTTAAGTTAAAATGTCATGTGGTATTGCATATGTGTTTTTCTTCTGGAATACTCTGCTCTACTAATGAGCAGATTATTTTATATACTGCTTGTCTGTCACTGATGTAGTATCTGTGTGGAATAACCAGAACATGTAAAGATATCTTGTATAATTAGTCTCCTTAAATCAGTGTGGGCATGTCATTACTGTAAATGTCTTAATTTTGAAAATGTTTTGGGAGAAATGTATGCAATTTCTTAGTGTATATACTGTATATCTGTAATATGTATTTCTTTATCCCAACTTAAGTTGGATGGTATAATTTTTTTTCTGTAGCCATCACCACTTAGGTGTTATAGATGTTTCCTTGAAGTGTCCCTTACAGAAAACTTCAACGAAACATGGGTCATGTGTAACACCATAGCTCTATTAATCCAGTGATTTATTTTGCTTGTTTTACTTAATGTTACATGGTTGAGCTTCTGTAAATATGTTTGTTTGAATCGATAATGTAAAATTGTATACTCCTTTCTTTGTTTAAAACTTTGATGTCATGATTTGATTCTATGCAATGTAGTGTATCTGTCATTTGAATTCTTTGTCTCATTTGGATTGAACAAAACTTACTGTATATGATTGTAATTTTGTGTGAATAATTTTTGGTAGAAATGTCAATATATGCAAATGTTTTGATTTATTTAATGTATTTGATTATTGTTATGTAAACTGCTGCTCCTCACTTAGGGTTCTTAGTTCTTTAGTATATAAAAGGTGTAGTGGTTCTCCTCGGAAATGGAACTGTGCAAATTGTGGTTGACCCATGTAGAAAAGGTGGAAAAAAATTCAGTCAGGGGTGAGCCAACAGTCAGGGACGAGCTACCAAATTGTGCACTGCCATGTAATAGTTGCATATTGTGCTGGTTCCGAGAGAGGTTTTTTTCTGCCACTTTCCAATGCCTCGGATGGATGGATACATAGCTGAAACTATTCTGGAATTTGTATCTATCATCGCCACCAAGAAATGACTGAGTCCAGCAATTGTACCTGTAATTCCACCTACCGACATGCAATCGCCACCACATTGCGCAATCACTGTAATGGAGCACTATAGGAATGTACAGTGAAAGATCAGCTTAATGGATGTGTTAGGGTGCTCAAATATAAGGTAATTTATAACTGAGTTTATGTACCTACCTTGATTTTTCTCCTTATCATAACACCTCTCAGGTTCCTCTCTGTTTGAACCAAAGTGATTTCCGAGTGTTCCTACTGAAAGAACATTAAAGACCAGTGTTTTTGCTAATTAATGCCTCTTGAACATAGTAAAAAAAGAAAGTTAAAGTTAATGAAAGTAATTTTCCTAATAAAACTGCTTATTAATGTATTGTTGCCAACTTCAAATTAAGAGTTCGTAAGATTTATTTTATTTATTTATTTATGTATTTATTTTACCTGGCTCTCTCTTCCACCTAACCAGACATACTCAGATTGAACGAGTTACAGTTTCTACATAACATGAAGGACATATAGCCTATTATGCAGTATTGATGTTAAAGAAAAAATAGATATTATAACAGTAGTACAATGATAATTATAACAATAAAAAATAATTATAACAATCAAGAAAAATAATGATAATAATAATAATAATAATAATAATGACTATGTATATGAAAGTAAACATACGTTTCTTTTCTGAATGTCAGTCCCATTGTTAGTTGGGAATTTTCTCGTTATGTTCTTGCAGCTTGTGAGTTATTCTCATCGAGCAGAGACATAAGACGATAGAATGCGGTGAAAGAGATATATAAGAGGTAGATAGGTCAGAGGAAGAGGAATAGAACGGTAAAATTCGAAGCTGTGATGGAGAGGAGAAAGAAAGAGGTGGGAGGGGCACAACAATGGTGGCTATACCGTCCCTAATATGTAAGTTTTGAGTTCCCTCTTGAATGTTGAGTAGTTCTGGATAAGACGAAGATCACAGGGGAGCTCGTTCCATAGTCGTATGGCTGGTGACACGGAGAAAGATTTTGTGATATGTAAAGCTACAGCCTAGATGATAGACGTATCCGATCTGGTGTTGCGATTGTGGAATGATGATAGGTGTTTAATGTGAGAAGATAAGTATTGGGGGCGCCAGTGGCCAAGAAATCGATGAAGTAAGCACATCGTGTGGAGATCGCGTACCTCATGTGGGCGTATCCAACCTAGCTGGGAGTATGAAGGACTGATATGATCATACAACCGAATATTGCACACGTATCTAACGCAAGCATTCATCACTAGTTCGAGGCATCTAGAATTTTCACTATTTGTGCCGTGTTGGACTACATCGCAGTAGTAAAGATTAGGCAAGACTAGTGTTTGGACTAATTTTTCTTTAACATGGGTTCGAAATATTTCCCTAAATTTTTGAATTGCATGTAGGGAGGAGAGTGATTTCCGGCAAGCTGTGACTGTTTATTCTTCCCAGTTTAGGTGTTCATCCAAGATTATTCCAAGGTCTTTTACTGTTTTTTGGTATGGTAGTTGGGTACCACTGAGGAGTATTTTAGGGACTGTTTCGCGAAAGTACCGGCTGATTAACTTTGGATGAGATATAAGTATGACCTGGGATTTCTTGGGGTTTAGTTTCAGACCTAGGTTCTGTGCCCATCGAGAAACAGAGCAAAGATCTGCGTTCATACTCACTACTGCGCCAGCAATGTTTTTGGGGCTTGCACTTATGTACAGTTGGATGTCGACAGCATAAAGATGGTAGTTGCAGGAGTGAATCACTGAAGAAATATCATTAATGTACAGTGAGAAGAGTAGTGGACCAAGGACGGAGCCTTGGGGAACTCCAGAGCGCACGCTTTTCCATGATGACTTTTCCGACCGACAAATGACTTGTTGACTTCTGTTTTTGAGGTAGCTGTCGAACCAGTGTATTGCGCTGTTTGAGAAATTCAGCTGTTTCATTTTAATTAGTAATATATCGAAGTCAACTGTGTCAAAAGCCTTGCTAAAGTCAAGCAGTGTTAGGATAGTAGCTTCACGTCTGTCCATAGCATGTTTAATGTCATCAGTTACGTGGATTAATGCGGTTGCTGTACTATGGTGCTTTCGAATCCCTGACTGATATTCGTCATGGATGTTATGAGTTTTGAGGTAATCCGTCAGCTGTTCATGGACGATGTACTCTAGGGCTTTAGAAATTGCAGGTAGTATGCTGATTGGCCTTTAGTCACCTGGCGACTTAGGGTTGTCAGTCTTGGGTATAGGCTGAATTAAACTTTGCTTCCACTCAGTAGGATATGTACTACTGACAAGAGACAGGTTGAAGATGTCTATGATAACTGGAATAATAGTGTCTACGACGTTCTTAATCATGCCAGTGCTCACTCCATCATTTCCTACTGCCTCGGAAGAGATTCTCATAATTGCCTTGTGTACTGTGCCTGTAGTGACATGTTTTAAGAAAAACTTGTCTCTCGAAAGATTGATATCTTGGGGCTGGTAATTTGTCGCTGTGTGGCAGTTTACAGCTGTTGAGAAGAAATCGTTTAATTCTTCTGCAGACGCTTGATAAACAGCGTCAGATCTTCGCTTCCCTATACCGAAACTGCGCAGCTTTTTCCACAGTGCAGCAGGTTTTGATATGCCGCATACGACAGAGCGGGCATGTCTGATTTTGGCATTCCTCACGCTTTGCTTGGTTCTGCTTCGTACGCCTCGGTACGCCTCGGGAGTTGGGTTACGCTTGAAGGCCCTATGTGCAGCATCACGTTTATTCATTAACTGGCGTAATGCAGTGGTGAGCCACGGAGCGGGAGCTCTCTTTAGCTTGACAGTGCAACAATTTTGCCACATAATTGCCGAATTTTTCCGTCTAAAGTCGGTTCTTTGCTTATATCATGCCAAGGGACGTCTGAGCAATCCTTTTGAAGAGCGTCATGGATAACATTTTTAAGTTTCTGTAGGTTACCAAGTGAGATTTTTCTTTGGTGGGCTGAGTCTTATAAAGTTTTGCTTCGTAAATGATCTCATTACTGCCTGCTGTAAGTCACAAAAGGTGAGTCAGTATCTTACATATACACTCCTGGAAATGGAAAAAAGAACACATTGACACCGGTGTGTCAGACCCACCATACTTGCTCCGGACACTGCGAGAGTGATGTACAAGCAATGATCAGACACACGGCACAGCGGACACACCAGAAACCGCGGTGTTGGCCGTCGAATGGCGCTAACTGCGCAGCATTTATGCACCACCGCCGTCAGTGTCAGCCAGTTTGCCGCGGTATACGGAGCTCCATCGCATTCTTTAACACTGGTAGCATGCCGCGACATCGTGGACGTGAACCATATGTGCAGTTGACGGACTTTGAGCGAGGGCGTATAGTGGGCATGCGGGAGGCCGGGTGGACGTACCACCGAATTGCTCAACACGTGGGGCGTGAGGTCTCCACAGTACATCGATGTTGTCGCCAGTGGTCGGCGGAAGGTGCACGTGCCCGTCGACCTGGGACCGGACCGCAGCGACACACGGATGCACGCCAAGACCTTAGGATCCTACGCAGTGCCGTAGGGGACCGCACCGCCACTTCCCAGCAAATTAGGGACACTGTTGCTCCTAGGGTATCGGCGAGGACCATTTGCAACCGTCTCCAAGAAGCTGGGCTACGGTCCCGCACACTGTTAGGCCGTCTTCCGCTCACGCCCCAACATCGTGCAGCCCGCCTCCAGTGGTGTCGCGACAGGCGTGAATGGAGGGACGAATGGAGACGTGTCGTCTTCAGCGATAAGAGTCGCTTCTGCCTTGGTGCCAATGATGGTCGTATGCGTGTTTGGCGCCGCGCAGATGAGCGCCACAATCAGGACTGCATACGACCGAGGCACACAGGGCCAACACCCTGCATCATGGTGTGGGGAGCTATCTCCTACACTGGCCGTACACCTCTGGTGATCGTCGAGGGGACACTGAATAGTGCACGGTACATCCAAACCGTCATCGAACCCATCGTTCTACCATTCCTAGACCGGCAAGGGAACTTGCTTTTCCAACAGGACAATGCACGTCCGCATGTATCCCGTGCCACCCACCGTGCTCTAGAAGGTGTAAGTCAACTACCCTGGCCAGCTAGATCTCCGGATCCGTCCCCCATTGAGCATGTTTGGGACTGGATGAACCGTCGTCTCACGCGGTCTGCACGTGCAGCAATAACGCTGGTCCAACTGAGGCGCCAGGTGGAAATGGCATGGCAAGCCGTTCCACAGGACTACATCCAGCATCTCTACCATCGTCTCCATGGGAGAATAGCAGCCTGCATTGCTGCGAAAGGTGGATATACACTGTACTAGTGCCGACATTGTGCATGCTCTGTTGCCTGTGTCTATGTGCCTGTGGTTCTGTCAGTGTGGTCATGTGATGTATCTGACCCCAGGAAAGTGTCAATAAAGTTTTCCCTTCTTGGGACAATGAATTCACTGAGTTCTTATATCAGTTTCCAGGAGTGTATGTTAATTTTGTCTCTCAATGTAGTAAGAGTGGAAAACTGCAGCATGAAACTTTATATACTCATGTTTGCTAAGTGTTTGTCTCTCTTGTGTATTAGAAGTGCATATGAATAGTATACCAGGATCCACAGTTTGTCTGTTGTGTTAATGCTCGGTAACAAGTAACGGAAAGACCACTAAATATGAAAAACATTATTTCTTTATTCAAATGATAGTGAGAAGCAACCTGTTAGTGGATTCCAATTAACTTTCATTTTAAATAGTAAAGTATTTTACTGAGAGAGACTTAACCTATATCCAGTTAATGATTGTGTAGTGAATAGTAATAATAACGTTATAAAGACCATTCAGTTCGTGTAAGCCCTGAAAGTAATACTGTGTTTCGGTATCCGTTATAATTTGGCCAATAGTTATGCTGCTCTAGTTGTTAGCTTCAATCTTAAAACATACGTATGTGTCAAGAGTTCACTGCACTTGCGTGTGAGAACGTATAGGTTGTGTTTATCCATTAAAGTTACTAATAACTATTTCTTGAACAAGAATGTTAATCATTCTCTTGCCTAGTTAGGCCGGCGACCGTTATCTTTAACCGTTAAACAGTGCAGATAGGCAAAATTTTGTTTGTTACTGTTCAAATATTTCCGTAATTCTGACTTTCACTTCCGATAAGCCGCCTCCGTTAGCTACAACACGGTCAACACAACAAAATTCCTCTCAGAGGGTAACACTGCTCTGTTGCGTTATACCATAATTGCTTTAATAAGATTGTTTTATTTCACAACCTGCTTTAAGGTTAGGGTACAACAGCAGTTGCAAATTGCAGCAGACGTTAGTGTTATAAGCTGACTCATTTTTCACTTATTTTTACCTGAAACAAATTATTAACACAGCAAAAAACTGTTTTCTTTAGTTTTTACCCTCAGGTTTGCCTAGAAACGATACTTATGTGAACAGGAACTTGAGTTGTAGACGCCTAGGAGCGTCCCCTCACGTGAAATCAGGAGGCGCGCTCACCCCTCGCGGAGGATTAATGAGCAACGCACACCATAGCCGACGTACTGCGATTCATCTTTCATTTGTAACCGTACCAGTTTTCGTTATGACGCTTACAGAGCCATCTGCAGGGATTTTTTTTGTTTCCATAACTTTCCCCCTTCATCGACAATATTGCGTTTAAATTTTACGTCACTCTGAGCAGCTTTTAGTTTTTCTTTCTTTTTTTTCTTCTTTCACAGCGTTTTGAAACAACTTTAATTTTAATCACCCTGTACATTTATAAAAAAATTACTAAACATCCGTACTGTGAAATACAGTACTGTAGTAGGAATAGTGGCAAAAAGGACTGTAAAGAGTATGGCACTAACGACGTTGTAGTGAAAGCACAGGGGACAGGCACAGTTTCAAGCTAGTAGTGGTCGATAGAAAACGTGATTTGGCTATGAAAGCGTGAATAATTAAGTTCGGCTAGGCATTGTAAATTATCAATAATCCCTCATTTATATGCGATACCCTAAAAATCTGAATCAAGATGAATTGTGGGAAGAACTATACCGTGCGGCCTAAGGTAATATAACATTGAAATGAAATAAAATGATCGTATGGCCATGTTGGCCGGAAGGCTCCATATAGGGAAGTTCGTCCGCCGTATTGCAAGTCCTTTTTAACTGACGCCACTTCGGCGACTTGCGACTTGATGATGAAATGATGATGAACACACAAACGTTAATATAACGTTACTGAAGGAAGACGCTGTTGCGAGTTATTGTTGCCACAGAACGTATTATACTGCACCATCTGCATTTCATCACAAACTAAGACTGTGCCATTTTGCAGTGCTGCATGATAAAAGACTTGCTAATGTCGTAGATTCAATATTTTCGAATCTTACAGTGCTTTCTGATAAACTCTAAATAACATTCAGTGTTAATGACTTTCCCAAGTCATCAACCATCAACAGGATCATTTCCCATCATAATTACTATCAAGTGACAGTTTATTAAAAGATATATTATTGGCACTCGCCATTAATTCGTGGGACTAGAAGCAGTAGCGAGAACCTTAGAGCATATCAAGAATGACATCATAGAAATGGAACAGTTTACCAGAAGGGTCAACACTTTCACGATATAATGACTTTCAAAACAAGAGGGCGATGCGAACGTTTTTCAACATCCCAAAGAAGGACTTTCCTCATTCTGTGCGTTGTACTCAGATTGGAGGATACTATGTAAAGCACATGAGGCATTAAAAAAAGCCCTCTTAACTCCACTGTTTTTAATTATTCTAGTCACGAAACATTTTAGGACTGAAGGGGTCAGAAATTTAATTCTTGGAGCTGCCTTAGACGAACAGCCTGCGCACCCATGTTCATCGGGACAGTAAGATCAACATGCGGTTTTGTGTCATCCTGTTCAAAGATAACATCACACAGACCTCGAGAATACCGCACATTCGAGTAACTCAAAATATAATAAACGTAAAGGAAGACCGAACGCAACCCCCCCCCCCCCCTCCGCCAGGTTCTCATTGCAGCCTCCCCACCTTGATATGTACATGATAATAGTGTGTGCAGAATCGAGACGACGTGGTGGTACTTCTGTAAACAGTGTCGTTCTGCTCACTACTGTTGGTGCATCCCTCTCTGTGACCGTCTCCAAGGAAGTTACAACAATCAACACTGTACTGCCAGTCCGCAGTTCTCCAGATGTCGTCGTACTGTCCCTGTAGATCTTGGTCTTGCTGCAAACAGACCCATCTCCTGGCTCCAGCAACATTAGGTGACATTACAGTCCTACGCATCCAAACGAACTATACATCTTCCCTCTCAGGCGCTAGTCACGTGCAGGAGCGTCTTCATTGCTCCTGAAATGTGTGGCCGCGAAATGCCATTATGATGGAAACTCGTGACTGTTACGTTATGAGGACCAAAAGAAATCAGGCGAAATCTCCCATCAGGCCGTCATACATGGCACCTTTACATTCTAACTGCACGCTCAGGGTTGAAAAAAGCAACGTGACGCGGTCGACGGGCTCATTAGAGTGAAACACATCTGTACAAAGCTTTATTGGAATGTCATCATGGATTCCATTCACAGGTTCTTGAGTTCCACCAGTTAGACTTTTACATTTCTCCCGTTCTTAAGTGTCTAGGTAATCTGCATTTATTCTCAAACTTTTCACTGCCGATCTTAAGTTCCATTTACACGTTCACACACTAATAACAAAATAGCGTCATTTGGTATTTTCTACGAACTCTCTGGGGCATTTCATAGTATGACTCTTAACATTCCCCTAGATAAACTGAGGTTCTGAGGCACCGATGGTATAGCCAAACAATTGATAATATCATATCTCACCAAAACACTGTAAGAAGTTGTACTTAGTACGAGGGTAAGTCAATTACTATCCGCAATTTAGTTACATTTTTAAATTTTGCTTTGATGACGCATGCTTTGTTTATTTGTTGTTATATCTTTGCAATTTTCAAGCTGCTAGGTCAGTTCGTTATCGCTGGCGTGCTGTTATTCATGATTGCTCCGCTGTCTATTTGCACCAGAGAAGAGCAACGTTCAGTGAACCGTTTTTACAGGTCGGAAGGCGTATCACAGGCCGAAATCCATCGAAGACTTTCGGTATAGTACGGGAACAGTTTTTTGCCAGAACGGAGTGTCCACGAACGGGTTGAAAAATTCCGAAATGGTCGCACCGGTGTTTCGCTCCATGAAGGAGCCTGGCGACCGTTTACCGCCACAAATGAAGAAACCACTGAGCGTTCTCGTGAAATGATTCTGTTAGACAGACGATTTACTATTGACGAAGTGGCACATCGTTTGCAAATTAGTCACGGTTCTGCCTACGAAATCATCCACAACAGACTTGGGTCTCATAAAGCTTCTACAAGATGGGTCCCAAAACAACTCACACAGTTGCACAAACAAACGCCCTTGAACATCTGCAAAAAACATTTGGATCTATATGGTAACGAAAGGGACAACTTCTTAGACAGCATCATAACTGGTGACGAAACATGGGTCCATCATTACGAGCCGGAGAGTAAACGGCTGAGTATGGCATGGAAACATGCTAATTCGCCGTGCAAGGAAAGGCTGAAGACTCAACCGTCCGCAGGAAATCTGATGCTTACTGGTTTTTTGGGATGCTCAAGTACTGGAACATTGTGGGGAAAGGGGTACAACAATAAACAGTGTACGTCAGAGTGAGATGCTTACTGCCTGGCTAAAGCCTGCAATTCGAAACAAACGCCAAGGATTGCTGTCAAAAAGTGATGTGTTGTTGCACAACAATACCCGTCCTCATACGGCTGCCCAGAGTGCTGAAACCCTCATGAAACTCAAATTTGAAGTACTGGATCATCCCCCATTCTTATTTGACTACAATAAAATTTTATAACTACTTTGCGCATAATAATTGACTTTCCCTCGTAATTCAACCAATACAGTCACGGGGGATTATACTGTCTGCCGAGAAATCACGTATGGAGTTTCCCAAAGCTGAATCAAATGCCCGCTAATGTTCCTCGTATATGTAAACGATCTTGTGTCTAATTACAACAAAGCAGAATTAGTTACCTCTGCGGATGACATCAGTACTGTAATTATCCAAGCACATATACAGCAACAGAAGACATGGTAAACAATTTCCTTGAAAGTATCTTTCGCTGGTTTTCCGCGGAGGCCCTCATGCTCAGTTTAAAATGGCGGGATAACCACTACGCCACCCTGGTACACTGAACTTGCGCAACTGCACGGAGTACCCTGGCTCACCTCCCACCTCAGACCTAATTCCTAATCACACCTCAGCCCACGTGGTATTCGCACTAAACTCGAATGGCATTGCAGGGGCTTTCCAGGTAGGCCTGGAATAGCACCTCGCCGTCGAACAAAACAGGGAATTCTGCCTAAAAACCAAGCATGGGTACTTTAATCAAAATGAAACTATATCGTTCCAGTCTCAAGTATCTACGACATACAAAGGTCGCTCAATTTAACTGAAGATATTAAAATATCTCGAAAACTACACATCGGGTCCAAAAAATTATAATTAAAATTTCATTGCCTCGGAGGGGCATCCAATGAGGCCACACTCGACCCGCCACCCAACCCTGCGTTTAAGTGGCGGGGGAGACTGAAATATTCAACGGTAACACTCGTTTTTACTGCAGATTACGAAATGCGGTGAAATGTACGTATGTTTTGTCTGAAGCATTTTCTTAGTTTCTCAACAGATGGTGCTGTAATCTGAGAAATAGAAATTAGTGCACAGTCGTAACTTACAACATGCTACTCAATGGCCCTTGAATATCCAGTTGCACGTGGGATTCTAGCTCCACACTGCGATTGTAGGACAGGCCAGTAACTTCCAACTGGAAACCCCATTCGCAGCGCTGTGTTCCTCCGACGCATCGAACAGGCGACTACTCGACGCGCCACTTTGGTCCTGGCACGAGGCGAACGCTACTCTACTTTTCGAATTACAGCAAGTGTACAATCAAAGTATCACCCACTTCAATACACACCATACGTTAAACGAACATGGACGTTGATGATCAACTTGTCGTCATCGTTAGGGGTTGTCCACACTTCGGTAATGCGTGCTATGCCGATTACCGCTACGATAGTTTGCGAATGTAGACTCATTAGAAAGTAGTACCTCGGAAAAGGACGTGGGTGTCGTTTGTATTTCTTGGCGTGTCCACTCGCAAAACAGTACTCGCTCATGAAGTCGGCGCCTTGAAGTTCTTGATGGAATGACACGTGGAAATTATGACGATGCAGTACTGTGACAGTACTTCCTATGGACATACCGGATTCGCGGTGAAATTGCCTGGCGCTTATCTGTAGATTGTGATGCATTGCCGGTAGTATAGCTATTTCATCAACTTCTCTGGTAACACTTTTGCTTCGTTTCCTTTTGCCGTTTTGTACGCAGTCATCAGCGTTAAAGGCTATCACAACCTTGTAAAAGAACGAACGAGACCGAGCATTCTCTTGAAAACTCTCGGCATTAAAGGCAACAGCAGCTGAACATTTCTTCTAAATTTTTCTTAAATCAGGATCATTTCAAGTTTTTCTCCTGTTTTGCATCATTCACCGTCCATTTCCACGTCTCTTCACCAAAATATACAAAGGCCATTCAGAACGTAGGGAACGTTTCCGTCTGATGCCGCCAGGCGCCCGTCGATGTGGTATATTTTGGTATGTGCGTGCTCGGCAGCTCAGTCGGAATCCATCCGTGACAGTGGAAACGTCTGCGTGTGTCTGGTTTTTTCGATATTAGAATTTGAAATGTGCGTTGCAATCGAAAATGCCGCCAATTTTGAGATGCGATCTGTGATATAGTTTTTGTTCGAAAAAAACTAAAACCTATAAAAAATTATCATGAACTGTGCGAAGTGTACGGAAACAACGTAATGATTGATGTTCCGGCCGGAAGTGGTGCATTCGGTTTAATAATAGCCGAACCCAACGTTCATGATGAAGAGAAGAGTGGACGCCCGAGCATTGTGACTGACGATATGGTCGCTAAAGTTGATGAAACGATTCGTGAAAACCGTCGCTTCACAATAACGGAGCTTTCGCTTTCTTTTCCGCAACTTTCAAGGACTTTGTTGTTTGAAATTGTCACTGAAAACTAGGCTACCACAAATATTGTGCACGATGGGTCCCCAAAATGCTTAGAGAGCACTATAAAGAGAAGCGAATGGGGGCAAACGTGGACATTTCTGGAGGTCTATCACCAACATGGTGATTCATTAATGGATCGAATCGTAACCAGCGACGAGACTTGGATGAGACAAGTCAACTGCGAGACAAAATTACAGCCCGTGGAGTGGGTGCACACAAGGTCACCCCAAAAGCCAAGAAAATATTTGCAAACCTTATCAGCAAGGAAGATTATGGCGACAGTGTTTTGGGATAAGCAAAGTGTACTTCTTATTGATTTTCTCGAACGTGGAGCAACCATAAACTCTGCTCAGTACTGTCAAACTATGCACAGCCTTACAAGAGCAGTTCATAACAAATGGCGAGGATAGTTTAGGACAGATTTTGTTTTTCCACGACAATGCCCGAACTCAAACGGCAAACCACAATAAACAATTCCTTACTTCATTCAAATGGGCAATTTTCATTCATCCGCCCTACAGCCCCGATCTTGCACCAAGCGACTGCCACTTGTTTCCCTAGATGGAGAACTGTCTTGCAACGCAGCGATTTGATGATGACGCGGAACTCCAGGCGGACCTGACTCAATGGCTGACGTCTCAGGCGGCAGACCTTTACGATGAGAGTCTTTCAAAACTTGTCCACCACTATAATAAATGCCTCAATGTGTTTTGTGACATGTCGAAAAGTAAAATGTCAGTCACTCTTTCGGATGCATATAATAAAACGTGTTTCTTCTACTTAGTTTTCTTGATTGCCAAAACGTTCCCTTCTTTCTGAATAGGTCTGGTAGATATGTGAGCAGGCAATACACACTGTGCAGGTATTGTAATGACTAGTATTGCTATCTGTTCTATGTCGACACGGTACGTCAGATCCGGTCGCCGTGCACTGCTTGTCATGATACCTCCGATTACAGTATCTGTGGCGAAACGAAGAAAATGTTTCAGGCAAAACGTATGTAGATTTTGCCATAGAATTGTAATCTGCGAAAAGAAACAGAGGTTCCCAGCGAAAATTTCAAAGTTTTATCTCACCACCCACGCACGGGGGTGCTGTGTGGGTCGGATGTGATATCACTACATGTCCCTCTCCGAGGCAAACAAATTGGAAATGACATTTTTTTACGATACTGATGCATGGTTGACGACTTATGGAAGTTTGGGTCTGGCAGTGAGTTGTGCACGGACAGCCTAACGGTAGGGCAACCGCTCGCGATAAGCAGGAAATCCGAGTTCGAGCTCCGGTCCGACACAGATTATCATTGTCGTCATTCCGATCTACAGCTGATGGTAGTCTCTACTCGCAAATGAGAATACATTCCTTTACAACATTTTTTTTATCCAATGTGTAGTTTTGAGATAATTCAATGTCTTCAGTTAAAGTGAATACCCTGTATATGCAAACTGAAGTGGAGAATGAAAATTTGTATCAAGGCCGGGAATCGAACGCGGGTCTAGGGTAATGCGTGTAGTTTTGCAAAGTCGCTGTGCCTGGGTGGCGTAAAACTTTGCGCGTCTGCCTAGTGAAAAGGAGACGCGGGTTTGAATGCCGGGCGTTTCAGTCTCTATACACCCATTATAAATGTCTGAGACTTGAAACTCTCTTGAAATATATAGTTCCATTTAAAAAAAAAAAAAGACATATATTGCGTTCTGCACCTCTAGAACCACTACACCAAGGAAACGAAAAGTACTAACATGGCGAGGAAACAATAAATAGGGTGGGCACTACGTAATTCTTGTGAGAGTATAAACCGGAAGAAGGACATTATCGAACTCATAAAAGAGCTTAGATCAGCGACATTTGGGCTTAGTATCAATGCAAGTGTTGAGGAGATTTATTTTGCATATTTTCGTTCAGAATGTCATACAGAATAATGTTCTGGGACAACTTATCTTTAAGAAAGGAAGTCTTCAGTCCTCAAACACGTGTTGTAAGAATACTCTGTAGTGTTCAGATATGCTCGTCTTGTAGACATCTGTTTAAGAAAACTTCCCAGCAAATTAAATGTGTGTGCCGGACCGATATTCGAAATATGGACATTTTCCTAACCCGCTCAGGCGCTTTAGTTCGTCTCCAGTCCTCCAAACTTCACAGACGCTCTACTGCGAACCTTGCACGATTAGCACCCAGGAAAGAAAGGATATTGGGAAGACATGGTTTAGCCATAGCGTGTGGGATGGTTAAAGAATAAAATTTTCGCTCTGCTGTGGCATCTGCACTGATATGAAACTTCCTGGGAGACTGTATAGCGGACAGAGACTAGATCTCGGTACCTTTGCATTTCGCTCTACCGACTGAGCAACCCACGCACGACTCACGACCCTACCGCAGAGCTTTACTTTGCCACTATTTCGTCTCCTACTTTCCGCTGGTCCGTACTTACCAGCGAAAGGCAAAGGTTGCGATTTCAGGCCTCGGTCCGGCACACAGTTTTAGTCTACCACGAAGTTTCATGTCAGTACATACTGCGGCACAGAGTGAGAATTTCACTCAAGATCTGTTAAAGTAGTTAGTAGGTATTTATATTACCTCTTCACACTAATACACTGCAGTTCGAAAGAAACACTGGAGCAAGTAATTACAATACCAGAGGAAGGAAGGACAGTAATGTCAGAAAAGTAAGTCCGCCTTGATGCAAAACACCTTGTTATTCCTTTTCTTTCTTTATTCTCCCAAACCAGTGTCAGCGACAAGTATCACCATCATCACTGAGGTTTTTTTAATCTAAAACATGCAGAAAATAGCATGGTTATACATACACAGTAGCATGTTATTACACTTTTACTCTTCGTTTTTTGAAATATACTTTTCTATGGAGACTTTTATACTGCCTTATTTATTGTAAGTTACAGCATGTTTTAAGCAATTATTGTCGCTGTCTGCGGCATTTTTTCTATGCCCTTTCTTCTGTTTTTTATTTATTTAGCGAACAGATGCAGATGACATGATGTTCGCTAAGTAAAAAACGGCAACAGACAGCGACAATAATTGCTTAAAACATGCTTTAACATACAGTAAATAAGGTAGTATAAAAGTGTCCATAGAAAACTATATTTCAAAAACGAATATTAAAAATGTAATTATGTGCTACTGCGTTTGTATAATTATGCTATTTTCGGCATGTTTTAGATTTAAACAACCCACTGATGATGGTGATATGTGTCGCCGAAAGTAGTTTTGGTAAATAATGAAAGAAATGAATAGAAAGATGTTTTTCATCAAGGCGGACTCATTTTTCTGATATTACTGTTTTTCTATGCAAACACGGACCAAATGGAAGAGTTCCAAGATAAAAACACGGAACGAAGGAAATTCATAACTACACATTACGTAGTCTTTAAAACTAAAAGGTAGGCACAATTCTGTAATAAAAATTTTGATCTAATCAGTGATGTAAAAGTCTGACGCAGAGCGAAGCAAAGATTGAAAGAAGAATACTGAAATAGTTTTTGCTTGAAAATTCCATTTTTTACGCTGAAGATTTGTTGCAATTGTAATGAAGTGTAAAAGGTGGTAGGTAGAAATTACTAATTCACATTTCCATGTATTTTTAAAGATATATAAAAAGCATGTTTAAACGTTACCACTAGTAGTGCAAATGATCCATGAAACATGACAGTAACTAACTAACTAAGTAACTATCTAACCTCTGCAGCATTGAGGATCTGGCAGTCCTGTTTGTAGTATGCACTTCTCCCTTGTGGCATTGTTGTCGTGGTGAATCCGTCCGATTTTCCTTCAATGGGAATCCTATTGTCTAGAAGCTGATCCGCTCGAAATTCCGACCGTCCAACCACATACACATCGCTTGACGCGCGAAAGCCGTACGTTTGCAAGGAAATCGAACAGTAGATCGGATTCCAATACTCGCACACAATACTGCACTGGCGAGGGAGGTCAGAGAGCGAACGGAAATTCGGATTCAGAGGCTGGAGTAGGCCCGCCCTATTGCTTTGTCTCCGAGTTTGACATTAAAAAAATACGGCAGAACCGATATTAATCTTGCTGCCGCTGCAGCTACATTCATCGAAGCTCTAAAAAAGGCTGGAAAGTTTTTACTGCGGGGCAAACGACGACTCTCGTTACTCAGAACGTTTCGTACGTCAGTGCGACTTTCGCAGAAATGAATCAGTCAGCCGTGGAGCTTTAGTACCCGCATACGGCTCCCAACGGAAAGGTAATTCAACTTCCTAACAGCCGTTATGTCCATCTGTATGTCTTTTTGTTTGACTGATGAGTCATTAGACTGAGAAGAGCTCATATATCACACACGAGACAGCGAATATTTATCTAAATATTGCAGTGTAGACCATTACAGTCGTGAACATGTTATTTGAATTCTGGAAAACCGCAGCCAGGTTTCCAAACTTTGAAAGAAATAATCTTCATTGGTTGTAGAACATTTCGCATTAAAAGCTACGATCGGTTTCGTGTCACTACAAGAAACGTTCTGTTTAATAGGTCATCGCCGACAGGTAAATGCCTCAGAGCCACTCTCGATCTTTCGCGTCATTATGTGAACAAATCGTTAGCAGAACTGCGCCACATGCAAGAGGGTTGTTCAACATTAGCAGGCAATGCGGCACTAACCGCTATGCAATGGGAAAGATGTTTACAGGTTGCATGAGAGGCGATGAGAGCGAAAGCGACGCTATAGAGGGCCTGAGTGCTGGTGGTGGAGGGGGTGGGGGCGGCTGTACATGTAATAAACTTCATAAAAATATGTAAAAAGATTGAGCTCCATTAATAAAAGTACTGGAAGCGGGCATATCAAAACCAACATATTAATAAAATCTGAATGGTAGTATAAATTCCCTCTTTACAATACACAATTCATAAAATACGGAAGTGGCTAGTTAAAACGTAAGATATTAAAAAGCCCGAGCGGTAGTACAAATTCCCTCTTTCACAACTACATTACGATGTTAGTGAACAAACGCAAAGTATTAGTCTGGGGTACTAAAGACTCGTGATGATAAAATAGTGGGCTATAGGAGTAATGCTTACGTGCTTGGGTAGTCAAAATTTTGCCAAAAGACACTTTTGTCGCAGATCTGTGTGCACATTCAAGGTGGGATCAGGGAATCTTTTTAAGAGCACGATCAATCTCGAGTTCTAAAATATAAATATTACAAATGTAGTACACGCATATCTTTTGGATGTTAGTGTTGAAGTCATCAGTATCGCGCAAATGTGCGCTATGAGCCCACTTTCAGCTGGAATCGTTGATGTGTTCTCTAAAGCGGATCCCGAAGTTTCTTCCCGCCTGATCTATGTATGTGGAACTACAGTTAATGTAAGTGATACTGCGTATAGCTAATGACTTAAATGCATTCCATGCTGCCTGAATTTTTTTGCTTATATTCTTTGGAATGTACGGAGGTTCTAGGCAATACAGTCTGGAACCACGCGACCGCTACGATCGCAGGTTCGAATCCTGCCTCGGGTATGAATGCGTGTGATGTCCTTAGGTTAGTTAGGTTTAAGTAGTTCTAATTTCTAGGGGACAGATGATCTCAGAAGTTAAGTGCCATAGTGCTCAGAGCCATTTGAAACATTTTTTATGTAAGAAGCTGGAGTTTTATCCTTTGCAGTCGATCATTTTCCCATTCTGCTGAAGAATTTACCGTAGAACGGCACCCTGTGTAACTATTATCCCCAGTTGATCTATGTGGATTACAATTCTGACGGTTTAGTACTTCGATAAAAATATCACTTTTTTGAATAATTCATCTGAATAATGTATCTGTCATGTATTTCATTTTAAACGGAGCCACCCTCAAAGCGTTAAAAGCTTAGTCGAAACGCTAGTGTTCGGAACGCAAGTGTGCGGAAGCAAACAGTTTTGTTTTGGAAATTACGGACACCACATTCCCACTTTTGAGTATATGATCGGAGTAATAGTGCTCTCAATGTGTAAACAAACAATAATTATAGTTACATTTTTTTGTTCAACGCTGGTGAGCACAGTTTTTGACTAGCGAACAAATTAAATAGGAAACTCACTGTTAAGCTTTAGTACCCATGTCAAATTGTTGTTGTTGTGGTCTTCAGTCCAGAGATTGGTTTGATGTATCTCCCCACACTCATCTATCCTGTGCAAGCCTCTTCATCTTTGACTAACTATTGGAACTTATATCCTTCTGAATCTGTTTAGTGTTTTCACCTCTTGGTCTACCTCTACGATTTTTACCCATCACGCTCCCCTCCAATAGTAAATTGTTGATCCCTTGACGCCTCAGAACGTGTCCTACAAACTGATCCCTTGTTATAGTCAAGCTGTGCCACAAATTCCTCTTCTTCCCACTTCTGTTCAGCACCTCATTAGTTGCGTGATCTACCCATCTAATCTAAAAAAAAAAAAAAAATGGCTCTGAGCACTATGGGACAAACATCTGAGGCCATCAATCCCCTAGAACGTAGAACTACTTAAACCTAACTAACCTAAGGACATCACACTCATTCATGCCCCAGGCAAGATTCGAACCTGCAACCGTAGCAGTCGCGAGGTTCCGGACTGAAGCGCCTAGAACCGCTTGGGCACCGCGGCCGGCATCTAAGCTTCATCATTATTCTGTAGCACCACATTTCGAAAGCTACTTCTCTTTCTGTCAACACTGTTTATCGTCCACGGTTCACTTCCGTACTTAGCTAAATTCAATAAAAATACTTTCAGAAAACACTTCATGACACGTAAGACTATACTAGATATTAACAAATGTATCTTCTTCAGAAACGCTTTTCTTGCCTCTGTGAACTGTTATTTAACCTGCGGGCTGTTTTGCAAAGTAATACCCACTGGAACCGCACAGTTTCTAATGGCTTCCTCCATCTGAGTACGGATTTGATTCAGCTCTCTACGATAGTCCGTCCAATTCACGCCTGTATCCATTTGAACCTCCTTACATTCATGAAAATTTGGTCTATCTGTAAAACCCCACAACCCTGTCAACCCTGTCTTCCATCGCTCCAACCATACCTAACGCATACACTTCTCTTCTTTACCTGATCAATAGTTCTTTATCCGTGGTGGTGTTTCCTACAACACTCCCCTTCTAATAATGAACATAGAGTCACTTCTGGCGCATATATTCAAAGATAGACAATTTGTTTTAGAAAATCTTTTTTCTCCTTTCTTTTGCTATTGTCTGTCTGCACTTTATATCGTCTGTGCTTCATTCATCGTCGATTTTTTATAAATTAGCTGTATATAGATGCTAATTAAATGCCACAGCCCCTTGTGGTTTGGTTCTACTACATTCCATTACCTTGAATAATTTCATTTTATGAATATTACTCAGTAGGGTCTCATTGTGAATATACCATGTAGCACGAGCTGCACGTAGTTGTTTCAGCCGTTCGCAGTACCCATGCAGCAGTGTCTTTTTCGTTGGAGTTTTAAGGTCAGACGAGTCAATCGTCTTGACTCCTGCTTCTGTAACCGCTGCAACGGCATTACAAAGTCATTGTTTCTAACGTTCCTCAGGAAGATCGTATCATAAGTTTATGGACTGGTTTCATTGAACGGTAATTTCACCTCCGTATTTCAGCGGTCATTGTGACAAACTGATTATGCAGATTCCTCGGAGGACCCGGATTCGATTCCCAGTACTGCCAGGATTTTTCCTTGGTGGATCTCGACCAACGCGAGCAGCAATGTCGCGATACGATAAACCGCAATCGGGATAGGCTACAATCCGACCTTTATCAAAGTCGGAAACGTGATGGTACGCATTTCTCCTCCTTACACGAGGTATCACAACAACGTTTCACCAGGCAACGCAACTCAACTGCTGTTTGTGTATGAGAAATCGGTTGTAAACTTTCCTCATGTCAGCACGTTGTAGGTGTCGCCACCGGCACCAACATTGTGTGAATGCTCTGAAAAGCTAATCATTTGCATATCACAGCATCTTCTTCCTGTCGGTTAAATTTCGCGTCTGTAGCACGTCATCTTCGTGGTGTAGCAATTTTAATCGCCGGTAGTGTATTGCTAGACTTTATATTCCCATCCCATGCAGTAACGTGTAAACACTAGCCAGTCAGTCACCGTAATTCCTTGTAAACGCAGTCCACAGCATTATGGAGCCAGCAGGAGCTCGCAAACTGCCTTGTTGACAGCTTGTGTCCTAGGCTTCCTGGGATGTGCACTACAATCAAACCCTACCATCAGCTCTTATCAGCTGAAATTCTGAGACGTCTAACACCACCATGCTTCTTCAGTAACCTAGTGTCTAGTCAGTATGCTCCCGAGCCCAGGAGAGGCGCTTCAGACGCTGTAGTGGTGTTAACAAAGGCACTCCTATCACCTGCTGTCATAGCCTCACTGCCCTAATGGATTCGTTCGTTGTACGTACTGCATTGATTTCTGCTGTTATTTCAATCCCTCTTGGTCGTTAAGTAAGGGCCATCGGCCACTGCATTGCCCATATTGAGAGGTTATTCTTGAAATTTCCTGCGTTTGATTCACTCTTGACACTGTGGATCTCGGAATACCGAATTCCCTAACGCCTTCCCATGAGTCTAGCCCCAACTACTACTCTGCATTCACAGTCTGTTAATCCCGTCATGCTGCCGTAACCACGTCGGGAACCTTTTCATGTGAATCACCTGACTACAAATGAGAGATAAGCCAATGCACCGCCCTTTTATATCTTCTGTATGTCATACCACCGCCATGTTTATATGTGCATAGTACTCGTCAATGACGTTTTTCACCTCAGTGTATGTCCGGAAACCAATAAGTGCTGAGATAGCAAATAAATAAATAAATACGAGAGTTATTTGGAAAGTAAGGAACGATCGGTCGAGAAAGGCAAAATACAGTGAAAATCTAATGAAGCTATGCACAGATGCGTTGGGCACTGTGTCCAGTACGTCTGTCGATCGCATTATGTCGCTCTTTTCAGTTCTGAGTTCATAGTGAGAACGTCAAGTTGGTTAAAAATTAGCGTCTCCCGCCAAGCATGAGGGCCTGGTGAAGGCTTTCGCCTGAAGCAATGCAATCTACATAACATAACTGCCATACAGTTCGTTCTACATGACAATTCTGGCCGCATTCTGCAGGGCCAATGACGAATCTAATGCAGTATTTTCGGTGGAAAGTGTTTGATCACACACAATACAGCCCGTAATTGGCTACCCCTGAGGTTCATCTCTGCTCAGATGAACCGCTGGCTATGAAGACAATATTTTGACACAGACAACGAGCTGCAGTCCAGAATAGAAAATAGTGAAAACCACTGGCGGCTGTCTTGTATAACGAGGGAATTGAAAAGTTGGTACAATGCAGATATCTAAGTCTGAGCGGCAACTGTCTAGACATGTAGTACAACCCAGACACGAATTCACTTTTCCTCCATGCTCTAGTGTTACAGCAAATTTGATTTTTAATGCTCACGATGAACATTTTAAAAGTTCTAAAAAATGAAGAAATAACGCTCCGAGACGTGTAAGTTGTATCAGCCCATCAACCCGTCTCCCTTTCTAGATTACCACAGGGTCACATTTCGTACACGAACGTGGCAGGCGTAGGAAAGACCCTGCCCTGAACAGCCATGTCTGCAGCGTCCTCAAGTAACCAGATCCATTTTTTATTAAAAATATTTACAGCTGTCGTCCCGTTTGGGACTTTGGGGTCACCCAATTATTTTCTGCCAGTAGAGGATTTTTCAGGATAAAACGCACATAATTTTTCTAAAGAAACCAATCAAATGCCTGAAACGTCTGAAATGCTCAATTACATATGGAAGATGGCTGATATAGTTATGCTAGAGCAGCAAAAACCCTGCCACATCATTGAATTCTGGATTCTACAATACATTAGAATTTCAAAACAAAGATTTTCAAAAGCCGCACAGATTCTACCAAATTCTGCGTAGCATTTGTTTTTATGGATGTTATACAGTTAGTAATGTAAATAAATATTGACAGACGTATTAAAAACATAATATATGTGAAATTTCAGGAATCTGACAAATTTGGATGTTCTGCCTTTTTCTGTGAGTCATGTGATGTACAGTAGTGCCAAAATATTAAACTTACCGTTTCGAAAATATAGGTTTTCTCTCCTGCATTGCCAGTCCAAAGTCCAGTTGAGAAAGGAGGAGAGGGAGGAATAACAGATCTCTAAGAAGCCTTCATTCACATGGCCCATGTGATAGAACCATGGGGGGTCCCTTGCCAAGGGAACAGCGAAGACTACAACGATATACAAGGCAACGTGGGACTGGATGCTCCATACAATGGCAGTAAGCACGGAACTTCTCTGTTGGGATTTAATTAATGGACATGAAAAGTGGAGGTCGAGTTTTTAAGTTCAGGTCGGCAGTCTACTTGAGAAGAGGTGTAAGTTGCGCGATGAGCTGGTAACCCATCCACATAAAAATAACTACAGCTCCGAAGTCCATATGGAATAAGTAAGATAGATCACGAAGACGATGAAAAGATCTGATAAAGGGAAACGATTTAATGCTATAAAATGGTTCAAATGGCTCTGAGCACTATGGGACTTAACAGCTGAGGTCATCAGTCCCATAGAACTTAGAACTACTTAAACCTAACTAACCTAAGGATATCACACACACACCCACGCCCGAGGCAGGATTCGAACCTGCGACCGTAGCGGTCGCGCGGTTCCAGACTGTAGCGCCTAATACCGCTCAGCCACTTCGGCCGGCTTTAATGCTAATGATGATGGAATATAGGAGGAGTTTTTGGTACAAAGGAATTAGAAGTCACAGGAAATCTGAAACAAAGGAACAAAAACGTTGCTAAGACAACTAAAACAAAGAAAAATTAGGACAAAGAAAAATTTAAATAATTACACATTAATTCACAGTGGAGTCTAAGAAAGGCAACGAGTGGTGTAGCTACTCTTATGGAAGAAAAATGGAAAAGGAATATAGGTTTAATGACTATATAAATGAATGGATAGTAGCTGTAAGATTTATAATTAATAATTGCCATTTATGTGTCATAGGAGTTTTATATGCACCTGATGAAGGAAAATGTGAAGATTGTGAAATATTTTATGAAGAGCTGCAGATACAAGTCAGTCAGTACAGCAGACTTCAGTGTGAGAATTGGAAAAGTACAAATAGCAGATATAGTTGGCACATTTGGTGACGTAACTTTAAATGAAAGAAAGAGAGATTTTGCTACATTTTCAGTAAAAATTACAAATACTTTTTCTGATACAAAGACATAAATAAATACACTTAAAATTCAAGAGACTCATGCTCAGTAATTCATTATGTAACTGTCAATAGTACTAGTCAATAAAATTGTGCTCTCAAATTTGACATATTCCCATATTTAGGTATGATACGTCAAGAAAAAGTTCTCCGGTATAGGAGGCATGTTGGTTTGAGTCAGCGACAGTGGTATAGAGTAATTTTCCGCGGCAAATCCCGGATCTTTGCGGCAAGTGATTCTGGCCACCAGTTAGTGTTGTGAGAAAGAGGAAAACGTTACACACCGAAAAATTTCATAAGTGTCATCAGTATTGCATAGACGATATGGTGTGGGCAGGTTTTATAAACAGTGGACCAACACCACTGCATATTTTTGCACGAGGTACCCTTAGAGAATAGCGATTTTTAGGCAATCTTTAGAATGATGTCTGTGTGTTTACGTGTGCGATAGATCCCAACTTTCTGTTAATGGACGACAGAGCCCGGCTGCACAGGAACGCTAAGGTGTAGGGCGCAATGGAAAGTGAAGACATTGGACGTATTGCATGGCCCGCCTTCTCCATGAACCTGAAGCCTGGAGAGATGTCTGGACACTCTTGACAGACATGCTTCTCGACGAACACCCCCACTCAGAACAGCGGCAAGAACTACAACTCACCGTGAGGGTGGGGCAAAATCCCTAAGGACTCATCAACAATAAGGCAGCTAGCATTATATGTGCGTTAGTGCCCGTGTTATAGCATATTCCTTACTGAGAGTCCGATATCGACGTCTATGTTGTAAGTCTGACCTGTGTCAAACATGAAGTATTTACGTCTATGATCATGATTTCGGATGTAGTGAAGTCTGCACCATTTTTCTTTATAAATATACCACTCCATCTCTATTACGTATCAAATGTGTTTTATGGCGTCTGTCATTACCTGTGATTATTCACATCCAACAATGTCTCCGTTCCTTATCAGCTGTCAAGCACTGTAATTAAATTGTATGGAACCCTCACAGCGTGAGTTCAACTTGTACTTTCCCGGTTGTTTTATGTATGGTGCTGGTACAATGCCAGTAAAGGGAGCCGTTTATCACACATATTCGTCTAATTCAACTGTGTTTACGGATGCAGCGATACTTTTAAATCGTACCATCTACTTTGATACGAGGATATAAGCCTCTATCAGCTACGTTTCAGATTCTGGCTGCAGAGGGCGGAAACCTCGTTGTTAATCCACATTCCTCATATGCTTCTCCACGCTGGAAAATTCGTGAAATTTTCGCAAGAGGATTTGATTGGATGATACGACGAAGCTTTTACTGGCATATACGGAAAAGCAGACAGGGGCAGTGCTGGACAAAAGGTATCCGTCGGAAATCCAGTTTTAGTAAAAAGGAGAGAATAAAAGTAGAGTGATAGCATCTGTATCAGAAAAGAAGAGTTTAATGTCGTAGCAGTGCATGGAAGCCAAAGCGCACAAAGGTGAGTTTTAGCTAAAAGTGTAATCCGGAATTAATTGTTGCAAATTTTTTGTGGCTTCATCCGAAGAATGAGGTCTCGGGGGTCTGTTTATAGTTGGTATTTCACCGTGGAACCCTATTTGTTCCCATACGCAGTCACAAATGAGGACGCCGGTAAAGACATGTCCCCTAGACGGTCCGATATTTACAGGTATATGCTCATTCACGTGGACATCAATTGCGTCCAAGTTAAGTACTCTATATTAATTACTATTACTAAGCGAAGTAATATTTTGATATGTGCTGCAATAACTGCTTGACCTCCACCAGAAGTAAAACCACTGAACTGTCATACAGGCTTGCTACCACATAGACTGTATAAAAGTTTCGTGACGCATATTTTCAGTGCTGGGTAACATTATGTTTGTCACATTATTTAAATATCGATTAAATATAATTTTGTGTTCGAAAATGAATGTGGAAAATTACTGATGAGATATCTTCCATGATCCCAAAACCATGAGACCGACTAAAGTGAAAATATAAGTAGGAAACTATTGCGAGTAGTCACATAGCTCGCTGAACAGTGTATCGGTAATATTTACATATCTCAGTTAGGGAGCGCCCAAATAAAGATGTAGGCAATAAAGTGATTTACTGTAGTTTAAAAAATCTCAATAATGGCGGAACATACATGAGGTGAGAAAAGAATTGCAAAGTGATATGAACGTTTCTGACGTGATTATGAACGAACGACGGGAATTAACAGACTCTGAACGTGGAATGTCAGTTGGAGCTACGCGCATGGGACATTCCATTTTGGAGATCGTTAAAGCATTCAGTATTCCGAGATCCACAGGGTTAAAAGCGCGCCGAAAATAGCAAATTTCAGGCATTACCTTTCACTACGGACACCTTAATTACCGATGGCCTTCACTTAACTTCCGAGGAGAGCGGCGTCTGCTTATAGTTCTCAGTGTTAACAGAGAAGCAGCTCTGTGTGAAATAACCGTAGAAATCAATCTACACATACATATCTGCTAGGACAATGCAGCGACATTTGACGTTAATGGGCTATAGTAGCACACGACGGATGCAAGTGCCTTTGCTGACTTCACGATATTGCCTGGACCCGTGACCATATCGGTTACACCCAGGACGACTGGAAAACGGTGACCTGGTCACCTGAGTCGTGACTTCAGTTGATAAGAGAAGATGGTAGGGTTGGAGTATGGTGCCGACCCAATGGAGCCATGGGCTCATGTTCTCAACAAGACTCTGTGCAAGGTGATGAGGGCTCCTTAGTGATGCGCACTGTGTTTACATAGAATGGACTGGGTCCTCTGTATGTTCAGCTGCCACAGTTATGGAATATTTACAAATGGCTGTGCCACACGTCTCAGGACACAATTCTACGCGACTGGTTTGAAGAACATTCTGGACAATTTGAGTGAAAGATTTGGCCATCTAAATCGCCGCACAAGAATCCCATCGAACATTTATGGGACATAATCCAGAGGCCAGTTCGTGTTCAAAATCCTGGACTAACAACATTTTCGCATTTGTGGACACACAGAGATGCAAAATGTCTCACTATATCTACAGGTTGCAACGACTTGAGTCCATGGCATTTCGCGTTGCTGCATTAAAATGGGAGAAACAGGCCCGACACTGAGTTAGGTGGTATCGCATGACTTCTGTTACTTCCGTGTACAATTATTCTTTATGGTCTTGATTGAGCGTGGTTTTGCAGCTCTGACAAATTGTTTAAATTATTTAATCCCTTATGCGTGCGTCAGTTTTCCATTATTCCTACACTACTATAAAACTCCTGTGTTAGACCATTTCCACGCATCTCTATAAAACTTCAGCACGTTATGCTGTAGCACTCTCTGTACAGTGTTAGCGGTGAATTTTTCTTACAACTTTTTGCAAAATACCAGCTCCAGTTCCTTGCAGACGAATGGAAACACCGGTAGAAGCCGACCTCGGGGAAGATCAGGTTGGACTCCGTAGAAATGTTGGAACTCGCGAAGCGATACTGACCCTAGGATTTATGTTAGAAGGTAGATTAAGGAAGGACAGACGTACGTTTCTAGCATTTGTAGACCTAGAGAAAGCTTTTGACAATGTTGACTGGAATACTTTCTTTCAAATTCTGAAGTTGTCAGGGATAAAATACAGGGAGTGAAAAGCTATTTACCAATTGTATAGAAACCAGATGGGAGTCATAAGAGTAGAGGAGCACCAAAGGGAAAGAGTGGTTGAGAAGAGAGTGAAACATTGTTGTTATTCAATCTGTATACTGAGAAAGCAGTAAAGGAAATTTGGAGTAAGAATTAAAATCCATGGAGAAGAAATAAAAATTTCAAAGTTTGCGGACGACATTGTAGTTCTGTCAGAGACAGAAAAGGACCTGAGAAGCAGTTGAGTGGAATGGACTGTGTCTTGAAAAGAGGGTATAAGATTAACATCAACAAAGGCAAAAAGAGATTAATGGAATGTAGTCGAATTACATCATGGAATTAGATTTGAAAATGAGACGCTTAAAGTAGTAAATGAGTTTTGCTCTTTAGGAAGCAAAATAACTGATGGATGTTGAAGTTCAAAAATGGTTCAAATAGCTCTCAGCACTATGGGACTGGACATCTGAGGTCATCAGTCCCCTTGAACTTAGAACTACTTAAACCTAACCAAACTAAGGACATCACACACATTCATGCCCGAGGCAGGATTCGAACCTACGACCGTAGCGATCGCGCGGTTCCAGACTGAAGCACCTAGAACCGCTTGGCCACTCCAGCTGGCTGAATGTAGAAGTACGGAGGATACTAAATGTGGACTGGCTATGGCAAAAAATCTGTTAATGTCAAGTGTAGATTTACGTTTCAGGGAGTATTTGTGTGGAGTGTAGCCATGTAGGGAAGTGAAACACGTACGATAAACCGTTTGAATAAGAAGGCAGGAGACGCTTTCGAAATGTGGAACTACTGAACAATAAATGTAGTGCTACAGAAGAATGTTGAAAATTAGATAGGTAGATCACCTAACCAATGAGGAAGTATTGAACAGAATTAGGGAGAAGAGGAATTTGTGGCACAACTTGACTAAAGAAACATATCGGTTAGCAGGACACGTTTTGAGGCATCAAGGGATCAGCAATTTAGTATAGGAGGGAAGCATGGAATGTAAAAATGGTAGATGAAAACCAACAGATGAATAAACTAAGAAGATTAAGAAGTATGTAGGTTGCAGTAGTTATTCGAAGATGAAGAGGATTTCACAGGATAAAGTAACCTAGAGAGCTGCATCAAACCTGTCCCTGGACTGAAGACCACAACAGCAACAACTCGAAAATAAAGTAAAGAAATCCTGATAGCTGTAGAAGATATACAATCATTCAATCAAATACTTTGCCATCGTGTATGTGTACTTACAAGTAGAAAGAAAAGATGGATCTGGAGTAGTACCACAGCGAACTAAGGACAATAAAAACTTTCTCCAGACTCTCCATCTGAAATGGAACTCGAAAACAGTATAACTTACCCTTGCCATACACAATAAAGTGGTATTGAAAGAATAAGTGCACTTTGCAATTAAAGACCTGTGTTGCTGCTCTATTGGATGACGTGTATTATCTGTGAACAATGAAATATTCCAGTCGTGCTCACTGAACCCTGCACGTTTGTACTTCTGAGCCTGAATGAATTGAAAATGCACCTCATGCGGTAGCGAAAGAAAATAGCTACTCGTTCGTGAAAACAGGAAGGGAAAAAACTTCCGAGGAATTCGAACTTGCAACTGGCTGTGCTAAATGGGGTTCGGCCGGAGCAGAGGCAAAGCGTCAGGTCGATTGCGGCGAAATAATGGCTGCCGCGGCGAGACGGCAGCTTTTGCGTCGTCGGTGCGCATCAGGAAGCAAAACAGAGGAGCCAGGCGAGGTGGAGGCGTCGGTGCGGTGCGACGCTCGGCCGACGACTGCAGCCAGACAGACAGGGATTAAAAGGGCGGCTGCCTGCAGGTTGCCGTCGGCGAGGGGCTGATGCGACGCATCGCCCACTCCTCCCGCCCCCAGCCGCGTACATCAAGGGCCGACAGTCGGCTACATCTACATCTACATCTACATGACTACTCTGCAATTCACATTTAAGTGCTTGGCAGAGGGTTCATCGAACCACAATCATACTATCTCTCTACTATTCCACTCCCGAACAGCGAGCGGGAAAAACGAACACCTAAACCTTTCTGTTCGAGCTCTGATTTCTCTTATTTTATTTTGATGATCATTCCTACCTATGTAGGTTGGGCTCAACAAAATATTTTCGCATTCGGAAGAGAATGTTGGTGACTGAAATTTCGTAAAAAGGTCTCGCCGCGACGAAAAACGTCTATGCTGTAATGACTTCCATCCCAACTCGTGTATCATATCTGCCACACTCTCTCCCCTATAACGTGATAATACAAAACGATCTGCCCTTTTTTGCATCCTTTCGATGTCCTCCGTCAATCCCACCTGGTAAGGATCCCACACCGCGCTGGATTTATTCTAACAGAGGACGAACAAGTGTAGCGTAAGCTGTCTCTTTAGTGGACTTGTTGCATCTTCTAAGTGTCCTGCCAATGAAACGCAACCTCTGGCTCGCCTTCCCGACAATATTATCTATGTGGTCCTTCCAACTGAAGTTGTTCGTAATTTTAACACCCAGGTACTTAGTTGAATTGACAGCCTTGAGAATTGTACTATTTATCGAGTAATCGAATTCCAACGAATTTCTTTTGGAACTCATGTGGATCATCTCACACTTTTCGTTATTTAGCGTCAACTGCCACCTGACACACCATACAGCAATCTTTTCTAAATCGCTTTGCAACTGATACTGGTCTTCGGATGACCTTACTAGACGGTAAATTACAGCATCATCTGCGAACAATCTAAGAGAACTGCTCAGATTGTCCCCCAGTTCATTTATATAGATCAGGAACAGCAGAGGTCCCAGGACGCTTCCCTGGGGAACACCTGATATCACTTCAGTTTTACTCAATGATTTGCCGTCTATTACTACGAACTGCGACCTTCCTGACAGGAAATCACGAGTCCCGTCGCACAACTGAGACGATACCCCATAGCTCCGCAGCTTGATTAGAAGTCGCTTGTGAGGAACGGTGTCAAAAGCTTTCCGGAAATCTAGAAGTACGGAATCAACTTGAGATCCCCAGTCGATAGTGGCCATTACTTCGTGCGAATAAAGCTACAAGTGGGACACTGTGCACGCACCAGCGGAAGCAAAAGGGACACAAATTGCTACCGGTAGCCGAAAGTTTTAATGTTGAATGTTAGTAATTAATTTTTTTTATTGCTGTTACTTGTCTATGATCGTGGTTCATTCTGAACAGGCAAATAGAAACACAAAAGAAATATTTTAGACTGGTATTAAAATTCACTGTGAAAGCATACCAATGATACCATTCATGAATGACGTTATTATCAGTAGTGAAACTGTGGAAGATATGTAGAACGTTCTGAAACCGTTGAGCAGTCTAATGGGCACACAGTATTGATTGTGAGTAAACTAAAACGATTGTCCCAGGTGGGAGTAGAGCTTGCGCATTGGGCTCAAAAATGGCTCTGAGCACTATGGGACTTAACATCTGAGGTCATCAGTCCCGTAGAACAACTTAAACCTAACTAACCTAAGGACATCACACACATCGATGCCCCAGGCATGCGCAGGGGGGGGAGGGGGGGAGGGGGGGAGGGGGAGGGGGTTGCGTACAAACTTAAATATATGAGTAGCAGTTCATCCATTCAACGACTTATGTCTGTTATCGATATTTATACTGGCAAGATTTCGCTCCCATTCATTCCAAAACTTTCGACCACATTTTAATTTTTAATCTGAAGTCGAATAACATATGACGGAAGCAGTACTTCTCTTCGCCTGACATGATTACAGATTAATAATTTTCTGATCCTATCCCATCACTTGTAGTGTAAAATATTTCTTCTTGTCAAATGTATAATGATTCTACACCAACGGGATATATACTATAGGTTTTAATGAGTGAGGTTGCGAGTATCAGAATGTGTGACATAAATGGCCGCATCATTTGACTGCCGTGACTTACAAGCTTAACATTTGTACACGAAGGAGCTTAGACCTCAGCACGTGACATAAATTTCAACTTGATACGTCCATCCGTTCCTGAGAAAAAGGCATCTCAAGACGGAGGGATTGACATATACACTCCTGGAAATTGAAATAAGAACACCGTGAATTCATTGTCCCAGGAAGGGGAAACTTTATTGACACATTCCTGGGGTCAGATACATCACATGATCACACTGACAGAACCACAGGCTCTTAGACACAGGCAACAGAGCATGCACAATGTCGGCACTAGTACAGTGTATATCCACCTTTCGCAGCAATCCAGGCTGCTATTCTCCCATGGAGACGATCGTAGAGATGCTGGATGTAGTCCTGTGGAACGGCATGCCATGCCATTTCCACCTGGCGCCTCAGTTGGACCAGCGTTCGTGCTGGACGTGCAGACCGCGTGAGACGACGCTTCATCCAGTCCTAAACATGCTCAATGGGGGACAGATCCGGAAATATTGCTGGCCACCGTAGTTGACTTACACCTTCTAGAGCACGTTGGGTGGCACGGGATACATGCGGACGTGCATTGTCCTGTTGGAACAGCAAGTTACCTTGCCGGTCTAGGAATGGTAGAACGATGGGTTCGATGACGGTTTGGATGTACCGTGCACTATTCAGTGTCCCCTCGACGATCACCAGAGGTGTACGGCCAGTATAGGAGATCGCTCCCCACACCATGATGCCGGGTGTTGGCCCTGTGTGCCTCGGTCGTATGCAGTCCTGATTGTGGCGCTCACCTGCACGGCGCCAAAAACGCATACGACCATCATTGGCACCAAGGCAGAAGCGACTCTCATCGCTGAAGACGACGTGTCTCCATTCGTCCCTCCATTCACGCCTGTCGTGACACCACTGGAGTCGGGCTGCACGATGTTGGGGCGTGAGCGGAAGACGGCCTAACGGTGTGCGGGACTGTAGCCCAGCTTCATTGAGACGGTTGCGAATGGTCCTCGCCGATACACCAGGAGCAACAGTGTCCCTAATTTGCTGGGAAGTGGCGGTGCGGTCCCCTACGGCACTGCGTAGGATCTTACGGTCTTGGCGTGCATCCGTACGTCGCTGCAGTCCGGTCCCAGGTCGACGGGCACGTACACCTTCCGCCGACCACTGGCGACAACATCGATGGACTGTGGAGACCTCACGCTCCACGTGTTGAGCAATTCGACGGTACGTCCACCCGGCCTCCCGCATGCCACTATACGCCCTCGCTCAAAGTCCGTCAACTGCACATACGGTTCACGTCCACGCTGTCGCGGCATGCTACCAGTGTTAAAGACTGCGATGGAGCTCCGTATGCCATGGCAAACTGGCTGACACTGACGGCGGCGGTGCACAAATGCTGCGCAGCTAGCGCCATTCGACGGCCAACACCGCGGTTCCAGGTGTGTCCGCTGTGCCGTGCGTGTGATCATTGCTTGTACAGCCCTCTCGCAGTGTCCGGAGCAAGTATGGTGGGTCTGACACACCGGTGCCAATGTGTTCTTTTTTCCATTTCCAGGATTGTAGTATGATAATAAAGCACAAAAAAATTAAGTCATCTGATGTAATCACAGATTAATAGTTTTCTAATTTTTTCCTTTGGGTGTACAGTGGAACCTTTCTTGTCGGCAGGTTTCATGATTCCAGATCAATGGGATGTATCCCACTGATTTCGGTGACTGGGTTTCCGAGAATCAAAGTATCTGACATAAATGTCCTCATCTTTTGATCGCGTTGGCTTTAAAGCTAACATATATCATACTGCCAAAGGACATTATATCTTAATATGTGACATACATTTCAACTTGATACGCCTGTCCGTTCCTGATAAAAAGGAATCTCAACAGTCGGACAGAAAACAGATAAGAGTACCGCTTTTACTGTTAGAAGTAAGAGGTCCTGAAAAGGCAAACGTTATGAGGACTAGCAGAAATCAGATTAACAACAAACATAACATAAAAACATTGCGCACGATTAAGACAAAGTGGAGGAACTCTGCTGAGACAAAATTGACACATAACAGAGGAAACAAAGACGATAAATGAAGTGGAAGGTTAAACACAAAGAGGACATTCCTGGACAGCGGAAATCTACTACTACAAGATATCGGATTCAGTTTTAAGAAGAAATTTCTAGGAATGTACGTTTGGAGCACAGCAATGTATGGAAGTGTGATGGTGCGAAAATCCGAAATATGAACAATCGAAAATCTGAGTCGTGTCGCAAAGGTTGGATGTTAGAATTAGATGTACCGATAAAAAATGAAGTGTTCTGCTTAATCGGTGATGAACGTTCCGAAAACATTCATATGAACGGGCAGAATGACGGGACACGTATTTAGACACCAATTACTGACGTCCACAGTACCTGAGGGAGCTGTAAATGTTGAAATCATTAGGGGAAGGCAGAGACTGGAATATACCCACCAAATAATAGAGGACGTTCGGTGCAGCGAACTAAGTAGCACTTGCAAGCTACTTCCTCAATTATTTTCTGTATGTATTACAATCTCTGTCGTCCTCTACAGTTTTTACTGTCTACAGCTCCCTCTAGTACCCTGGAAGCTATTCCCTGATGTCTTAACACATGTCCCGCCATCTTGTCCCTTCTTCTTGTCACTGTTTCCCATATATTCCTTTCCTGTCCGATATCAGACTACCTAATTTTGAATATTCTTCTGTAGCACCACATCTTAAATCCTTCGATTCCCTTGTTTCCCATTTCTCCCACAGCCCACTTGTCATTGCCACTAAATCCTCTCTCATTTGTCATCTATCGTCGATAACTATTAAGTTATGATTTTTACAGCGCTATCTACTGCTACGTTTTGTAACTATTTATTTTTCTTCTGCCATACGTTTTCCCCCTTCTCCGATAATTTCCGTCACAATTTGACGTCGTTCTAACCAGCGGTGTTATCTCTACAGATCAATAATGGCTCTGAGCACTATGGGACTTAACATCTGTGGTCATCAGTCCCCTAGAACTTACAACTACTGAAACCTAACTAACCTAAGAACTTCACACACAATCCATGCCCGAGGCAGGATTCGAACCTGCGACCGTAGCAGCAGCACGGTTCCGCACTGAAGCGCTTAGAACCGCTCGGCTACAGCGGCCGGCAGTTGACAGTAATCTCATTAATTGACACCCCACAAGTAAAGACTAAATACAAGTTTCGGTTAATGCTGATAATCTTTGGGGAAAACTACAGACGAATCAAAGACGAGCGGTGTGAGTCGGGCGCCACACTGTTGAGACCGCTAACTACTAGGTCTCTCGTTAGGCAACACGCATATAGCATGCCGAATGCGATTTCCAGTAAAAACCAATCGAATCGTTAAATACTACCTCGGAAATCATTTGTGTGTGAACTCGTGCGAAGGTGTGAAGCATTTTGTTGTAGCATTTGGTGCGCTCTACAAATAACTAGTATCCGGAAACTTTAGTATGAGTACTGATCGTAGACTTGCTTCCAGAACCTTTTTATTCAGTTTATGATGCTATCGAAACAATAAAAATTAAGTGGCATCCGATTGTTTGGTATTTTCATTGTTAATAGAGCTGAATTCTTTACCATTCAGCACTTCGTTATGTACTGTTTGCTACGTGTGCATCACAGCTTGCAGCCAGCGGAGAAGAAATCTAATGGGACGACGCTAGGATACATATTCAGAAGGCAAGAGATAAACAAGCTGATTCCAGTTGTGATAAGGAAAGTGAACGCGGACATTAATTATTGAAATCTATCGTGCCTGTTGACCTCCGGATAACCTTTCGGGAGATAATAATATATTCAGAAATGTGCTGTGTACTTTTTTTTTTTTTTTTAGTCTGCATTCTTCTGACTGGTTTGATGCGACCCCAACGAATTCTTCTCCTGCATTAAACTCTTCATCTCATTTCATCTCATAGCAGCACTTGGAACCTAGGTCCTCAGTTATTTGCTGGATGTATTCCAATCTCCGTCTTCTTCAACAGTTTTTGCCCTCTACAGCTCCCTCTAGTACCATGGAAGTATTTCCCTCATGTCTTAACACATGTCCTATCATCCTGTCCCTTCTCCCTCTCTTTATTTGCCACATATTCCTTTCCTCCCCGATTCTGCGCAGAATCTCATCATTTATTAATTTATCAGTCCACCAAATTTTTAACATTCATCTGTAGCACCATAACCCAAATGCTTCCATGCTCTTCTGTCCCGGTTACCCCACAGTCCATGTTTCCCGTCCATACAGTGCTGCTTGCAAACGTACATCCCAGAAATTTCTTTCTCAAGTGAAGCCCTATGTTACATGCTGGTAGACTTCTCTTGGCCAGGAATGCGTATTTCGCCAATGATAGTCTGCTTTTGATCTCCTCCTTGCTCCACGCACCATTGGTTCTTTTGCTGCCCAGGAAGCAGAATACCTTACCTTCATCTTCTTTCTGACCATCAAACCTGATGTTAAGTTTCTAGCTGATCTCATTTCTCATACTTCCCATTACTTTCATCTTTCTTTGATTTACCCGCAAACCAGATTCTATACTCATTAGATGGTTAATTCCATACAGCAGATCATGTAATTCTACTTCGCTTCCACTCAGCATAGAAATGTCATTAGCAAATCGAATAATTGTTATCCTTCCTTTTATTTACATAATTACTTCTTCGATGTACAGATTGAACAATAGCGGCGAAAGACTTCAGCTCTGTGAGCCCTGTCTTACATCAGTTTTAATCTGAGTACTTCGTTCTTCGTCGTCCACTCTTATTATTCCCGCTTGGCTCTTGTGCATTTGCCATATTATCAGTCCCTCCCTATAGCTTAACACTATTTTTCTTAGAATTTCGAACTTCTTGCACCATTTTACATTGTCGAACGCTTTCCCGACGTCGACAAATCCTACGAACGTGACTTGATTTTAATTTAGCCTTCCCTCCATTATCAACCGCAACTTCAGAATTGCCTCTCTGGTGTCGCCACCATCTAACACACCCTCAACTTTCTTTTCCTCCTTGTGTGTATTATTCTTTCAGTAACTTTGATGCATGATCTATTAAGCTGATTTTGGGATCATTCTCGCACTTGACAGCTCTTGCAGTCTTCGGAATTGTGTGGATGGCATATTTCTGAAAGTCCGATGATAAACCACCGCACTCATATATTCTACACACCAATGTGAATTGTTGCATTGTTGCCACTAAAAAAATGTTCAAATGTGTGTGATATCTTATGGGACTTAACTGCTAAGGTCATCAGTCCCTAAGCTTACACACTACTTAACCTAAATTATACTAAGGACAAACACACACATCCATGCCCGGGGGAGGATTCAAACCTCCGCCGGAACCAGCCGCACAGTCCATGACTGCAGCGCCTTAAACCGCTTGGCTAATCCCACGCGGCATTGTTGCCACTTCCCATAATGGTTTTAGAAATGCTGATGGAAAGCTCCTATCCTTTCTGCCTTATTTGATCTTATGTCTTCCAAAGTTCTCTTAAATTCTGATTTCAATACTGGATCACCTACGTCCTCTATATCGACCCCTGTTTTCTCTTTTATTACATCAAACAAATCTTCCCCTCATAGAGGTCTTCAGTGTACTCTATCCATCTATCCGCCCTCTGAGTTTAACAGTGGAATACCAATTGCACTCTTAATGTTGCTTCCCTTGCATTTAATTTCACCAAAAACTGTTTTGGCTTTTCTGTATGATGAGTCAGACCTACTGAAAATGATTTCTTTTTCAATTTCTTCACATTTCTCTACCAGCCATTTCATCTTAGCTTCCCTGCAATTACTATAAATTTCATTCCTCAGTGACCTGTATTTCTGTATTCCTGAATATCCCTAAGCTTTATTGTACTTCCTTCTTTCGTCCATCAACTGGAGTATTTCTTTTGTTGCCCATAGCTTCTTGGCAATTACCTCTTTTCCACCTATTATTTTCTTTCCAGCTTCTGTGATTGCACTCTTAAACTGTACTGCCTACTGAACTATTCCTTCTTTCTGTATGTATAGCTTTACAGAACTTCAAGCGTAGCTCATCATTCTTTAGTACTTGCGTATCCCACTTCTGTGCGTATTAATTCTACCTGACTAATTACTGGAACTTCAGTCTACTCTTCATCACTACTAAATTATGATCTAAGTTTATATCCGTTCCTGGTACGCCTTACAAGCCAGTATTTCGAAATGTCTGGCTGACTATGATTTAATCCAACTGAATCTTCCCGTATCACCAGGCCTTTTCCAAGTATACCTCCTCCTCCTGTGATTCTTGAGAAGAGTATTTGCTGTTCCTAGCTGAAGTTTATTACAGAAATCAGTTATTCTTTCTCCTCACTTATTCCTTGTCCTAAGGCCGTATTATCCTGTGAGTGTTTCATCTACTCTTCTACTCCTTCCCCCACAACTCCATTCCGCCCCTCAAGACTATTTGATTTATGTCTCACCTTACGTACTGTATTACCCTTTCAATATCCTCATACACTTTTTCTCTTCATCTTCTGCCTGTTGAAAATACCCTATATTCATCTACCCAGAAATCCTTGTCTTCTTTCCATTTCACTTCATTGATCACTGGTATATCTAGAGTGAGACTCTGCATTTCCCTTTTCAGGCTTTCTAGTTCCTTACGACGTTCTAGCTTCTAACATTCCACTCTCCGACTCGTAGGAGGCTATCCTTTCGTTGTTTATTCAATCTTTTCTCGTGGTCCCCTCCCCGAATTCCGAATGGGAGACTATTCCGGTATCTTATATCCCGTATTGTTTACCAGCAGCAATAATATCCGGTCGTGAAAGCCTTCGTTCTAATGCATGTATTAATTTATCCTTATCTTATATCAAATAACTAATAAGTAACTTTGTGGTACTCACAGCGTCAGTTGCTAACAGTAGTTCTGAATGTTGAAATACATACAGATAGAAACGTTTACAATTTGGGCAGTCTTCAATACAATGACTATTCCGTAAATGACGATCCCTGACCGCCTTGAAAGACTGTAAATGTTATCAAATGGCAAAAACACAAAATGGGGCACTGTGTGTCGACGTTTCAACTTAAGTAGACCCGTCGCTGGAGCTCCGGAGCAGAGATGCTTGCATTTCAAAGACAGCGGCATAAACGGTCGTGGTGGCTGTAGGAAACAAGGCGGCGTGAATGCTGGCGCTCGTATTTTAAAAGTACGTCTGAATGGATGGCGGCCGATACCTCATTATCCTCATGAGTACTAGAAGCTCAGACCCCATAAATCACCAACACATAACTTGTGCGAAGGGCGTAGCTAATATGCAGACATGATGTGTTATAAAGCTTCGAAAACCTACCGAACGACTTTTTCACCCCATGGCACGCAGAATCGGTGATGTATTGCGTTCCAACAGTGAACTAACACGCTTATAAGCAGATAGTCGTTGTGTTTCGACTCAATTAAATATATGAGCATCAAATGGCGTCGAATTTGCTGTAAGTAGAGATTTAATAACTGAGATTACAGTTGTATCCAGACAGCGAAACAAAATAAAACTAATCAAAATATCCACGGGTGTACTGCCGGTCTATAGTGTCCAACGGGCACAATATTTCGGCGATCAAACATGTCGCCATCATCAGGTGAACTGACGGACTGAACTCCTGTGAACGTGCCGGCACGGAGATCCGTACGCTATGGCTGCTCAGGGGAAACTGGGTTCGGTCGCTGCGGCGGCCGATTTAAATACCCTCCGCACGCGGCGCGCTCCCTCCGCCGTCCGAGCAAACGCATAGTTATGACGACCACGGCGGACAGAGCCATCACACCGACGTCACCTCAGACGCCGTCGCAATCTGTTCCACCGCGCTACCGTGGCGCGGGGCGCGGACGGCGGAGGGAGCGTGCCGCGGGCGGAGGGTATTTAAATCGGCCGCCGCCGCGACCGAACCCAATTTCCCCTGAGCAGCCATAGCGTACGGATCTCCGTGCCGGCACGTTCACAGGAGCTCAGTCCGTCAGTTCACCTGATGATAGCGACATGTTTGATCGCCGAAATATTGTGCCCGTTGGACACTATAGACCGGCAGTACACCCGTGGATATTTTGATTATCAAATACGCCGGGAGAAACTCAAGAATCACAAAATAAAACTACTTTAAACACCACAGGAAAGAGAATAGGACAGCAATCGAAATGATGTGCCTAAAAATCCTCATCTTTGCTAGAAACCCAACAATTTACCGTGAATCAGTCACGCCAAGAATACCACATATATCTTTATTATAATCTAATTTGTCCTTTATGCCTGATGCATTGCAGTTAAAGTAAGGTAGTCACTTGCAGTTTGATGGAATGAAGACTTAGACATTTAGAGGAGTTATTTTCTACGTTCGAGATCGTCCTCAACTTTGTCGGCACTGTCACGTTGCCTGACAATAAAATACCCGTTACATCTTCTTAAAGGATACCAGTACTGTGTCACTTACCTGTGTTGGAGAAGTAGAATGTCCACAGAGAATCGATGTATTCTGTGACATGACAATGAATCTCTGCTGCTATCTCTTTCACAGCTGTTTGCGAATTCGTGTAACTCCACTGTCAGTTCGAGACACATTGACAGCTGAACCAAATTTTCCACCTCCTCAATGACTAAAAAAAAAATACACACACCTCCAGGTACCCTGCAGCAGATATAGTGATATTTTCGCTCTAGCAAGTGCTAATTTTGGCTCTTTGCTTCAAAAACGTTCAGTATGCTAGAGTCTTTGTTTCACTCTATTTCATTGCAGAGAGAGGTGAAATAAATCTGTGAAACAGCGAGGCTACACAAAGCACTCACAATTCTGACGAAAAGCAAGGAAGAAATATTCAAAGCCTTTTGTAGTTCTCTGAAATTCACACTCGTTTTACCTGTGAGCGCTGCCGCGTTTGTAGCAATGTCTACCCACAGAACTCCAAAGAATTTTGATATTCCATCACATTGTATGTTATTCATGTCCCTGGGGCATGGGATGATACCTTATTTTACGTTCAGTGGATGATTCGCTTCATTTCTTTCTTGAGCTATCACACCCAGTCCCGGTTTACGATTGTTTAACGTAATAAATCTTATCACAAGTGTATCTACTCATTCCACCACATCCTTCCAGAAGTAACTGATGGCAGTATTTTTTTTATTTATTCCTAACCGAGGCACAGGATATTAGCTAGGCAATTACAGCAGAATGTGGCTAAATAAAATATGAATTACAACAATAATAATTCATTAAATTTATTGATAACTGATGCACAGCTTATTTTCTAGGCAATTACGGCATAATGTGACTAAAGAAAATGTGAATTACAATGATTGTTATTAAAAGAAAGTGACGTAATAAAACAAGTTACAGCCGTAGAAGCTTTTCGCTTAACGTCATCTAACTGTGCCAATAGAGGACTGCCTTCACATTAGTTTAAAAACAAAGAACACGAGTCACTCATGTTAAACAGACAATCACGTTTGCAGACACAAGATAAATCTAAAGTTTTCATTCTATAGGATCTAAATCCACACACACCACATAACCTGGATTATTCCTCAGCGACGAACGGTCAGCTGAGCTGATAGCATACCCTTGTGGATGTCAGAATGATGTGCGTAACTGGGATGACCGGCAGTCAGATCGTTCCTCATGGGCACGTATGTCTTGATAAAATTGTAGCGCAACAAATAGCTAACAGGACAGAGGGGGCCGGAGTGAACGTGAGACATTGATGTTGCACCTTAGACACGTAATAAACTGAGGAGTCATCTGACTAAGAAAAAAAGTACAGGTGCAAATTAACCCCTATTTATAATACAAATCCCAGCTAACATACACTGAGGTGACGACAGTCACGGGATACCTCTTAACTGCGTGTCGGACCTCCTTCCCCCCGGCGTCGTACTGGAGCGAGACTTCATATGATGGACTCAACAAGTCATTGGAAGTCTCCTGCAGAAATACTGAGCCATGCTGCCTCTATATCCATCCAGATTTGCGAAAGAGTTTTATGCACGAACTCATCTCGCGATTACGTCCCATAATTCGCTCTAATTCTCCAGAATTTTTTTCTGACCAATTGGCAACAAGTGTGGCCCGGTGTCATGGCACATTGTCACCCATAAAAATTCCACCGCTGCTTGGGCTTGAAGTCTTTGAATAGCTGCAAATAGTCTTCAACTAGCCGATCATACCATTTCCAGTCAGTGATCAGTTCAATTGGACCAAACAACCCAATCCGTTCCATGTAAACATAAGCAACAACATTATGGAACCACCACAAGCTTGCACAGTTCCTTGTTGACAACTTGGGTCCCTGCTGACGTGGGGTTGGTGTCAAATGCGAGCCCTACCATCGACTCCTACCAAATTAAATCGGCAGCATCTGACCATACCACTACGTTCCAGTCACATACGGCCCAACCGGTATGTCGCGGGGCCTGGAGCTGCTGCAGGCGATTTCAAGCTGTTAGCAGAGGCACCCGCACCGATGGTCTGTTGCCACACTTCATTAACACCAAGTTACGCAGAACTGTGCGAAGGGATACGCTCATCGAGCGTACCACATTGATTTCCGGGTTTATTTCACGCAGTGTAGCCTGTCTCTTACCACTGAAAACTCTACGCAAACACCACTGGTCTCAGTTGTTAAGTGAAGGCTGTCATCACTGCTTTGTCGGTGGTAAGCCGTAATGCTTCAGTTTTAGTGTTCTCGGACCCTCTTGACACCGTGTATCTTGGAATTTTCTTATTTGCTAATGTTTTTCGGAATGGAATGTTTCATGCGTCTACCTCCAAATCCCAACCCGCGTTCAAAGTCTGTGCATTCCCGTCCTGCAGCCAAAATCACGTGGGAAACCTTTTCACAAGTATCAACTAAGTACAAGTGATAGCTTCGTCATTCCATTGCCCTTTTATACCTTTCATACTCGATACTACAATCATCCGTATATACGCATATCGCTGTCCCACGACTTTGTCATCACAGGATTTATTCCAATCTAAAAATGTGTGGAGAACAAATGGAAAATATTCAACGGCATCGTCCAATATGCCCTAGACGAGTACGTTCCGAGTAAGGTTTTGAGAGCTGGGAAAGATCCTCCTTGATTTAATAGCCGTGTTAGAAAAGCGCTACGTAAACAAAGAGCAATTCATCATAGATTCAAGAAAAATCAAAACCTAACTGACAAACAAAAGCTGAACGAAGCGAAAATGAGCGTAATGAGAGCAGTGAGAGAAGCGTTCAATGATTTTGAAAGTAAGACGTTGTCAATGGATCTGAGTAAAAACTCAAAGATACTTTGACGTATGCAAAATCTGAAAGTGGGTCAAATCATCTATTAATTTTCTCAGCAACCACACCGGCGTCGAAACGGAAGATAACAGAGAGAATGCCGAAATACTCAATTCGGTCATCCGAAGTTGTTTCACCGCGGAAGATCGTAACACTGCCCCTCTTTTCAGTTCTTGTACACACATGGAAAAGGCAGATATTGAGATAACCGATCGCGGAACTGAAAAGCAACTACAATCGCTTAGTAGTGGAAAGGCTTCAAGATCAGATGAGATACTTATAAGATTCTATAAAGATTATGCCCAAGAACTAGCTCCCCTTCTAGCAGTAATGTATTGTAGATCGCTTGAGCAACGAAAGGTACCTAACTACCGCAAAGAAGTGCAGGTCATTATCGTTTTTGAGAGAGGCCGTAAGACAGATCGTCACAATTACAGATCTTTATCGTTGACGTCAACCTGTTGTAGAATTATGGAACATGCATTATGCTCAAGAATTGTGACGTTTTTGAAAAAAAACACCTCCTCTATAATAATCAACAAGGATTCCGCGAGCAGAAATCCTGCGAAACTCAGCTTGCTCTGTTTCTGCATGAGATCCACAACGCAGTGGACAACGGCGCTCAGATTGATGCCGTGTTCTTTGATTTCAATAAGGTGTTTAACACCGTCCCACACTGCCGTTTAGTGAAATAAATACGAGCTTATGGAGTATCGGAACAGATCGGCGATTGGATTCAAGACTTTCTTGCAGACAGAACTCAACACGTTCCTCTTAATAGAACTAAATCGACAGATGGAAAGGTAATATCCGGAGTACCACAGGGAAGTGGGTAGAACCGTTGCTGTTTACAATATACAGAAGCGGTATATAGTAGAAAGCGTCAGATGCTCTTTAAAGCTATTTGCAGACGATGCAGTTGTCTATATCAAAATAGAAACGCCAGAAGGTAGTAACAATTTGCAGAACGACCTGCAGAGAATTTATGAATGGTGCAGACTCAGTCAATTAACCCTGAACGTAAGTAAATGTAACATATTGCACCTACCTAGGAAAAGAAACCCATTACTTTGCGGCTACACTATTGATGACAAAAATCTGAAGATAGCATGTGCCGTAAAATATCTGGGAATAACTAACTATCCATAGTGACTTTAAATGGAATGACCATATAAAACAGATAGTGAGAAAAGCAGACACCAGACTCAGATTCATCGGACGAATCTTAAGGAAAGGATTGTTCAAAAAATATCAATTTCTTGATCTACACAGTTTAATTTATGTTGTGTGAGAATATTATTGTGATAGCAGCTTAAGAAATGCCTTTAAATTGATAAAGTGATTAACAATACTCTTGGAAGCCACTCCCACCTTTTCTGATATTTGGGAAACTGCCTGCTTCAGCAGAATTTTTGTCAGTGTGAAGGCTATATTCTTTCGATATCTTTGGCTGACGTCTATATCTCTGCCTGACATCTATATCTTTGCCTGAAACTTTCTTGCATGTGGTTTATTTACGTTTTCACAATACTAACACATGTTAGTAGGTGGATGGTTGAATTCGCAAATCTTTACGTGGAAGTCAAGATTTATGCATAAAGGGTAGTGGAAAAACTGTGTTTAGGAAACGGAGGTTTCATGTAAATCGGTTTACCAACAAAAAAAAAGAAAGCAGCAGATGATAACATCGTCTCTCAGCTTCAGCATTGAAAGTTGGAACAGAAGAATTGTACAGATGCGTGTATGATGTTGATACGGATTCCACTGGATTCAGACATTGATTTAGAGCCTCTCTGCCAGGCTATAAATTTTTCATGCTCGTGTGTTAGCTGTAAAAAAAACAGAATGATGATTCTTGTTGCGGCTGGACCCCGCGGAGGTTCGAGTCCTCCCTCGGGCATGGGTGTGTGTGTTTGTTCTTAGTATAATATAGGTTAAGTAGTGTGTAAGCTTAGGGACTGATGACCTTAGCAGTAAGGTCCCATAAGATTTCACACACATTTGAGCATTTTTGATTCTTGTTGAAGAAAGAAGAGTGGAAATAATTTCAGATTTTAAATTAATTTGTAATTCGTGTGGCTATGAATTTTCATTTTCCTTCTCCAAAAAAAACTGACACCGGTACCTATGAAAGCAATTTTACGTTAGTATATACTCTGACATGCCTTGGACTTGGCAGGTAAGAAGGTAATTTATTGTGTGGTTTTCTTAACCTGCCACCATCTTCTGCAAGGTTTGAAAAACTAAATAAAGAAATGGCTGATGCTGTATGCGATACTGCCAAAGTTTGTATGCAGAAAGCATTGGAGGAATTGCTGGAAATAAATCAAAAAGAAATAGATCCTGGGGTTGATATTCATTACAGTGCATATTTTATAAGTGATACTGACCTGTGTGTGTCTATAGATGGGATCTGGGTGAAAAGAGGTCACACATCTCTGTATGGAGTTACATCTGTTATTGGTATTGACTCAGGTAAGGTTTTGGATGTAGAAATTATATCTAAATACTGCCACCAGTGTGCAAAGAGGAAAGTGTCCAACAGTGAAGACAGTGTGAAACTATGGCAAGAGAAAAATGCAATAGCATGCATTAAAAATTATAGTGACTCAAGTGGGTGGGGGAGGCTGCTGCAGTTGTGAGGATGTTCTCCAGATCTGAGGACCAGTATGGTGTTAGATGGACTAAATACGTTGGTGATGGGGTCTCCTCTAAGTTAAAAGCTGTTATAGATCAAAATCCATACAATACAACAAAATAAATATGGGAATGTGTTGGTCACATTCAAAACAGGTTTGGTGGTAGGCTTCGTCGCTTGCTGAAAGAGAAGACAGGTGAATTACTTGAGGATAGAAGACCACTAATAAGAAAAGGCAGGTCTTCTCTGAAAGAAATTGATTTTCTTCAGTTATTTTATGAGAGAGCTACCAGGAAAAACACACATAATTAAGAGGCAATAAGGCGTGCTGTGTGCATTTTTTTTTCACAAACTGTCCTCAGACCAAACAGCAATGTCCAGTCTGTGTCCGAAAGACGATTGGCGTCTGTTCAGCAACAGAAATTATTCACATAAGTACCCTTCACCGAAACCTGTTATTAATGCAAATAAGTCCACTTTCGGGTCTCTAGCAAACGCTGATGTATTGAGAAAATGTCTTCATAGAAAGACACAAAATGAAAATGAAAGCCACAATAATTTAATTTGGATTAGATACTCGTAAAGGACATTCTGTGGACTTGAAGTACTCGAAATAGGTGTCTATTATGCAATTTTGTACTACAATAACGGAAATAATGGCAGAATTGAAGTGCTGAAGAGAGTTGGTATAGATCCTGCGGTGTTTAAAACAGAGCCATTTTACCCCATCGACAAGAGCAAGGTCAAGAAAGCTAGCAAATCAGTGCCTTACTTGCAAATACAGGCCAGGCACATTCGAAGAGAAGAGAAACCTGGAGGATGAGGAGTATCAGTGAGGAAGATTTTAAAGTTAAGGTAAGCTTATTCATGTAGAAGTATGTGAAGATGATCATTGAACTTTATTTTCTGTGTCTAAATTTTTTAGGTAATTGGAAGCCTTTTCTCAAAAAGTATATGCGCCAATGCTATGAAATTTTCAGGAACTGTTCGCAACGTATTGCTCTCTCCCTGGAACGAAAAAATACGAGACCCTGCAATTACATTCAGATTTCTAGATGACAGAATGTAGAAAAAAGCGCTAAATTGAAAACTCTGTTAATGATACAATTTGTACCATAATTTAATAACAGTAGTTCAGTGGTCTTATAACCTTCTCAGGGCACTACAATAAAATTTCCAGATTATTTGCATGATCAGAATTCGAGTTATGGCTTTTTACAAAAATAACAGTAAAAAATTAAAAATTCAAATTTGTGGCAAAATATTAATCCTGCATATTTTATTAAAATTTTCCGTTCAAAGCAGAGCTCTTTTGTTGTGACACAGTCAAAATTATAGATTTTTACATAAATAACTACGGTTTTTTAAATAAATGTTGACATTTTACGTTAACCAATGAGAAGCCCCTTTATAGTATTTTACATAAGAGGTGTTCACTCCATGTAAACTGTTACCAGAAAGTCGGTCCACCACCTACGAAGACAGAAAAGAATACCCGAATAGAATGCAGCTGCGTCACTCCTCACTGAATGCACAGATCGTTATCTGTTGCTAATTTCCTCTTATACAGAATTCTATGGAGGCGGTCCATTACCGAAAAACGCTGTCCTTTTGAAATGTATTTTGACCGAACGGCACAGCTAGTAAAAACACAGATTCTTCACTAGCGCCAGTGCTTTTCGTGGCAGATGATAGAACTTCCTTGAACGTAGGTTTTATGGAAAACTTACCGTAATACGACTCAGAGGTGCCAAGAGAAAATTCCGGTTTGATCTAGCATTGTACCTAAAAAGCGAAGACTTTAATATACAAGCAAATGGCTTAACACAAAGACAGCCAATCACTGAAGCTATTTATTACAAGTATTAAATATTTATTGAGCGGTAGGTATAGAACTCAAACTGTGATGCATTTAGTCGGTTATGAATGATACATGAGACGAAATAGTCCTGCAAGGTGACTGATGCACACATTACACGAGGAAATTAAAAGAAATTGTTCCTTGCTAAGCTGCGAAATTGATCAGGAGTGCATAAGCAGTTTCAGACATTAGACACCATCTTCAGCTACATTCTCGTTCGGTACAGTCGACTGCTCCAGTATATGAGTACCGGAATCATTTTATTAGTCGATAACTAGTCAGTAACTAGTCTATGGCTGATTCCCCCGATGTGACACGTAACTGATTTTTCGTTTGATCTGGAATCCATGAAAAAGTTGGTTCAGGTGTCCTATTACTCCGACCTCGTTCTCAGCTGAAACCATTCTATCAAGTTCACTGTTGTCTACACGTCCGAGTTTTAAGCTGCTTAATTTTTAGTTACTGCTTTCTAATGTGTAGTTAGCCTGTCGCACATGCAAAGACGTTGCTAGTCAATGTTAGTAAAATTCGTTATACTATTCATACGTACTAAGTGGTTGACAGCTAGACAAACACTCTTCACTCTCGGGCGTATTAGATATGACATCAGTACTCGTTTTATCTAACCATTTGGTTCTACATTAGCAATAGTTACATGTTGGATTAAAAGTTTTCAAGGCTTCACTATAGTAACAAAGCTCACTGTGTACCCAAATTGAGTACATATTGCGGTACAAAGTAGTTTGTTGAACGTGACGAACTTCATGCTAAAAGCTTTATTGAAAATAACCTTTTCTTCGCTTGAACTATATATCTAATGTGTTCGCTATGTCATTTTCGATACAGGTTGTAATTCGTAGTTCGGTATTAAGCTATTTCAACCGAATGACTCTCGCGTACTTGTTGTCAAGTTAAAGTTTGCTAAGTTTCTGTTTAAAATCAGTTCCGTCTTCCTTTTACAAGTCGAATTTATAATAATGTCAAATATTTCAGACTTACTGAATCGAAATTGATGATCAACTTTTGTGGTTTTCCTTGTAGTCATCAGTCTGAAGACTGGTTTGATGCATCTCTGCATAGTACTCTACCCTGTGCAAGCCTCTTCACCTTCGAAAAACTACTGCAACCTACACCATTCTGAGTCTGCTTACTATATTCATCTTTTAGTCTCAATCAATGAATATTAATGCCAACACTTACTTCCACGATTAAATTGGTGATCCCTTGACGTCTCAGAATATGTCCTATCAACGAACCCTTCTTGCAGTGAGATTGTGCCATAAATTCCTTGTTCCCAAATTCTGTCCAGTACCTCCTCATTAGTTACGTGATCTACTCATCTAATCTTCAGTATTCTCTTGCAACATCACATTGCAAAGCTGCTGTTCTCTTCTTGTCTAAGCTGTTTATCGTCCAACAGACAGAACAGACTCCCTGGCACTTAAATCTACATTTGAAATTAACAAATTTCTCTTCTTCAGAAACGCTTTTCTTGCCATTTCCAGTCAATATTTTATATCCTCTCTACTTCCGCCATTATAAGTTACTTTGCTGTTCAAATACCAGATGTCATCACTACATTAAGTGTCTCGTTTCCTTATGTACTTCCCTCAGCATCACCTTATTTAATTAGACAACATTCCATTATCCTTGTTCGGCTTTTCTTGATGTTCACCTTCTATCCTACTTTCAAGACACTGTCGATTCCTTCCAAATGTCACTAGCTGTCTGTCAAAGAATTGCAATATCATTGGCAAACCTGGAAATTTTCATTTTTTCTCCCTGACTTCAGTTCCAACAACAGATTTTTCTTTCGCCTCCTTTACTCTTGCTCAATTTACTGACATGGAAGATCGGCTACAACCCTGGCTCATTCTCTTCTCAACTTTGCCGTCTGGTTTCTGTACAAGTAATTAGTTTTAGCGTTCTGTATTTTATCCGTGCCATGTCCAGATTTACAAAGAAGGTATTCCAGTCCACATTGTAAAAAAGCTTTCCCTATGTCAACAAATGCTATAAATATTGGTTTGCTTTTCCTTAACCTATCGTCTTCGAAAAGTCGTGGGGTCAGAATAGCCTCTCGTGTTCCTACATATGTCAGGAACCCTAACTGCCAGACTTCTAACGACGGCTGCTGAGCTTCATTCTTCCTTGGGCAAACACTGTAGTTTATCTTCACAGGGTTTTATCATATTCGTGACGTATCAGTCTGTTGCGTCTGACATCAAGCGTGTAAGGAAGCCATAGTTGCACGGTTTCTATTTCATAAAAACACTGAAGCGGTGGCGTCTCCTAAACAATATGAGAACTTATCCATTGTGAACTTCACTCCTGGTTTATATAGCAGAGGACATTTACCGTTCACGGCTTGCAGTGATCTTGCCTGCTTTCTTTCTTTGCAGCCAGGTAGTTCCTTGGAACGTGCTATGAACTTGTCTGCTACCTTTCTACCCTCCTGGAAATTGAAATAAAAACACCGTGAATTCATTGTCCCAGGAAGGGGAAACTTTATTGACACATTCCTGGGGTCAGATACATCACATGATCACACTGACAGAACCACAGGCACATAGACACAGGCAACAGAGCATGCACAATGTCGGCACTAGTACAGTGTATATCCACCTTTCGCAGCAATGCAGGTTGCTATTCTCCCATGGAGACGACCGTAGAGATGCTGGATGTAGTCCTGTGCAACGGCTTGCCATGCCATTTCCACCTGGCGCCACAGTTGGACCAGCGTTCGTGCTGGACGTGCAGACCGTGGAGACGACGCTTCATCCAGTTCCAAACATGCTCAATGGGGGACAGATCCAGAGATCTTGCTGGCCAGGGTAGTTGACTTACACCTCCTAGAGCACGTTGGGTGGCACGGGATACATGCGGACGTGCATTGTCCTGTTGGAACAGCAAGTTCCCTTGCCGGTCTAGGAATGGTAGAACGATGGGTTCGATGACGGTTTGGATGTACCGTGCACTATTCAGTGTCCCCTCGACGATCACCAGAGGTGTACGGCCAGTGTAGGAGATCGCTCCCCACACCATGATGCCGGGTGTTGGCCCTGTGTGCCTCGGTCGTATGCAGTCCTGATTGTGGCGCTCACCTGCAAGGCGCCAAACACGCATACGACCATCATTGGCACCAAGGCAGAAGCGACTCTCTTCGCTGAAGACGACACGTCTCCATTCGTCCCTCCATTCACGCCTGTCGCGACTCCACTGGAGGCGGGCTGCACGATGTTGGGGCGTGAGCGGAAGACGGCCTAACGGTGTGCGGGATCGTAGCCCAGCTTCATGGAGACGGTTGCGAATGGTCCTCGCCGATACCACAGGAGCAACAGTGTCCCTAATTTGCTGGGAAGTGGCGGTGCGGTCCCCTACGGCACTGCGTAGGATCCTACGGTCTTGGCGTGCATCCGTGCGTCGCTGCGGTCCGGTCCCAGGTCGACGGGCACGTGCACCTTCCGCCGACCACTGGCGACAACATCGATGTACTGTGGAGACCTCATGCCCCACATGTTGAACAATTCGGCGGTACGTCCACCCGGCCTCCCGCAAGCCCACTATGCGCCCTCGCTCAAAGTCCGTCAACTGCACATACGGTTCACGTCCACGCTGTCGCGGCATGCTACCAGTGTTAAAGACTGCGATGGAGCTCCGTATGGCACGAAAAACTGGCTGACACTGACCGCGGCGGTGCACAAATGCTGCGCAGCTAGCGCCATTCGACGGCCAACACCGCGGTTCCTGGTGTGTCCGCTGTGCCGTGCGTGTGATCGTTGCTTGTACAGCCCTCTCGCAGTGTCCGGAGCAAGTATGGTGGGTCTGACACACCGGTGTCAATGTGTTCTTTTTCCATTTCCAGGAGTGTATGTTGACAGGTAGTTCCTAGTGACTTGTATTACACCCTTGTAACCAGACGATTTGGCCAGTGATCATGTACACTGAAAGAATTGTTCTTATTTGGAGCCTTATGTATCAGTATTCCTACAAAGGCATAAATCCTTTTCATTAATGGAAATGACATTTAGCCTAACTGCCTCTTCATTTGAATGTTTTAGTAATACGTCTGTGATATCAGGTGTAAGTATTAACGTGAAGGCTTCTCCTGGACAATGACAAACACGGGATGGAGTTACTCCTGTCTGCTCCCTGAGTATTTTAATGTTGCTACATAAGCTTTTAGCATAGTAAAGAGAAGTGAGACAACTGCCGTGAAGTACTGCTTTACAAGCTGCAGGCTGGTAGCCGCAGTGTGGCCACGTGGGCGTCGGAATAACATTTATGTAAGGAGACTGCAAGACCAAGCTATCTGCACTCAGCGGAAAACTGTACCAGGCAGCAGTACTAATCATAGCAAGCAGTTCACTGTCACTACACCAGGATCTGTCTCCACTTATGAGCGACACGACTAAAATAAATAAGTCTCAAAACCACGTAAATATGTTTGAATTTTAAGGCACAGTAGCTACGTTTCGCCAGAGTCCTACAGCACCACCAGAACGCCAAGGCCAAGCCAGATAGCAAGCCCATTTGCATCGACAGCAGCATTCATTGGTCCGAGACTGGGCTGCGCCTGTTACTGCGAGTAATTCCTCATGAGACTTAGTGACACAGCACTGTCATCCGGCCATGAAGTCCTTCTGCTGCCAGCGCTGAGTCCCTCACGGGAGGTTGTGCCTCAGCACCAGATACCAGAGGGCAGTGGGTCGAATCTCAGCCTCAGTAGTCTCCATGCACCGCCATGGTGATGCATGCAGGGCCGAGGGTGAGCACCCGGTGCCATCGACGACGGCATATTTCTGATGTCATGACTGTAGCTTATAGAGGCCTCTGGCCTACCACAGGCCTATTGCAGCAATTTGGGGGCCTACGCAGCACCGTCTTACCAGCGTGGAAGTCATCTCCCACACGTCAGTGCCGCACAGGCTCAACAGAGCGAGGAATTTTTGTCTCGCTGAGCCCCAACAGACCATGTACAGAAGTTGAAAATAGAATTCTTTACCGTCAACAATGTTTCCACTGGGCCCTCTTGGCTGTCTCACCCCCATCATTCACCCCGCAAAGTGCAACTGCACGCTTCACTATATTTGGAAGAATCCTCCTAGTCATTCCTTCTTTCAAAGTTGGCCCCAGTCAATTCTTGCTGGTCACTTATCGAAACTACATTTTCTCCGTCTTTATCGTGTCTAACGTCTATATCAGTTTCTTCATCTGAATCACACTCCTTATCATCCTCATATTCACTCTCACTCTCTGGGTTAGAACCTTCAACTAAATTTCATATTTTAAACATTACTGAATCTCGATGTGAAAAACAGGGAACCGAAGCAACTCACTGGAAGCATACAATGTAAATAACAGCTGAATGTCATCAACAATCTCTTCTTCTGAAAGCAAGAGTATTGTGGAGAATATCAAGAACTCCTGCCCACAAGAAACAAACTTGCGTTTTCGTAGAGATAGGAAATAAGTCTTACATAAAAAATTATTCTGCAGCAAGAAAACGTGTGGGGGAGGGGGGGGGAGAATCTTTTGTTGAACAAATATTAAAGGATTAAGTTTTTCCTTTCAAAGGGGGAGGTTTCCACAAAATTTGTTTTCACTTAAGTTTCGTGCAATATTCAATAAACAGTGACTCAAATGGAAAATGATGTCATTTACTTGGGTGGAGACAAAGCAACATAGACAGCTATGGGTTCAACAAATTCCACCTCCCCTCCCTCCAGCGTAGAAGACCTAGGATTAAAGACATTGTAAGAGGAACATTAACAAAAACAAAACAAAAGTAATGGGACATAGCCGAAATGAATCAGAGGATGCTGATGGAATTAATTGGGAAATAGGACATAAAGTAGTATATGGATTTTGTTATTTGATCAGGAAAAACCTGATTATGGTCAGGGCACGGAGATTATGAAATACAGATCGAAATAACAAGAAATGCAATGCTGAACAAAAAGTTTATTTATATCAAGGCGAATAAAATCCCCTGCTGTTGTAATTTCAATTATCCTGTTTTTGAATAAACCCTACCTTAGTTTCAGGACACTTGAGCAGTGGCCGTCTCGCCTTGATGCCGTTTGTTCTTTCGAATTTTGTCACAATCGAGTGGCGTCTTATTACTCCCTGAGTTACTACCATAACGAGACGCTGACGCATTAGGAGCTCTGCCTCTGCCTAGTGATAAACGTGGAATTGCTACGTTCATAGGGATGGCGAATTATTTGAGGCGTTTTGTCCCTCATTTTACTCAGTTGGTGACTCCCTTAAATGAACTGCGCTGGCAAGGAGTGCGTTTTTAATGGGGACCTGCCCAAGAGGCAGCGTTTGAGCACATTAAGACCGCTATAGCCAATCCTTCCGTTCTAGGAGTATCGGACTTTAATAAAAGGTTTATTGTCCAAACTGACGCATCTAATGCGGATATTTCGGCTGTTCTCCTCCAGGAGTTTGAAGGTCACAGGCAGCGTACGCGTCTCGTCGGTTAACCAGTGCCGAAGTCAAGTATTCTGTGTACGAGTGCGAGGCGATGACCGTTTTGTTCGAGCTGGAGAAGTACCGCTTTTACCTTGAGCATTGGGTGTTTCCGCTGGAAACCGACAATCAGGCATTGAGCTGGGTGTCAGCCAGGCCAGGTAAAACTGGCCGTATCGCCAGGTGGGCAGTACGCATTTCTGCATTTCAATTTGATGTTAAACACATAAAAGGCACTGAAAATATCCTTGCAGATGTCGTCAGCCGGACGTCACTGAGTCTACACCTAGTGAGGGCACCCGGGAAAAAGAGGAAGGCAGTCTTAGTGGTATCGTATGACGTGAGATTCCTCATTTATTTGATGATGTTGCTCAGCATCAGGATCAGGACCCTACTTCGGCACCCATTAAGCGACGACTGTTGGCTGGGAAACTGTTAGATGATTACTTATTAAGAAGGGTATTTTGTGTAAAAGGGTGGTAAGTGCTAAGCAATTCAAGATCTGTTTCCCAGAAGCTATGGTCCACCCTGTTTTTCATGATTTTCATGATTCGATGGTTAGTGGGCACTTAGAAACTTATAAGACCTTGCAAAAATTTTAGGAGCATTTGACTTGGCCCTCCATAGACCGTGACGTGCGAAAGATAGTTTCTCGATGTCGGTTGTGTAATGCAGCCAAACTCAAGAAAGCTTTTCAACAGCGTCTGTTGCGTTCTGAGCGCGAATCTTGTCCTATGCACAAACTCTATATCGATTGTTTAGGACACTTACCTTGTACTAAGGGAGGTCATCGGTACGTATTGGTCATTATTTATGGGTTTTCGAGATTTACCTGGTTTCTTCCGAGACGTAACGTGGCTGTTACCACCACTACTTCCCATTTAACTGTTGTTGTTAGTGTTTTCGGACCCCCCGCAAGCAAATCGTTAGTGATAATGCGAGCGCCTTCCTTTTGGCTCCCTTCAAGGCCTTCTGCTTTCAGAACGATGTTAAGCATGTTACTACTACGCCGTATTATCCACAGTGAAGTTTTGCAGAAAGGATAAATCGAAATCTTAAATCCACATTGATTTTTAACCATCGGAAGACGCCTAATAATTAGGCATCTAGTCTTCTTTGGCTCAGTTTTGCTTTCAATACCGCCAATCATGAGGCCTTGAAAGCTACTCCCGCTTCCTTGATCATTGCCTGTCCTCTTAATTCCCCCTTTCGAACTTGTGGGGCATTCAAGATTAATTTCGGCGGATATTACCCCTCAAGTCATCAAGGAGAACTATAACCGTGCGAAACATAACATTCTCAGGGCCATTACAAAAAATCTGAGCGATACAATCGTAATCGGTGGGCCTTTGGGCGAAGGCCAGGAGATTACGTCTATGTCTGTAATTTTCCCAGGAGGTGGTGTGTGTCGGAAATCTTAGTAAATTCACTCCCCGGTTTTTCGGCCCGTGCACCATTGTGCGTATTTTAGGCCGTGTTAATCTGCTGGTTAAGGATAACTGCACCGGTAAGCAGTACCGACTCCATCATAGCCAAGTTAAATTTGGTTAATCCAATTGTTGAGTTAGCCCCACTGGCTTGGTGATTGAGTGGGGAAGGTAGAGCCGTGGCTGGCTCTCACTGATGCCTTTTGTTCTTTGGCATTTTCTCACAATCGAATGGCATCTTACTTCTCCCTGAGTTACTACCATAACGAGTTGCTGACTTGCCTCCATCAGTGCCAGCAGCAGCGCTTATCGATACTAGTACTGCTGTACCATCTTTGGTGTGACCGCTGTATTTCCGTGTGGTGGTGTGTGTGGCAGTCAGTCGGTTGGGACAGAGCAGCGAGGACGTCTCTGTGGCTCAAAGGTCAGGCTGGAACCACTGGCGGTAAGCATGTGCGGTCGGACTGTGAGGCGCTAGCTGCGATAGCTACAATGTTCGTTGCCTACCGAACCTGGACGCTGAAGTTGAGTGTTCAGTTAACCTTTTATGAAACCTCAACTGTTGTGACATCTCTTTGTTCATTGCCTGTTGTTGCTTCCTGAGCTGTTCCAGCTAGCATCATCGTGTGGTGTGTAGGAGTCGATGAAATTTTGCAGCTGTCTTCCAGTATGGTCCGTAACTATTAAATTGGTTGTTACTTATCAGTGAGGGGCACCAACGGTATTTTCTGCCTTGTGGCCATTAACGCCCCAATTACCTGCCTTGGTCGTTAGCGTAGATTGCTGGCAGTGGGTTTTTCTCCCCTTGTTGATGGTATGCTGTCTGGCACAGCTTGCAGTTCAACAGCCTTTTAGATGTTACTTCATATTTTTTTCTTAGAGTGGTTATTGTGCCTTGGCTGTTTTTAGACGTCAATTTTGAAGACGTAATGCTGCTGGTATTTTCGTCCTTGGCTGATACCTTCCGCTGTTGTGCAGTTGATCGGGCGGAAGCGAATTGATTAGGTTGTTGGTCGGTCCTTCAGCCGTCTGTGGCTCAGGTTGCCATCCGATTATTTAACCTTACTTTAGGCTGCCTGTCTCAGCTCACCTTATGTGAGAGCTACCTCTTCAGTCTGACCCTTGGAACACTTCAGAGCAACAAGGTTCTATTGGTTTTAGATTGTGATTTTCATTTTAGTCAGAAGTAATGTGCAAGGCGTTCTGCCATCTATTAATTTACTTTGTTTTAATTTTAAAATAAAGCCTTCAGCTGACGTAAATTAAAATTCGATGACTTATTTGCTTAAAAACTAAATTTTGAATGTGTGTTCTATCTGAAATGCTTGTAATCCAGGCCTTAATCCTGAGTTGTTTAATGTCTATTGTGTGGCCTTCAGCTCGGCGTTTACGTGATATATTTTTAAGATAAGGCCTTCGCCCATCTTAAATTAAAATTTGAAGATTAATTAGCTTAAAACGATTTTCTTTTCTATTTTTGCTCCATCTGAAATTCTTGGCATCCAGGCCCTATGTCCTGAGTTGTTCAATGTTTTGAATGTGGTCTTCAGCTGAGTATTTACGTGAAACATTTTTTTCAGTGTGGCCTTCAGCCGTGTGTATTCTTTAAAGCAATTTTTTTTACAACTTGTGTTCAGGCATGCAGCCTTTCTTGTTTTTGGTGTGGAGGTATGGCAAGTTTTCTTAACTAGGCCTTCAACCATATTGTTTTACTTTGATGTGTAATTAAGTGGTTCTTAGGAAAATAAAAGTTTGTTTGTGTTGTGTAATTGACAGTAACTGGTTATGGCCCCCTCCACAACCATAACCTGATCCGCTCTATCCTGCAAAACCAGATTTCAACACTAATCCCATATTCAGGTTTAGCTGTGAGGATTAATGCAGATTAAGTAAGAGACCAAGCAAATTTAATTAACATTGGAAGAGCCGTTAATGATGTGTACCATCAGTAGAACACAATCTCTTTTTTATACTTTGAGCCATCAGTCTTCTTACTGATTTGATGTGCCACACAGCGAATTCCACTACTGTTCCGATTTCTCTTCACCACGACTGCCCCTTTCCAGTGTCAGTATGTGTCAGTATACTTTTGATGTCCTTCTAGCCCCGTCCGTCACTGGTTATTGCGCTGCCTAGGTAGCAGAATTCCATAACTTCCTCTACTTTGTGACCATCACTTCTGATGCTAAGTCTCCCATTGTTCTCATTTCTGCTAATTCTCATTTTTTTCGTCTTCCTTCTTATCACTGTCAGTCCATACTCTGTACTGATTAGATTGTCCATTCCTTTCAGCAGATAGTGTATTTCTTCTTCACTTCCACTCAAGATAGTAATGTCATCAGCGAAACGTACCATTGATATTTTTACACCTAGAAATGTAATTCCACTCCTGTATCTCTCTTTCATTTATACATCCCCGTCTTACGCCATTTTTAATCCGAGCACGTCGTTCTTGGTCATCTATTCTTATTGTCCATCTTTGGCTCTTGTACGTAGTGCATGTTATTCGTCTCTCCCTATAGCTCACCTGGATTTTCCAGTGTTTCGAACATCTTGCACCATTTTACATTGTCGAACGGTTTTTCCAGGACGAAAAATCCTATGAAAGTGTCTGGATTTCCCTTTAGTCTTACTACCATTATCAAACACAATGTCAGAATTGCCTCGCTGGTGCCAACGCCTTTCCTAACGCGAAACGCATTGTCTTCCTCTGTTTTGCTTTTCCATCCTTCTGTATATTATTCTTGTCAGAAATTTGTATGCATGAGCTGTTAAACTGATTCTGCGATAATTCTCTCTCTTGCCAGCTCTTACAGTCTCCGGAATTATGTGGATGATATTTTTCCGAAAGTGAGATGGTATGTCACCAGACTCATACTTGTTACACACCAACGTGAATAGTTGGTTTGCTACCAATTCATCCAATGATTTTAGAAATTCTGATGGAAACTTATCTATCCATTCTGCCTTATTCTATGTTAAGTCCTCCAGAACTTGAAAGGAAACTCAGCTGGGACTATTTACATGACTGAGAATGCAGGCCAAATTTAATATACTACCATTTATTTTCCCAAAACCGACATAAATTATGCTATACAAGTTTTTGATTATATACTGTAAACAACTAACAGGTGATTTAAGACTACACTGGACAAAGATCCTGGGTGGCAGAGGCAGTTTAACTAGTGAGGTGAGTGAAGTACTCTGGCCCTTAAAATGTGGATAACGCAAGCTGAATTGATCTCACGTTGAGCCGACTATGATTCATCAAATCTACTGAAGTTTCTCTACATAGGTGCACCTGAGAGGAATGGGCGATTGAGATCATTATGCCCTGACAATGTCGGAGTGGCAGTACATTATCCTGTTTGCTTTGTGTTGCATTGGCGTTGGCGAGATGCGTGCGGCGGAGGTGAGACATGCAGGTGGAACCTGCGAATCTATAGCGGCCACGAAAGAAATGCAAAAATCTCACGGTCTAGTGACCAGACAGACGGGTCGTAATTTACTCTCTAGCACAGCCCTGAAATCACGGTAGACTTCAGTGTGTGTCCCCACCCGTTCGCTGGTCATGCCAAGGGCCAGTATGTCTCACTTATTCTACAGAGTGCACAAGGATAGCAAACGTGAAGACTGGTAAACCAAGAACGAATGAGTGTGCCCTCAGCAGACGAGTAGTCCGAGACGTCTGAAGTCACACTGTCGCTGCAGTGAGACCTTCACCACAGGCTCCCCAGCCTAAACTACTCTCAAGTGAAGTCAGTTTCAGGACGGGTCCCAGGCACCAAACACACATGCCAGAGCTTCGACCAGAACTGCTTACGAGACCAAAGTCCCGCACCCGATTGCTTCGCACCTTTCGAAAAAAGTAAAACGTTTTCCTGCAAAGTGCACCAGCGACATCCCCCTCACCCCATCTTGAGCCAGTCACAGGGCTCTATAGGGCTAAATCTCCCCTCCCACACGACAGCACAAACTCATGTCGACCCAGGGCAAGAGTTACGAAACCTGCATCTCTGGAAAAAATAAAACCGCAAATTACTGGCTTTTTTAAAGTTTTCGGTGAGGGGGAAGATGATTTTTATTTTTTTTTTTTTTTTTTTTTTTTTTTGAAGTCGTGTCTCTTCCCATGGCAAAAGTGGACAGATACAGTCTCAAAGACCTTTATGTAAATCGCCTGTGCCTTGGAGCTTGTTAGTCCTAGCTGTTAGGTGTAATAAAGATACTATCTGCAAACGTTTCTCAGACGCAGGATTTTTTCACATGCAGCTGAGGCGGTTCACTGGCCAATTTGTACTATCGGCGAACAGGAAAATAAGTGGGTTTTTATTACGCATGGCTCTGCACGTAAAACCTGGTGTAAGACTCCCCTATTTAGATGTGTTCCTTCAGACCGTCGCCCCAGCCCAAGCTTCTGCTATCGCCACGGCTGGTAGTGCGGCATTGTCCTGCAGGAGCTGCAGAGGAGTTACCCTGTCTGCCCTGTAGGGCTGTGGACGTGTCCGGAAATATTTACTACAGGGTGGGCTCACAGCCAATTGCATTCAACTCACAACATGCCGTTTCTCCGATCTAAGAATTATAAAAGAACCTCATGCTTTTAGAGCTCTACCATGCTCTATTAACGTCTGCTCAGGCCGTTAACATTCTAGAGTCTCGCTCAAGGTGAGTCAGGTTGTAATGAAATCTTTAATAATTTTCTGTATGCGAAAAATAGGTGAGAGAGTAACTTGTACTCTTTCAAGCTCTATTACATTTTGATTCTAAAACTGGATTCACTATTTCTTCTAAAACGCCTCGTGTTTCGTTTTCAATCACACCGAACCAATCTTCCCCCTTATAGAAGCCTTCAGTGTAGTCTTTCCACCTATATACCCTCTCCTCAATAGTTGGCGGTGGAATTCCTGTTGCACTCCAATGTTACTACTCTTGCTTTTAGTTTCACTGGAGCTTATTAAACATGTTGGGTCACCCTTCGACACTCGTTCCTTTTTCGATTTCTTCACGTTATTCATGCAGCCATTTCGTCTTAGCTTCCCTGCACGTAGTAATTGTGTCATTGATCAGCGACTTGTGTTTCTGTATTCCTGAATTCCCCTACATGTTTTTGTGGTTCTTTCTTTCATCCATGAACTGAAGCATTTCTTCTGTTACCCACAGTTTCATCGCAGTTACCTTCTTTACACCTATGCAGTATCACTTTCTAGAGATGTCTCTTCCCCTTCAACTGAACTGCCTTCTAAGTTATTCCTTATTGATGTATCTGCAGCCTTAGAGTACTACAAGGGCATCTTGTCATTCCTTACTACTTTCGTATCCCACTTCTGTGCGTATTATTATTCTTGTCTAACCTCTTGAACTTCAGCCTACTCTTCAGCAATACTCCATTGTGATCTGAATTTACATCTGCTCCTGGGTACGCCTTACAATCCATTGTGTGCTTTCGGAATCTATGTCTGACCATGATATAATCCAACAGTAACCTTCCCGTATCACTGGCCTTTTCCAAGTACACCTCCTCCTCTTGTGATTTGCTATTACTACCTGAATTTTTCTACAGAACTCAGTCTGTCTTCCTCGTCTCTCATTTCTTATCCCAAGCATATATTTTCCTGTAAATTTTGCTTGTATTCCTTCCCAAACAACCACACTTCCGTTCCTCAAGACGTTCACATTTTAATCTCTCTTTATATACTCTATTATCTCTTCAATATGCCCATATATTTTTCTCTACATCTTCTGCTTGCGACGTCCGCATGTATATTTGAACTATCATTGTTTGTGTTGATTTGTTGTCGATTCTGGTAAGAACAACCCTATTACGGAACTGTTCACAGTTACACACTCTGTGCCCTACCTTCAGCTCCCGTTATACTATTTTCCGCCGGTTTTAATATTACGACACACTCATCTGACCAGAAATCCTTGTCTTCTTTCGAATTAACATCTCTGACCCATTCTATATATGGACGAAGCCTTTGCATTCCCCTTTTGAAACTTTCTTGCTTCCCTACCACTTTCAAGCTTTTGACATTCATGTCCCCGATTTGTAGAACGCTATCCTTTTGTTGATTATTCAATATTTTTCCCCTTGGCAGCCCCTCCCAGAGATCGTAATGGGTGACTATTCCACAATTGAAATTTCCTGACAGATTAAAACTGTGTGCCGGACCGATACTCGAACTAGGGGCCGTTGCCTTTCACGGGCAAGTGCTCTACAGAATGAGCTACCCAAGCTCGACTCACGACCCGTCCTCACAGCCTTAATTCCGCCAGTACCTCTACTCCTACCTTACAAACTTCACAGAAGTTCTTCTGCTTACCTTGCAGAACTAGCACTCTTGGAAGAAAGAATATTGCAGAGACATGGCTTAACCACAGAGTGGGAGATGTTTCCAGAATGAAATTTTCACTCTGCAGCGAAGTGTGCGCTGGTACGAAACTTCCTGGTAGATTAAAACTGTGTGCCAGACCGAGACTCGAACTCAGACCTAGGCGCCGAACTGCACAATAACCCTGGGTTAGGTGTGGGCAGCGGTTGGGTGAGTGGACTGCTGTCGCTTGTTGTGGGGTTGTATACCACTGTGGGCTACGGTGGGGACGAAGCCTCTCCGTCGTTTCTGAGTCCCCAATTCAATGCGATGCAATAAAATACAATACAATGCTGGAAAAAATAGTACATCTGGAAGGGGGAACTCAGTTTTGACACACTGGCGGTATCTATCACACGGAGAAAAGCAGATGTACTAATAACGGTTTCAGCGTCGTCCACCATAAGATGACGTAGAAGCATGGTAACCAGAGCGCCATCTGTGCCTAAGCTTTAATAGGGAATGCTCACAGCCAGAAGGCTCAGCGTGGTGCGAATGTGTGGAGCAAGTAGGCAACATGCAACGGAGGCACACTCGTATTTCCTACAGCCAGCAGAGTGAGTCTGGAAGGGGTCAGATCGTGACCTTTCTAGTGCTGAGATGGCCCTTCTAGAGAACTCGTACCCAACGTGGACATACTGCATCCGTTGTGCAACGATATCAATTGTCATGTGAACATTTGTCATCCATAGACGAAGTTCTCGTCATTCGCGCAGCACAGATGCCCACCAGGATCGTCGTATTGTAAGGGCCTGTGATCTCTGACGTGTCAGCCGAACTCTTGCGAACCGGTTTTTGGCAATGGGAGTATGAGCACGCACTTTTCTAGCCCGTCTTCCATTCACACCACATATGGAGTAGCGCGCCGCTGTCTTGAACGATAAAAGCAGATTCCGTCTGCGCTCTATTGATGGACTTCTTTTCATACCACGTAGACCTGTTGAGTCCTGTCTCGTAGAGAGCATTCGTCCCATATACACTGGTCCCGCTCAGGCCTTATGGTTATAATGTCTCTTTCTGCCATAAGTAATATGAAGATTCTAGTAAGTTCTTGAAGTTAAATTTTGTAAAGCTATGTTTCATAAAACTTCGTAAGAAACAATTACAAATAAACAATATTATGAGACCAGAGTTTCTCCTGCCGTATAGGACTTTCAAACAACTTCCGGGAATTTAGCCAGGTACCAGTTTCAGCGACCGGCTTCCAAACAGAGTTTAAACAGAAACCTCCATCCCTGTTAACGAGGTTGCTCGCTAATTTAATCTCAACTGCCTCCTTGATAACACTGTCCCAATAGCTGGACGTGCATGCCAATATCTCGATGTTATTATATAACATGGGGTGACCAGTATCCAAGCAATTTTCGGCAATAGCAGATCTACTTGGCTGCTATAATCGTGTGTGCCGTTTATGCTCAGTACGTCGGTCCTCCACGGTCCTGATGGTTTGAGCAATATATGCCATGCCGCAGCTACAAGGAATACGATATACACCCGCCCTATTCAATCCAAGATCATTCTTAACGGAACTCAAAAGCGCTCTAATTTTAGATGGAGGTCGGAAAACACATTTCACATCGTATTTCCGTAAAATACGACCGATGTTGTTGGACGTGTTTCCTACGTAAGGCAAAATGGCGGTTGACTTAGGTGTTGACGCAGAACTATCATCAATCACCCGATGTACAGTTGGTCGATAGCGCAACGCATGTTCAATCTCTCTTTTACTATAACCATTTTGACGAAATGTAGTTTCAAGATGGGACAGCTCACATGGCAAGTCTCAGCGTCAGAAACGACATGTACCCCTCCACCCTGAGCCGGATTGTGACAACTATTAGCCTGTAAGCACAAGTCGGTGTTAGTACGTTTCCTGTAGACTGTATGTCCCTATGATCCATCATCCTTCCTCCTAACCAAAAAGTCAAGAAAGGGAAGGCAACCATCCTCTTCCACCTCCACCGTAAAACGAATGTTCGGGTGGATCGAGTTCAGATGTTCTAGAAATACATTAAAATTCTCCCTACCATGAGGCCAAACAACGTATCTAAAGAAACAGGTGGATTTCAGAGGCGCCGTCTCCAATGCCCATTCATCGAAGTCTTCCATAAACAAATTTGCGATCACAGGAGACAACGGACTACCGATCGCAACTCCATCTTTCTGCTCGTAATACTGGTCATTAAATAAAAAGTAAGTGGATGTCAACACATGCCGAAAGAGATTAGTTAATTCAGCACGAAACCTGGCCTCAATTTTTAAATACGTTCTTCTTCGTCGTATTTCGTGTGGAAATAAAACGTTTAAATGAGCCTCGGAATATCGGCCAACTTCCTCAGTCAAAGATGATCGTAGCTAGCTCCGCAGCAGCTGCAAAAATGCTACACAAACTCTTGCGTTATAAAAAACGTGGCTTGGGTTCCTTAAATGATTACTCTGCACTCCAGATTAGCTTATTATATTTTCGTAACTCTTTTACACATCAATTATGTTCTAGTAATTAAACGAGAGCAATAAAAAGGCTATCGCAATACAACCGTACCTTCTGCACTCAAACAATAGCTAAGAAAACATCACAAGACGACTAAGTTCATTGTCTTCTAGTCCTTTTATAATATAACAAAGATTGTAGTGTTCAGTTCTTTAGTTTACACATGTGATCTTATATCACGGAGAATAGAGTTTTTTCTTCTACACTCCTGGAAATTGAAATAAGAACACCGTGAATTCATTGTCCCAGGAAGGGGAAACTTTATTGACACATTCCTGGGGTCAGATACATCACATGATCACACTGACAGAACCACAGGCACATAGACACAGGCAACAGAGCATGCACAATGTCGGCACTAGTACAGTGTATATCCACCTTTCGCAGCAATGCAGGCTGCTATTCTCGCATGGGGACGATCGTAGAGATGCTGGATGTAGTCCTGTGGAACGACTTGCCATGCCATTTCCACCTGGCGCCTCAGTTGGACCAGCGTTCGTGCTGGACGTGCAGATCGCGTGAGACGACGCTTCATCCAGTCCTAAACATCCTCAATGGGGGACAGATCCGGAGATCTTGCTGGCCAGGGTGGTTGACTTACACCTTCTAGAGCACGTTGGGTGGCACGGGATACATGCGGACGTGCATTGTCCTGTTGGAACAGCAAGTTCCCTTGCCGGTCTAGGAATGGTAGAACGATGGGTTCGATGACGGTTTGGATGTACCGTGCACTATTCAGTGTCCCCTCGACGATCACCAGAGTTGTACGGCCAGTGTAGGAGATCGCTCCCCACACCATGATGCCGGGTGTTGGCCCTGTGTGCCTAGGTCGTATGCAGTCCTGATTGTGGCGCTCACCTGCAAGGCGCCAAACACGCATACGACCATCATTGGCACCAAGGCAGAATCGACTCTCATCGCTGAAGACGACACGTCTCCATTCGTCCGTCCAATCACGCCTGTCGCGACACCACTGGAGGCGGGCTGCACGATGTTGGGGCGTCAGCGGAAGACGGCCTAACGGTGTGCGGGACCGTAGTCCAGCTTCATGGAGACGGTTGCGAATGGTCCTCGCCGATACCCCAGGAGCAACAGTGTCCTTAATTTGCTGGGAAGTGGCGGTGCGGTCCCCTACGGCACTGCGTAGGATCCTACGGTCTTGGCGTGCATCCGTGCGTCGCTGCGGTCCGGTCCCAGGTCGACGGGCACGTGCACCTTCCGCCGACCACTGGCGACAACATCGATGTACTGTGGAGACCTCCCGCCCCACGTGTTGAGCAATTCGGTGGTACGTCCACCCGGCCTCCCGCATACCCACTATACGCCCTCGCTCAAAGTCCGTCAACTGCACATACGGTTCACGTCCACGCTGTCGCGGCATGCTACCAGTGTTAAAGTCTGCGATGGAGCTCCGTATGCCACGGCAAACTGGCTGACACTGACGGCGGCGGTGCACAAGTGCTGCGCAGCTAGCGCCATTCGACGGCCAACACCGCGGTTCCTGGTGTGTCCGCTGTGGCGTGCGTGTGATCATTGCTTGTACAGCCCTCTCGCAGTGTCCGGAGCAAGTATGGTGGGTCTGGCACACCGGTGTCAATGTGTTCTTTTTTCCATTTCCAGGAGTGTATTATTAGAATCGATGAAGTGCCTGTAAAGTTATTTCGTCACTTTGGTCGTATCAAAATTAGGCATTAAAGTTCACACAACACTACGCATATATAGTTCTTTTGTCGTTATTTATATTGTTCATGTCAAATATATGGAAAGGAACACCATATGGTCTGGGGTGCAATAAGCTACAACGCTCGTTAACCTTTGATGTTTCCAGAGCAGCAGAATGATGTTACATCGGTTCTTTTGGGTTCTTGCAAACACTAAGGAGATGTGTTTTTCCGACAAGATAGTTCTTGCCCAACGCTGCCTGTGAAACTGCAAGACATGCAGCAGTTTTCGTAGCGCGCACGATTTCCAGACTTGTCTGCAATGGAGCATGTGTGGGGTGTGAAGGGATGTAAAGTGACTCGTGCGACTCATCCGCCACAAGAAATTATAGAACTAAGTTAACGTGTGGAGCAGGCATAGAATAACGTATCGCAGGACAGCATTCGCTATCTGTACGATCAAATGGATGCCAGAATCAAAGACTACATTGCCGCCCATGGAGCCTACTCCACATTCTAAAATGGATGCTTCACATCGGTTGGCACCTGCTATCTCAGAACCGCTTGTGCTATTGATCTGTGAATGTAATCATTTCACATTCTCCATATGTTGCGACAGTAAATCCTGAGTGAATTCGAAACCAGCAAAAGGGTGTACTAACTTTTCTCCGGCACTGCATGTCCCTACGGTTTTTGGTTCATTAGCGCCATGTAGTTCAACTTCCGTCTTCTCTGATTATCACGAGAGCTATCCCGGAAACTGGAACCCAGTTAAAATTGCGGGTCAACAAAATTTTACATTTTCAGGATTTCGAGTAATTATTGACCATATTTACAAATTTAAAATGCTGTCACAGTTTATCCATTAAGAAATGTAATCTTATACCAAAAATTTTTCAAAAGGAAGACCTTGTTCACCCAGTGTTTTGAGAATGAGAGCAGTTAGAAACTTGGAACAAACCTTACACATAATTTGAAACAGTTGCGAAACTTTATCTCGCTGACACAGTCACAAAATAGCGAAAGGAAAGAAAATTACCGCTTTTAACATTTTCTATGTTCATACAGTAAAACTGTCGCGTCAGGCATGACGTTTTAATTTATTACTGGCATACCATTGACTCTATGTGCAACACTGTTTGTAGACTGTAACCACATATACTGAATGAAACTGCAAAACTATGCCATTGTACGTCTCACATTTCAGATGATACGACGCCATAGATATTTAAATGCGTCAGAAAATAGTTTTAAATGCGTCACAAAATAGTTCTGTCTCGTGGGCCCCTACCACCACGGCACAGTGCGTCCCCAGGTTGCGAATATACGGCCTTCAGATATGAAGGGTAGCTGCGAATACAAAAAAATAAGCAGTCGCGGACAGCTGGTGGGGAGCGGTCGATGGCGTGATGAACCATCCCTGTTTCTTCTTCTCTTACTATTAAATTTATTCACCAAGAATCAGCGACATTAATGGACATGGGACCCTTTGAAGTGAAATATTCCGTAGGTAAACTAGGTTTCCATTCGGAACTCCGGGCGGAACCTACTTCGAAGAGGTTCAATCCGAAAGGAACTTTCAGGTTGGGAACATGGAACGTTAAAAGTTTGAACAGGCCAGGAACGTTCCAGACATTATTAGACGAATTAGATAGATACGATGTAGACATTACAGCTATTCAACAAACTCGGTGGCAGGGGGAGAGTAGCATAAAGAGGGGTAACTACACATTTTTCTATGGAGGTGCGGAAGCTCAGAGTTTCGGAACAGGTTTCGCAGTACAGAGAAGAGTGCTTCACGCAATCAGAGATGTAAGGTTCATTAGCGACCGACTATCAGTTATAGAGTTGTCCGACAGGTGGAATAGACTAGTACTAATTAATGTACACGCACCAACTGAGGACACTGAAGAGGTTGTTAAAGACGGCTTTTATAGAGAACTAGAAAACTGTGGGATGAGTTCTCCTCGTATGATACAAAATTAATCATAGGTGATTTTAATGCGAAAATAGGGAAGGAGGAAGCATTCCGGCCTACAATTGGGAAAGAAAGTTTGCATAACATTTCGAATGATAATGGCACAAGGGTGGTTAATATTGTTGTTTCAAAAGAGATGATTGTTGAGAGCACATATTTCAAAAGGAAGGACATTCATAAAGCAACTTGGGTCTCTCCGGATGGACACACCAGAAACCAAATTGATCATGTTCTTGTAGATCGGAGATGGTATACTAGTATAGAAAATGTTAGGACTTTCAGGAGAGCAGACTGCGATTGTGATCATTTGGTTGTAGTTGCCAAAGTTAACCAACGGCTATCTACAGCAACATCAAGGTGTCACAATGCAGGACTTGTTAGGTTCGGCCCTGACAAGCTAAATGATGAAAACTTTAGAAGAAGATACATGACAGAAATCTCAAAAATTGGTTTGATGCTCTCAGGACACACGAAGAACAAGACGAGGATGTAAATAAACAGTGGATCATTGTGAGGAACAATATCAAAGAGGCAGCGAAGGTCACAATATGTACAATTAAGAAGAACAGGTGGCAACCGTGGTTTGATGAGGAATGCAAGAAATTGGTTGAGAAAAGGAGAAAAGCACGATTAGATTGGGATAGAATGGGAGACAGAAAACGAGTGGTGTTCTTGAACTTAAGAAGGGAAGATGGTCCTAGGCTACGGGCAAAGAAGAGGAATTATTTGAACAATCAAATTACAAAAATGGAAACAATCAGTAAAACAAAAAACATTAGGGAACTTTACCTACTTTACCTAGGGCTTCAGGGCTAAGACAAATGCACTTCGAGGGGATTCTGCGGGAATGCTGACAGGCCCCAGGGCTATATTAAGTAAATGGAGGGCGCATTTTGAGCACCTATTAAACGTACACCTGGAAGTAGTTCACAAAGTGATAAATAAACTATGGAACTCAGAGATGTACCTGAAGAGTGGCAGGAGTTGATTCTGATCCCAATTTTTAAGAAGGGCGACAAAATGGATTGTAGTAATTATGAATATAGCTATTACCAGCACGTTCCAAAATTTTCTCGAATACTCTGCTAAGCAGGCTTTCACCATATGCAGATGAAACTGCATAACAAAGAGCTTCACGAACTCTATTCAAGACCTGACATAATCAGTATTATAAAATCACGTAGGCTGCGATGGGTGGGTCACGTAGCTTGAATGGATGAAGGCAGGGCAGCGCGCAGAGTACTGGTAGAGCACCTAGAGGGAAAACGTCCTGTGGGGAGACTGAGGCGTAGATGGGAGGACAATTTGGAGGTTGATTTAAGGAGCCTAGGTATTGAAGGTCAATGGAAGGAAATAGCCCAAGACAGGGACAGGTGGCGAAAATACGTTGCTGCGGTAATGGACTCCCGAGTCCGGTATGACCAGTGAGTAAGTAAGTCATAAAATAGTTTCCACTTAAAATGCGAGTAATAAAACATCGGCATCATACAAGACGCTTCAGTTTCTTACATTTGATTATTTAATCTAGTCGTAAGGTACTCTACAGGCGGTATATACACATATCAGTGAACATACATACACAGTATGTATCATTTTGTGACACATAGTTCAGGAGATATGACTCCCTAAACAATGAGTTGCGTGAGAAACTTCCTTTTGCTTAAAACGAAGCACCAATTCCCAAAACTACATTCATCCAGGGTTTTATAACGAGAACACTTGGCGGCTTCCGACAAACTTTAAGCATTATTTCAGACCTTTCTCCAACTTTCCGTCGCTTATGTGCTTACAGTGAAATATTTAAGTCGTCAACTTATTTGTAAAGTAATCGTACGTTTGAAGCTGGTTTACACGTGAGACATATATTCTCAAATAGTCGGTGTTTATTTCCATACACGTTTGAAGCCCACACAGTGCTCTGCCGCTGTACGCTTCCAAACTAGGTCTCGTATGTCTGTCCGTTTCTACATGTTCCTGGGGTTTAGTTTCAATAAGAAAGGCTATGTCGGCTCCTAATATAGCACTGATATCCATTCTCATATACATGTGTTCGTCATCTGAAAGCTTACGTCACTGTCTCCATCGATTCTTAGAAACAGCTATAAACAGATACTCTTTCGTAAATCCTCCATATCGGGAACCATATATTGCTGTTCCTCTACTATAATACAGTGGACAATATGCTATAGGTATTATAGATTACTCATCTGTCCCTCTGTCTCATTTTTTCTTCTCGTTAAACAACGTAATCCTCTATACACAGTTAATGAGCCTATTTAATTCTAAAAATAATATACGCCTTTGTTTTTAATACTTCTGTGTTCGTGACAACAAGATGATTTTTTGTGAATTGCTTATACTTCTGTATTTTATTCCCATCACGAATTTAGATGCGTTAGTTGTGATATTGATCGTCCCGTAATTTTAATATTAATTCATTAGTGTCTTTCTCCGTGATAAGCTCATAACATTATTCTCGTTATATTTATTCTCACACTTCAAGACGATTTATAACGGGAATGAGGTGAATCGATGTTTTATAAAAGGTTACTTGTACTTTATGGAAGGATACGGCAGATCACACCTACAAAAAGAAGTGCAACACACAAAAGAAAAATCAGTGGCTTTACGTTGAATGCTAAGAAGCCTGTTTCACCGACCTACTGCCGTTTCTCTCTGTTCCTTAAACCGCAAGCGCAGTTAAGTCCTTTATCTGGCACAGGATCAACATCCTATAACATCAATTTATTTACAGTTACTGCAGTTTGTTTGACTGTTACAGAAACAAACGAAACGACCGTGAGAAGGACAATGATATAAGTCAATAATTCTAATAAACATTGGTCCCGAAATCAATGATTTCCTTGACACAACATTTTAACAAGTTGCAGTCATGAAAGTGTTGAACAAAGTTATTATTCGCTTGGATGATGTCCCTTATAGCTAAAGGACGAGTACGACATTTTACATGCTAGATGGTACGCTGGGACACTTTCATGCAGCTGTTCAGGAATACGTGGTTGGATCTTTGACAAGTGCGTCTGCCTTCGTTGCTCAATACATTAGCTTCCCAAGTCCTACGACATCAACCGACTGGATCTTTTGCGTGGAGACATTTAAATCATTGATGTATTCCAGCCCTGTTGCTCATGTCCACTATAACCGCTCTTTTAAATACGAGTCATACTATCAGGCTTATTTTCGTATAGGGGAGAGGTGATCGATGACACCGATAATTAATACCATTGAAAAAGCTGTAATGTAAATTATCGATATATAATCTCTTATTAGAATAACGCCCGCAGCAAAGTAGCGCCTCAGAGAAATCAAAGAAGGTTTAACGTGGTTACTTTTGTTTCTAATTTCTGCTCTGTAAACCATGTGCGGGTGTTGTTAGCTCTCTTGTCACTGCTTTCTGCGCTCTGAAGAAGTCTACGTAGCTGCGGCGTGCGATATGGCGGGCAGTTCCGTGTGATAGGCTATGGAAGGGATCAGACCACTTTTGTCAAACTGCAAGAAAATTGACTATAGTTAATTTTTATGGGATAGAGATTTACGATAAGGTCACGGACTAAGAGTATCTGAGGATTTGAGTGCGAGAGAAAAAGTATCTCTCAGTATCAAATCCTATTACATGCTGAATAACTGATAATAGGATCTGTGGACTATACGAAGGGATGTTAAACTGAATATAAGAACGGAATGGTGCACTTAGCTTTGTGAAAGTAAAAGCTTACAAATTCTGAATGACTGTGTCGACGTATAGTCCTTGCTATAATGTCTTTGAGTGACCAACTATAAAAATCACGGATATGTTAGTTGTAGTAATTGTTGAAAGTAATTGTAGGATCAACTCTCCTTTTCCCCATATACAAAACACAATCTTTCATGATCGCTCAATTATTATTGTGTGTTGTTAACAAAGAACTAAGGTGATTTCCATAAAAGCGTGTGTATTGGCGAAAATAACTCTCATCCATAGACATTATTAACTATTGTCTTCAGTAACGCAGCAACAAATGAAGGCTGATTGACTGAGCCAAAACTTAACATCAGTTATCTTAAAACGCCGTAATTTAGTCGCCGTTTCAGATGTACAGATATAACTAAAAGAGAGGCATATACAGTACATAACAACTTTAATATCGTATGTTACAGAGGTCGAAAGCAGCAGATCGACGGACGATGGCAACACTACGACCTCAGGGAATGCACTGTTGCTACTTGCCAACGCATTCATAATATTCCTTGAATACTTGAAAGTTCATCGGCATCGATGAGGTGCTGAATCCAAACTTCATGTGAATAGCAGCCAAGTGGAACACTAGTGATATTGTGTATCACCTTCTTATTTGCAGCTTGGCTCACCATAGACTCTGTTATATGGCATTCAGGTACTGGCTCTGAGCACTATGGGACTTAACATCTATGGTCGTCAGTCCATTCAGGTACTCAGTGATGCTAATACGTGGTATTGAGAAAACATTGGTTTCCCTACCTATATTTATTCGGAAAATTTGAGTGTTTCATTGTCCACTACTATACTCTTTTGTTTGTAGTCTAGCACCTAGTCTAACACCCTGTCTACAGTGTGTAACAAAGAGGTGTGGCCGAACTTTCAGAAAATGTTTCTGAAACGTAGAGGAAGAAAATGTGTTGTATGGACGTGAGTCTGGAAAAGCTTTGAATCTACAACTACATAAGTACTCTGCAGTTAACACTTAAGTGCCTCACAGAGCCATGTTCTCATTATTTCTCTACCGTTCCACTCTCAAACAAGGTTGGCGAAAACGAACACTTAAATTTATCAGTGTGAGCTCGGATTTCTCTTATTTTGTGCAGCCGTGAATCCTATCCGTAGCATTGTCTCCACCATTTAACTGTAGCATAAAATGAGCTGTCCTTCTTTGGACATTTGCAATGTCCTCCGTCAATCCTATCTGGTGAAGATCCCATACCACACAGCGGTACTCTGTCATATGACAGAATCACAGTGTAGCCAGCCTCCTGCATCTTTTGTGCTGCCAATAAAATGCAGTCCTTAGTCATGTCATCATTCCAGTTTAAGGTATACCTAATTGTTATAACCTAGGTATTTAATGGAACTGACAGACTCCAGATTTGCATCAATTATCGTGTAACTGAATAAAAAACGATTCCTTTTGGTACCCATGTCGATCACCTCACATATTCATTATTTAGATTCAGTTGTCACATTCCACCAAATGCAGGTATGTTACAGTGGATTTTGTTCTTCTGATGACTGTACGAGACGGTAACTGACAACATCATCTGCAAACTGTCTAAGGGAGCTGCTTAGAGTGTTTCCTAAATCGTTAATATAAATTAGGAGCAACAGGGGGTTTATAACACTTTCTTGAGGAACGTCAGGTATGACTTTCGTTTGGCTCGGTGACTTTCTATCGATTACAGCGAACTGTGACATTTCTAACAGTAAACCACAAATCCAGTAGCATAACTGACGCGATACTCCATAAGCACGGAATTTCATTACAATCGGCTTGCGACGGAGGGCATAAAAAGCCTATAGGTTACTGAAAGAGTCTGGGATCCTTTGCCGTTAGTCCTTAATAATTCAGGAGAACAAGGAGCTAGTTTTGTTGTACAAGCACGACATTTTCCGTATGTGCTGACTATGTGCCAATAGATAGTTTCCTTGGAGGTAACACACAATGTTCTAGCACAGTTTATATGTAGTGATCTTCCCCCTCTTCGTGTACACTTTTTCTTGGATTTACCTTAAATATAGTGGTTAAGAATGACCAATCGTATTGAACATACTTGGTCGGTGGTTAAGAGGCCAGAACTGCCTGTAACGCTTTACACATACGCGTACCGCAACTGCTCGCCGAGTGAAAACACCGAAATGAATAAAGCGACAAAGTGCAGAAAATTGCCTTGGACTTATCGCTATTAATGATTTCACATTACCTCAGCAAAAGGTTTTGAAATGTTGTTAAAATTAATCTTGAGAAGCAGTATGATGCCATTAGTATGGAATTGTTTAGGTTTGCCCGACACACAACGTACGCTATCGAGAGGAACTGTGAAGATAAATATTCACATAACGACAAATTATTCTAATGAAGTAATTATTATTATTTAGGCATCCAGGATGAAAAAAATTTCTACTTCGATTATCTGTTGAGTATTTCTCCTCAAGTTAATTCTGCAAAAAACCATTCACTGATATCAGATTTCATGAAGCGAAATCGATCAAGTCAGAGCGTTTTATTACGTAACCAAAAAATAAATAAAATAAAATAAAATAAAATATTCGTGAGCACTCATATTTTGTGGTGTAAGGTGGTGGTATAAGTTTTGGCCCTTAACATACTATTTGAAATATAAAAACGTAATCTGCTCAGCAGGCTGAGGAGTTTGAAACCTACTTAAAGTAAAGTGATACTAATTTGCATAGTACGAAGAGTAATAATTCATACGTGGACGACATGAACTCGATACTAACAAGCATTCCCTACTTTGCATGTTCATAGTCACGTAGTTTAGCAATCACTTTGAACTGAAGCGGACGCGGGGAGTTCCCAGCCATCGAGAGAAGTAGAAAATTGAACGCATTTCAAGAGGGGCTATAGAAGAGCCGACCCTTCGTTGCGGGGAGGCAGCCACCATTAGCGCAGCCCGAAGCTGGACAGCTAACAATAGGCCATTAAACGAGCATCTCTGTCTGACACCTGCGTGGAAGGGAAAGAAATATCTCAGCTCTTAGGGGAATTTACGAAAATGGTAAGCCGTACAAAATAAAGTTAACAGGACAGAAAGCACATTGAAAGACCACACCTGATGTCTGGCAAAGCTTCTCGGAAACGAATGCTTTCAGAATCACAACCGCAGGTCTTTGACAAGCACGAAAAACATTGAAACTTCCTGGTAGATTAAAACTGCCGAACCGAGACTCGAACTCGGGACCTTCACCTTTCGCAGGCAAGTACTCTACGAAAGACATTGTCGCTATGTTTCTTTTTTACAAAACAGAAAAGACGCCACAGTAGAAAGCACTGCTACACTTAACAAATACTCTCATATCACACGATGAAGGTGCGTAGGACACGGGGGTCCTCGTGGACAGCTTGTATATGGGCGGAGTCTGAGAGTATAGGAACGAAACATAAATGCTATAGGCAAGAAGGAAAATAGTTTCCACCCTCAATATGCTTCTAATTGGGCCAAGAAAAGACGCAAGCCGTACCACAAAGAGCATTATCCGCCACGATTTGTGGTACCGGATGAACACTAGATACAGTGGGGGGAACAAAAAAGGAATACAGATTGGGGCCATGAGTAGAAGGGAGGGAGATCTCTTCAGATCAGGTCCGTGTGTAGTCGGAACACTTACTTTTCTCTGGGCATAGTTGAGCTCTTTAGTGGATACTTGTTGCCGGCCGCGGTGGTCTCGCGGTTCTAGGTGCGTAGTCCGGAACCGCGAGACCGCTGCGGTCGCAGGTTCGAATCCTGCCTCGGGAATGGATGTGTGTGATGTCCTTAGGTTAGTTAAGTTTAAGTAGTTCTAAGTTCTAGGGGACTGATGACCACAGCAGTTGAGTCCCATAGTGCTCAGAGCCATTTGAACCATAGTGAATACTTGCGTTCACAAGGATCGAAAATCTCGTAACATATCTGGAGTGGAGATTACGGATATCGACCCGAGTTAGTTACGTTGTGCGGAACAATTAAAGAGGGCAGAGGTGTACATGTCGATAAGCCAGAGCGAGTGGACATTGCCAGTACTGTGCTCCCTGCCGCCGTTGGATAAGCAGCTGCAGCAGCAAGTCGCATAACCCTAGCTTACTTATTTGCTATAGTTTAATTAATTTCTTTGCGTGTATTTGGGTACTTGCATTGTTTATTTCATATATTTCGGGCGTATTATAGTATTTGAGGGTTGTAGCATCGCGTCTTAGTACCTGAATAGTGTAAATTCGCGTAGTCGTCTGTCTTCTGTTTTTGTTTTCAGCAGCCAGTGTCGGTTGGTCACAGCCATTGTGCTCCCTGCCGCCGTTGGATAAGCAGCTGCAGCAGCAAGTCGTATAACCCTAGCTTACTTATTTGTTAGATAGTTTAATTAATTTCTTTGCGTGTTTTTGGGTACTTGCATTGTTTAATTCATGTATTTTGGACGTATTATAGTATTTGACAGTTGTAGCATCGCGCTTTAGTGTTTACTTCGTAGATTCTTATTCAAATTGCGTGTGAGTTTCGTATAGGAGGTGCAATTTCGAGTCTTAGTTACTGTAATCGTAAATTCAGCAGAGTGTAGCGCAGTCGTTAGGCATTTGTACAGGTTAGTTGATACATTCTTTGCGTGTTTCGCTTGCGTTATCTAGGCACGGATTCGTGTTTCGGCAACTATTGTTCAACATCGATTAGAATGGACAGGGACTGCGATTGCTGTGTTCGGATGAGGGCTGGCTTGGCATCCCTTCGCTCACAGCTGCAATCGGCGCTGACTTCGGTCGCGCAGCTTGAGGCTGTTGCCAATGGGCACCACTGTGGGGAGCCGGACTTGGTATCACGGGGATGTCAAACTCGTCCCGTCTGTCCCCAGATCGGTCTGCCGCTGTGGTTGTCCCGGTTGCTGCCCGCAGTGGGGCTGAGCCCTCGCCTGTGGTTGATTGGGAGGTCGTTCCAAGGCGTGGCAGGCAGCGAAAGGCGTCCCCGGAGGCTGATCAGGAAGCCTCCCCGGTGCGTCTGACAAACCGGTTTCAGGCACTGTCTCTGGCTGAGCCAGATGCAGCTGCCTGCCCTGTTTCAGAGGATCATTCTCAGCCTTCAAGGTCCGGGCAATCGCAGAGGATGGGCTTACTGGTAGTTGGGAGCTCCAATGTTAGGCGCGTAATGGGGCCCCTTAGGGATACGGCGGCTAAGAAGGGGAAGAAATCCAGTGTGCACTCCGTGTGCATTCCAGGAGGAGTCATTCCTGATGTGGAAAGGGTCCTTCCGGATGCCATGAAGAGCACAGGGTGCAGCCAGCTGCAGGTGGTGGCACATGCCGGCACTAATGATGTGTGTCGCTTTGGATCTGAGGAAATTCTCTCTGGATTCCAGCGGCTATCTGATTTGGTGAAGGCTGCCGGTCTTGCTTACGAGATGAAGGCAGAGCTCACCATCTGCAGCATCGTTGACAGAACCGACTGCGGACCTTTGGTGCAGAGCCGGGTGGAGGGTCTGAATCAGAGGCTCAGACGGTTTTGCGACCGTATTGGCTGCAGATTCCTTGACTTGCGCCATAGGGTGGTGGGGTTTCGGGTTCCGCTGAATAGGCCAGGAGTTCACTACACTCAGCTGGCGGCTACACGGGTAGCGGAGGCTGTGTGGCGTGGACTGGGCGGTTTTTTAGGTTAGAAGGCCTCGGGAAAGTGCGGGATGGGCTGCAATGTCAAAGGGTGCTTGGCAATTACAGGACGTGCTTGGATCAAGGAACAGTCAGAACTATAGTTGTAAATTGTTGTAGTTGCGCTGGAAAAGTCCCCGAGCTTCAAGCGCTAATAGAAAGCACAGAAGCTGATATCGTTATAGGTACAGAAAGCTGGCTAAAGCCTGAAATAAGTTCTGCAGAAATTTTTACGAAGTCTCAGACGGTGTTCAGGAAAGATAGATTAGGCAGAATTGGTGGTGGAGTGTTTGTGTCTGTCAGTAGTGGTTTATCTTGTAGTGAAGTCGAAGAAGATACTCCGTGCGAATTGGTGTGGGTGGAGGTTATACTTAACAGCCGAATTAAGTTAATAATTGGCTCCTTCTACCGACCCCCAGACTCCGATGATACAGTTGCGGAACAGTTCAGAGAAAGTTTGAGTCACGTAACAAATAAATACCCCACTCATACGGTTATAGTTGGTGGGGACTTCAACCTACCCTCGGTATGTTGGCAAAAATAATTGTTCAAAACCGGTGGTATGCAGAAAACGTCTTCCGAGATTGTCCTAAATGCTTTCACCGAAAATTATTTCGAGCAGTTAGTCCACGAACCCACGCGAATTGTAAATGGTTGCGAAAACACACTTGACCCTTTAGCCACAAACAATCCAGAGCTGATAGAAAGCATCATGACTGATACAGGGATTAGTGATCACAAGGTCATTGTAGCTAGGCTCAATACCATTTCTTCCAAATCCATCAGAAACAAACGCTAAATAATTTTATTTAAAAAAGCGGATAAAGTGCCACTAGAAGCCTTCCTAAAAGAAAATTTCCATTCCTTCCGAACTGACTATGCGAATGTAGACGAGATGTGGCTCAAATTCAAAGATATAGTAGCAACAGAAATTGAGATATTCATACCTCATAAATTGGTAAGAGATGGAACGGATCCCCCGTGGTACACAAAAAAGGTCCGAACGCTGTTGCAGAGGCAACGGAAAAAGCATGCGAAGTTCAGAAGAACGCGAAATCCAGAAGATGGGCTAAAATTTACAGACGAGCGAAATTTGGCACGTATTAGATTCCACAACGAAACATTGTCTCGAAATTTGGTAGAAAATCCGAAGAAATTCTGGTCGTATGTAAAGTACACAAGCGGCAAAACGCAGTCAATACCTTCGCTGCGCAGTGCCGATGGTACTGTTATCGACGACTGTGCCGCTAAAGCCGAGTTATTGAAAGCAGTTTTCCGAAATTCGTTCACCAGGGAAGACGAATGGAATATTCCAGAATTTGAAACACGAACATCTGCTAGCATGAGTCTCTTAGAAGCAACTTAAATCGCTTGATACGGGCAAGTCTTCAGGTCCAGATTGTATACCGATTAGGTTCCTTTCAGATTACGCTGATACTATAGCTCCCTACTTAGCACTCATATACAACCGCTCGCTCACCGATAGATCTGTACCTACAGATTGGAAAATTACGCAGGTCGCACCAGTGTTCAAGAAGGTTAGTAGGAGTAATCCATTTAACTACAGACCTATATCATTGACGTCGGTTTGCAGTAGGGTTTTGGAGCATATACTGTATTCAAACATTATGAATCACCTCGAAGGGAACGATCTATTGACACGTAATCAGCATGGCTTCAGAAAACATCGCTCTTGTGCAACGCAGCTAGCTCTTTATTCGCACGAAGTAATGGCCGCTATCGACAGGGGATCTCAAGTTGATTCCGTATTTCTAGATTTCCGGAACGCTTTTGACACCGTTCCTCACAAGCGACTTCTAATCAAGCTGCGGAGATATGAGGTATCGTCTTAGTTGTGCTACTGGATTCGTGATTTCCTGTCAGGAAGGTCGCAGTTCGTAATAATAGACGCCAAATCATCGAGTAAAACTGAAGTGATATCAGGTGTTCCCCAGGGAAGCGTCCTGGGACCTCTACTGTTCCTGATCTATATAAATGACCTGGGTGACAATCTGAGCAGTTGTCTTAGACTGTTCGCAGATGATGCTGTAATTTACCGTCTAGTAAGGTCATCCGAAGACCAGTATCAGTTGCAAAGCGATTTAGAAAAGATTGCTGTATGGTGTGTCAGGTGGCAGTTGACACTAAATAACGAAAAGTGTGAGATGATCCACATGAGTTCCAAAAGAAATTCGTTGGAATTCGATTACTCGATAAATAGTACAATTCTCAAGGCTGTCAATTCAACTAAGTACCTGGGTGTTAAAATTACGAACAACTTCAGTTGGAAGGACCACATAGATAATATTGTCGGGAAGGCGAGCCAAAGGTTGCGTTTCATTGGCAGGACACTTAGAAGATGCAACAAGTCCACTAAAGAGACAGCTTACACTACACTCGTTCGTCCTCTGTTAGAATATTGCTGCACGGTGTGGGATCCTTACCAGGTGGGATTGACGAAGGACATCGAAAGTGTGCAAAAAAGGGCAGCTCGTTTTGTATTATCACGTTATAGGGGAGAGAGTGTGGCAGATATGATACACGAGTTGGGATGGAAGTCATTACAGCATAGACGTTTTTCGACGCGGGGAGACCTTTTTACGAAATTTCAGTCACCAACTTTCTCTTCCGAATGCGAAAATATTTTGTTGAGCCCAACCTACATAGGTAGGAATGATCATCAAAATAACATAAGAGAAATCAGAGCTCGAACAGAAAGGTTTAGGTGTTCGTTTTTGCCACTCGCTGTTCGGGAGTGGAATAGTAGAGAGATAGTATGATTGTGGTTCGATGAACCCTCTGCCAAGCACTTAAATGTGAATTGCAGAGTAGTCATGTAGATGTAGATGTAGTTTAGCTAGGGAAAAACACAGTTTTTCGCCTCATGAGAACTCAGGGCAGTTGCTGACTGCTTATACAGTCAAGGCCAAAATATTATTGAGGTTTACAGGTCCGTACAATTTCGACGCGCCGCCGTCGTCATATGCCACTGCCGACCAGAGCAGCAGCCGACAAAGCACGCTGAATATCTTGCTTGCTAAGGCGCTCATAAGGGTCTCTAGCTTTAGCACGCACTTCAGTTCTATTGGAAATTGGAGATGTATTACTATTTTGTTATCATTCCCTCCTGTCCATGCCAGCCACGCATCGCGTGTGTGTTCATAGGGCTTAACTGTCGATAAAAGTATTGGCAAATATACGTTATTGCCTAGCTAAAATAGTATAAACAATGGGGCATATTGAAGTGTTCTGAATGTAATATTTTGAAGGGTAAATTGCTTTGTGATCACCGTATTGTGAGTTATGCTAGGGGTTCTTATCTAATGTAGGAACGCTTATCGGTGTTCATGTTTATCACGATTAATTTCATTTAGTTTCTGACTTCACTGTTAGGATCTTCCTAATAATAGACGATTTTCCAACGGCACGAACTACGCACTTGAACCCAATGTGTATGGTGATTCTGCAACAAAAATATTTAGTTCAGGTACCGGATGTTTGTGTGTTCTAGAGTAGAGGCCACCACTTCCTCACTGAAATATTTTAGGCCATGTGTGACGGTTGTTGTTCTGACACCTAATCATGACTTCGCCTGGGATCTCCTTACCTTGGACCTGGGTCCACAGGCACTTTAGTGCTATCAGATATCTCTGTGAATGGCAGGTGATAAGGACGGCTCATAACAAGTGAGTGAGTACACTAGATAACGGCAACCCTGCCAGGATATGTTTTTAGTTGAGAGACTACACTGCCAGGATACATTTTGGTTGACCGATTGGCATATGAGGATACGTTTTTGATGGAAAAATCAGAGTTTGTGTGTATTTTTGTGCACAGAAAAAAGTTGTCAGAATACGTTTGTGGCTGAAGGGAGACTATCAGCATCTTTATGGTTGAAAAATCGCTGTATCGATACTTTTGAGCACAGTGGAAAATTGCCAGAATACATTTGTGGTTGATGGGAGAGTGCTAGGATACGTTTTCGGGAGAAATCTGAGACTATCCGGATATTTTTGAGCAGAATGAAACTGAAACTTCCTGGCAGATTAAAATAGTGCGCCGCACCGAGACTTGAACTCGGTACCTTTGCCTTTCACGGGCAAGTGCTCTACCAACTGAGCTACCCAAGCACGACTCACATTGCATGACTAGCACTACTGGAAGAAAGGATATTGCGGCTACATGGCTTAGCCACAGCCTGGGGGATGTTTCCAGTATGAAATTTTCACTCTGCAGCGGAGTGTGCGCTCGTTTTGAAACTTCCTGAGAGATAAAAATTGTGTGCCGAACCGAGACTCGAATTCGGGACAATTTTAATCTGCCAGGAAGTTTCAAAACCAGTGCACACTCCGCTACAGAGTGAAAATTTCATTCCAGAATGAAATTGTTAGAATCCTGTTAATTTAGTATCGGACACTATTAGAATACTGCCGTGGCAAGGACAAGGAGGTGGATTTGAGCACCGAAAGTGATATACTTAATTATTTGTGAATATGGTGTGTTACCATGTTGAAGTTTAGACTTCTAAAAGTTTGTTAGCACGTTTCAGCGTCACCATTTGTATGGCAATAAATATCATACAGTGAGTAAAGTAGCAGCACTTAGTAGGTATGGCATTATATTGTTGGGAGGTAGAGGTTCAGGAACTCTCTACTTTGTTAGATCTGGAAGCGCGATTTGGTGTTAAATGAGTGACTTCTTTTGTAAATAGATTAAAACAGAAATTTTTTTTTGAAATTAATTAAAGTCAGTAGTTAGGTATACTTAATAATTTTATTTTGTGTTTGGGTAGCACACAGATTGTCACATCGTTATTGGTGTGTTGTATTCTGTTCAACACATCGTTGAAAAGATTCTGGTGTTAAGCCGAGAGAAAATATCCACTGTAAACTAGAATTTTTACAGGAGCATGTATGTTGTTTTGGAACCGTGTTAGGTCATACAATCGCATTTTAACGCGAGGTCAGACGTGGAAACAACGCGAAGTTCAGAGAGCGTTAGAAAGATAGGAAATGACGGAAGAATGTGCGACAAATAAAAGCCAGGTTTTAGAAAAGGTGGAAGGGATGGATGGTTCAAATGCTTCTGAGCACTATGGGACTTAACATCTATGGTCATCAGTCCCCTAGAACATAGAACTACTTAAACCTAACTAACCTAAGGACAGGACACAACACCCAGCCATCACGAGGCAGAGAAAATCCCTGACCCCGCCGGGAATCGAGCCCGGGAACCCGGGCGTGGGAAGCGAGAACGCTACCGCACGACTACGATATGCGAGCCGTCGGAAGGGATGGATTGTGTGCCACAGGTAGATGAGTTACATGAACAGCACAACCTAACAGCCGCAGTTTCACGTCATGAACTTCCAAAATATGTTAATAAATATCATACAGTGAGTAAAGTAGCAGCACTAGGTAGGTATGGCATTATATTGTTGGGAGTTAGAGGTTCAGGAACTCCCTACATTGTTAGTGCAATCTGGTGTTAAATGTGTGACTTCTTTTGTAAATAGATTAAATCAGAATTTTTTTTTGAAATGTATTTAAGTCAGTAGTTAGGTATACTTAATAATTTAATTTTTTGTTTGGGTAGCACACAGATTGTCACGTCGTTATTGGTGTGTTGTATTCTGTTCAACACATCGTTGAAAAGATTCTGGTGTTAAGCCGAGAGAAAATGTCCACTGTAAACTAGAATTTCTACAGGAGCATGTATGTTGTTTTGGAACCGTGTTAGGTCATACGATCGCATTTTAACGCGAGGTCAGACATGGAAACAACGCGAAGTTAAAAAAAATGGCTCTGAGCACTATGGGACTTAACTGCTATGGTCATCAGTCCCCTAGAACATAGAACTACTTAAACCTAACTAACCTAAGGACATCACACACATCCATGCCCGAGGCAGGATTCGAATCTGCGACCGTAGCGGTCACGCGGCTCCAGACTGTAGCGCCTAGAACCGCACGGCCACTCCGGCCGGTACGAAGTTCAGAGAGCGTTAGAAAGATCGGAAATGACGGAAGAATGTGCGACGGATGAAAGCCAGGTTTTAGAAAAGGTGGAAGGGATGGATCGTGTGTCACAGGTAGAACAGCTGCATGAACAGCACAACCTAGCAGCCACAACGTCACGTTATGAACTTCCAAAAGGAAAACAAGTTCAAGGCACTCACTTCATTCACAGATTAAAGGAGCGGTTCAGGAGAGACAGAAAAAGGAAATGTTGAATTGCTACCGGCAAAGATCCAAATGTATCTAATAGTATGTTCAAAATGTTGCAACATCTTATTCAACAATGTAAACAAAGTATTGCGAACATGCAGAATCTAAGTGTAGGAAAGACTTAGAACTCACAGACTCTGGATGAACAGACAAATATTAGCCTACGAAACTTAGAACAAGGGTAAGATCAGTTTTGAAAGGAGGTACAAGAATCTCGAGAGATGATTGAAGCTGTCATGGTAAGTCACAGACAGATGCGCACAGATACTGACGAGGTTGCAGAAAATACGACAAAGTTACGTGACGAAACTCACCAGCGTGTCAAAGAGGACGAGCAACATGTCGATCTCTTTACGACAAACACATCTCGAAAAGCACAGTAACTCACTGGGTCATTGAAGCGACGACAGTTCAAAGAAAGGCTATTAAAGCACCGTTAAAGAGATTTGATAATCGTAGTTTGAAGATCGAATCTAAAAGCAAGGAGCAGCTCCAAAGACTGAGAGCCGAATTACTGCAAAGGATCGAAGGTCGTGGTGACCACGACGGCGTGTGTGCAGAGTCAGTTCAGACGTCTGAGTCCACGGTAATTACGAATAGGAACCCTATGAAGATCGCAGTAAGGTGATCCGAAGCAGCTAGAGAGAAGAAAAAATATCGCAACAACATAGAAAGACGCGCTAGTACTGGCACATCTTTACACACAAATGTGAAATGTAAAAAAAAAGGACGATGAGTACAAGTAGGTTCCAAATGAACATACTCAGTGAACAGAGACAGAGCATACCTAATGTAGAGATGGAATCGCGTGCAGCATATCAAAATCCAATACGTCAGGTGCAGAGTATGACGTACGCTGATCAACATTTAAGAGAACTGTATTTAGTACCGCAACATGTCACTCAGGTACTAGCAACTTCGAATGCAGAACAGCACAGGCCATCTCAAAATCCGACACCACTGGCAACAATGGACACAGATCTTGCCATCAACAGTATGTGCTAAAGAAGAATACCGTTAACATTGACGGCGAATGTTGGTCATTGGGCTCAACTTAAGACAAATAACTGCATACCATTACGAAGATTTGATACTCATTTACATGATAGCGGACATGTGCAATAGCCAATGCCGGTACAGAGCAAAAAAGCTTTTCCAACTTAACAATAGATGACAATGCAACATCATGAACAAGAACATACAGAGTGAAATAGTATTTGGTTAAATACATATACACGTTTTCAATTTGCTGCTTGTTACTCATTTCTGTGGCTGTAATGGCTTCTTTGACTTAGGATAAACAAGATAATAGGCGTTCGTGTGCAGAGTTCCTTGCACTTCAAAGGGACATTACCTATTTCACAAGATTTTTCGTGAGTTTTTAAGAGAACAAAGTCCGCAGTTTTCAATTTGGTCACTTTAAAGGCCTTATCGTGTCTTTTAGATCTGGATTTCGTTCTATCTTTAATTATTTTTTCTACCTTTTTCCTCTCTCATATCCAGTACCAGATACAGTGGAGATTGTAAGGTTTCTTCAGTTATATTTTTGCTGTCATGATTGTGTAGAATTTCCTTGGGTGTAAGTCCTGTAGGTTCATGGTGGAGGGTATTCACTATAGTTTCGAAGTCTGCAATGAACCTATCCCATGCCTTATGACTGTGGTGGCAGTAAGTTCGACACAGTCTACCTAGTTCACGTGTATAATGCCCTACTGGATTACTAGCAGGGTGGTATGCCGAAATATATTTCACTTGGATACCATTCTGTTCCATCCCTTCCTTCCATATTTTTTTAAATAAATTGAGGCCCATTATCTGATAGTACTGCCTTTGTTTTTCCTGTCATATTAAAATATTCAGTCATTCTATTAAATACTGCTCTTGCAGTAGCTTTCTTAATAGGAAAGAGTTTGATGAAATTCGAAAATACTTCTAATATCACTACACTGTAGGTATAATTTCGGGAAGTTTTCGGGAGAGGTCTGTACAAACCCACTGACAATAAGTCAAGTGCGTCTTCCGTAATTTTTTTCTTATAACCTTGGTTGGTTCGATGTGTGACCTTTGCCCTCTGGCAAATATCACGATTAAATTCGATCTGTTATTTCCTTTGTTGCGCTTATATTATTATTATTATTATTATTGCATCAGATAGGTTTTCGATACACTTTTTGGACCATAGTGTCCTAAGGGGAGGTGGAAATAGTCAGTTACTTCTGTCTCAAATTGAGATGGCCAAACACTTTCCACTCCTCTCTACTCTTATCTTTTCGTTTGTATAAAATATCTTTAAAGATCTTATAAAATTTCCTAACTTAAGGGTACTTGGTATTATTAAAATTTACTTTAACTGACTTCCTAACTTCACTTTCAGTAGTACCACATATTTTTCCAAAATTGTTCGGTTTTCTTTTTCCCCTGTACCCCTTTGATGAATCTCATATGAAAAGTACCATCTTCGTTATTTTCCTTTGGCGCACTTTCTATTCCTTCCAGTAGTTTGGATGGAGCATCTGCTACATGATTGTCACTTCCTTTAACATAGAACACTTCGTAGTCAAACTGCTGGAGGTACAGTGCCCAACGGCTTAATCCGCCGGTAAATAGGCGGAAGTCTTTAATAAACGTCCACTGTTTGTGATCAGTATGTATCTTTGTTTCATGGCCCCACAAATAGTTTCGAGACTTTTTAAAACTCCATATAATAGCTAGAGCTTCTTTTTCTGAAGTGGTGTAATTTCGTTCGTACTTAGTCAGGGTTCGACTAGCGAAAGCTGTTGTCCAACGTTCTGGTTCTGCTATGTCTGTGTTCTCTTGGAAAATTTCTAAGCCGATTCCATTTTCACTGCTACCAGTGTTTACATGAAATGGTTTGCTCAAAACAGGGTGACCGTAAGATATTGTTCCTTATTAGTCCACTTTTTAAATTTTCAAAATCTTGTTGGCATTCCTTTGTCCAAATGAATGCACTGCTTTTCATAAACAGACGATTTAAATTAGGACTGTTAATTGCTTGCCCATTCGCAAAATTTGCCATAAAATCTGCAGAGACCGAGATATGCTTTTAATGGCCTTCGGTTCTTAGGTGGTGGGCATGTTTCAATGTCATTTAACTTCTCTGGGTCATTCCCAATCCCAGAAGTGGTAATAATATGGCCTAATAATTTAATTTCCTGTTCTACTAACTCCTTCAGTTTTAGTGTCATTCCTCCTGCTTAAAGAGCTGAAAGGGTTTTGTCCAATAACACGCAGTGTTCTTTCCAATTTTCCGTGGTGATTAACAAGTCGTCAATGTATATGGTTAATCTAAAGCCCTAATGGAAACTGAGACAGAATTATTAAGACCAAAAGGGTCAACTTTATATTACTAACATTTTCCCACAAACAGAACTTTCAAGAACGTTTATAGAAAGGGATTTTCCATGAGATAAAAGCTAGTCAAATATCGCACATTGTGGAATTTTTGAAACAGATCGTCTACATTTCCTGGACGATCAACATCTCTTTTGACAACATTGTTTAGTGTTCGTGCACCGATTACTACTCGCACGCCTCCATTTCTTTTGTTTACAATAATGAGAGGGCTATTATACTCGCTCCTATCGATGATTCCCCATTCAATCATTTTGTCGATTTCCACCTGTACGGCTTCTCTCTTAGTCTCACGACAAATGGTTCATGTTCTGTTGTTTCATCATATTATTCAAAATTCTTTATTATTCCCAGTTTATCTGAAAACAGTTCGTAATCATCAGTCAGAATGTTGACAGATCGGGTGTCTGCTCCAGTGTAAGTTCTTGTATCTCTTTAATAATTCGGTTAAAGGTTTCTACTTTTGGTTTACCAATCATAATGTTCTTTACATTGTATATTTCATATAAATGGGACAAAGCATCATTTTCAGGGTTTTATTCTAATATCAATGAACCAATTTTGGTGTCTTTTGAAATTTCATTTTCCTCAAATCTAACTTCCAGTACACAAGATTTATTATTAATTTTGACAATCCCCCTACCGCAATCAGTAAATACCTTTTTGTTTGTCTAAGCAATCGATATCTTAAATCATTTCATCATTCAGATCAGGCACAACCAGAAAGTCGGGTCAAATTTTCGTCTATTAATTTCAAATCCCGCAAACAAATGTCTTTTAATGGACTCCCTAGATTTGCCAGTTGCTCCCACAATTTTCACACAATTTACTGACTCATAAATAACGCAGGTTTACTGGAAATGTGTTCAAAGAAAGATTGTGAAATTGCTCTTATTTCGGATCCAATGTCTAAAAGTACCTACAATTTAATACGGTAAATGTCGACTGGGATGATAGTTTGTTTGATTGTTCTACTTTCTGAATTTTCTTGTGCCACCCATAATTAAATTTGTTTGACCATCAGGTCGCTCCATGATATGTTATTTATTGTCGCATCGCATGTATCTGGGGCCTTTTTCGGTTTTCTGATTTATACTTCATTCACGATTCTAATCAGCTGTAGCCCGGTATTGTATCGTTGGGTGGCTCTGTCTTTTTCGGCTCGGTATTTACTTCCGGATTTTGTTTGGAAAAAAATTCATTTTGCTTCTCGTATACATTTTCCGTTATACTTGGTTCCCTTTCCTCTATTTCTACATTTTCTTCGTCTGATTTATCACTTACTTCATATTCCCTGTATGACTCTAGCATGAACGCTACTCTTAGACTACAAGGATGCTTTTCTTTTGACCTTGCGTTAGTTTTCTTATATTCAAAATTTCTATTCTTTCATAAAATTTCTATCTCATTTTCAGTAGTAGGCGTTTCTTCAATATCGCTTTTGATGCTGTCAAATTTAACTTCATATTTACTATAATCGTCTTGGGTTTCAGTGGTTCGCAATATGCTCCTCATGAGCATCAACAATATCTAGTTGTACAACTCTTTCATCATCAACGTTCACCTCATCCATACTATTGAGGAGTTCATCCTCCTCCTGATTCCTATTTACGAGGGTCAGTCAAAAAGTAATGCCTCCTATTTTTTTTTCTACGTTTAATTTTCAGGAAATTTAAATGCAATTACATAGGTTGAAAACCACAACATTGAGGATCATTTTGTCATTTTTCAATGTAATCTCCGCCCATCTCTACAGTTTTGGTCCATCTTTGAACAAGGGCATGTATCCCAGCACGGTAAAAATCACAGCTCTGCTTCCTAAGCCATTGACGCACGGATGTTTTGACGGCCTCCTCATCTTCAAAATGAATCCCACGATGAGCTTCTTTTAGTGGCCCGAACAGATGGAAGTCTGATGGTGCCAGGTCAGGGCTGTATGGTGGATGAGGCAAAACTTCCCATCCAATTTTGACAATCTCGTCAGAGGTGTGACGACTGGTGTGTGGTCTTGCATTGTCATGCAAAAGAAGAACATCTGCCATTGATTTTGTTGGGCGAACTCGCTGAAGACGTGCTTTGTTTTTTGAGGGTTGTGACGTATTGAACAGAATTTATTGTGCATCCCTGCTCCAAAAAATCAACCAGAATCACACCCTCTGTATCCCAGAAAACTGTTGCCATAACTTTCCCTGCCGATCGTACAGTTTTGAATTTTTTCTTCCTCGGCGAGCTTGTGTGACGCCACTCCATTGACTGCCTCTTTGATTCGGGTTAAAAAAAATGCACCCATGTTTCGTCCCCGGTCACAATTTTTTTCAGAATCTCATCTCCCTCCAAACGGAAGCGCTGCAAGTGTTGGGAGGCTATTGTTTTCCTTGCCTCTTTATTCTGATCGGTTAACATTTTTGGAACCCACCGTGCACAAACTTTTGAGTACCCCAATTGTTTAATAATCGTGATCACACTGCCTTTACTAAGAGAAATAATGCGACACACTTCATCTGCAGTCACCCGACGTTCACCACGAATGATGTCATCAAGTTGCTGAATGTTGTGTGGAGTCACTGCACTCACCGGCCTGCCCCTCCACTTTTCGTCAGTCAACGGTGTTTGCCCTTCAGCTTCCTTACAACGACGAACCCATCGTCTAACAGTGCTGACATCCACTGTCACAACACCATACACCTTCTTCAGTCTTTCATGAATGCGTATGGGCGTTTCACCTTCTGCATTCAAGAATTCAATCACACAACGCTGTCTCAAACGAACATCGATGTCGGCCATCTTACAAACTTCTGCTGTGCTGCCACCTGTTGACATAGAAAGTTACTACTGCAGTGGATTGCAGAAGAAGGTTTGAGGAATGGCGCCAAATTCAAATTTTTCACTTAACTTAATTTTTTTAAGTAGAAAAAAATGGGAGGCATTACTTTTTGACCGACCCTCGTATATTGACCATTTTTCTGTTTTTACCATCAATTTCTTTAACATCGTCAGCTTGCATGCTTTGCGCAGCCCGTGACAGGATGCCTCAAACCGTGCGGCTACTCCACGCGACACTTACTGATTTTAACACCTTGCATTTCCTCACAAGTTGTCTGGCTTTTCGAGTTTACTTAATAACGTGTACAATTCCTTTTTTAGTTGGTGATGTTTCCCACAGAAACAGGTCCACTGAATTTCCTTGCGAAGTCATCTCTTCCTACTGCAGCCGCACGATGGACAGCTGATTGCTCTGCCAAGTTCAATGCACACTGTGGCTTAGTTTGCACGCTGTCGCCTGCAGCATAGCCTCTCACACGAGACTCATTCATGACTGCACCTGCTGTTCTGCGTGCACAGCCTTGTGCCACAGTTCTGCCGCTTAACTGTTTATTAAATTCACTTTGCTTTAGCCGGTATGATTTCTTTAGTTTGGGCTGGTAATATTTGTCCGCGTGAATGTGGCCTGTAAAACACTTGGTCCTTAGTTTTACACAACATTTCGGTTTTGATAGTTTCACAGTGCAATTCCTCTACCGCGAAATTATATGTTGCCGCGACCACTGCCTTTACCTATTTGCATCATATTTAAGTGGTAATGTTCGTTCTCATTTTGTTCATTTTTCTCGTAATCGTCCCCACTCAGTATATTATTATTTTGATGATAACTATGATTCCCTCTCCAGTGATCCTCGTCTTCGACTCTTTCCCAATACGACAAGAAGCTTTTGTGATTACTTCTCACACAACGGTCAGAATCCTCTGGGAAATTTTTCCATAGATCCCACACTATTTTGAATTCCGTTCGTCTGTTTGTCAAGTGAGTCAAGTTTCGATACCACATTTCGCAAAACTCTTTTATTGAATTTCTGCCTTGGTTGTCATATAACCTAGCTATGATAAATTCCTGGCATATAGGCAGTCCTGTTTACACTCCGACCAGTATTCCTCTATGAATTTCTGTTTAAATTCGCCAAATGACATTTCTTCCGTATCCGAATTTCGGCCCCATAGGCCCCATATTTTCACATCGACAGCTAAAGTGTTAATAACTACACTGACCTATTCTTGGTCCGTTACGTAATCAGGAACATTCCTTTCACAGTTTGCCAATAAACCCCCATCCATTATGTTTTTTTGCCAGATCGATTCATTCGTCGCCCTCTAGCAGTTTGTTACAAATTATTTTGTCAGTGACATAATTCGGTTTCTCTCTTATTTTCCATTCAAGGCCACTCACTTTGTACCTTCAACTAGGGAAGACTTATGCTCACACTTCTTTCCACATGTTGGCACTTTTATACTCAGTTCCTTTTCAGATTTTCAGAATCATTCACCATTAGTCTCCGTTGAGAGACTTCGGTTTTACATCTGTTTACCAGTTCGGTTTTGAGGCCGAAAACTTTTTCATCAACTTTTGTTACAGCCAAAGTCTGTACAGTGTCAGAATTTTCATTATTTCAGTATCGAAATTATCGTTGTGGTCATTAATCTGTCTGTGCATAGTGGTGACATTGTTATTGATCGTATCCCTCTCTCTTTTCAAGTTCTTGATTACATTACTCACAACATCTACTTACGAGTCTATTTCTTAGATCTGTTTACTGATTTCAACATAATGAAATGTTCAAATGTGTGTATGCTTAAGTGACCAAGGTCACTTAAACTAAGTTAAACTAACTTTTGCTAAGAACAAAATACACACCCATGCCCGAGTGAGGACTCAAGCCTCCAGTTGGAATGGCCGCGCAGCCCGTGACAGGATGGCTCAAACCGTGCGGCTACTCCACGCAGCACTTACTGATTTTAACACCTTGCATTTGAATTCAATGACCTTGGGCTTTAATTACATCTGCCTGTGTTTTAAGCTGGTTGTTAATTTGACTACATTCTGCTTTAAGATGATAACCTTGTGCTGCAATTTGCCCAGACGGCATTTTTAACAAACTGGTCATATTCAGTGGTTTCTCGATTTCTTGTTCTAAAGTGTCCTCATACTCAGATTCTACTTCTCGTGTTTCGCTCGGGTCACTTCCGACTTCCGTTGAATTGAACATATCCACTGAGTCATTAGCGTAACCACTGTTTTAAGTCGTGTCGTCTTTCCTACGTTGCTTTATTTGCGACGAGCTCATCGTCTGAATTTGAATGTGAACGTCAATATGATACTCAATGTAAGCGTGTTGCCATCCCGTGGCGTCATCTGTGATCTCGTCTAGTGAACTACTGCCAGCTAGTACACTAGACACTTATTCGCCTCGCTCGGTCTGACGTACTGTCGTCTTTGTATCTATTTTAATCTTTTTAATACTTTACATTTTATCTTTTAAGGACCTGTAAAGCTTTCTCTTAATTATTTTGCCTAATCTATTGAAAGTTCGCGAGACTGGACATCCAATGCTCATCTTACAATTGTTTTACGCCTAATATTTACGTTATGAACTGTATTATGTGAGTAAAACTGACGATTGTCTTTTCAAGCTAACTTACCACGTATGTTGGAAAAGCGAAATGAAAAACAAGGTAACGTTACCCTCTCAGAGGATTTCCAATTTTTCACTGTATGTCTATCAAATGGACAAAGGTATCGGAAAATAATTTTGAGTGTGGTAAAATTAACACAAAATCTAAACGGACCTTACAATTGAGAGGTAATGAAAGCGGTAAAAATCATACGTGAATGAAAAAATGAACGTTCGCCAGACGAATTAGGCACATTAATTTGGAAATATATGTTTAAGAAAATTTAACATTGGTTATTAGAGTTACTTTCCTCGATATTTCCCTTTAAATAGCGAACAGGATACAAGCTGACACAGGGCATTCTGAGCTGTGTGTAGCAGCTGTCGTCAATCATGCACACATCAGTAATTATGGAAAGCCAATTTGCACCAGGCTCATAGTAATAACAACTTCACTCAATATCATTACTTAAACCAATAGTGAAATGTTACTGCGCGGAGCGCAGAACTAAATTTAGGCATGAGGGGCTTCTACCTTAATTGACAGGAAAAAAAGATAAATAAAGATAAATAATATGACAAATACACTGTTTATCTTCCTGTTGGTAGATCAATTTTGCTCAGCAGCCATAACAGTCCAATTACCTTCCTAAGATATGGAGAATGTGGTGGGGACCCATAAACTAGTATAGAGTCACTAGCCAAGCTCTATTATTATTTCAGTAGAAAAGACTAATTCAAATAAAGCTAAACCTTCACTTTACTTGGAGTAGTTCGTAATTTACTTTGCAAGAGAAAAAAATTCAACACTCAATTTAATTAACCTCGAAAACAGAATCATTCGTGATAGAAATCAAGACCACACTATGTTTAAAATGATCTTAACTTGTTTACCCTTTTTATCACCTATGAATCAGGTATTTTAGACAGCAAAAGTTACACAATCTGGCAGAGTATTGCTGAAAAACTATTCTCTGCAATAAACTAAGAGTACTTTAGCAACTCCACTTTTGTGGTTTTAACTTTAGCTTTTGATACTTCTTCAACATTTAGCAAACAAAGAACAAATATTTTGAAACACATGAAAGCTGGAATTATTCCTTTAAAACAAGATACTAGGTTTTAATAGCACTTACGAGAGGAGCCTGCAAAGTTTCGTGGTTAGGATAGAAGATATGGTTCCGGAGACAGATTTGCAGCATTGCATTATTATTAAAACCAAACTTACAAATTTAATGGTTCATGACCATGTACATAGTTGGAAGTTAGTAAAGCAGTGGCGAATTGTTGGTGGCAAGCGACATGGCGGCTAACTGTCCTCATAGCTCTTGCTTTTCGAATGCTCTATATAATCTATTCTTAGAGTGGGATTTTCAACATATTGGAGGCATTCCTTTTTGCCGAGAATACTAAATAATAGAAAGATCAACATCCGAGGCTAAAATCCTTTGCAAAGCAGCTTCCAATAGCCTCTCGTGGCACTGTCGAAGTGTACCGTGCTACAGGTAGCCACATACTGCGTACTGTTCACACCAAGGAGCCGGCCAGATTGACCCCCAAAACCACATTTTACATTGCGCCTTGCCACTTCCGTTGCGGAGGGACTTCCGTACTTCTTTTACAAATTACAAAACAAGTGCCCTAATCATGAACCACCTCCCACTAAACATCGCCTTTCTTATGAACATACACATATTATTATATTTTATTATTTTAACAAATCATGTTACTTTTATCATATATACATTACAAATCTTTCAGTCTCGTGTCACAAATCAAGTACTTTAATTTACAAAGAATACGCACTCCATAGTTCCAGGTACACAGTTATATTAAATAAACCTACCTCTAATCTATGTAAGTGTTACAAGGCCTGGAGAGCGTGGAGGAATTGGCCAACCTCTACCTGCAGAATCGGTTATTTAGAAGCCTACGGAGATCAGCACTAAAATGAGGAGGAGCTCCATCGTGAATGAAGCGCACGTTTTGCCGCACTCGTAAAGCCACGTGTACTAGCATAACAGGCAGATCATTCAATAAGGTAGCATGGTAAATTTCTCTTCTGAGCGTAGTTGGAAGAACAAGGGGCCTAAACAAACAAACACCAACAATGCAGCCCAAACGTTGACAGAAAATCTCTGTTGATGACGTGAATGCAGAATTTCATGAGGAGTCTCGATAGCAAGTACGTGCTGACTTGGAAAGTTTACAAAATGGTTAGGTTTAAACCAAAACTCATCCGTGAACAGCGCATAAGCACTGAAATGAGGGTTGACCATTGTTAAATTAACCATTCCCATAAGTTTAAACGTGCAGAAAAATCAGCTGTTGATTCTGCCTGTACACGCTGTACATGGTGTGGATAAAGCATGTTTTATTGTAGGTCACCCCAAAGAGCCATGTGGTCAACATTACGCTAACACTAGGGTTGTCGTCAACTGCACAAAGGTCCTAGTCCACAAAATGTGTTCTCGTCCTTCTAGGCCTCCCCTAGTCGCGAATAGTAGGCTTAGGTGTTCGCTGCTCCCTATGACGGCGATTAATGGTTTTAAACGTCCTCCTATTGGAGAAAGGTCGTTCAAGAAGTCTCTCTAGGTTAAAAAATTTTGCGCCACGGCCATTAACCTGTCCTTTCTCATAGTAAATATTTCTCGTTAAGGAAAGTTAATTTGCCTCGGGAGCCTTACGGCTGCAGCTGTTTCGCTCTCTCCTTATTACGTTACATGACAACGCTAGATTACTAGGTCATCTTATTCAATAGTTGATGGAAGAGAATTTACCACTGTGCTCTGGATGCAAGTCTGTGACGAATAATTCCGTAGGGCAGTCAGATTGCGTATCTTTGTTAATTCTTTCGGTTTTATTCACTTGTAAAGAGGGCATCTGTAATCACTACATCCTCAAGTGGAACTATGTCCTCCCTAAGTGATGTAAATTTTTACAGAATCCATATAACATCTGATACATTTAACAACCAATATTTACAATTAATACGCCGAATAACCTTTGGTGTTTGCGCAGAGTCTGCATTCCAATGGTTTTTTCGTATTGAGTTTAATGTTCTTGGAGAAGCACGGATTTGGTCAAATCCTTTTTTCACTCATGACTCAGAACATTAGGTACAGGATGTTAACTCACCAAAGATTTTAAATATGCGCTGAGACAGAATAGATTGGATCCAAATCTAGCGACTGAGCAGGGCGTACCTTGCATCCCCCTCACACAACACATCCATATGGAAACATGTTATCGTGAAACCTGCCAACCTTTCAGGTGAGATGGAACAGTATAATGCACAAATCAAAGTTATCTAATAACTTTCAATGGTAAAATAATAAAATGGTTCAAATGGCTCTGAGCACTATGGGACTTAACATGTGAGGTTATCAGTCCCCTAGAACGCAGAACTACTTAAACCTAACTAACCTAAGGACATCACACACATCCATGCCCGGGGCAGGATTCGAACCTGCGACAGTAGCAGTCGCGCGGTTCCGGACTGAAGCGCCTAGAACCGCATGGGCACCGCGGCTGGCAAAATGTAAAATATCAAGTAAACAATATATAATAATGACCTAGTAGATAGAGTCGGAAGTTCCATGCGGCTTTTCGCGGATGATGCTGTAGTATACAGAGAAGTTGCAGCATTAGAAAATTGCAGCGAAATGCATGCAGATCTGCAGTGGATAGGCACTTGGTGCAGGGAGTGGTAACTGACCCTTAACATAGACAAAGGTAATGTATTGCGAAAACATAGAAAGTAGGATCCTTTATTGTTTGATTATATGATAGCAGAACAAACACTGGTAGCAGTTACTTCTGTAAAATATCTGGGAGTATGCGTACGGAACGATTTGAAGTGGAATGATCGTATAAAATCAATTGTTGGTAAGGCAGGTGCCAGGTTGAGATTCATTGGAGAGTCCTTAGAAAATGTAGTCCCCCAGCAATGGAGGTGGCCTACAAAAGACTCGTTCGACCTATACTTGATTATTTCTCATCAGTGCGGGATCCGTACCAGGTCGGGTTGACAGAGAAGTTAGAGAAGATCCAAAGAAGAACGGCGCGTTTCGTCACAGGGCTATTTGGTAAGCGTGATAGCGTTAGGGAGATGTTTAGCAATTTCAAGTGGCCTACTTTACAAGAGAGGCGCTCTGCATCACGGTGTAGCTTACTATCCAGGTTTCGAGACGGTGCGTTTCTGGATGAGGTATCGAATATATTGCTTCCCCCTACTTATACCTCCCGAGGAGATCTCGAATGTAAAATTAGAGAGATTCGAGGGAGCACGGAGGCTTTCCGGCAATCGTTCTTCACGCGAACCATACGCGACTGGAACAGGAAAGGGAGATAATGACAGTGGCATGTAAAGTGCCCTCTGCCACACACCGTTGGGTGCCCTGCGGAGTATAAATGTAGATGTAGATGTAGAAGTCCATTTCCGAGAAACCATAGGTACGACTGTCCAGTAAGAGTCTGTAAGGAATAGTGACTAATAACACTGGACCCCGGGCGCCTTCTGTCTGTCTCTGGGGCCAGCCGGGTGTCACCTCTTCGGCTTAGTTTGCTTTGCAGTGGCGTAATTGGCTAAGTGAAGCTTAAAAAAGGAACTGGCTGAGACGGGACGCCGGGTCGGTTTAAAACGAGGTCGGAGGATTTACGAGCTCGTCCGAGAGAAGGCAGTAGAGTTCCGAGGATGGTACGGTTACGGCGGTCGCAGAGACCAGTCGGCCCTGGAGCAGAGCGGGGTCGCTGTTGCTTTGGCTTGACACAAGAGGAGCGACGTAGCTGAATGGGACGACGCGGCGAGGGGGTTCCTAACAAAATTTTCTCGAGGGCCCCCTCATCGAGCATGACTGGTACTTTGTCATATCACAGTATGAAGTACCTAAAAAAGCTATATTAAGAGTGTCTTATACGTTTTCTATTTTTGGTACTTAGAAAAAACTTTGACATATTCATTATTGAAAAAATACTTAGCGGCCAAAAGAAATAATCCGTTATGACACGAAACATGATTTATATATTTTTTATTCTAATAGCATCTTGCGGACTCCTCTGGCATAGCTCGCAGACCCCTGGGGGTCCGCGGACTACCTGTTGGAAACCACTGGGTAGCGGGTCTGAGGTTAGGAGCATCCGCAGTGGAGGCCGTGGACGGTTAAGTCGGGTGTGGCTGTGTCCTCTCCTGTGGCATCATGAAGGATCTTCAACCCTCTTGCTGCTGTTCCTGACGGCATTCTTTCTAGCAGGTGAGTCGTTGTTAGGATCTGCACTCCGAAATACCAATTTAGTGTCGGTGAGTTTTAATCCCACTACTTAACTTTCTGGCCGGCCGGAGTGGCCGTGCGGTTCTGGGCGCTACAGTCTGGAGCCGAGCGAACGCTACGGTCGCTTGCACGAATCCTGCCTAGGGCGTGGATGTGTGTGATGTCCTTAGGTTAGTTAGGTTTAATTAGTTCTAAGTTCTAGGCGACTGATGACCTCAGAAGTTAAGTCGCATAGTGCTCAGAGCTATTTGAACCATTTTGAACCACTTAACTTTCTGTTTCAGTTCTGCCCGAGTTCTGTCACTTCTATTCTGCTATTCACTTCATTGTAAATGTTCGTGTGGTCTGTGTTAACGGTTGTCCCTTAAAAATAAGTTTCTGTGGTAATGATACACATACCATTTAGCATATTTTAATGTGAAGCCAGAGAAAAACGTCGCGAACCTGAACTTCTGTTATTGATTCTTAAACCACCTTCAATCTGGGAAGTGTCTTTATAGGTACAGTAAATCTCAAATCTCAAATGTTACAATAAATATATTAGTTTTTCCATATGTTGTACAGTGCAGCTTGTTTGTCTGGGTCGTTTTGGAGGCAGCCTTAGGTGCTGCCACCGATGGGCGCAGTCAGAGGGATCTAAGCTCTCACAAGAGTGCCATAGTACAGTGTGAATCAGAAAGTGATTTCTATAAAATAATGTAAATCATACTATTTTAAGTAAGAGGAAATAGAGGGTACTGATTCTACTGGGCTCATCAGGCTTCAGAATAGAGAAAGAAAATTGTAATTTGAAGAAATTTTTTCATGTTGTCTCTAAATGAAGTTTGTTTAAATGTTGTAAAATTGTGTCTTGCTTAAACTCCACTTGAGAATGAATTGGCTCTATCCTAGCGATGGTTAATTTTTTATGGAACTGCGTTTTTTTATTTGATTTTTAAGTTCAGTTAAGTTATAATTTCACTAGCTGTGCCTAGTGGTAATTTTGTTTTATATTGAGGCGTTCATTGATAACCAATCGATTTTTCTTACGAATTTACGCTTTTAATCATTGTGTGTGTTGTATTTCACTGGCTGATCGCTGGTGGTAAATAGGTTATTGTTATATTGCATTCGTAAATGGGTCTGGTCTCGCAACGTCAGCAGCCGTTTGCTCAGCAATCACCCATCAACACAATTTCGTACCATACGTTAATGCTGAAGAAAAGGCAATCACACCAACTAAAACAAATACGAATACCATATGTCACGGAGAATGTAAGCAGGAATGCACGTCCGAGATCCGTACCCAACAAAGGGAAATCCTTTCGTAACTCACTCACAAAGGAATTTTGTGTTGATTTGGTGTCAGGAACATATCCTTATACTTACGGAGAACAGTTTTTGAAAGCCGTCTTAACTGAGAACACTGACGGCATGCTGCTGACACAGACTATCGCTACCTCGTCCCTAGCCCTGTCCTAGCGTCTTGACCACGCTTCTTTCCACCGTCATCCTCCACTTAAGACGGGAATAAATCGGCAGAGACATATCTCGTCCAAACAGTCGAATTGTTAAAAGAATCACGTGTAAAATACTGCAGCCGTTTCAGTACATGTTTTGAATACTTCAACAAAAACATGCTTACCACAAAAAAATGTTTTAATCCACTTCACCGTCGCTATAACAATTACTTCGTAATTTCCTGTTTACAGGAATCTGATAAGCCTTACGAGAGCGATATGTCTCTCAGTTTTCTCCGATAAATGTAAGTGCCAGTAATTAACGGATCATAAGAACGTTTAACGTATAATGCTTGTTCAAATGTTCAAATGTGTGTGGAATCTTATGAGACTTAACTGCTAAGGTCATTAGTCCCTAAGCTTACACAGTACTTAACCTAAATTATCCTAATTACAAACACACACACCCATGCCCGAGGGAGGACTCGAACCTACGCCGGGACCAGCCGCACAGTCCATGACTGCAGCGCCCTAGACTGCTCAGCTAATCCCGCGCGGCGTATAATGTTTAAAATCTTCGTACTATATACTTCATGTTATAGTCCACAAAGTACGTCCTATCACACTATAAATGGTAAGGGTCATTGAGGGCATTGCTTCCCCAATGAAAGTGAAGAAGAATTAGAGGATCTCTTGAATGGAATAAACAGTCTAGTATTTGCTGAATACAGATTCAGAACAAATCGAACACAGCGAAAGTAATGAGAAGTAGCAGAAATGAGAATAGCGAGAAACTTAATTTCAGGACTGATGGTCAAGAAGAATATGAAGTTTAGGAATTCTGTTACCTAGGCAGTAATATATCAAAATATATATGAAGCAAGGAGAAACATCAAAATCAGACAAGAACAGAAGAAAAACATTCCTGGCAAATGAAAATCTACTAGTATCAATATGGGCCTTAATTTGAGGAAGCAACTTGTGAGAATGTACGAAGGACACAGCATTTTATGGTAGCGCAACATGGACTGTGGTAAAAGCGGAAAACAAGATAACTAAAGCATTTGAGAAGTGGTGCTACAGATGTATGTTGGAAATTAAGTGGACTGATGAGGTAAGAAATGAGGTTCTCTGCAAAGTCTTAATGAAAGAAATGTATGGAAAAAACTGACAGCCGGCCGCGGTGGTCTTGCGGTTCTAGGCGCGCAGTCCGGAACCGTGCGACTGCTACGGTCGCAGGTTCGAATCCTGCCTCGGGCATGGGTGTGTGTGATGTCCTTAGGTTAGTTAGGTTTAAGTACTTCTAAGTTCTAGGGGACTGATGACCAGAGCAGTTGAGTCCCATAGTGCTCAGAGCCATTTGAACCATTTGAACCATAACTGACAACACGGGACAGCATTACAGGACATCTGCTAAGACATCAGGGAATAGATTCCATGCTACTAGAGGGAGCTGCAGAAGGTAAAGGCTGTAGAGGAAGACAGAGACTGGAATACATCCAGCAATTAGTAGGGGACGTTGGTAGAAATCGCTACTGAGAGATGCAAACGCTGGCGTAGAGAGCAGGAGAGGAATTGGTGGCGGGCCACATCAAATCAGTCAGAAGATTGGTGACTCAAAAAAAGCATCCCGGAACATGCTGTAGATAAAATTGTCTTTTTTATACAAATTTGATGACAAATGAAATCATGTAGTAACGCTATCTGACATTACGTTATTTAAAGGAATATGTACGTACTAATATCGTATTTTTATTTGTTATGGACACATTTTTCAAAAGATATGAATGTACCGTCATGGCGAATGTGACGTCTTCTTAAAAAAAGCAATAATGATAAAGCTAAGTACACACTGATATGAACTTTATGAACTTACTAAATCACGATAAGCCTCAGAAGAAACACAAATAACGTCCAACCAGCACAACTTGCAGCCCTACAGTGCGGTGGACTTCTTTGGCTCTGTCTATTAATCTAACCTGTCTATTCAGGAAGACAAAATTCTAAAACACAACGGAATCACATCATATGCCACACGTGTTCGGTATAAATGCAGATATTTTTATACTTGCCATCTTAATATGCACACACATCAGTGTCTTAGTTGTTTTTTCTCTGTGGCTAACAGTCTTCTCTGCGCGATCGTAGCTGCACCAGTAAGTGAACTATTTCTATCAGTATAGATTAACCATTCTGGATCCACATGTCCACACTTCAACACCTGACCTGCTGCTTACAGGAAAAAAAAATTTGTGGCTTGCTCCTGCCACATCTTCTTGAAGGTACTAAACAACCTAAAAGCATATGACTTGTAAAAGATGTAATTATTAGAAAATGACGTAAATACTGATGTAATGTTGTTCAATATATTGCCTTCTGTCGCCAATAGTAATATCTGCACTCACACTATGTAAGTGCTGTGTATGAAGTGATGAACAGCCAGCTCCCTCTGTGACTCTTAACTGCTAACTTCTTTCAGCCGTTTAAAAATAGGCAAAGATAATAAACGAAATTGGTTGCTCAATGAATTTTGAAACTTATATGTTGATTCCCATTGTAGTTAAGGGAAACTGGTATCTCTGATGAAGGTAGAGCCTTTACAAAATTAGGTGAGATATATCCATGCGCGTGCAAACTACTGCATACTCACAAGGTTAAGAGAATTTTCAAGAAGGCGCATGGGATCACAAATAAACGTTACTGTTTTTTAATTAGAAAATACGTAATTCCATTTAACGCGTATTAACGGCCACCATGAAGCACAGAGCATCAGTATATGAAACATGAGGTACAAAAAAATCGCAGCACGTGAATACATGAGAAGGTATTGAATTAAGGTCCTGTGGAAATGTGATGAATTCAGATGCTTTCATATGACTAAAATAAATCCAAGTTCGCATCGTTCCTCGAAAGTAACCTATCTCACTAGTTGGTGAAATTACCTTCTAAACGTCGATAAGTTATTGCCAAAGTTATGAATCTGATTCAAATCCCGTGATCCCAGGCCTCGCAGTACGTACCAGCAAATGCGCACACATTTATAGCGCGGGATCAGAGATGTTCAGCAGATCCCGAATCCCACTTCATTCATACTGAACCATAACAGCATCTTACGACACTAGGCCATGTCGATCGCCAGCGTCCAGCTAGATCCTTCTTCATGCATTCAAACTAAACGTCCGCAGAAAACAACGCAGTGTTTCCCCTTCTCACAGGCCACGGCTACTGCTCTGCACAGATGCTTCCTCACAGGCTCCTGCGTAGTTTGTCAAAGACAGTCATGCTTTCACAAATCAGTTAATCACCTAAAACTTGCACCACCAATACCGCAGAGGCTGTGAGTGCTACTGATGTACTATTTTCACATAATACATTGGCAGTGAAGGGCTCGTATTGTTACCCAACAAACAGGATGTCATACTACTCAGAAAGTGTAATTTTCTGCAACCTTGCGATTTTGAAGTATAACAATGCCAATTGACATTCCCAGACTAAAAGTAGGATAAATTAGAGATCAGTTATGTTTGTTGCAAGATTGTAGTACGAGTCCTTTACGAGATACCGCATTATGCAAAGTTTCCACACTTGCTGATCTCAGTGAAATTCAATGTGCATATTTGCTACTATAATGTCTTTACGTTTGCTTATACAGCGCTTGTCGGTTCCTTGAGAGCATAGTGAAATGCCAGTCAGTTAGTGTGTGACAGTCCAGGCAGTAGGTAGTGAGTGGATGATTGCATTCACCAGTGCAGAAAAAACCGACATGCACATGTCGTATTGAGAGTGTAGGAGCAATGCAGTTCGTTCTTATGCGGTGTATGCGGCAAGATATCCCAGTAGACGTCAAACATCTCGGCAATTTTTGATCGACCTCTTCAACCAGTTACATGACAGTAGTAGTATAACAGCTAGACAACGTAACAGGAGGAAACAATGACGACAGAAGAGGAGTTGCAACAGTTGAGCCACCCATTTGCTCCAGAACAATCGCAAGAGAAGTGGCAGAGTCAGGAAAGTGACCTAAGCGTTCTCAATCGACAAAGGTTCCATTCCTATCGCATCTCTCTCCAACAAGAGTTGCATGGAAACGACTACGAAAGTAAGCTTCTGTAAATGGGCATAAGGACAAGATATTCCAGGTGCCTCATTTACCTTGTTTAGGTATGACGCTACGTGTATCAATCGTGGCGAGGTAAACCTCCGAAACATGTACCATTGGTCCGTTGACAATCCCCTATGGCTTCTTCAGGTGGAACGTCAGCGTCCATTCAATATAATGAGTGGGATAGTGAACGATCAGTTCATAGGCCCGTTCTTCATAGACGGAACGCTGAACGGCTACTAGTAACATCGATGCTAGGAAAACCTTTCTCTGAAGTCTAGAAGGAACGTTGGTACCACTATGATGTCTGCACAGCCCTAAGCACGCGAAGTACTACAGCATGTCTTCACAAACGATTTTCCAACGTTGGATTACACACAGGTGACCCGTAACTTGGTTGGCCGTTCCCCGGATTTGACACCCAATAGACTTATTTTCTGTTTGGCCAGCTGAAAGACACTGTCTACAAGAATGTATCAATTACATCCACTGATACGCAACGACGTATTACTGCATTGACATCTCCGCTGAAACGCTGGCAGGTGTGTCGTTGCATATCAGACTGGAAACGTGTACTGGCGCTCCCGGTGGTAATTTTGAACACAACCTGTGTTAGTCAATTGTCTCGTTACCGCTCCGACTCTACATAACTATTTTATACACTTGTGTTGTTATTTTGTGTGTTCTACCACAGGTATTGTACAAGTATCGGTGTGAGAACTCTTCAAAATACAATTTTTCGTAAACCACTCGCACTAGAACCCTGCAACAAACACCACAAACATTTTAGTTTAGCCTACTTTTCATTTGTGGATGTCAATTGGCAGTGTTCCAGAAAAAATGTACGTTGCACTAAAAATACACTTCCTAAGTATTACTACAGGCTGTTTATTGGTTAAAAATACGAGGCTCTGACTGCAAACAAATCCTGTAAAAACGAGCTTCAATACCACTTTCCATTTCTGCAATATTCCTGGTGAAAGATTTAGGTGTTTCACCCTTTTATCCTTTAGGTACCCAGCAACGACATCCGTGCACTTCCAACATAACTTGTTTTGCCAAGATGACGGAGAGACGACTGAATTCATCTGAAAATTATGCATGAATACTGGAGACGCTGCTAAAAACGTTACATTCACCTTGGACCTTTCTCGAGGTTTATTCGTCGTCTGCATTTCAGGGAGAATTCATATTATTTTTTTTTACCTCTTTCAAAAGAATTTTAACGAAAGGAGAAGGCCTATGTTCGCCCCAGGTTGTATACTGAGCTTTTCTAAGGAGCTGCATTCAAAGCCGAATTCAATGACCGAGGGAGACTGGAAAAGTAAATTCAGTAGTTTGAATGGTCTGAAGAAACAGCGGTACGTCAGCTATACTTGTGCATAATTTTACATTAATCACAAGGAACCACAGTCGCTGTTATATCATTATTTTGAGATACAATATTTAAGTTCATCCAAGGATAAATTAAAATTTTATTTCAGCCAAAAGTCGCATGTAGGTTTTGTTTATTAATAAGTTTCACTCGACATACGCGAGAATCTTCAGAAATGTGTAAATGCAATGTGTTACACGGCTATAAAATGAAACAGAATCACAGATTAAACTTACAACGTGCATTAACTAGCCAATGGCTATACGTTAGATAGCGTCGCCATAACTTTTCGTATACCTCAATAGCGTGGTCTTGCAATGTTATATTCGTGTAATGAATAAAGGGTTCAAAGTATTAACAGGCATTTGAGTTAGTTCTGTCTCTTATTGTATCTGGTGAGACAGTATACATTTTTGTGTAGATCCCCATTTTACAATTCTCTCGTAAAAGCGGCTAACTTAGAAAGTGGGATGTCGATCACAAAGCTAAGACAAATATTTGACGTATAATTTACAGACTACGTAGTTCCAACAGGAACAGAAAGTCATTTAAGAGCATCAAAAAAATACATTCCCTATTACAAACTGCCTTTCTTTTTGAGTTTTTTCATGCTTCAATCTTTTTCCTTCAAGATTTCAATAACCCTCGTTATTTTCACAGTTATACAGGTTTCTCTTAGTGACTACTAGTGTGCTCCATGGTGTTCTGAATAATTAATTTTTAGTTTTCTAGTTGTGTAGCGATGCATTTTGTAACAATAAAAGCGTCCATATTACTAAAACAAAGTCTTGTTTGTACCACGCTGTTTTTCCCAGAAACTTAATATGTGCCATTTCCAATCTATATGTTTTCCTTTATTGATGTCCATACGACACATATAGCGAAACAACAACCGCCACTATTTTGTAAAAATTATTCGTACTTTCTCATATTTACTTGAAGTATTTCTTTACAGCGTTGTTGTTGTGGTCTTCAGTCCTGAGACTGGTTTGATGCAGCTCTGCATGCTATTCCATCCTGTGCCAGCTTCTTCATCTCCCAGTACCTACTGCAAACTACATCCTTCTGAATCTGTTTAGTGTATTCATCTCTTGATCTCCCTCTATGATTTTTACCCTCCACGCTGCCCTCCAATACTAAATTGGTAATCCCTCGATGTCTCAGAATATGTCCTACCAACCGATCCCTTCTTCTAGTCAAGTTGTGCCATAGGCTCCTCTTCTCCCCAATTCTACTCAATACTTCCTCATTAGTTATGTGATCAAGCCATCTAATCTTCAGCATTCTTCTGTAGCACCACAGCGTATCATTGCGAATAGCACTGAAATATTCATTTATGTTAACTTTCAGTTACAAAAAAATATAAAATAAAACCCCTTTGAAGGAACTTAAATATATTTGGTCAGTTTTTTTTATTTAGCATATAATAGAATATGTTTCTGTAAATACTATAAAATATTTGCTCTTGTTAGTCAAAATACTGCAGTGTTACCCATTAGTACTTGTTCCATAGCAATTACAACAAAAATGGTTCAAATGTCTTTCAGCACTATGGAACTTAACTTCTAAGGTAATCAGTCGCCTTGAACTTATAACTAATTAAACCTAACTAACCTACGGACATCACACACATCCATGCCCGAGGCAGGATTCGAACCTGCGACTGAAGCGCCTAGAACCGCTCGGCCACTGACCGGCGCAACTACAACACTCATCTATACAGTATCGCGTAGTTTGTACCGACATGTCTTGATGGTCTGCATGTGCGGCTCCAGCGCGAGCCCTACATTAAAGAAACGAGAAACCTTTTTGTATTTTTAGCGTTGGAAAAGTACCTACATTTTATTTCAAAATCGTTTTCCTAATGTAACAAATAATGAATAACGCGCCATATTATGAAATGCTTTCAAGTCGTCAGCTTGATTGTGTTAAAATTTAAGTATTGCAAATGAGGGAAATTACAATACTGGTCATATAAATATGAAACCGTTTTATTATTGCATATCGATTTCAGTCAAGACCAAAATAAAACTTCAAACATACATATTAATATGGAAGGAGAACATTCCAACTAGTAGGTATAACTGAAAGATTCTGCTTTGACTTTTGAGTGAATTCGAGTGGCAATCATTTTTCGTTGCATCGGAATCTTCTAATGAAATTTCAATCACCATTTTATCTCCTCCATTTGCGAAAAAATTTTGTTGGCACCCACTTACAAAGGGAGATTTAATCATCAGAATGAAATAAGAGAAAACATGGCTCGCACTGAAAAATTTAAATGCTTATTTTTGCCGCAGGCCGTTCCAGAGTGGAAAGGTAGAGAGACAGCTTGAAGGTGGTTCATTGAACCCTCGGCAGGGACTTTATTATGAATAACAGAGTAATCACGTAGATGTAGATGCCTGCTAGTTCGCATGTTCATCACTATGAAGACCTTTGTTTGGAGTTATGTTGTGTGTATGATTATATGAGTCCACTGCATTTAGACTTACACTGAAAATTATTACCCTTTCACAAATCGATATGCAGTAATAAAACGTTTTAAAAATTATACGACCAATGCTTCAGTTTCGCTTCTTTTCAGTACATGCTTTGTGGTCGGCCTTCACAGATTTCCTAAGGAAACCGATATCATTCAAGTTTAAGTTTATTATAGTTGTATAGTAAAGATAAATGCTCCTATGTTATAGTGAATAGTAATATTAAAAAATAAAACCAGTAGCAGAATTACCAGTCTTGGCATTTCTCTAAAAAACAAACGTAACGAAAAGGAAAAAAAAAACCTATACCGTTTTAGGAACTGTATCTTACAGAATTCAGTGTCTCTTCCAAAACATATACGACAGTACTGTAGCAATAATAGTTTAAAAAATATTCTTATTCATAATTTGAAATCAGCGCACTCTGCTTTACAAAACTCAGACATCTATAAAATTAGCTCTAACACATGTCCAGCTTATTATATAACACAAACAGGACGAGTAGTTTCTGCTAAATGCAAAGAACGTCTCTTAAGAAAAAATTATACAATTATAAACATCTCGTCCTTTGCCGATCAGTTTAATAACTGATTGCAAAAGCCATAACCCAAAGAAAGGTCAAGACACTAGTTAGGAAATTTTAAACACCTTTCTTCGAATGACGGTTTCATTTTTAATGAAAAGTTGTAGTTATGTAAAAAAAACTAATCGCATAAAACCGTTACTTAGAAATGCTTGCAGCTGACTCCACTGTTTACTCACAGTGGTCTCTGAATATCGGATTTTCTCTTTTTCATTTATTTTATTGTAGTTGTTTCATACACAAATTTGCCTAATATTTGCTCTTACATTATCTCATATTATTTTTCATTTTCCATTCTATTGGCTATTGATTTGTGAGACAGACACCTGTACGCTGTTTAAAATAGTTTTCGTAAATTAAACAAATGGTATCTTCCTGCTGCCGCCAGATGGCGAGATCTCTTTCGTCTCGACTTTGTGTCGACTTCGGCATGTGAGTCTCTTAGTCTGAAGCACCTCCAGTAATTATTTCCTCTTCGAGCTCTTTGTGGCGAGTAAATGTGATATACTACGTAGGTAAATTTTATTGTCAGTTACCAACCTTACTTCAGTTTCAGTGACTAGGATTATGTGGTTTTTAACGTTAAAACTTCTTAAAGGAGTTCCGGTGGCGCGGTTCCTATCTTATGTTACCTGCACCTACCTGTGAAGTTGTTGCAGCAGATCCACGGTAAGAAAGTCGAGCAGAAACCTTCTGTACTGCAACCCACACCAGGCTGCATACAACGTAACTACCCCAAGGATCGGGACAACGTCTCAGTTTTGAAAGAAAGGTGGAAATACTGGCAGAACATCCGTATATTCTGAACCTTGATGAGGTACCCATTCACTGACAAGCCCGGGCTAATCTTAACAGTCATACACAAACTCTTTCGTTCACGTTAGCAAGTTTATAGTAATGTATTTTCCAAAATCTGAACAACTATTAAGCACAGATTGTCCGTAAATGAATGTGCTCGGCATATTATTAAGTTTATCGGTGCCTAATGGACTCAAGATTTTAGTCACAGATCTGTTCAATATCCCACGGGGAATTACTGTATTTTTTCATACACAAAATTCCCTAAACAATCTGTACTATCTAGAAAAGCCACCAAAATAAAAATGCCTTCACTTAAAACCGGCAAATTATAACTTCCTTCGGAGCTCGTACTGCACATTACCGTACCTTTGAAAGCCTACTTAGACTGCTTTAGGTATTCTATATCTCTAAGAGAAACGACGCATGAAGACTGCTCCGTTCTGATTGGTCAGTTCTAGTTAATGCGAAATGAAAAAGATTTTTCTCCCACGTTAGTCCATGCTTTACATGACTAACCAATCAACAAATACGACACTTTTCAACTGTACTTTCTCCCGAAGTAAATATTTAACATTCTGATTTTTTTTGTGCTTTATGTTATTAACTATTTTCATTGGCACTCGAATTACCTTTCCTTTTCCCATAAACTTCCTTAACATATTATGATACAAAATTCCCCGTCGTCTGCATTCACACTGCTTTACAACATTCTCACACTACGTCGTACAACATTCGTCAATAGAACAATGATCTACGTATGTACTTTAGAACACGTTCACGCATCATTCACACTGCTAAAAATGTAATACAGAACTACACAAACATAAATAAACATAAAGCCTTTAAGAAAAAAACAATTCACAAAAACTATGAATCCCAAAAATGTGGTTACCTTACCCACATATAAGTGAAAACCTGCAAGTACTGAAAAAAGTTGTCAGGGTACATTCACTCTACTGCGCTACGATATTAATGTGTATTTGTGATGAAGATTTCATTCCTATCAATACCTTTGAATGAATCACCGTATACAGTACTCCACTATTTATGTGAGATTTAGCATTTTTAGTTCCTTCACTGATATCGACAATTCTTCGTAGTATCTGTTTTAAGTTGCATGTTTTCCTATTTATTTGGTAAGCGTGCAAATATTAGCTGTAGTCGATCTTAGTTTGGTAAATCCACTTGGCTCTTATATCGTTACGTGCCTTCCTGTTTGCATTAATCTTTGGCTTACAGCTTGTTAATGCTAGGGTTAATCCGAAAGTAGACTATATGACGAAAAGTACACCACTATGTGATGTGGAACAGGACACTAAACATCACAAGAGACGGACTCACTGGTATGGGAGGCGGAAGTATGGCGGTGACAGTAGAGAAACAATAGCAACACAATGGTTCGATCGCCGGCCGCTGTTGCCTGGCGGTTCTATGCACTTCAGTCCGGAACCGCGCGACTGCTACGGTCGCAGGTTCCAATCCTGCCTCGGGCATGGATGTGTGTGATGTCCTTATGTTAGTTAGGTTCAAGTAGTTCTAAGTTCTAAAGCACTGATGACCTCATATGTTAAGTCCCATAGTGCTCAGAGCCATTTGAACCAATGGTATCAGGAAAGCTGAGCGACTTCGAATGCGGACTAGTCAATTGATGTTACCTGATTAAAAATACAACAGGGACAAATCAACTCTTCTGTTGACTGTTTGTGATGCAGTGGTATAGTTAAGGATCAACTAGGTTCATACCAAGTCCAAACGAATCTTATGTAATGACAGAGAGGTGCCGTCGAGCACTGCAGAAGGCGGTTGTAGAGAATCGCGTGAGATCCAGACGACACAATGGCTGTGAGGAGGGAGTGAAAGACAATTGCGTAAATTTGTCGAGCTGTTCTTCATATCACACATTTCTGCAGTCAGTGCCAAACGACGCTTGAGGTGGTGTAAAGAGACACAAATGATTTGGAGTGATTATCACGCTATACCCAATGGCAGTCCGATGGAAGGGGTTGGGTTTGGTCAATTTCTGGATATCGTCATCTGCTATCACGTGAAGTGGCAACAGTGAAGTGCAGGGAAGGTGCAATTGCGGTTTGGGAGAGTTTCTAATGGCTGACATGTGGTCCCTTTATTTCGCAGAAAACACAGAATTTTGCACCACTGTTTGTTGTTTGTACTAGCATGACAGTGCACCAAGTCGAAAAGCAGCATCTATGAGTAAGTTGTTTTGAGGACAATAGAAATCCTGAAATGGGCTTCAATGCCCAGAGTTCCGACCTGAACCCAATGGAACACCTCTGAGATTTTACCATCGACCTTGCTGAAGACCAAAACGTCCTATATCACTGCTCTATCTGGTCTGGGCCCTGAGGAAGAGTAGGCTAGCGTTACTTCACAGATATTCAGACACCTCACTAAAGGTGCCTCAGTAGGGCTAGCGTATGAAGGCGAATGATGGACACACACACTATTTTAACGTCCACTAACAGGTATACTTCCATAGCTTTGAAACAGAAAGGAAATACAGCGACAGTGGATTACATTCATCATCTCCATTAATGTAAACACATTAAGTAAAGCACAAAAGAGTCTCTTGTCACTTTCTGGGAAGAGAAGAGTGATCGATGTTTTTAACGATTTATGCGCGATACGCTTCAGCTATTTTCGTCTAGGTTCAGCTGCCAGTGCTTGGACCATGGGTCTATCCGTTGTGGTCTTAATGTATTTTACTACAGCCCTGTGGCACTACAATCTGTACTAACAGATGGAAGTATCGCCCAGCAAGATCAAGATTGATACTCACTTCGTACCAGAATTACTAGTGCAGAAAATGCGTTAAGACCTTTGTGAGGATGATAATCTTCTGAATGATGCCTTTCATTTTCATGTTCAAATGGTTCAAATGGCTCTGAGCACTACGGGACTTAACATCTGTGGTCATCAGTCCCCTAGAACTTAGAACTACTTAAACCTAACTAACCTAAGGACATCACACAACACCCAGCCATCACGAGGAAGAGAAAATCCCTGACCCCGCCGGGAATCGAACCCGGGAACCCGGGCGTGGGAAGCGAGAACGCTACCGCACGACCACGAGATGTGGGCATTTTCATGTTCATTGTGATTGTTTCTGAGGTCTGTAATCGTAGAGCGACAGTCCTTCATACGCATTACCGCATGTGTAATTACAGATGAAGAAAGAGAAGTTACAGTCACATATTCGTTATTCACCAGACTACTATAATTTTAATTCTTTCGAAAGAAAACCATCGTGTACCATAGAACGTCTTCTTTCTCTAGTATTCGAAACCGTACAGAGAACGGTTTATGAACTCCGATATCTGGTACTTAGCACGCATTCAGGAACGTTATACAGAATTGTCAGCTCTTGTTAAAATTCGTGGTAGAAGGTAACATAAGAACTATTTTCACTTAAAACATCTGCATTTCGGGTGATAGCGAAGCTCCAATTGTCGCCCCCGATAGCAACGTAACTGCAGTTTTCACACGTATACCCCCTACCAAAATTCATCATCAATAATCCATAATCCATAATAATTAAAGAAAGGTAGCGTTCTCAGCAATTACATCATACGCTGACTTTTAATACTCATAAAATAAATGTCAGTGCTTCTTATAGGTGTGCAGTAGTTACCCACAGAACTCTGTGTTCATTTGGGCAGTCTGTTTTAAACGCGCCGTGTTATTGTTTATATTTCGTTATTGAAACTTCGACATTTTGGTCGTTTTCTAGCATTTACAAAAACGTAGTAGAACGTATTAAGTGAAACATAATCTGAAACTAATATTATGTCACAGAAATTTATTAAGTATTTCATTGTTGTACGATTGTGTTGCTTTTGATGGTAATATAGTAAGTGGTTGTTATTAACGGCAAAATTGTATTTTCTGTTCACACGCTGGTATAATTCTGTTAAAGTGCAGCAGAGGTAACAACGTAAGACCTACACCGATGAGCCTAAACATTATGACCACGTTTTATAGCGTGTTGTCCCACTCTGAAACGCAGTACGACAGAGATTCTCCTTGGCATGGATTCTGCAAGTTCTTGATAGAATTCCGGAAGTATAGTATGTGCCTTTAGATGTCTACGCACAGGTCAAGCAATTTACACAAATTACGGGTTAGTGATTTATGGGCAAGCAACTGGCATCCGATACGTTTTCTAAGGTGTGCACATCAGGCACATCTGCTGGACTAGAAATCAATGTGAGTTCTCTATAAGCTTCTCAAACAACTGTTTCGCGATTATGACCTTGCAACACACACAGTTAGTCTGCTGGAATACTTAATCGCCGTAAATGAGACTTCAAGCAGGATGTGATACAGGTGCTGAGCAATATTGTTCACGTAGTTCCCTGCTAACACGATGATTCGATTATCAGGAAAGATCAAAAATAGTTCAAATGGCTCTGAGCACTATGGGACTTAACATCTGAGGTCGTCAGTCTCCTAGAACTCAGAACTACGTAAACCTAACCAACATAAGGACATCACACACATCCATGCCCGAAGCAGGACCCGAACCAGCGACCGTAGAGGTCGAGCGGTTCCAGACTGAAGCGCCTAGAACCGCTCGGCCACTCCGTCCGGCCACGACAGATCCCATGGAAACCCAACTCAGTTAATCCCATGGCATAATTCTGGCCTCAGAGTGTGGCATGGTGCATCTTTTGTGCAGCTATTCTCCCGGAAGACGGCGTGTAAGGACCCAACCATCGACTTGGTGTAACAAAACTGCGATTCATAGGCAGCCGCAAACATTTTTCCACAAACGCATTCACCATCTTGTCTCACAGTGAGATAAATGTACTAACAGTTATGGCGATCACTCGTCAAATAATACACAGTTTACTTATTTCTTTTTATCCGTCTCGTTTCCATTTTATTGCCTCTTAGACGTACTGTAATCTTGAGTGGAACATGTACATACCATTAGACCACGAACATATACATCAGCAGAACAGGTAAAATGTGGAACCTAATTCATCCTACAGCGATGCCTATTCGTGCAGATGGTCGCAATATGGTTTTATTTCAGTCAAGTGAAAGTAGGCATTGGATAGCTAAGGCAATTGTTGAATACGATGCAACCGAACGAAAAAATTAATGTACTGAAAGGGAGATTATCCATCTTCTGTCAGTCAGAATTTTGATCCAGTACGGTACGGGGCCTACCCCGATGAACCATAGGGAGGCTTGCGTGCCTCGGCGATACAGATGGCCGTACCGTAGGTGCAACCACAACGGAGGGGTATCTGTTGAGAGGCCAGACAAACGTGTGGTTCCTGAAGAGGGGCAGCAGCCTTTTCAGTAGTTGCAGGGGCAACAGTCTGGATGATTGACTGATCTGGCCTTGCAACACTAACCAAAACGGCCTTACTGTGCTGGTACTGCGAACTGGTGAAATCAAGGGGAAACTACAGCCATAATTTTTCCCAAGGGCCTGCGCTGTACTGAAACACAACAACAACAACTACAACAACACGGTACGGGGATCCGGTACATTATAAACATACCTAGCTAAGTTTCATGTTGATTGGTTTTGCTAATATGCATAAGGTCTGGGTTCGGTTTATACTCCAGGCAGCCTTACTTGACAAGCTCAAATTGACCTATAGGAAAATCCAACGCTGCCACAGAGGCACGAGCCCTGGGGAACGCCCATCACCTAGCCCATGGGCAGGCGTAACTAGTATAGGATAGCAACCCATTAGTCCAATTGCATGCGTTTTGCGTGTACACGTCATCGCGGTCATGAGGTATGGTATATGGTAGTTCAAGCAATAGCCCAGATGCCGGTCTGTCGGTGAATCGCCAGTTTGTTCATTCCTGTTCACTGCTCCCCGCAGACACCCGTCTGGAAACGATAAGTGAAGAACTTACGGCGGTACTGTGGTTCGAAATTCATATTAAACATAATATCCCTTGACTACTGACTGGGGTTGACTTACGTTTTGCCACGACAGTCTTGAAAGTCACACCAAGGAAAAATTCCATCACGAAGAAAAACTCTGGTAGGAGAAATTTTATGTTAGCTAGCGAGCCAGTCATCGTCGAGGAACTTATTTGAACTGGAGACGCAGAAATTATTACTTCGGCGTTATAATTCAAACTCGGATCGCGTAATTTGTGGGTTACGTACCTTTCACAAAAGGTGCTTAACTCATAGAGGTCTGTAGGTTTCTGGGTTGGAATGCTGGTCTGGCACAAAAATGATGAATAATTCTGATTGTTAACGAATCATTGTGCTTTGTTAACAGGAGCGGCTGGTTTCGACTTCCAGATACATAACTTTTTCAAATCATTTCAGTCTGAAACATTTCAGTCCTTGCGACTAGTGAAAAGGAATTCGGTAGTGGTTAGTTATCAATCAAGACTACGAGTTGCATCCCAATCCCAGTAAGACACAAGAGTTTCATTCAGGTTATTTCAAATTTAAATATGTGCACACTTTGATACCTGTGTATGAAATCCCATTTAAATTATAAGTCTTGAAGATGGATGGGCGAAATATTGACACGTAGAATAACCGGGTCTTCAACCAGTTTTCCCGTTGCTCATGCACGATATTTCGAAGGCGTTACTCGCTTTATTCTTCAGGTGGTCCCTGAAACTGAGGCTGAAAGACGCGAAAAACCGACAGAAAAGCCGATTATTCAACATGGGCTAATTTAACTTCTTTCGTGGTAAGTTAACAATAACAATAGTTGCTTGACATGTGCTCCGGTCCGTTCCAGAATTTTCCGTTGGACAGTTTTGACACTTGCAAACTAATACGAGTTAACAACTATGTACTATACGTCTCTTTATGCCTATTCAGATCTGATAATTGGCGCTATGGTACAAACTCTGCCCGGCATTGAACTTTGTTCAGATAGCCTTAAGCATGACAGTACATCATACGCTATTGTGCTCCAGAACGTCTTGCTCCCAGGTTTGACCTAGCGAGAGGCTATTATGATAAGAAGATCTACACGCATGAAAAAAGTTTTTCTTCACCCCGGTTCCCAGAACTCCTGAAGATAGACTTTAACTATGGGTATTGTGTCACAGACACAGTCCGTTTGGCTATTCATGGATGTCACTAAACACGCACAAGTACGTAAAGAACCATGCAACAGCAGAGCCTACTAGACGGAGGGGGTCCGAGAGATGATCAGTTCCACTCATTCCACCAGGAAGGAGGTACACGGCTCTTGTTGTCTGTTCAGCCATGCCTAAACGGTCAATACCGCGGTTCGATCCACGTTGTTACTTTGTGCCTGGAAGTGCTCTCAGCAAGGGAAATGTCCAGGCGTCTCGGATTGAACCAAAGTGATGTAGTTCTGACGAGGAGGAGATACAGAGAGAAACTAACTGTCGATGACAGGCCTCGCTCAGGCCGCCCAAGGGGTGCTACTGCAGTGGACGACCGATACCAAAGTCGAGTCACCTTCGTGCAGCCACAGGACGTCGTGTTACGAGTCAAACTGTGCGCAATAGCCTGCATGTTGGGTAACTTCACTCCCGAAGTCCATAGCGAGGTCCATCTTTGCAACCACGACACCAAGCAGCGCGGTAAAGATGGGCCCAGTTACATGCCGATGAGGGTCGCATATGCCTTCAACCAGACAGTCGTCGGAGACGTGTTTGGGGGCAACCCGGTCAGGCTGAACGCCTTGGACACACTGTCCAGCGAGGTGGAGGTTCCCTGCTGTTTTGGGGTGGCATTTTGTGGGACTCATGTACGCCGCTGGTGGTCATGGAAGGAGCCGTGATGGCTGTACTATACGTGAATGCCATCCTCCGACCGATAGTGCCACTGCATCGCAAGCGTACTGGCGAGGCATTCGTCTTCATGGACGGAAATTCGCGCCACCATCGTGCACATCTTGCGAATTTCCTTCAGTATTAAGACATCGCTCGCCAATAGTGGCCAGCATGTTCTCCAGATATTAATGCTGTTGAACATGCCTGGGACAGAATTCAAAGGACGGTTTATGTATGTCGTGACCAACTAAACCCTCTGAGGGATCTACGCCGAATCGCCGTTGAGTACTGGGACGATCCCGGACCAACAGTGCTTTGATAAACTTTTGGATGGTATGCCAAGATGAGTGCTGGCATGCATCAATGCAAGCGGACGTGCTACTGGCTTTTAGAGGTACCGGTGTGTTCAGCAATCTGGACCACGACCTCTAAAGGTCTCGCTATAGGGTGGTACAACATGCAATGTGTGGTTTGCATGAGCCATAAAAACGGAAATGATGTTTATGTTCTCTCTATCATAATTTTCTGTACAGATTCCGGAACTCTCGGAACCGAAGTGATGCAAAACTTTTATTCATATGTCTGTATATTTTGAATGTAAAGCAGAATGTGCGCTTCTGCACTGCACAAACAAGTACATAATCGTTGCGTGGTCATCACTAACGTGGTTTGAGATGAAATACTTATGGTAGTTTCACATGCTCAAATCACAAAGCATGTTACATTTGAGTGCATTGTAGTCATTAATGAGAATGATGGAGATTATTCTCGTGAATCCTATTTTTACATCAAATTTCGCGTAAAACATCCCTCGACAGGTCACTCTGGTCCTTATACTATCACTAGAATGGTGTTAATTGGATATGGTACACTTTACAGCAGTGTCTCGTTTTGTGAATTGGTTACTGTAGCAGTGTGAGATTCATTGAATTTTATTCTCCGTTTTATGACATGAATGACCAAAACATGCAGGTGAAAGAACAATGTCAACGAGTGTTTCAGGCATGGTGGTCGCTCACTAAATTGTTTAACACTGTCATACCACTTCTCCCATACATAGCACAGCAGATCACTACACAGTCATTCAGCTTTAAGATGGTTCAAGTACAATGTGAAAAGGTACTGTGTAAGCGTGAGATGTTGATCTACTGTTTTACAGTGAACACGTATATACGAGAACAAACACGGAACAATCTTTCAGGAACAGTTAATGTTACTGTTGTATAACACATTATGTAATGAGTAGTGCAGCCTACTGAGATAAATCCTGGGTTTCAAAAGTAGGCGGAAATTGTCAAATCTGAATTACAGACGGCAAGATACAGTGCGATATTGGCTGCACGGAAAAGCTACTTCAATGTCTAGAAAGAAATGGCAGGGATGAAGGATGCCGGGGAAGGGCAGACAAAAGCGTTTCTTTCATTTATTAAATCTTTTAGGTAAATGTTTTTATCTTAGTATTAAGAATAATAAACATTAGTTGTTGATATACTAGAGTAGGGAAATACCATTCATTTTGAAGCTTTACAGCTAATCTTGTACGCAGCAGGGCCTTAAGATATTAGAGCCACAAAGAAATGTGTTTCCAAAAAAATCTTTATTTTAAATGTGCCCTATCAGCATAGATGCCCCTTGAAAGGGCCACACAGAGTTCGGAGTTTCGCGAAATGAATAAAATTACGAGTCGGTGTGCTAATAATGGCTGTCATACATAGGTGAGACCTTGATTAATACGAAGTTTATAGTGCATCAAAAGCAATAAAACTACTGAGTGGGATATTGTTGGGAAACAACAATGCCAGGCTACGTTTATATACCGTGTACGCAGTTTGACTCCAACTAGATGTATTGGTGGTGTATTATTCGATTAGATTACATCATGGTCAGACAGAGATTCCGAAATCAGATACTGGATTGTAAGGCGTATCCAGGAGCAGATATAGACTCAGATCCCAATATAGTGGTGATGAAGAGTAGGCTGAAGTTCAAGACATTAGTCAGGAAGAATCAATACGCTAAGAATTGGGATACGGAAGTTCTAAGGAATGACGAGATAACATCACAGAATTTGGAAAGGAAAACATAGGTACAAGGAAGGTAGCTGCGAAGAAACTATGGGTAACAGAAGAAATACTTCAGATGATTGATGAAAGGAGGAAGTACAAACATGTTCCGGGAAAATCAGGAATACAGAAATACAAGTCGCTGAGTAATGAAATAAATAGGAAGTGCAGGGAAGCTAAGACGAAGTGGCTGCAGGAAAAATGTGAAGACATCGAAAAAGATACGACTGTCGGAAGGACAGACTCAGCATACAGGAAAGTCAAAACAACCTTTGGTGACATTAAAAGCAACGGTGGTAACAATAAGAGTACAATGGGAATTCCACTGTTAAATGCAGAGGAGAGAGCAGATAGGTGGAAAGAATACATTGAAAGTCTCTATGAGGGTGAAGATTTGTCTGATGTGATAGAAGAAGAAACAGGAGTCGATTTAGAAGAGATTGGGGATCCAGTATTAGAATCGGAATTTAAAACAGCTTTGGGGGACTTACGGTCAAATAAGGCAGAAGGGATAGATAACATTTCATCAGAATTTCTAAAATCATTAGGGGAAGTGGCAACAAAACGACAATTCACGTTGGTGTGTAGAATATATGAATCTGGCGACATACCATCTGACTTTCGGAAAAGCATCATCCACACAATTCCGAAGACGGCAAAAGATGACAACTGCGAGAATTATCGCACAATCAGCTTAACAGCTCATGCATCGAAGCTGCTTACAAGAATAATATACAGAAGAAGGGAAAAGAAAATTGAGAATGCGCTAGGTGACGATCAGTTTGGCTTTAGGAAAAGTAAAGGCACGAGAGAGGCAATTCTGATGTTACGGCTAATAATGGAAGCAAGGCTAAAGAAAAATCAAGACACGTTCATATGATTTGTCGACCTGGTAAAAGCGTTCGACAATATTAAATGGTGGAAGCTGTTCGAGATTCTGAAAAAAGTAGGGGTAAGCTATAGGGAGAGACGGGTCATATACAATATGTAGAACAACCAAGAGGGAATAATAAGAGTGGACGATCAAGAACGAATTGCTCGTATTAAGGTGTAAGACAAGTCTGTAGCCTTTCGCCCCTACTCTTCAATCTGTGCATCGAGGAAGCAATGATGGAAATAAAAGAGAGGTTCATAAGTGGAATTAAAATACAAGGTGAAAGGATATCAATGATACTATTCGCTGATGACATTGCTATCCTGAGTGAAAGTGGAGAAGAATTAAATGATCTGCAGAACGGAATGAACAGTGTAATGAGTACACAGTATGGTTTGAGAGTAAATCGGAGAAAGACGAAGGTAATGAGAAGTAGTAGAAATGAGAACAGCGAGAAACTTAACATTAGGATTGATGGTCACGAAGTCAAAGAAGTTAAGGAATTCTACTACCTAGGCAGTAAAATAACCAATGACGGACGGAGCAAGGAGGACATCAAAAGCAGACTCGCTATGGCAAAAAAGGCATTTCTGGCCAAGAGAAGTCTACTAATATCAAATACCGGCCTTAATTTGAGGAAGAAATTTCTGAGGATGTACGTCTGGAGTACAGAATTGTATGGTAGTGAAACATGGACTGTGGGAAAACCGGAATAGAAGAGAATCGAAGCATTTGAGATGTGGTGCTACAGACGAATGTTGAAAATTAGGTGGACTGAAGAGGTAAGGAATGAGGAGGTTCTACGCAGAATCGGAGAGGAAAGGAATATGTGGAAAACACTCATAAGGAGAAGGGACAGGATGATAGGACATCTGCTAAGACATGAGGGAATGACTTCCATGGTACTAGAGGGAACTGTAGAGGGCAAAATCTGTAGAGGAAGACAGAGATTGGAATACGTGAAGCAAATAATTGAGGACGTAGGTAGCAAGTGCTACTCTGAGATGAAGAGGTTAGCTCAGGAAAGGAATTCGTGGCGGGCCGCTTCAAACCAGCCAGTAGACTGATGATAAAAAAAAAAAAAAAAAAATTATTTCGAAGTGGCCTCAGAAGGTGGGAGCGAGGAGGTTACGCAATTCTGTGTTATCCTCCTGTTACGTAAGCGCTATGTTATATTGCGTAACGTTCCATTCTACGAGTAGCAATCTACGAGTAGCAAAACAAAGGTACATTCTCTGTTTTATTTGAAAGTGAAATGGCTTTCGGAAAACGTAAAATATTAATCTCGGTTAACCAAAGCCGAAGTTTTGGCAGTAAGGAATATGATCATTATGCTTTGCAATCGATGCATTAATTTTTATGAAGAATGTAACATTATCTACTACTAAGGACTAAATTCTAATTTAAGTTGGTTTGAACTTGTAAGCACGCCAGTTTGTATTTAAACTGCTCAGTTTCATTTGAGTTCTGTAAAATATCGACTAGTTATATCTTTTCCTCTTCATTTTACTTAGATCAATAAATATAAGCGATATTTGACGTTCTGACCTAAATATGTAGTGCCTATAGCTAACGAAACACCTTATCGTCAACAGACGAATCAGTGAACGACAGTTAACGCAAATATTAGTAAAAATGTGAGTACAGAAACGCGATGTAGGCAGCTGACAAAACGTTGTTACGAATAGTAGGGGTGTTGTCCCTGCAAACTTTCTGCTTTTTGTCACTGAACTGTAACCAAATGGACATTTCTTTCTCTAATGTGTAACCGCGCTACACTTATTGCAGTACTGACTATTAAAATTGCCTCACCAAGAAAAAATGCAGATGATAACGGGTATTCACTGAACAAATATATAATACTAGAACTGTCATGTGATTACATTTTCACACAATTTGGGTGCATAGATCCTGAGAAATCAGTACCCAGAACAACGACCTTCGGTCGTAATAACGGCCTTGATATGCCTGGGCATCGACTCAAACAGAACTTCGATGGCGAGTACATGTACAGCTGCCCATGCATCTTCAACACGATACCAGAGTTCATCAAGAGGAGTGACTGGCGTATTGTGACGAGCCAGTTGCTCGGCCATCATTGACCAGACCTTTTTAAATTGGTGAGAGATCTGGAGATTGTGCTGGCCAGGGCAGCAGTCGAACATTTTCTGAATCCAGAAAGGCCCGTACAGGGCCTGCTACATGCGGTCATGCATTATCCTGCTGAAATGTAGGGTGTCGCAGGGAACGAATGAACGGTAGAGCCACGGGTCGTAACACCTCTGAAATGTAACGTCCACTCTTCAAAGTGCCGCCAATGAGAACAAGAGGTGACCGAGAAGTGTAACCAATGGCACCCCATACCATCACGCCGGGTGATAGGCCAGTATTGCGATGACGAATACACGCTTCCCATGTGCGTTCACAGCGATGTCGCCAAACACGGATGCGACCGTCATGCTGCTGTAAACAGAACCTGGATTTATCCGAAAAAAACTACGTTTTGCCGTTCGTGTCCCACGTTCGTCGGTAAGAACATCATCGCAGGCGCTCCTGTCTGTGATGCAGCGTCAAAGGTAACCGCAGCCATGGCCTCCGAGCTGATAGTCCATGCTGCTGCAAACGTCGTCGAACTGTTCGTGCAGATGGTTGTTGTCTTGCAAACGTCCCCATCTGTTGACTCACGGATCGAGACGTGGCTGCACGATCCGTTACAGCCATGCGGATAAGATGCCTGTCATCTCGACTGCTAGTGATACGAGGCCGTTGGGATCCATTAAGGCGTTCCATATTACGCTCCTGAAACAACCGATTCCATATTCTTCTAACAGTCATTGGATCTTGACACACGCGAGCAGCAATGTCGCAATACGATAAACCGCAATCGCAATATGCTACAATCCGACGTTTTTAAAAGTCGGTAACGTGTTGGTACGCATTTCTCCTCCTTACACGAGATATAACAACAACGTTTCACCAGACAACGCCGGTCAACTGCTGTTTGTGTATAAGAAATCGGTTGGAAACTTTCCTCGTATCAGTCAGTACATTGTAGGTGTCGCCACAGGCGCCAACATTGTGTGAATGCTCTGAAAAGTTTATTATTTACGTATCGCATCATCTTATTCCTGTCGGTTAAATTTCACGTCTGTAGCACGTCGTCTTCGTGGTGTAGCAATTTTAATAGCCAATAGTGTAGAATATCAGAGCGTATCGGGATTATAATCCCGTCTCTTGCTTTGGTAAAGGTAAACGAAATTGTACGTGCGCACAACCTTGTAAAATATTTGATACTGTTGTGCACTGTAAGCTTAATCGATAGCTAAAAAAAAGGAGGAAGATCAAAGATGAAGATCTAAGTAATTGTCTGGTGGTTTACAGCTTAAATCTCTTTTTGCTGTATGTCCCCACGCTTTTGTATCCTGTTCAAGACTCTTCTTCTCTAAACAACTGCTACTAGACACGCACACACACACATAAACGCGCGTGTGCACACACTTACATACACACAAACACACACAATCTAAACTGCTTGCCGCATTCAAGCTACCGTCTTTGTATATAACTTTTCCCCTGTACACGTTTCTCCATTACCAGAACTAAAACGCCGTCAACACCTTCAAACACCATCCGTCTCTCCATTAGGAACTTTTCAATTCCTGATCACTTCAGGACATATTGTCAACAAAATCGCTCCTTTACCCACTTCACTTTAAGATTTATTTTGCTTTCAGATTCGATGATCTTTTCTATCGGAAAGCTTCATTCCTCGTCTGTACTACTCATCGTCAACGTCGCACTTCGGTACGGTTACAACTATTCTAATTATTTCAGAAAAGACTTCGTAATTCTTAAATGTATAATCGATGATAATATGTACGTCTTCTTTTATTGCTGTAGTCAGTCTGCATTTTCTACTTAACTCTCGTTTGACAGTTTTTTTCCCTAAATGGTAAATCACCTTCATTAATTCGACTATACTCCATTACCATTGTTTTACTTTTGTTGATATTAGTCTTATAAATTCTTTTCGTCACGCTTTTCTTTCCATTCAACCGCAGTTCCAAATCCTTTGCTGTCTCCAATAAAACTACAACCTAAAAATATAACCACTAATTCTGTGTTTCTTCTCCTTGTGCCTTAATTCCTTTTCAAAATTTCTCATAGATATTGAACTCAACCACTAAGTCCTTTTCATTACCTTTAGCACATACAGGGTGGAGCAAAGAAAAGTGGCACCTAGAACAGAGTTCCAGGGTACGAAGAAACACAGCAGAGAAAAGGAAATACAGTACCCACCTGACTGTAGCAGATCTTGAAAGTGATCATCTTGTTAGCCAGTTGACGAAGGCAGATCGAATCTGGACTGCTGGAATCACTATAATCTTATCTGAAAAGTACTGCTGCAGGTTTTGGAGACTGACCTCTATTAACAACAGTGTCAGATGTGAAGATTGTGTAAATGTGCTCCAAGGTTCTGACGGCTGTAGGGGCAGTTGCTCCATGCTGTTGGAAGTAACTGTGGGTCTCTTCCTCCTTGTTTAATGCTGCCACAAATGGTTTCAAAATGTTGGCAATGTAACGCGCCGAAGTGAGCGTCTGCTGAAAGAAGATGGTACACAGGACATAAAATCCCGTCTGAGGCCTGCGATCATTTTTATCTTAATAATTGCCAACCAAAGCTGTACAATCGCAATAAAGTCATGAGATGTTCAATTGACTCTTTTATTAGAGCATGTTGCGCGTTTCGGGACTACACCTATCTTCAGACATCACAAACTTCAACTCCTTCGTAACCAAGAAGATGTACAGACGTACAGTCGTAAGTGTCGAATAACATATGACTGCCACACAAGCAGTCTTGAAGCTTCGAGACTGCTTGTGTCGCAGTCATATGTCATTCGACACTTCCTTTAAGTTGTCAAGGCTGTACGCCTAGTTGGCTAGGAAGGAGTTGAAGTTTGTGATGTCTGAAGATGCGTGTAGTCCCGAAACGCGTAACATGGGAGAATTGTCCGGTTATCTACGTCTAGGAGTCGGAAACTCGAACTCGAGTCTCAGTTCGGCACACAGTTTTAATCTGGCAGGAAGTTTCAACTGACTACACCATTGGCGAGACTATGTTGTCACGTAAGTTTCCACGAACACCTACTGCTCCTCTGTGAGTACCATCCCATTTGCACTCCTGTACTCACACTGACGTACCCCGTGGCGGGCGTACACGTAGTATGCGCTGCATACATTCGTTATATGCGTAGATTCACTCGTCTGGGACATTTTTATTTGTTCCACTCCGTAGAACTGCAGCCCGGTATCTGTATTGGTTGCAGATATCTTTTGCTGCCTGTATTTCATCCTCTATAATAGTCGAGTTCCACAGATAGTATCCAGTCGAATTTGTTAAAAACTTTACCTTACTCAAAGGATACTACATATAGACGTAGGTTGCTCTTTCTTTATCTTAGCATCTTGTATAGTTCTGGAACCCAAACTGATCTCCCTCAGCGTCGTTTCTTACCTGTCGTATGACTCCACTGTAGATTACTCGTATTCGTATTTTGCTACTATGGCCTAGCAACCTAATGGTTCGAGAGTATATCTCTCAGCATCGGTATTTTATAATAGTGAGGCTATTACTTTCTTCTTGAAGTCTGAAGTATATCGCTTTCCGCTTACATCCCGTATACGAACTGAAAAGTTTAGTCATTGCTGATTCAGCCACAGTTCAAAGTCTGATATAGCGAGCACAAGGCATCTTGACTACCCTGTCGTCTAGATATTTCACATCAATCTAAAATTCTCCAACAGGAAAATGATTAATAGAAAACTGCTATATCCTTCTAAAAATACTTATCAAGTACTTATATTTGTTTTAAATCAACCTGTGGGTTTTCCCTTTATATAAGAATAATTCGATAAATATGTAACTGTTGCTTATACACAGAAGGATGGTTACATTCTGTTACTATTCTGTTCCATTTCGTTCGGGATCTGACCTTATCAATTGTTTTGATTTCACAGTGTATTGCAAAATTAATCAACAGAAGGATAGTTACATTCTGTTACTATTCTGTTCCATTTCGTTCGGGTTCTGACCTTATCAATGTTTTGATTTCACAGTGTATTACATAATTAATCAATTTCACGTCTTCGGAATTGGATCACTTGTACGAGTATTAACGCGCCCCCAATTGATTGTGTGTAGGGTCATCGATTAGTGTCACTGAGGGTAGTTTATTGTTCCAGGCCATATTCTGTGCAAGTGTGTGAACATTATCTGTTATAAATTGAGTTAATGAAACTGAAATTGTAATGTAATCAGTGTCGAATGCGAGGCACCTTTATTGGTTGTGTGTGCAGTAGTCATTGCGTTAGCAGGCGCTGTTATATCGCCCCTTTTAATTTTCAAGTAATTGTAAGGAGGATTAAGCTTGTAACTAGTATGAGTAATCGCTTTCACAGTAAGTCTGTAGCCCTATTTGGACTGATTACTGTTCCAGTCTGATGTGTGTTGGCAGGGTAATTATGGCAGTGGACGACGTGTTCCTGTTTCTTAGGCCCAGATCAGAGACGTGTTTTCTTTCTGCAGTGGCGATACTTCCATCGTCGCTTGACGCCTACGTTGGCCCGCAATCTGACGCCTCTACCAGCCGCCTCGTGTTGGCTCAAGTTAAGTAAATTTGATCATTTGAGACATGCCACGGTGGAGTGTCGCCATTCAATCAAGAACTCTTGACCTATTCACTATTGTGAATTCAGCAAGCAAATGAGCTCTGAAGTATGTTCTGCAAGCCCAAAGTTCGTCTTTAATATACCTGCTCCTTAACTACTCATTCAAAACTTGCACTCTTATTGCTAGTTCTGAAGTGCGGTAAGTTTTAAAGCCTTTTACTTATGCATATGAACTGAAGTCGTCAAATAACTCCACTCATTGTAAAACTTACCTGCTTGTTGCCTATTGATTGCGATGGTTGCCTGCTGTATTTGCCAGCTTATCTTGTATTTTGGGAGACTGGTTACTTATTGAAATGCCATTGTCAATGTTTCTGCTGGTTTTAACCGGTTGGAAGCCACATTTAAACTGCATGCCTTCCCAGCTCATCGTGTATTTTGGGGGACTGTATATTTATTTCAGGGTCAATGTCGATGCTTCTGCTGGTGTCATCATAATCCACAGCAAACCAACACCGACAACGGTAGTTCAGGTGCATATGACGACATTGCACACTGAAGATGAAGAGACAAAGAAAGTATACGACGATATGAACGGCTAATTCAGTACCTAAAGGGACATGAAAATCTAATAGTCATGGTGGTTCGGTACGTGGTTGTAGAGAAAGAAGCAAAGAAAAATATTATCAGACAATGTCGGCTTGGTAGTACGAATTAGAAAGAAGGGAGCCTAACTGAGTTTTGGGATAATTTTCATATGTTAAGAGCGAATACTCTGTCCAAGAGTAACAAGAGGACGAGGTACGCTTGGGAAAACCGATCGTAAGTTACATGGATATTCCAGTTCCATTTCTTAATGGATAGGTAGCTAGATATTGGACTGTAGGATGTACCCAGGGGTATTTATAGATTCACATCACAATTTAGTAGTGATGAAGACTAGGCCGAAGATTAAAGGGCTAGTCAGGAAGAACAATGGGCAAAGAATTTGGATGAGGAAGTAGTAAGGAATGCAAACATACGCTTGCAGCTCGGTAAGCCTATAGACACTGCGATAATGAATAGCGCAGTATACAGTTCAGTTGAAGAGGAATGGACATCACTAAGAATGTCAGTCACAGAAGTTGGAGAGAAAAACGTAGGTACAAGGTAGGTAAATCCGGAGAAGCAATGGATAACAAGTGTTGGCAGTTGGTGGTTGGAATGTTAACACGTAAGTTTTCAAATAGTCTGTGTGCAACCAGTTATTCTGGCCACTGATGCGGTATACATAGGGATAGTGTCAACCCCTTCAGCATCAGCCTGAAGACGGCGCACTGAAGCGCCGGAAATGATAGCTACGGAATAAATAAAATCATAAGGACGGCTATAGGCGTTTCATTTTCTCACAATAGTAAACGGCCGTCGTTCGCTGGACCTCCTGTCAAGAGATCGAACGTACAAAAACTAAGGTCAAGTAGTTGCACGAAAAATGTAAAGAAATCCAAAATTAATATTTTTATGAATGACTGACTCAGCAAATAACAATTCCATTGTCAGATGCAGAGGAGAGAGCGGATAGGTGGGAAAAGTACATTGCAGACCGCAATGAGGGGGAAGACTTGTCTGATAATGTGATACAATAAGAAACAGGAGTATGTATAGAAGAGATAGGGAATCCAGTATTAGAACTATAATTTAGAAGAGACTTGGAATACTTAAGATCACAAATTACAGAATGGATTAATAAAATTCCACCGGAATTCCTAAAATCATTTATGGAAGCCCAAACAAAACGATTATTTACGTTGTTGTATAGACTGTATGAGACTGACGATATACATTCGGACGTTATCCAAAACATCATCCGCACAAATCCGATGACTGCAAGAGCTGATAAGTGCGACAACTATTAATCAATCATCTTAATAGCTCCTGTCTCCAACTTGCTGACAAGAATAACACGCAGAAGAATGGAAACGGAAACTGAGGATCTGTTGACTTTTGCTTTAGGAAAGGTAAAGGCGCCAGAGAGACAGTTTTGAAGTTGCGGTTGATAATGGAAGCATAGGATCTACAGATCTGGGAAAATAGTTCGACAGTGTCAAATGGCGAAATGGTTTGACATTCATGAAAGTCTGAGAAAAATACGGATCAGATAAAGTGAAAGATGGTTAACACGCAATATAAACAAGAGGCAACAGGGAACAATAAGAGAAGAAGACCAAGAAGGAAGTGCACGTATTAAAAATGTGTACGACTGGGATATAGTCTAACCACTACTGTTCAATCAATACGTCGAAGAAGCAATGATGAAAACAAAAGAAAATAGTATAAGGAAAACACTGACAAGAAGAAGGGACAGTATGATAGGAAATTTTTTAAGACATCAGGAAATAACCTCCATGCTACTAGAGGGACATGTAGATGGTAAAAGTTCCAGAGGAAGACTGAGATTTGAACACATCCAGAAAATAATTCAGGGCTTAGGTTGCAAATGTTACTCTGAGATGAAAAGTTTGGCACAGGGGAGTAATTCGTGGTCGGCCGCATCAAACCAGGCAGTAGACTGATGCTAAAAAAAAGCCATTGACCTGTACTTTCATTTTGAGCTAAATTTTTAAACACTGATTCAATGTATGTCTGTTTGTATGTATTTATACACGCGTGTGTATTTGTGTGTGTGTGTGTGTGTGTGTGTGTGTGTGTGTGTGTGTGTGTGTATTTTATCAATCCATTCTCTGGAGAACCTACTCCTTCCTTACTTTTGCAGTCCACCCAGCTTCGATTTTATTCTTTCCCAGTAGGAAAGCAAGTAAGTATGGGTGTGTGCGCTCACGCGCACGCGTAAGTATCCTCAGCAAAGTATTTTATTTTTTAAGAAAAATTGGTCATAGACGGTTGGATATCAGTTTCCAACGACCACAATATTTTAGTAAGCGATGACGTTGCCATCGTATGATGCGTAGATGAAGTGATGGTCTAGGAACTGGTGCAGGGCTTGTATCTGCTTCCCCTCTCCCTGTGAACCGACGATGTCTCGGACGTCCACGCCCTTGTGCTGTCGTGAGCCCTGCATCTCTTTCCCCTTCATACCGCCGACACAAACGATGGGGGCTTATGGTTCACGACCCATACGCTTGCCGCCGTCATATGTATTCCAATATACATATTTTTACATTTCTTACTGGCAGTCCAATGCGTACATACGGCAGAGGCAGTGTGGGACATGTAGTACTGTGTCCATTGCATAGTAGCAAACCTGTCTGTGAGCGAATTTTACGCAGACAGAAATACTGGTGGTGCTGTGCCAGGAATGAGTTGCCAGAATATCCGACAAAGTTTTATTAACTGTATACAGGCTGGTGTTAATTTACAGTAATTTATCGAAGATGTTAATGTACACTCCTGGAAATGGAAAAAAGAACGCATTGACACCGGTGTGTCAGACCCACCATACTTGCTCCGGACACTGCGAGAGGGCTGTATAAGCAATGATCACACGCACCGCACAGCGGACATACCAGGAACCGCGGTGTTGGCCGTCGAATGGCGCTAGCTGCGCAGCATTTGTGCATCGCCGCCGTCAGAGTCAGCCAGTTTGCCGTGGCATACGGAGCTGCATCGCAGTCTTTAACACTGGTAGCATGCCGCGACAGCGTGGACGTGAAAAGTATGTGCAGTTGACGGACTTTGAGCGAGGGCATATTAGTGGGCATGCGGGAGGCCGGGTGGACGTACCGCCGAATTGCTCAACACGTGGGGCGTGAGGTCTCCACAGTACATCGATGTTGTCGCCAGTGGTCGGCGGAAGATGCACGTGCCCGTCGACCTGGGACCGGACCGCAGCAACGCACGGATGCACGCCAAGACTGTAGGACGTAGGGGACCGCACCGCCACTTCCCAGCAAATTAGGGACACTGTTGCTCCTGGGGTATCGGCGAGGACCATTCGCAACCGTCTCCATGAAGCTGAGCTACGGTCCCGCACACCGTTAGGCCGTCTTCAGCTCACGCCCCAACATCGTGCAGCCCGCCTCCAGTGGTGTCGCGACAGGCGTGAATGGAGGGACGAATGGAGACGTGTCGTCTTCAGCGATGAGAGTTGCTTCTGCCTTGGTGCCAATGATGGTCGTATGCGTGTTTGGCGCCGTGCAGGTGAGCGCCACAATCAGGACTGCATACGACCGAGGCACACAGGGCCAACACCCGGCATCATGGTGTGGGGAGCGATCTCCTACACTGGCCGTACACCTCTGGTGATCGTCGAGGGGACACTGAATAGTGCACGGTACATCCAAACCGTCATCGAACCCATCGTTCTACCATTCCTAGACCGGCAAGGGAACTTGCTGTTCCAACAGGACAATGCACATCCACATGTATCCCGTGCCACCCAACGTGCTCTAGAAGGTGTAAGTCAACTACCCTGGCCAGCAAGATCTTCGGATCTGTCCCCCATTGAGCATGTTTGGGACTGGATGAAGCGTCGTCTCACGCGGTCTGCACGTCCAGCACGAACGCTGGTCCAACTGAGGCGCCAGGTGGAAATGGCATTGCAAGCCGTTCCACAGGACTACATCCAGCATCTCTACGATCGTCTCCATGGGAGAATAGCAGCCTGCATTGCTGCGAAAGGTGGATAAACAGTGTAATAGTGCCGACATTGTGCATGCTCTGTTGCCTGTGTCTATGTGCCTGTGGTTCTGTCAATGTGATCATGTGATGTATCTGACCCCAGGTATGTGTCAATAAAGTTTCCCCTTCCTGGGACAATGAATTCACGGTGTTCTTATTTCAATTTCCAGGAGTGTAAATAATGTTCGTGTCTGGTTTCTCACTTAGTTAACAACTGAGTCGGGAACTGACATTTGTCGCCCAATTTCCCATGCAGATTTACTCTACCTAAGCACTTTATTTAACAGATAGAGCTGCATAGCACGACGAAAATTAAAATCTGTGAAGAAAAATAAAAGGCGTTAATTTATTCAAATTAATATTCAGATGAGCTCCCTTCCATTACTGCTGAGACTAATTTGAATGAATTTCACTTTATTACTGCAGACAGCTTCGTGCCAAAGTCCTTCCCAGTGCTCACACTACACATTCACAAATATAGCACAGTACAGATCGACATAGGTTTTCATGGTTTCTTGAACGATCGAAAGCACTGAAAGATTATTTGAATTTTGTTGTTGGTTCTGAAAGGTGTTATATGACAAGGACTGGCTCAGTGTTCAACACGACGGATTTACAACATATTACAACAGAGAATCAATCCACGGTACGCACAACAAACAACAATTCGCCTTCTATTTATAGTTACAACTGAGAATGTTGATCAGTAGAAAGATTGATTTCAACAGTCGTTCTATGAGTACTGAGGTCTAATAAGGCATTTTAGCTTGTGCTTATGATCCTATTTCATTTCCTTCTTTCTTCTTTTCTGTCTTCTTTGCTGAAGATTTAGGAATGATTTTCAGTTGACTTTTGCACTGCTTTCAAGAAGGTAAATCAGTTAATAAAGTGATATTCTAGAAGGTAGAAATTACTTGTTTACAGACAACGCAGATTTTTCTAAAAATGAGTGAATATACATTTGTATAAACTTACCATATATTCACAAACTCCTATTTAATCAGATAAAAGTTCTTGAATTAATTTTATCGCAAACTTTTATAGCTGTACACATAAATGTTTGGCTACAAAAAGTTTGGTAATCCTCTTTTTTGCCGATGAGCGTATAATTAAGGAAAATTTATTTCAAGTGTAATCCACCTACATATCTTAGGCGATTTTGTAGGGCCTGCTTGGGTTGGTTGGGTTGGGGGACATAATCTTCATGCTTCACACATTAAGTGGGAAGAGAAGCGTAAAGGGGAGACAAATACTAGCCTGACCAATATATTATTGTCCTTGGGTGTAAAACCTGAAATATTTCGTGTTGTTTATCTTGAAATGACTTTATGAGGTTATATGTCTGCCTGATACTCCACTGTATTTCATTTCACAAAAGAAATATTGGTACTAATGTTGTTCAACCAGTGAAACTGTGGCCTGACCAAAGATGTATTTGGTGTTACATAGTACTTCAGTTTGTATCGATTAAGAATTTGGTGGTTGATAAAGCGAGCAAGAAATCTCTATTATTCCTCAACTGCAGTAGGTGACTGACCACTTGTTACATTTTAAGGACAGTATCTTTTAAAGATATGTGCAGAAGAAATGTAATCCAATTCGGTAAACAAAAATATCTGTATTTTCATATTTACGTGCCTTCGCAGATGAGGTTTCTGATCAAATGTACGGTATATACTACTATGTACATACGAATATCCTCAAAAACCAAGTGGTTGAATAGTTATTTGTCACATCCGGAAGCTTTCGATCAATTATCGTTTGCATAGTTTATCATGAGTGGGAAACTCGTTATGGTGGATTAGGAGATCACATTACATTCTCAACAGCTGAAGCACAGTTTCACTTTCGGCCCTACTATTACGTCCAGCATATTACAGAACTGCTAGATCGTATTCAATATGCAGCCCGAACTCACTATTAAACCGCTCAACCGGAACGAGTAACTGCTGTGTCTTGCGTCAGGTTAGAATGACGAAACATGTTTTAATCAACGTCTCTGTCACCCTGTAGCCGTACCTTTCTGTCTACATTGACGAGTGTTGCCTTAACTGTAAGGAATTACCCTATGCCAAAGTACAAATTCCAGAATCCACCAGTTACTGTTCAAGAGTAAGTCCTTTCACTTTACACTACAAACGCCTGCAGAAGATGAATTCGACTATATGTTGATGCAGTACATTTCACTCTAGAGAAACAAGTGTGTCTCTTTTATTCACCTTAACAGACCCATTGTAAAATGTGTATTTTGGAATCGGTCGAAGAACTTATTTTCGACGCAACAGGATGTTAATCACCTACACCTCTACATGTTGTAAAAGCAATGAAATTACCGACTAAGCCACTTGGCTTGATCATCGACACAACCACAATCTATAGTTGTAGGTCTCCCTTTGGAAGCTTAAGAAACGGGCTCGTGTCCACATAAATAATACTTCTCAAACTGTTCAGGTCATGCTGAACAGTAAATTTTGGCATTATTAGATGTTCCAACATTGGAATTTTGGTGGGGCAAGTTGGATGTAAAGAGGTGAAGTCATTGTTGTTTTCAACAACGCAATATGTATTTCTCTGGAAAGGAGGAGTACGAGTCATTGCTTTTTCCTGTAACCAAATCAGTTTTTTTAAGGGATTCGCTTCCATTCTGGTTATAGGTTTCTGCCTTTACAGTGCATATATTTTGTACGTTTCTTTTCTCAGGATAATGGCCTCTTTGGAAGATGATGAAGTAGCGGTCATACAGATGTACGTATCTGATGAGTGGTTTGAGAGGATGAAGATCACGTTTAGGAATGCAGCTTTTCATCTTCACTAGAAGGCACAGATAATAGAATAGAACAGCAAATGGTATGCAGTCCAGTTATGATGAGAAAGGATAAATCAACTGAATGGAAGACAGAACCCGTACCTCACTTGGACGGCATGCAGCACGTAATATAGTTCACCTCACTCGAGGATCAACAAGGTACGTCACTTCTCGGATTACAGATGACTAACCAGCATTCAAATTATTCCTTCCCTCAACAATAGAAAACATTATCCCACCCATTCCAATGATGAAGGAATGCGTATATATGGAGATAAATGGAAAAAAATAATTTGGTATTGACTTAGATGCTTACAGAGGTATGTTGTTGTTAGCAGTAGTTTATAAGTAACTTAATGAGTATATGGGATGAGTAAAATGGTCTCCCAGTTATCAAAGCTACAATGTCACTAGAAACACTGTGTTGAATTACACAGTGTAGAGGAAGACAAACTGGTGTCCTATTGTTGTCTTCTCAAATATCATCGACATATTGTGAGTTGCCGGGGTGGAGAAGAGTTTGTACCTCTTTAATAGTGACGAATTTTGGATGAGAACGAGACATGCACTCGACCCCATCCTTACCTACCACCTAATTAATTATGCACACAAAGGTAACGAAATGAAATGATGGTGGATCATGCCAGTTGGTAAAACAAGGAGTGCACACTCGCAATAATTTAATAAAAATTGTTTTCTACTGAGATAAAAAAGAGAACTTTATCATAATAATCAAAAGGCAATGGGAGTCTGCATATATCTACGAAATGATATGTGGATTAAATATTACAATGAAATTTATTATACTTCAGAACATAACGGCATATGAGTATCGACACAAACAGTAGGTTAAAAAATAGGGTACACTGAAATATTATGGTAGTAAGAGTTGGTGATGCAATAGATTGACGATAATAACTGGAAGTCGTAACGAATCAAATATTACTCTCCCGACTATAGTGCAGTATCGCGATTAGTAGTGAGAGCTCAAATGGTATCACAAGGAGAAACAAGCAATGTGCACTTGTGCTGCTGAGGGATTCACTATGAAAATAATAAGTCCTTCAATGCCGAAGCCGCAAAATACTGCACCAGATCTGCAATCTGCAGCACCTCGTAGGTAGGCAGCGTTCTGATGATGTAGGCGCTGGCTTCTGTTATGCAGCAACTGTGTTTCAACGCCTAGCCTCGAAGGCTGTCCGAGAATTCTAACTTCTTCCGAAAAAGTGCGACTAAGTCGCATGACCATCGGGCCTCGACGAAGATCAGATCCCGAATGCATTGCGCCCGCGCAATGCGAGAGCAAAGACAGCATTGTCCAACTCCCTACTATCCTTGAAAACTGCGAATCAACATTCAGTGCTGATTCCAAAATCATTAGCGCCGATAGCGACCGTTCCCTCCAACTTCGAGCAGGGCTTTATGACGTCAATTAGCCTCAGTTTAAGTAGACCAATCATGCCTCTGCTAATCAGCTGAGGGCTACGAAAACAAATGCCTACACCACTGGCCATCTGACGCCAGACAGTCGCGCCTAACAGGCCACAGTCCACAAGTATTCTGAGAATCATGAGGACAATGCAGTCAGTCGGTGCCAGCAGTCTTCGTTCCAGACGCGCCGGGACGGTAAGTAAACATATAAACTGCAGTGACTCTCAGACGTCTCGCAGGTCGTTTTGCCCTGCATACAAGAGGCAAAACTCGACTGACGTCAGTCGTTCCGCTAGGCGCTTAAGCCTTCTGATGTATGACACTCTCAGTATTTGCAGAAGTGCAGCCCCCAACCAGAAACGCAGTGTGCCGCGATCCCCGGTGCTAGCCTTGCACGGGGCACCCAGGGAAGTAACCCAATATGCATAGGAATCAAGTGAAAAGTGTTTTGAGCTTTCAGTACAAACACCCTCATTACAGTAACCATATTCGTCGTGTTCCCACCGTGAAATAACATAAAACATTAATGAAATTGATGAAAATTGAAGGCGACATGGAAAAGAGGGCATGGAACCTCTCAGTATCTCCATATAACTCGCATCTGCTACTTAAGGCAGCTTACATCCTACAGCGAAGGAGACCACTTCTAGAAATCCTTGGAAAACAGCTAACTGGTAGGGATGTGTAGAGAAGAGGACGTCTCTCAATGGCAAATGCTGCAAGAGAAGCTGTAGAGAGAAGAACATCATTTGAATATGCACTCTCGTTTCAGGAGAAAATGGCCCTAGGAGTAAGAAGAGAGGTGGATGGCAGCTAAGTGAAAAAAACTGGTAACGGAATTTCAGTGACATGTGTTAAATGCAAAAAAGTTGCTTCGAGGAAAAGTCTTACTTATACATTTAAAAATTATTAATGAAAGCTGGGCAAAGTGTGGTAAAATCAACACATAATTATAGTATTCTATTATCGTTTTATACTACTATGTAAGTTGAATTATTAATACATTAAACTACCTAAATTATGACTTTCAGTACACCCAATGAGTAAGACAACACCTACAGAAAACAGAAAAAAAAAAGAATGTTTCTTTGACCCTAACATCTTAAGTGTATGTCCAAAGTATAAAGTGTAGTAGGTTTAATCGAGTAGTGCTAATTCACAGCCCAAAGTAGTCCAGGAAACATAAATTAAAGTCAGATAAAGTGCTTTGTAAATTCTTGTTTCCACATACATCATACTAGGTGGTCCTCAAATCGTACTTGAGTGCAGCTTCCGTAAATTCCGTAACTGAATGTGATCATGCTATACGAATTTACCTAACCGCTGCATCATGATACTGTCGCTTGTAAGTTGGACGTAGTTAGTGTTTTTCTACAGTAATTTCTTTGATAATAGCAGTGTCTCTTCCACCATTGTTAGATGCCAGGAGAGCATCATTTTAGGACCATCTAACACGACAAATACTGAAATCAGAACAACTAAAGACCTTAATATTAAACTGCATATTCATCAGCAGCATGAGACGTTGCAAGCTGAAACTGTCAGTCCTTTAATGAATATTCTAAAGAGTCTTTTAACGAACTGATTCTTCTAATCTGAAACAAAAATTCAGAAACACAAACGAAATGATGTGTGTTGTCATACGCAGGTGGGTTATACATTATGGCGTAAGAGACTTAGGTGGCGTCGTGTGTGGGCTGGGCGTATGCAAGTGTGGACTTATTTTCAAAACATGTGTTAAACAAGAACTTCAATGGTATTAATTAATAATAAATCAAAAATATTCTGCGTAGAGCTAGTTCTTACGTAAAAGTTGATGTAATACTCTCTAAAAATGAATAAAAAACTTTGGAAAATGCATTGTCAGAATTTTTTTGCTGTTGTTATCTATAGACTATGCAGCAATAGTAGTCTACTTGCATGTAACAGTAGTACATTTCTGATGGATATCTTCGATAGCTCGATACTAGAGACAGATCCAGTAGTAATTTTACTCCTTGACTGTTACGTGTTTGTATGAATCCACCAACTTTATTAACTCATTTCTTCCATCGTGGTACCAGTTTCAGTATTCCCTCTTTGTAGAAGTCTATTTAGTTGGAGATATAGCCATCTGTGGATTGCTGCTTTTCCTTATTTCTCACAAAGCACTGACTGGCTTGTTGGGACCAAATAGAAGAAAGTCTGACGGTGCAAATCTCTGATTGTGTGATGGATGCTGGAACACCTCCCACCCAAATTTTCTAATTTCTCATAAACAATAGCAGGAAACTGCGGGCAAGAATTGTCATGAAGTTTAACACCACAGGCATTAACGTTGTGACATTGTCAGGAAGGGTATGACGAAACTTGACCAAAGTTCTAAAGTAGGTTGCAGCATTCACACTGGTCCCGTGTTTAGCATAATCTACCAATAACACTCCATACATATCCCAGAACACTGTCACGACCATTTTCCGAGGTGATTAAGTCACTCTGGATTTCTTTTTTTTTCCGTGTTGGAGAACTCGCATGTTTCTACTCCCTAGTGGCCTGCCGCATTTAGAGCACGTAGTGGCACGTCCACAACTCATCACCAGTGACGATTCCTTTCAGAAAGTCGTGCTCTTCTGCTACGTAACGCGTTAAGTGATCCAGGCTCGTCATCATTCGCTGGCACTTGTAGTTGTCTGTCTGGTTCTTGGACCACCAGCGAGCGCCAACTTTACGAAATTTCAACGTGTAATTAGCAACATTGTACACCACACCATAGGAAACATTCAACTGCTGCGATAACGTTCGCATTTGCACACGCCGGTCGCTGAAACTGCTCCCTCAATGGCTCCGACATTCGGCGTGGCTGCGCCTGTTACCGGTCGGCCGGAGCGCGGTGGCACTCCTGGAAAAGGGCACAGCACCTGGAGACTTAGCTACGGTCCATACAGCCGTCACTGTGCACGCCACGCATGTTCCTGTGAATTTCATTTGGTTTACACCCTTAGGCCCACAAATAGCGAACTACACTTTGCTGCTTTTCACAAGTTGACGGTACCAGCATATGCGCCATACTTGTTTCGTACTTCAGACTTCTCTCTATGGAGCTACAGATGGAAACAAAATTCCCTCTGTAGTTAAAACCTCAATCTACATCGTCGTAAAATTCCCGTGTACCTGTTGCAATACCCGGGAGTAAGAAATTATTGTGCGTTACTCCACGATTCTCAATCGCTCAAACAGTCTCTTAGGATTTGTCTCTTCTAAGAGACTTCAGGTGCATTTCCTCTGGCTTTTCGGCAGATCGCTCTAATTTAGTTTTTGAGAAGTACAGCAAAAGCCACGCTAAACAAACGCTGCTCATTACGTCTCTCATTTGACACCCAATGTCAACTGAATGGGTCAGTTTCTTTCCCGTTAAAAACCAAATCATTTCTAAAGCGGAACCTTGTGTCCATTCAATATAGTGGTCCCACATTATTGTACAGCGATATTTGTAAGATCTCAGTGGATTCCCCGGTATACAACAACTTAACGGGCAGATGGGAGGTACAGGCTGAGCTAAACGACGGTACTGGGCACTATGCATTGTAAAAAAATTCGCTGAAAATGATGAAAATATTTATAGAGTGGGTGTTGGTGCTGTTCGCCAATTTTTGATAAAAAAGGTAGTTTAGATTGAATAGTAAGCTGGAGCACCCATGTGGTGTGGCACGAAAATATATATATGTGTCACACTCAGCTTAATTGAGCAGCCCCAGAGATGTGGCTGGTCTCCGTGTTTTGTTACGTTTTTCATCATAGGGTGTCAGCTCACACCTGTCGTAAACTCAATTTTCAAGCTGAAATAAAATACAAAAAAGCGATGCAGGCTGGTATTGTGGTGAAATTTAAAATATACATAATTTGAATAAGTAGTTTATTTCTATTATTCCTCGGATAGTCTTACATATATTGACTAAACACTAAAAATGCAGTCTGAGGACCTTTTACGTAAGTGCGGCCATGAATAACTGATGCTACAACACTTCACTATAATATTCATATGTCGCGATCACGCAACTCGACAGTCTGTTCACAATTCACAAAAGAAACTCTTGTCTGCCGTCCTAAACCACTATTTTCGCTGAACTTGATCGTTTTCTAACTTTGCTACATACATACTTGTCTCCGATCATGGCTACTAACCCAATGCCACCCCCAGACGGGCGGCACATCAAGCTTTTAGCGTCGTCCCTACTACCAACTGCCCAAAGATGGTCGCCCTACACACCCTCGAAACGACTGCCGAACTCAAAACAATCTCTGACAAAAATTGCTAATGTTCTAAAACTAAACACAAAAATACATATCATACATTGTATAATATGGAAATTTTAGGGGAAATAACAAATTAAAGTCCAGTCTTTTGTATCTGCCAACGTTTTTTCACAAATGATGTTCTTGTGGCGTGATTTCGCTTTCCTCGGATTTTTTATACTAAACATAAATAAACAAGGAATACACACTGAACTTTAGAATGCTGCCGCTAGTTTCATCTGTTTGAATTTATTTATTACCAAAAACACAGCTCTCTCAGTCGAATCCCATATCCTGGCCTTTCATTGAAGAATGGCCATATTCTGCTAAAACGGCCATGATTGCTCGATGTAGCTCTCCAAGCTGCATCCAAAAACACTTTGATCTTATTAATCGGCCAAAGTATTGCCGAGATACTAGCTTTCGAACTTTCATATATTTAAAAATTTTAAGACAACAATAATATTTTAAAGTATTTCATATTTTTCTGGCGTGGGTAGATAATTTAGCTTTACATATTATTCTGTTCCTGAGCACCAACTCGCACCTCCATGTCACTCTTTGTTCGGTTTTTATAAATTTTCTCTGGCACATAAATTCATCCAAGTGCACAAAGACGACCGCACGCTCATCTGCCAAGTTTCCGCTTGGGTTTTTCCAAGCCCCCGTAATCGCTAGCCGCTCGCCACGCCCTCGTAGCAACCGCCAGCCACGTGCGCAGGGGAGGAAAACTGTCGCTGTAATCTCCCCCCACTGTTTATATGCTTACAGGTCACAGAAAATCATTTGTTACTTCCAATAGTTGGTAATAACTTAACAAGATGTACTTAAAATATCAATAACATAAAAATCAGTAATAACAGCCTGAGATTGCTTTCAGGGCGAAAAACGAAAAATACCAAGCTTACAATAAAGTAGTCGTGACAGACAAGGAAATTTAAGGCAAGTTAACACGAGTTACACAATGCGGTTTATATACCCCTTTTAGCAGTTGCAATAATTTTTTGTACAGGACAAGTAGTGCCTCTTTAAAATAACAAATTGTAATTCGTAAAAATGCAACTCGAGAGCCCATAAGGCACTCGTAAAATTTCTACTAGGCAAATGTGACTTCTCTGCAATCACAGAAAGAACTTTACTGTAACAATTTGAGAACCGCTCGTTAGACTGTAAACTTTAAACAAGGAAGCTGGCCCTTGCTTCGAAAAAAATTTTACCGGTTCAGGATTACGATTAAGAAAACTTGAGGGACCTTTCCTTTAAAAAAAATTACAGATTCAGCATTGCACAAGACTGGAGGAGCTCTTTCACATTAGAAAATTTTCAAGCAGGAAGGTTACTATGTTCAAAATTTTACAAGTTCAGCATTTGACACTCTGAAGCCCCTTAGGCGTTAGCACAGTATCAAACAAGAACTATATCAAAATGTTTGAGATTTACATGTTTAGTGTATCACCAGTCCGAAGAGCCTCTTTGCCATAAGCAATTTTCCAAACAGGAAAAGCAATAGTATTTTAAAATTTACACTTTCAGGATTACGATAAAAAAATTCGGAACGTCGTTTGGGCACTAGCAATTTTCTAAAAGAAAGGTAACCACGATTTTGAAATTTACAGGTTCAGCAATCCACGATTTACGCATTGAAGGTTTTCGAATAAAGGCAAATTTTAAGGGAGCAATAATAGGACAAGGCTGGACTGGCGAAGGCAAGACTTCGATATGATGTATTTGGACAGCGAAAACTTTGATTTGCACTGTTGTTTATATGCCATATGTATTAGAAACTGTACTTATAGAGAAATAGCGTGGCTAGTGAAGAGCCCGCCTCGCCTTAGTACCTACAGGAGGCGGAACACAACGTCGCACACACCTACTCGGCCGGTGTGGACTACCCACGTCTGGTGAATCGGCCATCGCCGGGACCAACAGCTGCAAAGCTATGAAAAACTCAGAAAGCCGAGGGAAAACAAACAGACGTATAACTCATGTTAGACTGAGCATCAAAAATAAGTAAATTCTAAAGGTCCGACATAACAATACCAAACGCAAACCTCGCCTCAGACACCGACCAGAATCTGTTGCAGTGACTGCATAATTAAAACAAAGGTGATTACCGGATTAATCGTTTAACAGCAATGAGCAAACATAACAATTAATTTGATTAAGCAGCCAAGTGTTAACAAGACCCACAAATATACAGTTTGCTTAAGTAAACTTAAGAAGTAGTAAGACATACTTTAGCGCTAATACCCAAGCACGAAATCACAGATGTAATGAAATAAAAACAGTAAAAGACAAATTACTTCTTTTAAGAGAAGTGTTCGATCTCGCCAAGACCTTTCAACGTCAGCAGAGAAAATTAGCCAACACCCATCGGGCTGCTGGCATTTGTTTGTCATGACCATCGGCGTTATTACAGGTCACTTACAATCAGGACAAGAGAGAACCTACCACCTTAAGGGTCAGGCACGATATTAGACCTGTGATCACTAATATCTGTGGACCCTGGGATATATTACAATAAATTCATTTCACAGCCAAGCAATAATGAAGAAGGTCACCGAGCACATGTGCAAAAACCGATAATGAGAAGAACCTTACTCAAAACGAAGGTCATCACGACGCCCACACCAGCTGACAGTCACTCCCAAATCCAGACAGTCAATCGAGCGCTACGGCGTAGAGCCCAATACTCCACACCAGCACGGCCCTATCAGGTCTCGTTATGGCACGCTGACCGTTCGTCACACGCTTCTATCTCTCACTGCCCATCGTCCGTCAGAAACATGTCTCTACTCCCACTAACCAAAGAGCCAACCATAAGGAGGCGTAAAAAGAAAACGTTTTGCGCCAGTAAGGAAAGACATAATGGCCCAGAAAACGAGCTGACATGGCTCAATTGGTTTCATCGACATGTATCATCAGATATAGTAAAACAGGAGAAATAACCAGTACTCCAGCAGTAACTGAGTACCAGTGCTGTGCTGTGGCTGCAGACAATGTGTGGTAGGGCGGCGTACGTGTCGCTGCTACGTTACTGTCCTTCTTAATGTATATTGACAGAAGAAATATAGGTCTAATCTGGACCGCTTTATCGGATATGCATGTAAAATTCAACTTCAAAAACCATTTTGTTTCTAACTAGAAACATACCGACGCTTTCCACTGACACTAGGCTTCGCGTGAAATACGCAACGAGCGGAATATATTTTTTCCTTTTCTTTTCTTATCTGACTACATCTACACGTTGCAAAAACAAAGTTGCTTTGATTGCTTTCACTCCACACTATCTGTTGACAGATTCCAGCTGCTCACCATATTCTGCGGGCCACTGAAGCACGATCGGCAGCTCCGTGCGCCACAGCAATAACTAACCTACTCTTCTCCGCGGTTGCGGTTACCTTCTTGTGTGACCAGCAAGAAAAGACACCGACTGTCCTGCGGGTAGGGGACGTAAAGGCAGCTTCGTCACGCCACACTTTGACCGTTGACTGCCCAAGGTGCCCGGCTCTTCTGCACACCAAGTTCCATTGTATTTCTACGGTGAAAAGTCTTAGTTTTCACGATGACGTGTATACGCGCCCGAGGATTTAAAAGTATAATATGTGCTGAACCAGAATCTTTTGCAATGCAAATAGAAAATGACCCAAAAGCCGAAACTGCTATTCTGAAATAAATTATTTCTACAGTGAAGGGCGAATATGTTGTCCTTTAAAAAACTTCTACATGACTGTGATCCCCGACCATGAGAAGTTAAGAAATTAGAAAAAGAAGAATGTTCGTCAAAGCATAAAACACAATTGAATGGGTAATATTTCGAGAATAAACACGTTGCTCTAAGAGAAACGGACGGTTTTCATATGAAATAGGGTTAGCTTATTTTAAGACTAAAATTATATTTGTACGATATCAGCTGTTAACGTCTTCTATTTGATTTACAGCCACTGTTAGAAAAAAGTATGCACCGTCTCGTTGCTACCAGAGATGCATTAGCCACTAACACAATATCAGCTCTTGTAGGCCACCCTGAGTATCGTATCGGCTACGAGCGCCATCTCAATGTGAACTACACTATCATAAGCAGCAGACTAAGGGCTACTAGAGACTCTGTGACATGAGAACAGCTCGAAGAGATGCCTCTAGATGTCACGCCCTCTCTGGCACTTGCATGTTGTAGACTAAATGTAATACCAAACTATACATATTTAAATGCTTTTGTTTGTACGGTTAAAACCATGAAAGCTCTGTAAAGTCTCATCTTTGTGGCAGATGTTCTGTTCCAAGTTCAAAAAATTAAAAACGTGGAATTTTTAGACTTGACAAATATATATAATACGATGCAGTCATATATATTGGCGTCATTCTGGGCACCGTGTGTTGTGGTTGGCAGGAGAGCCAACACCGTGTTACTAAAGGAGGCCGAAATGGACGCGTTTCAGCTCACGCAGGCTGGCGTGACGTCTGGAACATGACAAGCGAATTAGAATTGAGAAAAACGGACGTAGCTGGTGGAATACGTAACTTTAATCCATTAATGACGAACGTCGCTATTGACATTACACGATTCACAGAATCAATAGTAACAGATAATGACGCCTTGCTAGGCCGCAGCAAATAACGTAACTGAAGGCAATGCTAACTATCGTCTCGGCAAATGAGAGCGTATTTAGTCAGTGAACCATCGCTAGCAAAGTCGGCTGTACAACTGGGGCGAGTACTAGGAAGTCTCTCTAGACCTGCCGTGTGGCGGCGCTCGGTCTGCAATCACTGATAGTGGCGAACGCGGGTCCGACTTATACTACCGAACCGCGGCCGATTTAAAGGCTACCAGCTAGCAAGTATGGTGTCTGGCGGTGACACCACATTCTTCCCCCACAAATCGGCGTACGGTTGTAGCATAAGGCTTCCGCCCGCCGTGGGGAGGCCCCATATTAACGTATGCGACGAGGTGGGGATCCTAACAACAGGCGATGCTGTGTCACCAGCATCCTGCCATTCGGACCGCGGGGAGTTAGGAAACGACTGAAAACCTGCTCCAGGGTGCACGCCAACATGCGGGGTATGCGCCTGCAGAGAGGCAGGAGGGGCCGAAGGGTCGACCTCCATCGGGCCGGGGCACCCGACGGGCGAAGACGACATATCGGCCGGAGCGGGCAAGAGTTCCATGTCGGAGGACAACTGGTCACGGGAAGCGATCGGCGGCCCGTGACCCAGGGAGGCGCCCGGTGGTTGCAGCGGCGCGTCCACCGCGGGCGTCGCCGGTGGGAGAACAGGCGGCGGCGGCGGAGGCGGTGGCGGAGGCGTGTCGCCATGGGACAACATGGAAGGCAGCGTCGGTAACAACTGGGGCTGAGGCGATCCAGTAGATGGGTCCCCGGGGCGCTGACCGGACGGCACCGTCGCTGAAAGCAGACGGCGAGCGGCAGATCCCGTGCGACAACAGAGGCGCAGCTGATTGAGATGCCGACGTACCTCACGAGATGCCCCCAAAACCAGATACATAGCGCTGCCGAGGCAGCGAAGATTGCGCCCTTCGAGCCCACGCCGTGAACCTCGATAGTGGCGATAGTAGACAACGTCACCTGGAGCAGGTGTCTGCCGCTGCACACGAACCTGAGGCGGCGCATTTACCAAAGTCATCAAGGTTCGATGATGACGACCGTGGAGCAACTCAGCCGGCGAGCGACCATCTCGGGGCTGAGAGCGATACGAGGACAAAAAGAGCAATAACCTTCCTCCCGAGAACGCGACTCTTTCAACTTCAACATCTGTGACTTGAAAGTCCTGAACAGTCGTTCAGCAGCACCGTTTGACTGTGGCGAAAACGGCGCGGACGTCAGATGTTGAATGCCATTGGCCTTGCAGAATGACTGAAATTCTGCGGACATGAATTGTGGGCCATTGTCGGAAACAAGAGTCTGTGGAAGACCTTCAATGCAAGAGATAGCGGATACCGCTTGGATGGTGGCAGGTGACGTCGTGGAAAACATCCGAACAACAAAAGGAAAATTACTGAATGAATCTCCCACAACCAACCATCGAGCATTCCAGAATGGACCAGCTAAATCGATGTTTAAGCGTTGCCAAGGGGAAGTGGCTTTCGGCCATACAAAGAATTTCCGCGGTGGTGCTGATTGTTGTTCGGCGCACACCATGCAAGAAGAGCGATTCCGAACCAAGTACAGTGCTGACGAGCAAGTTGTTTCGTTCTCACTATACCCCAATGTCTTTGGTGGAGAAGCTGTAAGACAGAGGACTGTAACGAACGTGGTACCACGACCCGGGACTGATCATTATTAGAACGCAACAGCAAAACACCACGCCGTACAAAAAGTCTCTCCTTGTGAGCAAAAAATCGGTGACCCAACGGGTCCCCGATCCGTGACCTTGACAAGGGCCATTGCGTAGCAACAAAATGCAGAACGGGAGCAAGGACAGGGTCGGCAGCTGTGGCTGTAGCTACACGACGAAAATCAATCGGAAACGATTCGACCACGTGATCGGTTTCCGCATCAATGAACATACAAGCAAGTTCGGAGGAATCGAATGCCCTATCCTCAGCAACAGGCAAGCGGTACAACGCATCGGCGTTTCCGTGCTTAGCAGTGGACCGATACAAGATATCGTAACGGTACTGCGAGAGTAAAATAGACCAGCGAATGAATTTCTGCTCTGTACGTGGAGGTACAGGCTTCATCGGATGAAAAAGCGATGTCAAAGGTTTGTGGTCTGTGATTATGGTAAAGTGATGACGATACAAGGAAACATGAAACTTTGTAATACCAAATACGAGAGCCAATGCTTCTTTCTCGATCTGTGAAGAATTTATTTGCGCAGACGAGAGCAATTTGGACGCAAAGGCAATAGGGCGATCGTGCGATCCATCTTTGTGCGCAAGCACAGCACCGATCCCGAAATCCGACGCATCCACCATCAACAAAACGGGCTTCTGGGGATCGAATGGCGTAAGGCAAGTATTGGAAAGCAACGCCGATTTCAACTTGCGAAAGGCGCGTTCGCATTCCGTCGTCCAGACGAACGGAACACCCTTGCGGCGTAAGCGATGAAGCGGAGCTGAATTGGAAGAGGCGTGCGGTATATATCGGAGATAATAATTAATTTTTCCCAGCACACTCTGTAGCTGCTTCAAATTGTGCGGTGAGGGCAAGTCTTGTATGGCACGAAGGTGCATGGCACTGGGATGTATGCCTTGGGCATTGATTACATGTCCCAGGTACGGCAAATCACGAGCAAAAATCACTCATTTGTCCTTTCGCAAGCGAAGACCATTTTGTCGCAAGACCTGAAATAATGTTCTGAGATTGGCCAAATGTTCTTCTACCGTCTTTCCAGAGATCATAATATCGTCCAGATAATTTGCTGCAGTAAGGACCGACGCATAAACAGTTTGTAAATATTGCTGAAACAATGCAGGGGCGGATGCACACCCTAATGGCAGTGGTTTGAATTGATACAGCCCAAGATGCGTGTTAACCACCAAAACGCACTGGGATTCTTTGTCCATCGGTATTTGCAAGTACGCATCCTCGAAAAATATTTACCCGGGCACAGTTTGCCAAAAAGATCTACCGGGCTGGGTAAAGGAAAAATTGCAATCACTAGGTGTGGATTCACTGTTGCCTTGAAGTCCACACAAGGTCTCAACTTTCCGGAAGGTTTGTTTTAGCGACCTCATCACGCAATGCGTTGGGAACATTGTGCGCTCTGAAAAATTTCGGTTGCGCGTTTACTTTCAGTTCCAAATGTGCTTTATAGTTCTTAGCACAACCGAGGCCCGGTGCAAAAATTTCTGCAAATTCTTCACATAGACGAGAAACACTGTCTGAAGGCACAGTCTCATTCACTGATAGGACCTCATTTACTATAGACAAGTTAAACAACTGAAATAAATCGAAACCAAACAAGTTAACGGCAGAAGAAGAACGAAGGACGTAAAATGACACAAGTTTAGTTTGTTCTTTGTATGTTGCAAGCAGGCTGCACTTTCCTAACACAGGGATCTCTTGCCCTGAATAGCTAGTTAACTTAAAATTTGTGGCACGCAACGGAGGTGTGCCCAGCAGTTTGTAAGTGTCTTGATTGATCACTGAAACTGCAGCTCCGGTATCGAGCTGGAATGGTATTACTTTGCCATTAGTGTCCACGTCCACAAAACGTTTATTGTCCTGCTGACGACAAGAGCGACTGTCTCGTGCAACGTGAACTGACACTGGTACAACATCACTTGCGAATTGAGAGTTCCGGCGATGTCGACGCACACTATTTTGGGTACGAACACAGTCACTGTTAAAGAGAGTGGCACTGCGCGGAGTGGAATGAACTACATGAATATCCATGGGCGAAGTTTCGCGAGCCTGAGTGTCCTTGGTTCGATTCCAATTCCGGCTCGAAGCAAAGGACCTGGAACGGTTTAGAGCTTCCGATCTGTGCTTATTCTGCCAAACACTCTGAACATGTCCTTTTTTATTGCAATAAAAGCAAATAGCTTGGCGTGACGGGCAATTTTCACGCGAATGTTTAGTAGCACACCGCGGCCATCACTTGATCTCTGCATTAGCTTGCCTGCGCGGCACACGTGGCTGAGAGCCTGGCGGCAGCGGCGCGGCCGGGCGCGAGGGCTGTTTACTGCTCCGTGCAGCTCGCCCGGCGGGCCGGTTAACCTGACACACTGCTGGCGAAGTTTCAAATGATTCCTGAGCAAAGTCAAGTGTGTCCTGCCGATCCAATACGTCCATCACTTGTTGAAGGGAGGGTATAACTAGTTTCAAAATCTGTTCCCTTATACGAATATCAGAAACGTTCTGTGCAAATGCATCACGTACCATAGTATCTGAATAAGGGAGTCCACATTGACACTCAAAAGCACAATCCCTATTAAGGCCTTGCAAGGTTGCAACCCACTCCCGATTAGTCTGACCTGCCGTACGTTTTGTACGAAAGAAGGTATACCGTTTGGCAACTACATTGACTGATTCTTTGAAATATGCATCTAATGCAGACAAAATTTCTTCGTAGGACAGAGTTGCTATGTCACGTCGGGGAAATAATTTGAGTATCACACGGAACATTTGTACCCCGACGGATGAAAGGAGAAAACGCTGCTGCTCGTTACCTTGAATCATGTAGGCGGCGAGATGGAATCCAAATTGGAGTGACCACTCCGTCCAGCTTTCCAGTGCAGCATCAAAAGGTCGAAAAGTTGGTGGAACAGCGCGTTGTGGCTGCGTTAGCGGTGAAGCGGCTGCAGCCGCATCGTTTTGCATCGCACGTTGACCCTGCGTCTGCTGATTCTGTAAGCGATTAAATGTGGACAGTACATCTAGAGATTGTGGCGAAGCCATTACACAAGTAAATCAGGGCAATATAGATAAGAACTCTTTTACTCTCGTCGCCAATGTTGTGATTGGCAGAAGAGCCAACACCGTGTTACTAAAGGAGGCCGAAATGCACGCGTTTCAGCTCACGCAGGCTGGCGTGAGGTCTGGAACATGACAAGGGAATTAGAATTGAGAAAAACGGACGTAGCTGGTGGAATACTTAACTTTAATCCATTAATGACGAACGTCGCTCTTGATATTAGATGATTCACAGTATCAATAGTAACAGATAATGGCGCCTTCCTAGGCTGTAGCAAATAACGTAGCTGAAATCTATGCTAACTACCGTCTCGGCAAATGAGAGCGTATTTATTGTAGAATGAAGGCTTTCACGACCGGGTGACATGACTGTTGATATACTTTCCGGGATGTGAGGTCGTGGTCCAAGAACTTTTCTGCTCCTTACGTTTCGTCCAGGACTGCGCTGGACTTCCTCACTGGCGCTGCTCCGCTGAGTCTTGCCGACTGACTGGTCGGGTGTCTGAGAGCGACTTATATATTGTGAGAAAGGGGGGCGTGGTTCAGGTGACACGTGATGAGCAGTGATAATCCATAGCAAAGATAAGGTTGACTATCGATTACCACCTTGTCCCCCCTTTCTCACAATATATAAGTTGCTCTCAAGACACCCAACCAGTCAGTCGGCAATACTCAGTGGAGCAGCGCCTCTGAGAAAGTCCAGCGCAGTCCTGGTCGAAACGTAAGGAGCAGAAAAGTTCTTGGACCACGACCTCACATCCCGGAAAGTATATCAACAGTCAGAGCGTATTGAGTCAGTGAACCATCGCTAGCAAAGCCGGCTGTACAATTGCGGCGAGTACTAGGAAGTCTCTCTAGACCTGCCGTGTGGCGGCGCTCGGTCCGCAATCACTGATAGTGACGACACGCGGGTCCGACGTATACTACCGGACCGTAGTCGATTTAAAGGCTACCACCTAGCAGGTGTGGTGTCTATCGGTGACACCACACTGTGTATCTTTGAAACGCTTCAGCCTGAAGATTGGAGAATTATTTCTCTGCCAGCCCATCCTGACTCTCAGAATCGACGTCATGAGATATTAATTTTAAAAAAAATCTATCCCTATGTAGTGTGTATCCAAACTGCAGTACAATGGGACACAAAGAAACCACAGTGGTATCGGAGCGGGATGTATTCTGTATTAACTGTTACCAGTTTTTAGTTCTCATTTGCTTGATATGCAGCTCACAACGGCCTAAACGGAAGCGTTGAGACACCAAAATGCATGGGGTTAATTAAGTCACGTTTGTATGTTTACAATTTACAATTGATCTTCTATAATCTCTCTTTATGCAGTGATGCCGAATCTAAATTAAAACTGTTTACCTTTCAAATAATTATGCATGTTTCCTGATACTGATCATGTTTAGATTATGAATGCCAGGAAACCTAATGCCAGGAAACCCAATTTTAAGAGAACTTGAGACTTTGAGAAGACATGCGCGCCTCTGGCTCCCTGCTAGCGGAGAGATTGACGTTGCAGCGGGAGGCGATGAGTGCTGCGGCCGTCTAGCTCTCAGGGGATCTCTGCTGAGGCGGACTGTGACGTCACGGGCATGCGCAGCAGGAGGCACGCGCTGACATGGTTCCCAGCTCCATGCGCCTCGTGAAATGCTTCTCCCCCTCGGTAGACACAGAGTCAGTGTACTATATTCTGCGAACAGGCTACTAGAGAACACTACCTTGTGTCACTATGTTCAGTACTGCCAAATGAGTGAAGACGAAAGTAAGACACTCAAAGCCAATATTGTACGTGTTTTAACTGTGCATTTCTACTGAGCACTTTCCATTTTGCGTAAGTTCAATCTCTGACAATTTAGAAAATTCTTCCTTCGGAAATGACTTAGGTTTGTCACCAACAGTTTCCTGGATCTCTTTAGTTTATTCCCTCAGTTTGGTACCATTCTCAAGAACTTTTCGTTTCGGGCAGAGGTAATAGCGCACACGTAATAAACATGGTGAGAAACCTTTGTGGGGCCACTATGAGACATGCTTTTCAGCAACGTCACTGATATTCATTGCTGTTGGAAGAGCCCTGATTTTTTAGCGCCTGGGGGAAAATTATCACGATGGTAAAGAGATCCCTCTGACCTCGTTCAATTCAAGCTGGCCAGAATCTCAGTATTTGCTGATAGAATTTCTTTTCTTACATTAGGATATTTAGTAGCTGTTACGACATTTTCCTTTCTTCCAAATGCTGCCCAAAAGGTTGAACGTCCTTCATTGCCCTAATCCTTCATTAATAAGCTTCAGCCATTCAAAAGCGAATTTCCATCTCAGTTTTTACTCACTGTATGCCGTCTGTGACTTGCAAAATGTCACTCTTACTAAAAATATCAGCCTTTCAGCTAAGTTTAGTTGGTACCCGTTGTTATTTAATCTTGTTTTTCTCCTGAGGCACTCATGAACAGAACCGTAGGTTATATCACACACCCCTATAGGTATTGCAAACCACAATACTTCTTCCGATCAAGATTTCTGCTGTAAAGATCTGAAATTATTTATCGTAGAGATTCTCTGTTAAGTAACGCATTCGAGATGTCACATAAAGCTAGAAAATAATGTTGGACTTACGATTGACATTCTCCATGAGACAATCTCAAGTAGGCCCAGAAATTAAAAGCACTGACTTGATTAAAAATCGGAAGGCAATATACTCTGAAATATTTGCTGATCCACAGGTGGGCATCAAATAAATCAAATACCATTTTTAGACCAAGATACCATTATTGTAAATGCAGTTTGTTACGAGAGGTATGGTCTTTCTGATACATTCGTCAGAAAAGTCTCCCTTCGTCTCTTTGGCCCATAGAATGACGGCGATCTGGAAATCATCACCGTAGAAAATCTTTTTCCATTCATAAACAACATGTCTACCTGAAAAAAAGCGTCCGACAATGTCAGATACTGTAAGATATTCGATATTCTGAAAAATATGGATACCCTATAGGGAAAGACAGACAGTATGCAATATCTACAAGAACCAAGAAGTAACAATAAGAGTGGAAGACCAAGAACGAATTGTTGGGATTAAAAAGGGTGTGACACAGGGATGTAGTCTTTTGTCCCTACTCTGCAGTCTGTACGTAGAAGAAGTAATGGCGGAAATTAAGGTACTGTTCAAGAGTGCCACTAAAATTCAAGAAGAAAGGATATAATTGATAATATTGGTGAAGATACTGCTCTCCTTTGTAAAAGTGAATACGAGTTACAGGATGTGTTGAAGAAAATTAACAGTTTAATGAGTACAGATTATAGCTTGAGAGTAAATGGACGACGAACAGCATGCGAAGCAGCAGAACTGAGGACTGCAAGAAACCTAACATCAGAACTGGGGTCACTAGGTAGAGATGGTTAAGAAAATCTTCTGCCCAGATAGCAGAATAATCCATGACGGACGGAGCAATGAGGACATAAACAGCAGACTAGCACTGGCAAAGAGGGCATTCCTGGCCATGGGAAGTCGACTAGTATCGAACACCGGCCTTAGTTTGATGAAGTTTGAAACACATCATTGTATGACAGTGAGACGTGGACTGTTGGAAAATCGGAACAGAAGAGAATCCAAGCACCTGAGATGTGTTGCTACAAAAGAACGTTGAAAACAAAGTGGACTGGTAAGGTATCCCATGATGAGGTTGTTTGTATGATCCACAAGGAAGGTACGGAATGGTAGGATGTCAGGCTACTAGAGGAAGACTGATACTGGAATTCATCCAAAAAATAACTTATGATGTAGTAAAATAAGTGCTACCTATGAGATGAATGTGTTGGAGCAGGGGAGAAATTCGTGATGGGTCTCGTCAAATCAGTCAGAAATGCGATGAAAAAAAGGACTTAAGCGAAGTGAAAAGATGATCATCTTAATGTGTCAGATCAGACCTGCAGGAGCGGTGGTTAATGATTGTGATGCTACGTCTATTTCAGTAAGGAATTAAGGCACAAGGTGAAATAAAAAGAACTGCATATGGTTTTTTTTTTTCATCACCTTGACTAGAATGAGACGGACATACTTAGTATCATCCCTTATCTAAGATAATAACTTCTGACCCAGGTTAGCATTCATGCCAATGCCTTTGATATTGTATATACTGGTGATCATCAAGATGGCGCCGACCATTGTAGAAATTTCTTGGTTTGAAGAAAGACCCGAGGAACGCAAATATACAGTCAATGTGCAGGTAGTTAGCTGGTGGTTAGGATCATCTAGGTAATGGTAACGTAACGCATCTGGAGAGCTCCATCGGGTCCTGCTGTTAAGAAAGATGAACGTCGGTTTTTGTAAGAACTGTCGTTTAGGGTGCCAGTAGAAAACAATGCCTACCCTGGTAGTATGCTGTTTTCATTCTGGTACGCTGTTATTAAACAGGACGCAGCAGGGTTTCTCACCTTTACTACTGGTTCTGTCCTGGAGCAGTCATTACGTAACACCAACACGTAAGACCCTATGGACTGTCGCCAGCTGCCGTCTCTACAACGTTGCAAGACGCTACGGCCTACAGACCAGGTAACGTGCCATGCTCCTCACTAACAGCATTTCTCTTCCTTCTTCGTCTCACTCTTATAGAGGTTTCAGCGATTACAATTTTGTAAATTTTAGTTTAACCGATGCTGATAAATACTATATTGCAGTGCCTGTGTTGTTCCGAACTACGATGCAACGTCACTTTTGACATGAACGTATATCTGGAGGAACATAGAATCGTAATTCGGAGTAACATAGTCAATGCAACATCATACTTATTCGCCGACACCGGGCTAATCTAATCCTAGTAAAATATGTCCCCTTTGCTGGAATATATGCAGTTGGTCGCTGCTGTAGGTTGTAGAACATGGTTGACGTCATGTGGAAGTTTGGGTCTAGCAATAGGTCTTTCTTGGATAGCTAAATGCTAAGGCGAACCGCTGGCGATAAGCGTGAAGCCCATATTCGAATACTGGTCCGACACAGGTTTTCACTTGTATATTCTGTCATACGGCCTTTGATTGTCTATATTCTCAAATACGATTACCTTTAATTATGCTTTGTAACTTGTGTAATTGAACTAGGGCACTGTTCACTCTCAGCTTCAGTGGTGGATATTTTATTCTGATCCTTTGTAAATCAAATCTATTTCGGCTTCGTCCCATTCTTGTGAGTGTCCCATTCATCAATATCCCCATAAACAGGTTCGATTAATCAGTGTTGGAAGTGTCTGATTCACACCTGCAAGAAGCATCGAGTCACTTACTTCCAAGGCCAGGCGGTATGACACAATCACCGTCATTGGATGCCATTTGTTAAGGTAAGCGGTTGGCAGGCAAGGTGTGACATCACATGAAGCCCAGACCGAATGAATCCTGTTGTTTTGCGTCACTGGCTGTGTAGTGACGTACACACTCCTTTAACATCCATTCTTCTGTTCTGTATCGCCATTCGAAGCTTTTCTTTTCTTGTTTCAGTTTCACGGTACCACGCAGCATAAATCTATTCCGCCTGGAGCAAAAACTCAATGCACAATTACTTTATGGTCTCACAATATATAGGTGGGATGTTGGAACTTATTATTTTTCTTTGTTTCCCATGGATGCAATGGGCCACCCACTTTTCGTCGCCATTCACTATACACTCAATGACTTCACTGTTGCTGAGAAATATAATTAAAATGCGGTTCTGTTAACGTTATATTTATGTTGACCCTATCGCACACAGTTTTCGAAAACGAAGCATTTCAGAATGAAAAGATCGTGAGATTTATATCTTCGACCCTTTTCATCATCTCGTCAGTCAGGATTGAAGGACGCCACTCCACTATTCGTAATAAACATTCGCTCTGCCACCTGCAAACCCACGACATCGTTTGTACGCATTAGTACGATGCATCACACCACTCTCATAAACAGTTCCGTTTAATTAAAAATATAAATTTCCCTTTGTAAGAAGAAACCGCGTTACCTCGCTCCTGGGAGGATTCACAACAGAAAAAAATCATTTCACCAAGGTCCTACAACAAGAGATTTTAGCCAGCCCCTGAGACAAAAGAACGTGCGTTCTAGTGCCAATTTCTCATACGTCACACTGGACTGTTAACTACGTAACAAACAAAGACTTTGACCGGAAGGAGGTCAGTATTGTTTTTTTTCTGGACATCACTCGCATCATAAAGTGTGAGGAATAGGCCTACATATGTTTAACATACTCTGTCACAATCATATCTGTATTGCGGCCGGCCGCGGTGGTCACGCGGCTCTAGGCGCGCAGTCCGGAAACGTGCGACTGCTACGGTCGCAGGTTCGAACCCTGCCTCGGGCATGGATGTGTGTGATGTCCTTAGGTTAGTTAGGTTTAAGTAGTTCTAAGTTCTAGGGGACTGATGACCACAGCAGTTGAGTCCCATAGCGCTCAGAACCATTTTTTGTATTGCGGGATATGATGAGAATATGATATGGGAAACCAGTGTGTCTTGTAAAACAACTTTATTCATTGGATATTCACCTTTGGATATAAGATGCGTTTTTCTTACATATGATTTCTGCTTGCCACCTGTAAACACGAAAGTCAATTACAGCGAATTAAACATTAGACTGACTCTCGTTATTAAGCGACGAGGGGGTTGAATACTATCAAGTAATAAGAGGAACTGGGCTCTGTATTGCTGACTGAAGAAACTAAAATAAAAAAAAGAGGGAGCAAAATTTCGTTTGAATGATACTAACTCAAGCATAATATGTTTTTCACGTTAATCATCTCACCATTTATTGTGAACCAAGTTTATCACTAAAGATGTTGAAATATCTTCAATTGAATGTAAATCCCTTCGTCCGTTAATTGAAGTGTCCGAGGACAGGGCAGGTAAGATTCAGCACCCAGGTAAACATCACATTTATTGAGGATTCACCAAAAAGTGTTTCATGAGGATGATTGGTTACATGTTCTTTAAACTTGCCAAACGAAACCTCAAAACGCTACTCTTAAACTATTTAAGTAAACTAGAAAAATCGTTCCTCACTTTAAAGCTCTCACTTCGGTTGACAAGCCACCGCCGTAGCCACAGTCGCTTATAGTTTTTTGACATTGGTCAGCTGCTCAGTTTGGTGCAGAAAATTCATTTACAAAGCTAACTACTAATGTCAAACACGTTACGTAAGCTGGAGAGCTTAAGGAACGCACTCTGTGTGGTGGTAGAATACGCATGCGAGGATACAAGACGAAAGTGGTAGAAATTTGACTAAATCTGTCAGACTGAATCCATAGAGAAATATGTTATCTTTTTGTGACCTACAAAGTCCAACATACCGTCCCGGAGATTTAGAATGTCACCTTCGGTGGTGCCATCCCGGATACTACTTGGGGATGATACTGCAAGTCACTGTTGTGGTAGTCTGAAAAATTAACTGTCTGGCTTTGTCGTGCGACAGTCACATTGCTTTAAGTTCCGTTGCCATATGGTGGAGTGAAACCCTGGTAAAGCGGACAGCGAAATAACGATTCGTGAAAAGGTCGTGGGATTCATACAATTTTTGTTGCAGTAGGAAGAAAGTGAGATCCTCCTACTTACTTCAGGGAACAAGACTGGTTTCTTTCGATAGAAAATTGGTTATTCACTTACTTGTTACCATGGAATGTGAAGACACCATTAACTACGAATATGGTTATTCCATCTGTTTTGACTTTATCGATTACTGCGACTGACCAAAATGGCTGTACCGGTGTGTTCAGTAACTCGGTACAACTTTTGGTGATTAACTGAGTGGCCCATATTTCACCCCTTTTTAAAGTATGAATCCTTCCGGTGGTATGGCACTATTCACCAGGTTTTTTCTACCACAACTGTTAATGCAGATTTTGGCCTTCTAGAAGTTACTGTCAGTATTTCCAAGGTAGAGGCAGAGTAATTATAGAAAGTAGCAGGGCTATTCTTTCATTTGATTTGTACTTTATGAAATTAGGATGCTGGATGGAGTTAAAAATAAGGGAAGGAAAGAGAATTAATCTCAAGTTCAATAATAGAAAATAAATTGCATAAGAGAACATGTAACAAACGACTTGAAAAACAACTGCTACTATACTGCCACGTTAACGTAAGTAACATTTCATACGAAAATGTGTGTGGCAAGTGAAACCAACTGTCGTTAATATTGGTGTTTCTCAGAAAGGAGACATGTAATACGACCGCAAAAAAAGGAGCCTACAATTTTCTTCCGTTATTCCACACCCCGCGTAAGCCACTTATCGAAGACTAGCTCCCGCACAGCAAACAAGTCCGGAAGTGTTGAATGCTAGGTTTTACCTGCAGTTCCAAAGAGTCTCATCACAGAACATCATAGAACTACACCATCAAAGAAATGCCTGTTAAACGCCACATGTGTGTCTGCAGCTCACGTTGGATTTGAGTTCGGTCATCCTTGACAACACGTGGCACCTACTGTAGATCGCTCTAGGCAAAAATATTTTGCGGTAATGGTTTCTTGAAAGCCTTGCGGTTTTTGAAAAAAGGAAAACTCGTGACTCATCGGATCACACTAAATGCCTCCAGCTAGCTAGTCACCCAGGCACTGTCCGGTCTCTGTGATGTTTGGGCCACTAACACACGCAGGTTGAAGTGCCGATTTGGGCGATGGCCTTCCGCAAGGTACAGGACTCCAAATGCACAGGGTGATTCAAAAAGAATACAACAACCTTACAAATGTGTATTTAATGAAAGAAACATAATATAACCTTCTGGTATACATAATTACAAAGAGTATTTAAAAAGGTTTTTTTTTCACTCAAAAAAAAGTTCAGAGATGTTCAATATGGCCCCCTCCAGACACTCAAGCAATATCAACCCGATACTCCAACTCGTTCCACACTCTCTGTAGCTTATCAGGCGTAACAGTTTGGATAGCTGCTGTTATTTCTCATTTCAAATCATCAATGGTGGCTGGGAGAGGTGGCCGAAACACTATATCCTTAACATACCCCCATAAGAAAAAATCGCAGGGGTTAAGATCAGGGCTTCTTGGAGGCCAGTGATGAAGTGCTCTGACACTCTGTCTTAGCATCAACTGACGCTGACGCCTAGTCAACAGCGCCTCAAGCGAACAAATGTACAACTAAATGAAACTTTATAGCTCCCTTAATTCGCCGACAGATAGTGCTTAGCTCTGCCTTTTGTCGTTGCAGAGTTTTAAATTCCTAAAGTTGTGGTATTCTTTTTGAATCACCCTGTATATTTCATATAGCTACCCTCGCCATATTTACTCGAGAACAGCTAGAAATGTGTCTGCAGTTTCCGTTGAATTTGAGTTCCGTCATCCTTGACAAAATTTAACATCTACCATAGATCGCACTAGGCTAAAATATCTTACGACAACGGTTTTTAGTTTTAAATGCCTCTGACTGTCATTTAAATTGTTGTAGATACGCAAGACAGTTCGCGTTTATACAGCTACACAACGGGCAACTCCATTTATGGGGTGATCGTCGGCACGTCCATCACTCGCTAGCTTCTGTCTGCCATTCTGTCACGTCCTTAGGTCTACCCAACTTCCTGCGCTGATTCCGTAGAACTGCCTAACACGAACACACTATTTATCTACGATGACGTGCATCGACGTTGGAAGGTTATACACTGAAGCGCCAAAGAAAGTGGTATAGCCATGCGTATTCAAATATGAAGAGCTTATTTCAATAGTGGTACAAGTCCACTACCTTCACTTTCTGTCTATAATGCTTCTAGAATTAATGGTCCAAATAAACAGAAAGAAAGATTCATCCCTAGCAAGAGACCATATGCTTGAATATTTCTGGTATCTCAACTGCAAATTTTTCAGTGCTCATTTAAATTTTGGACTCTGTATCTCAGAATGAACAAAAATGGATTTGTACCACTATTGAAATAAGCGCTTCATATAATGTAAAGAGACGGAATACGGCGCTGAGATCGGAAACGCCTATATAAGACAACAAAAGTCTGGCGCAGTTGTTAGATCGATTACTGCTACTGCAATGGCAGGTTATCAAGATTTAAGGGAGTGTGAACGTAATGTTACAGTCGGCGCACGAGCGATGGGAGACAGCATCTCCGAGGTAGCGATGAAGTGGGGATTTTCCCGTACGACCGTTTCACGAGCGTACCTTGAATATCAGGAATCCGGTAAAACATCAAATCTCCGACATCGCTGCGGTGGAAAAAGATGCTGGAAGAACGGGATCAACGACGACTGAAGAGAACTGTTCGGCGCAACAGAAGTGCAACTCTTGCGTAAATTGCTGCAGGGTTCAGTGCTGGGCCATCAACAAATGTCAGCGTGCGAATCACTCAACGAAACATCAATGATGTGGGCTTTCGGAGCCAAAGGCCCACTCATGTACCTTTGATGACAGTGGCACACTAAGCTGGACTTCTCCCTTGGGCCCAGCTAGTCCAACATTGGACTACTGATGACGGGAAACCTGTTGCCTGGTCGGACGAGTCTCATTTTAAATTGTGTCGAGCGGATGAAGATGTATAGGTGTGGAAACAACTTCATGAATCCATGGACCTTGCATATCAGCAGGGACACCTGATTGAGGCTCTGTAATGGTATAGGCTGCAGAAGGCTTTGCTTATTCTTTATCATCTCAACTCTCATCTACAGAATGTCCCCTGACAATTACAGGTCAGACATATTCATTTATGACCCACAAATAAAAACGCAGTGCAATCTGGATGCAAATAATTAACACAAAAGAATGGCACTGAATCAGAAGAAATCCTAACAATAATCCATACATTTCATTAAGTCACTTACCTCGCAGAAAACCTTCATGACACGGACTACAGAAAATACGGCAAGCGGCAGCTAAATAAAAAGATTCTAACTGCTAAAGGCTGTAACTACTAGTAGGCGTATGGTTAGCGAACAATATATTTAGCAGATTTTACCTTAATTATGTCACATCCAGTTCCCAAAAATATATAATCGTCAATAATTCCGTTTTCCAAACATTAGCTAATACATCAATCATCATTTTACAATCCATGTCAAACCAATAATAAATCTCCATGAGGCACAGGCTATAAAGGCACATTTGCGGGCAGTGCGTGAGTTTCCTCGGAAACGCGAAATCTTAGTTAAATAATTAATCTCTGTCAAATAAATAAAGCCTATGGCACAGAACTGCAGCGCTATGCCGCTGATAAAACAAAATACAATTACGACACTCTTGTGTTTCTTTAAGAAGAATGGGGTCGAGCAGAAGAACTGGTGCGGGGAAGCACGTATATTTTATTAACTGGCACACCGCCATAATTGATGTTATATAGGAACACGGCGAGTTGCAATCTTACTAGAAACTCGATTCTGTAAAGAATTTATATTTATGAAAGTGAGTTGAATTATGTAACTGTAGGCCTTTTCGCTGAATATATCTGATTTAACTAACTGTGTAAACTTTTTTATGTTTAGTAGACAGTCACCTCTGTACGACGTATTGACATGGCTGGCAAATTATTCTAATATTGAGATTTAGATTTTGAGTCCGCACCTAACGCAGCAGTCTTTGGAAACGATTTAAATACGAAGTCCGATTATTTGAGTCTTATTTCACGGTCAACTTCGAATAACATTGCAATTACGAAAAAACCCTTGTCAAGCGTCTGATCCCAAATAATTAAACGTCCACGTTCCACATAAGCAAATATTAATTACAACCAATCACTATAATACATAAGTAATAATATTTTATTTTATTTATTTATTTATTTTATATTGGCGACTGCGTGTAGTACTTGCTCTTTTGTCATTTGTTACATTGTTCTCTTTGTTTCATGTGAAAAATCAACTTTCTGGACCTGGACTTGAATATATGAGAAATAACAAAAATCTGAAGATATTTTCCAATTCTAAAATTTTGCGGGAAGACGCAACGAAGCTTCCAGCATAACAAGGTAAGACGCAGCATCTTTGCATTGGCAGGCTTGACCAGACGCATAATTCAGTGTATTAGCTCTTCGGTAGGTTCTGTAGTATTTCTTTCGCGCGTAGCAGTTTTCAGTGGTAAAATTCATTCTCAGTGCTTTTCCTTAAACAATAACTTCTGCAACAATACCAATACACGAGTGTACAATATGGCCGACTTCTGTACGATACGTTGTAACATGGCCTTCAGCCAATAAGAATAATCCGTTATTCAGTTAAATTTTTAAATTAACAAACAGCCATTGTTGCTACGAGCGATTCATGCTCAACTGTATTTTATTTTAAAACCAGTGTCAAACATTATTTTCTTGAAACATATATTAAGTGTGGCACGGTCATAACTAGAAAACAATGCGCAAAGATGAAACAGCAAAGACATACTATTCAGACGCAATCAGACTCGGACGCAAGACAAATGTTTGAAAAGACTTTACGACAGCAACCAGTAGTGACGATTCATCAAATATTGACGCAAGTATTAACGGAAAGTTTGACAATAGGCCATCCACCACAAAAATTTCAAAGTCTAAGTCAGAGCCCATGTTAATACATAACGTCACGTCTAATGACGCGGCGGGGGCAGGGACCTTGCGAACAGGAAACATTGCCACCATGTTTCAAATGCTAATAAAACAAAACGCAGAAAATTTGGCAACCTTAAAGACACAAAATGACGAAATGAAATCTGATCTCATAGCAATCAAGACATATAATGACACTTTATCACTGAGCAAACAGATGACTGAACACAGTGCGGAATTTTCCAAGCTTAATACGATACAAGAAAAGACTACAAATGACGTAGCACTTTTACAGACACATGTAAAAAACCTTAATGTCACGCGTGAAGCTCTTACTGGACAAATTCAAACATCTCCTACAGTACATGACTACCTTGAAAAACGAATTACTGACGTGCAGAATAAATTTGACGATGTTGAACAACACCTGACTGACAGATTACAATCTGATGCCACAGCTCATTTTCAAAATATTAATAAGGAATTTCATGATTGGGTAGAGAACAAAGACAAACATTTTGATAGATGCATACGTGAAAATTTACCAACAATTGCGGAATACATCACTAATAACAAACAGCTGATTAGTGACGCAGTACAGTCTGTCACTGCACCAGTGACACAATTCACAGATCAACCAGAGTCTGAATGTAACAAAAATATCAGTCAAAATGTACAGTTCAGAAACCAATATACATACGAGTATGACGCACACATACCGCACACAACAAACACACTAGAACAAAACACACCACGACAACAACACATACCACGTCGTGCAAACACAAACACAAGCTATTATCATGGTAAACCACAGCAACATTATCGTAATTACACGTCATCTGAACATTACAGTAATTGCAGTGGAACAAATCCATATCATAATGCAAAAGAAGAAAAAAGCTTAATAAAACACAGGCCATTTCAGACTTTTATCCCAGAAAAACGAACTATTCATCTGGTGATTTTTCTTAAATCTTTTAGTAATGCATTTCCACGCACTTGGACTGACCGGAAAAAGATTTCATATATTGTCGGTTACATCCAAGGCAATGCAGCTGTCTGGGCATACAGTCAAGCTGATATATGTACCACGTACAGTGAGTTTGAGCGTGCCTTTCTGAACAAATTCTGGTCGCAATCCGTCCAGGAGCGACTCAGAAGACGAATCTTAGAACCTGAAACTTTTAACAGTAAAAATGGTAACTTACGCAATCCATCCAGGAGCGACTCAGAAGACAAATCTTAGAACCTGAAACATTTAACAGTAAAAATGGTAACTTACGCAGATATTTTGAAAAATACTTGAACGTGGGACATTTTTTGGACGAACCAGTCGCAACACGTGATATACTCCGTGCGTTTAAGGCCAAATTGCCTTTCAACATCAAAGAAAAACTCTTACATATTCCGCATGACGATCCAGATAATTTTTTAACAGCTTTAGATTCGGTTGACATGTTACTAGAAGATCAGCGCTTCGCGCGGCAAAACAGCAGCCACAATGTTTATACAAGTGGTATGCACAACATGCATGCTTGCCAACTCAATTCTGGCGCGCCGACAGGTGGATACGCGGTACAGCAAAAACAGCAAACTCACATGCCGTCTCAATACGGAAATCAAAATCAATACGCATATTCCAATACAAACAACAATTATAACAGTAATAACACTTCATGCGGCAATCATACAAAAGGCACCGCGGTAATAACTACAACAACGGTAACAACGGATATAAATATAACAACAAAAACACAGAGACAGAAACAATAACTACGAGCCAAGACAGCATCAAGGCTGGACTCGTAGCAATCACTACTTTCATTCAGACACTGCTATACCACAGCAGCCAGCACTACAAAATTGGAGCATATCTTACGACCGACAGGTAAGTCATAATGCGCAACTGCAACAACAACCGCAAAAGTTTGGAGATCACAACAGGCAATATCCGAATGTGAATATAATAGAAGTGACACCGGATACACCACCTCAGTACCTCAACCTCAATACCTAATACAAATGCTAATCCAACAAACAAGAAACAGGCACTTCTATTCCCCGGGTCGTGGCGGAAGAATTCTTGGGGGCGACTTCGATGTTAATCAGTTATTTGACACCGCCATTGAACAACAAAATACTGATATGCCTAATAATTGTAAACAAAAACTACCCGTTTTATATATAAGATACAACCACAATGAGAATATATAAGATGAACTTTTGCAAGACAGTACACAATGTCGTTCAAACACAAATGAAATTGTTTTAGCGTCTACTACTGGTGTAGTAGGTGAGATTCCAACTACTATTATCTTAGATACAGGTACAGCTGTGAGCGTTTTGTCTTTTAATTTCTATAAAAAATGTGTGAATTGGAGCCTGTGCTTGAGTTTCCTGCCCAAAACTGTAAAATAACTACTGCTCTAGATATTAAGTCATGTAGGGTTAAGAAGCAAGTTTTTGTAAACATTAAAATAGGTAATGGAACCGTACAATGGCCATTCCTGTTTGTACAAAACCTTGTGACAAATTGCATTTTAGGATTAGATATTATGGGCGAGAAGGACTGCATTATAGACTTCTCCAAAGGTAAATGTATTTTAAATTATAAAGGCAGTGTAATTATTATTGATTTGGACAGGAGAACTCTAAAGCATGACAAACGCTGTACAGGGTACAAGGTTCAGTTAGTACTTGACAATGACATTCAAGACACGCACACACACTCATCTGACACAGAGCTAATGGACTTCAAATCATTGATTGATCATAAGATAAATGAAGCTACAGCTTTCAGTGTGCATGAACGTATGAAACTACTGGAAGTGCTATCCAAATATTTAAAAGTTTTTACCAAACGATTAGGTGTTATCAACACGTATGTCTACAAGATTGAAGTTAAGCCTCACAAGATCTTCTACCACAAGAAATATAACGTACCGTTATCTCAACGACCTGCTGTGTGGCAAGAACTAAAACAAATCACAACGTAGATAATAAGTAGTATAAAAATTTTCATTTCAGCTTACTAGTGACCCAGTTGAAGACGGAAGAACTTTTCTTTCAACGCCGCGGCATTACCAAGAAGACTGAATACTAAGGTAAAATTTATGGTTACGTAGCAGTGAATGATATATTAATTTTTCACGGAACATTTATGACTGTAGGTACCACTGACTTGGTATGACACCTGACGAACCAACAGACGTCATCTGTGAAAGGATCATTAACTTCGAGAAACAGATTAGACGCACAGCAAGAAAAGCAACTACCAGTAGCCGAGGCGAAACAGACACTGTACACACACGCACAAAACGCGAGGAATCTGACAGTTTTCCGTCTCTTATTATTTTGAATGTTTATTGAGTAGTGAAAACGCCTAGTCTTGCCTACTGATGTAATGAATGTTGTGTCTAACCTCTCTTAAATTCAGATGACATCACAAAAAACATAGATAAAATCCCAGAAAAACCGTCAAAGGGAACGTAAATATCTGCAATTCATGTAAGCAAATGTGACATAATGTAATAATTTATAGCTATGTAACGATGATGTAAACATGTTTACGTTTATTGTATTTATTATGTTTATGCTAAGAAAATATGTGACGTGTATATGTATGATTACTTACGTTTTTTTAAAAAAAATGTATAATGTAACTGTTAGTACGTGAAAATTTGAACGATAACGAGTGCCAAAATGTGAAAAGCTTTAAAAAAATTGCATAGTGAACCACTGTTCACGGACATTAACGTACATTACTAAGTCTGCAACTACGCAGAAACCTATGTGAAAGAAACTGTTAATGACATTCATCATGCATCGTACCTTTGTAAACGCGATGAACGATTTCTTTGATAGGTAACTACAAACATTTAGGTGAGCTATATTTAGCAAAAAACTGAAAATGTGAAGTGCATAATTGGTGCATCGTCTAGTGACATTACTACAGTACCTAACTTCAAGATGTTAACTGGATTAAATGGACACAACGTGCCTGTCCAGAAAACAACACAACGAGTGGAAGAATTTTGGTTGGAACTTCTGGGAACGGAATGTTCTCGAAATGTGACGGACAAACTTACCAGAACTGTACAAGGATCGACGCCAGCTATGTGCTGTCCGAGGTTCTGCAACCAAGCTTCCACGGAATACTGAAAACGAACTGCGTATGGACCCATTACTCGGCGGGTCACGTCCGATCTGTAATAAACAATGCTTGTTGTCACAACGAACTGCATCACAACAACCATAATGGAAATAGGAAATGGACGTGCTTATGTATCCAATACGTTGTGATACAGCGATGTTACTGTGATCAAAAAACTTTACCACAACGACACTAACATGTGAAACATTACTGTGCGGCAGATCAATGTAAACTGTAATAACGACACGTTGTGTATAGCTCAACGCACCTGAAACAAAAAGACATTTTTCTTTGAAGCATTTCAATGCAATACTATGTAACCAAGAACATTCAACAACCTAAAGCTGCATTTTGTTATAACAAATATTGTAATTTTAAAATTAAGTAACCTGTCATAGAATGTATTCTTCATATGTAATGTTGGTGGAATATTTTCTTTATGCAACGACTAAGAAACGCGCGCACACGAACAATATGAACTGCAATACTGTGCCGCGTGATCTAAATTTACGATATAACGGCAGTGCCCAAGTCACATAGACGCTTCTGCGCATGCGCGTACTCTATTTTGCCAACATTAGAACTTTTACGGCACACGCGCGTCATTCAAATTTTGCATATAATATACCGTGTAATGTATGTCTTGTAAGTAGTTGTAGATAACTTTCTTGTGCCTTTAGGTGAATTGCTCGCCTCCAGGTGTGTCTTTTCGCCTCGCAATTCAGGGGGCAATATAAAGGCACATTTGCGTGCCGTGCGTGAGTTTCCTCGGAAACGCGAAATCTTAGTTAAATAATTAATCTCTGACAAATAAATAAAGCCTATGGCACAGAACTGCAGCGCTATGCCGCTGATAACACAAAATACAATTACGACACACTTATGTTTTTTAAGAAGAATGGGGTCGAGCAGAAGAACTGGTGCGGGGAAGCACGTATATTTTATTAATTGGCACACCGCCATATTTGATGTTATATAAGAACACTGCGAGTTGCAATCTTACTAGGCACTCGATTCTGTAAAGAATTTATATTTATAAAAGTGAGTTGAATTATGTAACTGTAGGCTTATACGCTAAATATATCTGATTTAACTAACTGTGTAAACTTTTTTATGTTTAGTAGACAGTCTTCTCGGTACGACGTATTGACATGGCTGGCAAATTATTCTAATATTGAGATTTAGATTTTGAGTCCGCACCTACCGCAGCAGTCTTTGGAAACGATTTAAATACGAAGTCCGATTATTTGAGTCTTATTTCACGGTCAACTTCGAATAACATTGCATTTACGAAAAAACCATTGTCAAGCGTCTGATGCCAAATAATTAAACGTCCACGTTCCAGATAAGCAAATAGTAATTACAACCAATCATTATAATACATAAATAATAATTAATATTTTATTTTATTTATTTATTTTATAAGGCATCCAAACTGTTCGCTAGCGCTAGCACTGCTCACCTTCAACACTTCCGTCCAATTTCAGGGCCTCCTACCGAGGACGCAGAGTGCTATCAGTGATATTAATGCAGTCTATAGCCCTGCCAACATACAAACATACAAACAGGCTACTTACAATACGTCTAGATGCGACTCTCATAGCTGACGTCTACGTAATCATCCTGTCTTATCACCTTCATCCATTCAGGTCAATTGTGCACTCCAAATGACTTTGGCAGTTCCAGGAGGACAGTGCGACAACCCACACGTCCAGGATTTCTACAGAGTGCCTCCAGAAACACTCTTCGCTGGCCACTAAACACCCCAGACATGAACATTTTTGAGCATAACAGGGCTCCCTTGCAACTTGCTGTTCAGAAGAGATCTCCACCCACTTTTATTGACTGATGGTCAGCCCTTCAGACATTATTCTAGTCCATGCCACGTTTTGCTGTGTCACTTCTGCGGGCTCGCGGTGGCCCTACATGATATTACGCAGATGTTCAGTTTCTTTGGAGTCTCAGTATAAGGCCACCTAGTCCCATTTGTACACCATCCGGAACAACTTACGGAAGCTTTGAGTGAAAATGTGAAGTACAGCTTAGTAGATGTCGCACATAGTGGTAAACAGATGGGCTCCAGAGTGGTGCGGCAACTATCGTCGTAGGAAAGCTGGACACGAAGAAAAATGATTACCGAAGAAGTTACCACATCAAACAGAAGATTTACTTACAGCTTCTATTTACTACGAAGGCTCGTTACAATATGGCAGCAAGAAACACACTTCTTCTATGTGCACAAGCAAGGATCTGTTTGTGCTAAGGCAGAGACAAGTAAGACGGCATCGTAAACAGGCGACGTCTGCACAGTGTCCCGTAGCTTCGAGCGTGAGTGGGCTGAGCCGCTTTCGCCGGCCTTCCTGTATTGCAGTGGCAGAGGTCGCCCAGAGTACAGAACTGCAGCAGGTATGACCCAGCGGGCGCACTTTATTGGATCCACCAGATCAGACACGACTACTAGGCGTCTTAGAGACAGTTTCTTTCCTTTGCGAACGTCGCGCAGTGCGGTGGTACCGTTACATGATGCCACAAAAAAACAAACAGAGTTTAGTCTTTACTTTTGTAATGCGAACTGACGTAAGTACTACACTAAACGTTTAATATAAATGAAAACTGAGTATTTTATCATTACCCTAGCAAACCAGTTAAAAACAATGTCAGAAACTCTAAGAAATGTTTTAGAGCTCTAACTTTATCACCTTGAATGAATTACTCCAAGACCACAAACCAGTTGAAACGTCCCCTTAGAAAAATTATACATTACTGTGCTTAAACTGACACACAATATTTTTAGCGCAACGCAATCTGACTTCCAAAAATCCCTACGAAAGAATGGCCCTGACTAGCATTAACCTATACGTTTCACAAATCACTTACCTCACAAAAATCTTCGTTACTCAAGCTACTGCAATACAGCGAGCGCCACTACTGCCAGCTAAATAAAAGATTCAAACTACGGAAGGCACTAACTACTGATAGGTATAGTTAGCAAATGAAAGATTTTAACAGAGAACAAACAATGTATTTACCTTAATAGTCATAATATATATGGTAGTTCATGACATCCAGTCTTACAAATTTCAAAACTCCGCCATCTCTCTCCCCACGTCCACCACAGCTGGCGGCTCACCTCCAACTGCGCAACGCTACGCGCTGTTAGCATCCAGCTGCCGCTGCCCAGCACTACAATGGCGAGTATTACAACAATGCCAACCAGCCACAGACTGCACACGGCACAGCCAGTGATTTTCATACAGAGCGCTACGTGGCGGCGGCGTTACCAATAAAAAAAAACAACCTAAACAGCGTACTTACACAGTTAACTCGTCGAAATCTTTCTAAATCCACACGGCTATATGACAATGGGGTTCTCACGGGGAGCGTGCAACGGATAAGCCCCTGCCGGCGCAATATCCTCTGTGCCCTCGGTGGCTCAGATGGATGGAGCACCTGTGATGTAAGCAGGAGATCCCGGGTTCGAGCCACCTTTCCAACATGTCCCCGATGATGTATATCAACGCCTGTTTGCAGCTAGGGTGTCAATTTAATTATCATTTCATTCTAGAGAATATGCACGGTCATCAATGGCATCTGTTCTTTCGGGGACAGATACTACCTTCATATATACTTAAAATATGACTACCCGGCCATTGACCTTCTTGTGCAAACGCGCACGCTATGCCCCAACTGGTACGAGACTTGGTAGATTACTACGCTACGAGTAATGATGGTGATGGGCAATCACCCATTAGATGCACTACAAATGTAGTGGTTTGGACATGTTGGGAATATGGGTCTCACAGGCAGCGTGGAACAGATAAGTCCCTGCAGGCGTACTATCTTCTGTGCCCTCGGTGGATCAGATGGGTAGACAGCCAGCCATGTAAGGAGATCCCGGCCTCTTGTCCCGCTCGGGGCACACATTTTCAACATGTCCCCAATGATGTATAGCAACGCCTGTTTGCAACTAGAGTGTCAATTTTATTATCATTTCATTATATACAAAGCATGTTCTAAATATTCGCCACCAACATGCGCTAGACAGTTCAGTACGATGTATAATCCCCACACGTATGTCTCTCTCGCTCAGGTAAATAAATGACCTCAAACTTGATAGTTACCTACTATTTAAATCTTCGCCATTCGTTACGAAAGGTAATGTTTGTGCATAAGAACTATGGCTAATGGCCTTGCCGCAGTAGCATACCACCTTCCGTCGGACCACCGAAGTTAAGCGCTGCAATGGATGACGTTCCAAGCCTGCCAAGAGCTGTTGGGTCAGCCCCTGTAAGGCCAGTTCAGGAGATACTTGACTGAGAAGTAACAGTTCCCATCACGAAAACTGACAACGACTGGGAAAGTGGTGCGTTGACGACATGTCTCTCCATACGCGTATCCAACAACTTCTTTCGGCTTCGGATGATAAAGCGGTCGGTCGGGACTGCTGGATGGAATTTAAGAGCTATCAATCATACATTACATATATGTATGATGTATCAGATAATCGGAAGCTTTCTGCTGGTGGCCTTTTTGCTGCAGGCATTAGTTTCTCTACTAAAACTACTGTAGTCTATCTTACCTTTAATTAGTCAGAAAAATTAAACTTAATATATCTGTTAATAACTAAAACTAAACTCAGTTTGAACAGGCCGCAGAAGCCCCCAATGTATCAACTGACCGCCGTGTCATCCTCAGCTGATAGGGGTCACAGGTTGCGTATGCAGAGGGGCAGGTGGTCAGCACAGGGATTTCCTAGCCGTTGTCAGCTTTCACGAGAGGAGCCACTACTTCTCAGTAAGGCAGCTCCTCAATTGGCCTCACAGGTGCTGAGTGCTTTCCCTTTCTAACAGCATTTGGCGATCCAGTCACCCATCCAAATGCTAAATAAACCGGACAGCTCTTGACATCGGTGATCTGACGGGAACCGTGTTACACTAAGACAAAGCCGTCGGCTATTACGCATACGTATATAGGTCTAAACTGATTTCTGCCACTACTTTCATTTTTTTGGGAGGGGGGCGGGGTCATCCGTCCTTTGACTGGTTTGATGTAGCCCGATAAGAATTCCTCTCCTCTTCATCTCAGAGTAGCAGTTGCAACCTATGTCCTCTATTAATTGCTATTCTAATCTTTGTCTTCATCTAAAGTTTTTCCCTTCTACAGCTCCCTCTAGTACCATCATACGTTCTCAGTTATTTGCTGGATGTATTAGCTCCCTCTATACCATGGAGGCCATTCCCTCATTTCTTAACACATGTCCTATCATCCTATCCTTTCTCCTTATCAGTGTTTTCCACACAACCTTCTCATTCCTTACCTTATCAGTCCGCCTAATTTTCAACGTTCTTCTGTAACATCACGTTTCAAATGCTTCCGTTCTCTTCTGTTCCGGTTTTCCCACAATCCATGTTTCACTGCCATTAAATGCTGTACTCCAGACATTTGTTCTCAGAAATTTCTTTCTCAAATTAAGGCCGATATTTGATATTAGTAGACTTCTCTTGGCCATGAATGCCCTTTTTGCCATTGCTAGTCTGTTTGTGATGTCCTCCTTGCTCCGTCCGTCACTCGTTATTTTACTGCCTGGATACCAGATTTCCTTAACTTCATCTACTTCGTCACCATCGATCCTGATATTAAGTTTCCCGCTTTTCTTATTTCTACTACTTCTCATTACATTCGTCTTTCTTATATTTACTCTCAATCCATACTCTGTAATCATTAGACTGTTCATTGTGTTCAGCAGAACATGTAATTTTTCTTCAACTGAGGGCAGCAATGTCATCAGCGAATCGTATCATTGATAGCCTTTCACCTTGAATTTTAATTCCACTCCAGAACATTCCTCTTATTTCGATCATTGTTTCCTCGATGTAAAGATTGAACAGTAGCGACGAAACAGTACATCATTCTCTTAGATCCTTCTTAATACGAGCACTTCGTTCTTGGTCGTCCACTCTTATTATTCCGTTTTAGCTTTTGTACATACTGTATATGACCCGTCTCTCCCTGTAACTTACCCCTACTTTTCACGAATTTCGAACCTCTTCCACCATATCACAATGTTGAACTCTTTTTCCATGTGGAATAATCTTATGAACGTGTTTTGATTTTTCTTTAGTCTTACTTTCATTATTGACTCTCTAGTGCCTTAAATTTTCCTCAAGCAAAACTGATCGTCATCTAGCGCAAATTCAATTTTCTTTTCTATTCTTCTGCGTATTATTCTTGTAAGCAACGTGGATGCACGAGTTGTTAAGATGATTGTGCGATAATTCTCGCATTCGTCAGCTCTTGGCGACTTCGTAGTTGTGTGGATGATGTTTTTCCGGAAGTCAGATGGTATGTCAGCAGACTCATACATTCTACACACCAACGTGAATAGTCGTTTTGTTGCCACTTCCCTCAACGATTTTACAAATTCTGATCGAATGTTGTCTATCCCTTCTTATTTGATCTTAAGTACTCCAAAGCTCTTTTAGATTCTGTCTCTAATACTGGATGCCCTATCTCTTTAAATGGACTCTTGTTTCTTCTTCTATCACATCAGACCAATCTTCCCCCTCATAGAGCCTTTCAATGTATTCTTCCCTCATATCTGCTCTCTACTCTGCATTTAACAGTGGAATTCCCGTTGCACTCGTAATGTTACCACCTTTACTTTAATGTCACCGAACGTTGTTTTGACTTTCCTGCATGCTGAGTGTGTCCTTCCGACAATCATTTCTATTTGGATGTCTCCACATTTTTCCTGCAGCCATTTCGTCCTAACTTCCCTGCACTTCCTCTTTACTTCATTCCTCAGCTGCGTGTATTTTGTATTAAAACTGAAGGAATTGCTCCAGCCCTATTTAAGGTGTCGATTTTATTTTGGCAACTAATTTCAACGTTGTAACAAATTCATCCTGAGGCCCATACACTTGTTGACATCAACTGCGTGTGGATGGTACTAGAAGGAACGTAACACATGTGTAATTTATACCAGCTGACGCCCCATTGTCCTCCATTTCAACTATGGATGTACGAAGACTTTTATTTCTGTATTACTGAGTTTCCCGCAACATTTTTGTACTTTCTCCTTTAATCTGTCAATTGAAGTATTTCTTCTTTTACCCATGGTTTCTTGCAGTTACCATCGTTGTACCAATGTTTTCCTACCCAACTTCTGTGATGGCCCTTTTCAGAGATATCCGTTACACTTCATCTGTACTGCCTACTGAGCTATTCCTCATTGCTGTAACTATAACCATAGAGTACTTCAACCGCTTCTCGTCATTCCTTAGTACTTCCGTATCCCACTTCTTTGACCATTGATTCTTCCTGACTAATCTCTAAACTTCAGCATACTCGTCGTCACTACTATAGTGTGATCTGAGTGTATGTCTGATGCTGGGTATGCCTTACGATCCAGTATCTGACTTCGAAATCCCTGTCTCATTACCATGTAATCTAACTGAAGTCTTCCCCTGTTACGCGGCTTTCCGTTGTGATTCTATAACAGGTTATTTTCTATTACTACCGTAACTTGTTACAGAACAATCGTAGAGGGAGACCAAGAGATGAATGCAGTAATCAGATTAAGAAGAATGCAGTAGTTGTCTGGAAATGAAGAGGCTTGCAAAGGGTGGGATAGCATGGAGGGCAGCACCAAACCAGTGTTTGGAATGAAGACCACAGCAACAACTGTGAAGTGCATAAGTAGAAAAGTGATGGTTTGGAAAGCTTACGATTTCCAAGAATCAATAGTAATTACTTTACATATAGTATAAACGGCACGAAATATAAGGACGTCGCAGAGGGGAGATAATAACGGGTGTGATTGAAATGATTACTAAATGCTGTCCCCCGGTGTAGGTTTTACAAACTAGCACCTGGAATAACAAATAGAGTAATATCTTTGAGTAAGAGTCTTTCCATATTAAACTCCTCGCCCACCCCCCACGTCCTCATCCAGTATCATCAGCAAACAAATGGACATAATTCAAAAGCAGGGTTGACAACACGCTGACCAAGTTTCCACGGATGTGCTGATACTTGTTTAATACTAAAACCTATAAAATATTTCAGTGTAAATGAAATATCTCCATCTTTATTACACAATTTATTTTGATGTTCATTCATCTAAATTCACCTGCAGTTGCAACTGTTGCGTCATCAGATCTCAAACGATCATTACATTTCCTGCTGCTGCTTCCCATTGCGTTGTGCAATATGCTGCACGTTCAAACCTATATGTTGAATAATTTTCTTATGGAATCTTCTTGTTCTGAATGAACACTTATGTTGCTTCCGATATTCAATTTCGGGGGCACCTCTGTTTACCGATATTGTGACTACGGCCTTGGAAATCATAGTGCACTAATTGAATACGAGACGAAATGATCGTATGGCTTTCTTGGCCGAGCGATTGTAGGCGCTACAGTCTGGAACCACGCGACCGCTACGGTCGCAGGTTCGAATCCTGCCTCAGGCATGGATGTGTGTGAGGTTCTTAAGTTAGTTAGGTTTAAGTATTTCTAAGTTCTAGGGGACTGATGACCTCAGAAGTTAAGTCCCGTAGTGCTCAGAGCCATTAGAACCATTTGAACTATGTTCACACCTACATGCAGTTTGTTTTTCCGCGGCACGATGGCATCTACCAACAGGAAATTTCCCTGTGTCACGCAGCTCTCAGTGTACGTTAGAAGTGCACGAGGATAAGGTTAACGTACTCCTCTCTCCCGCAAACTCGCCGAATTTAACCGCGTCGACAATCTGTGAAACTACCTTGATCGGGCTGTACGCCCCGTACATCCTCAAACGAGTAACCTAGAGCAGCTGGACCCGGCACCAGAGTCGACAGGACTCCATATCCCTGTTGGTGACTTCCAGAACCTCACTGACCCTCTTCTTGCACGTCCTACAGCGGTCCGCACTGAAAAGGTGATTTTCCAGGTGGTCACATTAGCGTCAGTGGGCAGTGTAACTCCAGCAGACTGTAAAAGCTGGCTGTTTTATCGCGGCTTACATCAGGCACATTAGGTTTTATTATTCCTATATTTGATTTATTTCGCAAAACATTTATTGTTGGAGTAAGGCAAAGATGATTCTGCAGCCTGTATCGACCACGATGTTTGGAGGTTTAATCTGTGAGGTCTGAAGGAAGCACATTCTGACTGCCCCCGGTAGTACGGCTGCCCACTCACAAAGCACACTGGCTGTTGGTTTTGTGCAGATTCTGTTCTGGTGTGTTCGGAGGCGAAGACAAGTAAGACTTGTTGTTGAATGAGGTTGTCAATAAGTTGAGGCTTGGTGTGATATTGCCATATAATAGGGTTGTGCGTAGCAATAGAAATCTACAATACTATTAGTACTTGCTCAAAATGTTCGTGCCGTGATTATTAAATTTTCATTACTCCACGCTGTGTACTTGTTATGAACTTCAGTTCTACATGCCGGTGCCGACACTTGTGGGATTAGTAGCGTCGACGCTTGCTACATAATCTGTTCCTAGATAATGAACTAGAAGAATTTCTTAGTCAACTCAGTTCACCTTCGTAAACGGTGTGTGATTTTTTTGGAATTTCTTTCTGTATAGTGATCACACGTTAGGCTTCCACATGTTAGCTGTCTACTACTAGGACGTGTAATATCAGGCTGATTTTGTTGTCTGAAGTCAGTTGCATGAAATAGTATCAAAACATTCTCTCTCATTTCAATTCCTCTGCCCAATAATTTGTTGTTTAAATGATTACGAGTGATTTCAATTCTGCAGCATTTACGTGAAAGCGCGTTGTTGTGATTTTCGTCATATACTGCAAGGCAAAGCGTTTTTGCAGGCGTTCAGGTAAGCTGTAACACACGTGCTCTTGGAGACTCGGTAAACTTGTTTGGACAGAGTACATATGTTTGCCGCATATTTGACTATTATAGCGACAGACAGAGGTTCACCTCACCCTCGAACAGCGGAAGGGCACAAGCCATGTTGCTAAACACATTCATTATTACTGATATCTAGGAGATGATGTTAGATATTCAATTAAATACAGTTCCTTATTGCTATGTATGCTTTCAATTGTTGCGCTTCTAAGTTAGTGTTAACTGCTAAGCTTGTTTTCTTTTACCGCCTTGTAGTCGGAGTGCATTTATAAATTAATTTCATGGATCAAATATTTTGTATCTGAAATGTCGTAGCTTTCCAAATTAGGACAATGTAGGATATACTATCGCTAGCGAAAGGCTATTTATAATTTGTACAGAAACCAAATGGCAGTAATAAGAGTCGAGGGGCATGAAAGGGAAGCAGTGGTTGGGAAAGGAGTGAGACACGGTTGTAGCCTCTCCCCGATGTTATTCAATCTGTATATTGAGCAAGCAGTAAAGGAAAGAAATGAAAAACTTGGAGTAGGTATTAAAATTCATGGAGACGAAGTAAAAACTTTGAGGTTCGCCGATGACATTGTAATTCTGTCAGAGACGGCAAAGGACTTGGAAGAGGAGTTGAAAGGGATGGACAGTGTCTTGAAAGGAGGATATAAGATGAACATTAACAAAAGCAAAACGAGGATAATGGAGTGTAGTCAAATTAAATCGGGTGATGCTGATGGATTTAGATTAGGAAATGAGACACTTAAAGTAGTAAATGAGTTTTGCTATTTGGGGAGCAAAATAACTGATGATAGGCGAAGTAGAGAGGATATAAAATGTAGACCGGCAATGGCAAGGAAAGCGTTTCTGAAGAAGAGAAATTTGTTAACATCGAATATAGATTTAAGTGTCAGGAAGTCATTTCTGAAAATATTTGTTTGGAGTGTAGCCATGTATGGAAGTGAAACATGGACGATAACTAGTTTGGACAAGAAGAGAATAGAAGCTTTTGAAATGTGGTGCTACAGAAGAATACTGAAGATAAGGTGGATAGATCACATAACTAATGAGGAGGTATTGAATAGGATTGGGGAGAAGAGAAGTTTGTGGCACAACTTGACTAGAAGAAGGGATCGGTTGGTAGGACATGTTTTGAGGCATCAAGGGATCACAAATTTAGCATTGGAGGGCAGCGTGGAGAGTAAAAATCGTAGAGGGAGACCGAGAGATGAGTACACTAAGCAGATTCAGAAGGATGTAGGTTGCAGTAGGTACTGGGAGATGAAGTAGCTTGCACAGGATAGAGTAGCATGGAGAGCTGCATCAAACCAGTCTCAGGACTGAAGACAACAACAACAACAGTAATGAAACTTTAAACTAAGCTGGACGTTTACATCTGGTGCACCCTTCCAGAATATCCCTTCCATAATTTTATGTTTGCTGTATTACCTGCACCTGTAATTACTTTGTCTGAAATAATGACGAAATACTCTTACAACTCCTTGAAAAGAAAAAAAAAATGGTAGGAAGCATGTAGTTCTACAAGTTATTGCGACATACACTACGAACGAACAAAAAAGCTATTCCACGAAAAATTTATGATTGACCCTACGAATTCCGAGCAGTCTGTAGTTCAAAACTCCGAGAGAAAGGAGAACAAAGTTGTGGCGAGTAGCTGCGCATCCGGTGTGGCAGTTTGTTTTCTCTCCGCCCGCCAGCTACGCCTCCTGTAGCGTGTCGAATCGGGGGGAGCAGAGTGGGGGTGAGGGGGGGGGGGGGCAGGATTCCTCGGCGGAATGTTTGCCTTCCTGCGAGGATTGCCGGCGCTACACACGCTGTGGAGTTCTCTGGAGCGTGCGGCACACAAACCAATCCGAGGCAGCAGCGTCTCGCCATATCCGCCACTACAGATCCGACTCAATAAGGACTCCGCAATATCAGCTTCCATGTAAGAGCCGAGGCGCCTGCCACAGATTCGCGTGACACGAGTATGAAACACAGAAAAACCGTGCTAGATACGACGGCAGAAACTTACTACGAACGCATAAAAGTATTCGGAAACTGTGTATATGTTTTAATAGGTTAAGATGATTAATTTCATTCATATTACTGAAATCCTATAATATTACAAATGAAAAGATTAAACTTATTCAGTATACGTGCTGTACAGATAGGTGACTGTTAAACTACTGAAGATAAATATAGAAAACTGAGCCCAGTCATTTTGAAACACTGGTTAATGGAATGATAAACTGGGTAAGTACGATCTCTGGGCGAGTAGTTTGTGCCAAGCTTGATATAATACACTGATGGGAAAATGTAGCAACACCAACAGTAATTACTGTAGAGCAATAAAATTTTGGGTATACATTTGTCTAGGAACAAATTTAAGTGATTAATATCGCAAGATCACCAGTTAACGTAAGCGCGAGATATGCTACTAGAAACTTCAAATGCTATTCGTTAATAGCCGGCGTAAGCGCCAGAATGTTTAATATAAGCATTAATTTTATTGTACAGGTGCCGGATTTCAGTTTTTGGGATGGAATTCCACGCCTGTTGCTCTTTGTCAGTAGATACAGGAACGGTTAATGCTGTTTGTAGCTGACGCTGGAAATGTCGTCCGATGATGTCCCTCATGTAGTCGAGTGGATACAGATCCAGTGATCGAGTAGTCCAATTCAACATTGTCGACAATTCGGAAAGAATGTTGGGTTACAACAGCGGTATGTTGGAAATCACCTCCCGGAATGCTGTTATGAATCGTAGCACAACAAACCGACCCACGGTTTTGCAGCCAGGGTGAGTTGGATAACCACGACACTGTTCCTGCTGTCATGTGAAATCCCACCAGAGACAATAATTCCAGGTCTACCATGAGACAGGTTGTTCCCAGGCCCTCAAATGGCCTACTTCTAATTAACACACGGCCATCACTGGCGCTGTGGCAGAACCAGCTTTCATTAGAAAACACAACAGACGCTTATCCTGTTCTCCAGCGAGCTCTCGCTTGATACCACTGAAGCCGCATATGGCGGCGGTTTGGGGTCATTGGAATGCACGCTACACAGCGTCTGGCATGGAGCTGTCCTTGAAGTAACCGATTTGTAACAGTTGGCTGGGTCACTGCAGTGTCAACTGCTGCTCAGATTGCTTCTGCAGATGCAGTACGATGCACCAAAGCCGTATGGGGAACACGATGGTCTTCCCCCTCGGTAGTGCCATGTCGCTGTCCAGAGCCTGGTCTTCTTGTGACTGTACATTCTCATGACCACCGCTGCCTGCATTCATGTTCAGTGGCTACAATCCTTTCAAGTGTTTCTGCACTGTAGTAGATGGAACATCCAGTTTCTCATAGCCTTATTACACAATATCGCTCAAATTTAGTGAGGTACTTATAACGGCGTCTTTGTCGCTTTAATGTCATCTTAAACTAACATCAACTTACAATTTTCTGTAGCGGCACCACCATTTAGGATAGGGAAAGTTAGTGTTTTGCGATATTTGGAGCATGCGTTACAGACAGTTGTGGGCCAGATTGCAGTAAGTTACGCTTACCAGCAGTTGCGAAGGCAAATAGAGGCCATGGGGGTGTAGAACTGCCAGAGAGGGCGCACACAGCAGTTTCCATGACGCAACTAACAGGCAGAAGAGGGTCACCGGCGAACCTAAGTGTTATACGTACGTGACGCGGAGCAGTGTGTTAGCGAAACAGAGGAACACAGCCGAGTATAAACAGGTATTGTTTTCTAACGACAGTCATTCAAATGTAGCGGCTCTCCTGGGCGGTGAGGCGTGTCACACTGCCAGGCTACACACAGCAACAGATGGAGTTCTAGCATCCCACTCCACGACAGGTCACTGGTTCGGCCCTTTGAGCCCACCGCAGGGTCTGCAGCCAGCCAGCGGCGGGCCATTCTTTGGCTCCTGACACACGCAGGAGACTTCCTTGGCGAGGGCCGCTGAAACAGACGCTTGATCGCAGACGGTCGTTACCGTCGCTTTCTCAGCAATGCCAGTGAGAAAGAAGCAGCAGCGGGGCCAGCCCATGTCTCCCTGCAGAGCAGCACAGATCAATGGGGACGGTGGCCGCTGAGTCAACTGCTGGCGCAGCCATCCTAACTTCATCGTAACTCAGCGGGTCGGCCAAGGCCGGCATGACACAGCATTGCATTGCACAGGCTGCTGGAGTGCTTCCACAGTTTTAAGGGGCCCTAAAATGCAGACCGAGGTGAATGGAGCACTGTAGTGGAAACAAATAAATCATTTGGAAAATTCTCCCCGCGTTTTCTTAAGGAACCTCCTGGCACCCACCCACTACAGTTCAATCTCAAAGGTAACGGCTCATGACCATTACAGCCTGTATTTCAAGTAAACTTTATTAGCGTCCCCATACTGACATTACTAGTAAAACTCATATACAACTGGCTCAATATTTGAATATTATTGCCACGCGGGATAAGCCGAGCGGTATAAGGGCGCTGCAGTCATGGACTGTGCAGCTGGTCCCGGCCGGAGGTTCAAGTCCTCCATCGGGCATAGGTGTGTGTGTTTGTCCATCGGGTAATTTGGTTAAGTAGTGTGTAAGCTTAGGGACTGATGACCTTAGGAGTTAAGTTCCATAAGATTTCACACACATTTGAACATTTTGAATATTATTTTTCAGGTGTCGAAACATGTGTATCGAGTTTCGTTTTTGTCGCACAACTCCTCCTTGGAGTTGCTATTATTTACTCATCCGTGTAGTTTCCATAAGAGCTCGTGGACTTATGTATTCGGCTAATCGTCTTTCTATGAAACTGACTGCACATTAATTTTCCCGTCATTAGAAGGTAGATGCAGACGTTACATATATATTTTCGTAGGGTCAAGTACACAGGAAACAATACCGCCATGAGTCAAAGTTGTACATTTGGTCCGAATGTAATTTTCTTATTTGCGTGTCAGTTTCCATTTACACCAGCTATTAATGACTTCTAACAATACATACTCATTGTCAGTACACATACGCCAGCATCTCTTGAAGATCATTTTTCCCTTACAGATAATACTTTCGCTTTTGTGTACATAATATAATTGTTCATTGGACTCGTGTTAACATGAATATGATAAAAGCGTCTTACCGTAACTACGTGTTCAGAATATCGCACATAAAATGGAATTGACCTCAAGATCCCACAGGAGGGGCACCAGCCAGTACAGAAACAGTTGGAAAGCATTTTGCTGTCAGCAGTGGAGCAGTAATAGCTGATGAAGTCGGTCAGGAGAGCTACTTGACTTCGTAGTGGATAGCCACTGGATGCGAAAAACTGTGTGATTATTAATTTTTTTTTAAATCCATATGGGCATCAGGTCAACATTCAAACAGACGTCACCTCTTATTACGTTACACTTCTCTTTGTTCACATGATTACCCCAGCACATGCTAATACTATACAATGAAACTAAAAGTATTTGTATGCACTTGTGTCAGATGTATTTTACTGCTACAGTAGCCTGATGATGATGTCGAATCCTGAAACATGCTGCCAATTAAATAATGTACATATTGACTGGTAGAGGTATTTGTAAACCCTTTTCATTTATAAATGGTTGTGATAGTACCGGAGAATAAATTATTTCGAAAACCAGCAACAATGGGGTGTCCAATACGACTTAGATGTCATTCTAACGTGCAGGCAAAAAACTTGAGGTTCTAGAAAAAAAATGCTGAAAATTGTCAACACTACCTTCTGAATTAACACAGTGAACTGTTAAACATTTTTCCTGGGAAGCTTTCCAGACTTACGGACCAGCAGATGGCGCTGTAAACGTTTAAAATATGCACGCCAACAGAATAGTGGCACACGGCTGTTCCTCATTTTGCTTCCGAGACCCCCTGCATGACCGTCTCCATGAAGGATAGCGCGGCTGGTACTGTCTTTTGCAAGAATTTCTTTATTAACATGACAGTTTCTATTTCCATTGCCTATTAATGACTTCTAACAATACATTGCCGTTGTCGCCAAAAATAAGCCAGCATCCACTACGTTCTTTACAACCGCAGCATACTAAATTCTGACCCCCAACTCCGCGTATCCTATCTCTCCCCTCACTTGTTAGCAAATGTTTCATCTATTTTGTCAGCCAGTACTCTATCAAAGAATGGTCCTTGTCGCGGGTAACTCAGCATATTTCCTGTAGTTAAAATGTTTTCAAAATACAGGGTAACAATTATTGAACTACATAAAATAAAATAATCATAATTTCTGAGCGGTTTGTGTTAGGAATTTCAAACCGCACGGTTGGCCGGGTGGCATGATGGGAATTAGAATGCACTGTGTGAGTTGGATCATCAACCAAGCCCACTTTCATTTGGATGGGTTCGTCAATAAACAAAACTGGCACATTTTTGGGACTGTGAATTTGCATTTCGGGATCGAGAAGTCTCTTCACCCTCAACTGATGACAGTGTGGTGCGCAAAGTCCAGTCATGGTATAATCGGTGCGATAATTCCTTGAGGGCGCGGGAGTACCGAACGGTACGTGAAGTTTTGGATGATGATTTCATCTCCGTTATTCAAAGTGACCCTGATTTCGACACGATATGGTTCATGAAAGACACAGCTCGACCCCATCGAAGCAGGAGGGTGTTTGACGTCCTGGAGGAGCAATTTGGGGACAGCATTCGTGCTCTGGGGTACACAGAGGCCACTGGCATGGGCCTCGATTGGCCTCTATATTCTCACGATCTGAACAATTGCGACTCCTTTTTATGAGGCTCTGTCAAAAACAAGTTGTACAGCAACAACCCGAAAACCATTGCTGAGATGAAAATAGCCATTCAGGTGGTCAATGACAGCATCGACGATCCGACACTTCAGCGAGTCATGCACTATTTCGCTATTCGTCGGTACCATATCATCGCCAATAATGGCAGGCATGTCGAACATGGAAGAACCTAATTCTGAATATTTTTAGTTACGATTATATGTTGAATAAAGTGTGTGCACGCCATAGCTTGTAACTAATTTATGTTCTTGGTCATATAGTTGAGTAACTGTAGCCGGCCACGGTGGCCGAGCCGTTCTAGGCGCTCAGTCCGGAATTGCGCGACTGCTACGTTCCCAAGTTCGAATCGTGCCTCGGGCATGGATGTGGTGACGTCCTTAGGTTAGTTAGGTTTAAGTAGTTCTAGGGGACTGATGACCACAGATGTTAAGTGCCATAGTGCTCAGAGCCATTTGAACCATTGGAACCAGTAACTGTAACCTAGCAAAAACCCATTGCTAAAGCAGACACCCATGCTCGTTCCATTACGCTAAAAACATGTTACAGCCTCATGTAAACTTAATATCCATGTTCAGATTTCGGCTAAACTGCTTTCCTCCCTCTACCACATTGCACTTCAAAAGAAACTATCCTTTCTAATTTTTAACCATTTTTTTCCAGACCATTAGGAGACATCGGGACAGTGGCCTTTTTCATGCCCTTGAGTGACCGGAACCTCTGTAGGACTACTGGTGTATTGTGAGTGTTCTTGTAAAACAGCTTTACCAAGTGCGCGCGATCCTTCCTGGAGACGGTCATGCATGGCGTCCCAGACGCAAAATCAGGAACAGCCGTGTGCCCCTCGTCTATTGGTGTGCTTATTCTGACGCCTACAGTGCCACATATTGGTCAAATTTTCTTAAATAATTAGTTCAGCGACGTTTATCCCTGCGTCGATAACATGCTGTTCAAATTTAACGTCGTACTGGGCAGTGCTTTACTTTCTACACCGTCTTGAAACTGTAACTTTAATAAGGGACCCATGTAGATATAATGAAAATAGGTGCAATAAATGTGAATCAGTAGTTCATGGTCATCACAACACGAAAACGAGAAGAGGCTATGGTTCACTTTACAGTTTTTATAGTAAATTCGATGGTAATTTACACAGTCTGTTCAAAATTATTTGGACGCCTTTTGTGTATACTAATAGAAAGTGTTTGCACTCTTCGATTTTATGAAGGCTTGAGCTCTGCTGGGAACACTTTTAATGTCAGAAGTCTCCTGGTAGCCACAACGTTTCCTTAGAAAAAAATTGTAAACCCACATCCAAAGAAGAGCGGCGCGTTTCGTCACAGGGTTATTTGGTAACCGTGATAACGTTACGGAGATGTTTAGCAAACTCAAGTGGCAAACTCTGCAAGAGAGGCGCTCTGCATCGCGGTGTAGCTTGCTCGCCAGGTTTCGAGAGGGTACGTTTCTGGATGAGGTATCGAATATATTGCTTCCCCCTACTTATACCTCCTGAGGAAATCACGAATGTAAAATTAGAGAGATTCGAGCGCGCACGGAGGCTTTCAGACAGTCGTTCTTCCCGCGAACCATATGGGACTGGAACAGAAAAGGGAGGTAATGGCAGTGGCACGTAAAGTGCCCTCCGCCACACACCGTTGGGTGGCTTGTGGCGTATAGATGTATATGTACATTTATTTTACTCCTAGCACACCAGAGGGTCACAAAACATTACAGCAAACGTTCTGTGATATCTGTTTCTACGCGAAGATGTGGGCGGTCTATATTGTTGTGACAGTCTCTGTGCCGCTTTTACAGTGCACGAACCAAAAGTGACCATAGGTCATAACAGAGCCGTAACTCGAGACGTATGCTTCTGCGCACGACAGTTCAGAAGACACAAGGGATTGATTCAGGAACTTTCCCTCTCGACGATCGAAGCATGGGAAGAATCGCCTGGACTGTCGAGTCGCGCTTCACGACGTGACGCACCGTTCTCAGGCAGCGAGTACGCCTGAAACGATTTTAGGCAGTTATCTGATGGTTTGAAAGTAGGGTACCATATATGTACGGCAAGCGTTGTACTTCCGAAATAGCCTTAGACCTGGCGTCATCCTGAAATTATTTACATATGATGCTACTGATGCAGTCCTTGATTCTGTCGTTGCCCCCACGATGTTAATAAAAGCATCGACGATAATTTATCTAGATGCCAGTGGCGAGTAGAGGGAGAACATTTGAAATCAGAACTGAGTATTATCGAACGCTTACTACCAATGTGAGTTTCACAGTATGTCATGGGGTTGCAAAAGGTTTCTCTAAGTGTTTATTGTGTTTCAGAACATATATGAACTCTGCGAAATTTCTAGCATGTTTAAATGTATTTTCTATAATGTAGACCAGCTCATGACGTTATGAGGAAACGAAAACTGGTCGTAAACATTAGAGCATTGTGATTCAGACGGTGCAACAAACGTATAAAATACAATATTTAATGCACATGGTACAGTTCTCGGGACCTAAGCAATATATATTGTATATTCAGTACAAAATACTGTCTTCCATATTGAGTGAAATCAACGCATTTGAGAGACTGCCGGCCAGGGTGGCGGAGCGATTGCAGGCGCTACAGTCTGGGACCGCGCGACCGCTACGGTCGCAGGTTCCAATCCTGCCTCGGTCCATGATGATGTTGTAATTTCCATTTCACTGTCACAAGAGAGTGGCTTCTCATGAGCAATGCATTGAAGTGTACTTTAGAAGTTTAGAATAATGAAAGCATATTTTCGTAATGCTGGCATCCGAAGATGTACAACGGTCTAGTAGTTTATTGCTATATATTTATCTTCAAGGCGAATGAGTGTTTCATTAAAGATGTCGTTGAATTCGATGGTCAGTTCAGGATGAGCTTGTCTGGTTTGGAACAGTATGTCATCACTCATACTCTCTTTGAAGGAGTCCCATAGCTGTTTCGGATTCGATGGGTCACATGTCATTAGAATTATGGGGATTAATGAAATGACAATTAGATCAAGACCCTAAGCTGTTGACAGGCGTTGATATACATCACCGGGAACAGTTGAAAATGTGTGCGCCGACCCGGACTAGAACCCGGGATCTCCTGCTTACATGGCAGACGCTCTATCCATCTGAGCCACCGAGGACACAGGTGGTAGCACGACTGCAGGGATTTATCCCCTGCACGTTCTCGGTGTGACCCACATTCCCAACTCTATATCCACACTCTACATCCGTAGTGCCCCTGCCCATTACACTCGTTTCTTGCGGCAGACAATCTTACCGAGTCCCGTAAGAGTTCGGGCAATGCTTGTGCATCCAACACAGATTAAGGTCAATGACCGGTTAGCCTTAACTGTATGATGATGGTATCTGTTCTATCGGAGATGTCCAAAAGAACAGATACCATCTTCATATGGAGATTAAGTCTCTCCTTTGTTCTTCTTAGGCTGTGCGTGAGGTTTCTTGTAGTATTAATTCCCAGTGGCTGTCATTTTCCTTTAGTCCTAAGCGTCGGCATGCCTCTGTATAGGTCTGGCATAGGTAACCGTCAACAGGCTTTAGATTTGTGAAACTTGTTGGTCCCCGTATTTCGTGTAGGAACGTCCGGAGATACTCGTAGAAACATTCGGCGTTGTTCGGATGGACGGTGTATGCTCGGCCAGTTACGCCAGTTTTCATGATTCCTCGATAATCTCTACTGGGATTCCTTGTTTTCCTTGTTGAAAGATTTTTCTTGTTGTGTTCCATGTTTAACATGTAATGACGTCGGCATATACTAATGCTTTCATGAATGGATCCGTTTGGCAGTGTTGGTAAAAATCTGATAACGCGATGTTCTGTGGTGGTTCGCTTGCGATTTTTCTGACGATATCTTTTATGATGTAAACTCTCTGTCCATTCTCCAAACGTACTGTTAGATGTTGCACAGTTGGTTCGAGTTCGTGTATGGGAAAAACGCGAATCCGCCATGCTTCTTCGTTACTGTTGATTTAACTTCCCATTTATTACATGAAAATCTTGTCGTTTCTGTTTTGTTGTTCGCTGTCTTTGGCTATTTCAACTAGTGTCATGTCACCGTCTTTGTTCACATACTTACCGACATATCTGACGGATATAACTGCATTGCAGTTTTCTACATCCATGTGTGCTTGGTACAGTTCGGAAAGTAGTGTGTTGTATGGTACTACCAACTGATTATCTATTTCCACTTCGTCGCTGCCTTGTTTTCGTATTTTTGTTGTGAAGCCGAAATTTTTGGGTGCTCGCTTTCTGTATCGGGGATAGCCATCAACTCCGGTATGTGTGTCGTCGAAGTATGGTTTTGAGTGTTCTTTGTACAATTTCCATCATTTATACAAGGTGAATTACAGTCTAATGGCCGGCACGGTCTGTAAATTCTATTTACAGATAGAGAGAGAGAGAGAGAGAGAGAGAGAGAGAGAGAGAGAGAGAGAGGGAGGGAGAGGGAGAGAGAGAGATATTTGGAATTAATATGATTGTATGTTTCGTTGTCTTTGATCACTAAGCGGAAAGCATAGAACTGCTTAGAAGTGACTTTTGTGTTCGTTTCTACGCCTGTTTCAGGTGTGAATTTGTTTCACATTAAAGTAATACCCGCCCCCTCCATGAAGAAATATTAATTGATCTCTCTGCATTGCGTTGTGGTTCTTCTCTTCTTCGTTGTACAGTTATGTAATGGCTTGGATTTCTGTTGTCCACAATTACAATGGCGACTTCGTCTATCTGAGGTGCATTAAATAAACGTTCGTGTTCTTCACGTGGTCATTTCTCTGTTCGAATTACAACTTTATAGTCATCATAAATCATTGGGTCTAGAGTGAATCAGTTGTTTGTATTTGTGTACGATCCTCTGTACATCTCGAGCTACTTCTCGTCTCAACTCACTGACATTTGTGCGTCGTTGATCATTTCTGTTTCTTCATTTCCGATGTAGTATACTTACTGAAATGCATGACCTACGTTCGGTAGTGGTAATAACGATCCCATGTTGTGATGGATTCGCCCTTGGATGGAAAAAGCATAATCGATTTCATCTCTGTAGTGATAGGTGCCGCCGAAGGAAGTCATTTGGACGCAGGTGATGTACTCTTTTATATTTTGAAGAAATTGTTTCGATTCTTGGGGTGGTGTTTCCAATGGTGCTTTTCGAATTTTTCCATTCATGCAACAGAATCCTGGTGTTTCTCTCCTGAAATTTTTCGCGTTGCAGAATTGGCAGATGCTATCCATTTTGTGATTACGACGTGTCTGTGTTTGTTATATTCTTTCGGCGTGTCGTAGAGGAATGCATCTTTCGTTAGGTTGTACTGTTAACTTGTCGTCGCCCGCGCTCCTCGTGGAGTGGTATTTTCATGGCTGACTTGAGTAAGCAATCTTTTATTACGAGATTGTGTCGTAATTCTTGATTCGTCAGACAGTTCATTTCGTTGTTCTTTGATATCTCTGGTTCTGACGGTGCTCCTTCTCGTCTTTTGGGCACTTAAACGTGCTTCGCGCTCTACGTTTGTTTCGCTTTTGCGCTGTTCTTTTTCTTCTCGCCATTTTGCTTCAGAACTGGGTAGATCTCCTCCTCTTTTATGTTTCGGTATTGTCTAAAATATAAACCAATTTAACCGTTACTAAGAAATACATTAAGTACACCCTACTCACTTTTCACACATTATTTTCGATTTATGTTCAGGCAGTGTATCACTTTGACTACTCGCGCTTCACTGGTTTTTTTTTATTCACTCACTGCACGACTTTTACGATTCCTCTGTTCATTACCGGTAAGAAACTGACGTTTGAAACCACGACGGCTATTGCTAACTATACCACTAACAATAGGTTGCCGCAACAGTGACGAATTCCAGAACATAAGGAAAAAGGCTTTGAATGGTCCACAATGTTCCAGGACATTCCAGAACCTTCGAGAGTGTTCTGGAATGTTAAAGAATGATCTGGGATATTCCGGGATGTTGCCTAATATCCCGGGATCTTACTGAGTGTTCCAGACTATTCCCGAACACTCCAGAACATCCCGGATCATTGTGGACATGCCGGGACATTATGGAATGCTGTGGAATGCTCTCGAATACTCTCGAGTGTTGTGGAATGTTCTCGAATAAGCTATATACTAGAAATTTATAGAGGGCGAAATTTCCCAGTCCCTGAATCTTCAAAAGCACGCCCTTCAGGTAAAACGGGAACCTTCTGCATAGAATGCGGATAGAGGGTTACACCACATCACTCCCTTAATCGTACGGGGACTCGCTTCTAAATTATAGCCGCACGCACATTGTATACTTATTTTTATAGTATATATTGATAAATAATCGACAATATTACCTTTTTACAACTAATAACAAACGCAATATACAAAATATCCAAGTTTTCAACAACACAACAACACAACAACGAAATTTCACAAGAATAGGACGAATGCAAAATTACAAAATTCCTCATATATTACTTACGGTGACATGTTTTGAAGAGGTTATGGACCTGCAAAGGTGCCATAAGGAAGTTTTGCGGTGTAACAGCTAGTGAACTTAACAAGAAACACTGTACTGTTCTGGATCTTGCTACGATCCCACCTAAGTAACTGAAATACAGTACGTTCACCATTTCTGTTGCTGAATTTCTTATCGTCTGTGACAGTGGAGAAGGAAATCCTTATGAGTTTAGCGATAAATACATAAACGAATTCCATGTTCTACAGTTCGTTGTCATAAGATATTTTCTCATGATGTAAATGTTGCTTGCGCCTGCTCTTTGAGAGAATACTGTCATAAACCTTACGTAATAATATGTACCTCAGTAAAGAAATATTCAAATTACCCATTCTCACAACCTTGCATGGTACAAGAAAAAACGTAAAAACTAGGAGAGGAGTATAGTTCTTCTTCCAGGGTATAAATGAAGAAAAAATTAAAAACTTTATGCAGAATTTATTGAGGAACACTGTATTTCTGCTACCACGCGAGTAAAATATTTGTTTTAGTGCTGATGCTTTACAGCAGTTACCTAATACAGCACCATTAAACGCATATAGGCGTGTAACTGCAGCAATGTGCGGCGATGTGCATGTTCCCGTAGAACGGCACTCGAGAGCACAGCTTGCACGTGGTTCAGGAGGCTGCTTGCCGCCGCACCTGCGCCATCGCGCGGCCAACGCGTTGACTTCTCGGCGATGAAACGCAACACCGCCGCCCACTACCGCTGTCCGCGTGCGTTAGCTGCAGCACGTCCTCTCTCTCCTGTAGATTGTCAGAACACCATGCTACGGCCTACAGACCTAATTCCAGACGTATAATACTGAAAATAGTGACCGATACTATACAATTACCCATTACAGTGTGCAACAGTTCCACGAACTTTAATTACTATATAAAACGTCTTCTGCAATTAATTTAGTCATTCTTTGTACAAAGTAATAGTAGTTTATCAACGGAAATAATATCACATTCTTGGGCTGAGTGATACCATACAGTCTCCCATAACGTCGGTAGTTTATACGAGAAAATATCTGGGAGAGGAAAGTATTCAATCGGTGTTACACCATCAGCAGTGTCAGCTCGCACAGATACCATGATCACTCTATTCTGATCTTCATGCAAGTCGATTTTAGTCAACGAGGAGTCGAATGTAACACTACGGCAAAAAGATGAGGCCACTGATTAAGTATATTTGTTTTATTGTAATTCCAGACTTGTATCGCAATTAATAATCTGATTACAAATGAATATTTTGATCCAAGACTGGAATCATTAAAAATAATTTGTTATCCTAGTTTCAGGCCTTTTTTCCGTGACTGTGACTCATATTCTGAATAACTGTATTCATACTAGAAAAGCACCTCCTACTTTGCAATTGATCTTATGTAATGTACTCGCTTATGCGTCTGCTTCTGGAACAAGTACATCTATATTCTAAAATACAAAGAGAAACTTCTCCCGCGCTACAGTGCGTTACCTGACATTATGCTACAGCACAAGATGTGTTAAGAATTCATAGGACGTACACACACATATGACTGGCGTTCAATAAATAAGGCAATGCATTGTTTTTCTGAAGGCAGGAAATTTTTCTTCAGGATTCCAATACACCATACTTTTCCCCACACTTTTCACTACAAAACCATATTTATCAACATAGCCTCCTTTCATCGCGAGAGCCCTAAGTTGCCTTAGTGGAAGGGCCAACACGCCCGCACGTTACCAGTTTACTGATCGACATCGGTACCAACGTCGTGCGTCATGAATAACCTCCCTATCATCCGCAGACTGCATCCTTCATTGAGCCAAACAGATGGTAGCTGTTGGATCAGGCCTGTAGCGTGGATGAAGAAGAACACTCCAATCAAGTTTTATGAGCTCCTCTCGGACGCCCAAACTTGTCTGAGGCTTTGCATTGTTATGGAGAAGGTGAAGTTCATTTGTATTTTTGTGCCAGCGAACACACTGAAGTCGTTTTTTAATGTCCTGAGGGTATCACAATACATTTCAGAGTTATTAGCTGCTTCGTGACGGAGTACACCATACAGAATAATCCCTTCAGAGCCCCAGAAGTCTGTCGCCACGACATTACCTGCTGATGGTGTGGCTTAGGAAGTGGAGACGTGGTGTGGCGCCATTCCACGTATAGCCGTTTTGTCTGGTATTCGAAGTGATGAACCCAGCTTTCATTTAATGGGACGATGTTCTACTAATAAATTGTCATCATCAGCTACCATGTTATAAATATATATATGTGTATGTGTGATGCCACTTATCACGCGGTAATTATATATTTTTATTTTTATAATTATATTTGAAGATTTTGGTTCGGGTGGGTTTCAATATTGTAGGCTAGCATGAGACTTTTAATTAACTTACACCGCGATAACATTCGTACAGATATCGGTTGCACACAAGTCGCTACTCACCGCCTTCTTATAAATATTCTGCGTGAGCGCTGCTATGTACAAAAGAAAATATGCGCACTCTTATGCAAACTGTAATTATTAATGTGGGTCTCAGGGGCTACAGGTTATTTATGTACCAAACTACATAAAGATTAACTGAGATATTGCGGAGCCTACTGAATAAAAATATTTTCAATCTTTCTTGATTATTATTTGCAAGGCAAAACTGGAGAGAATCTCATCTTTCGTTAGGCGGCCAAACTCGAAACATACTGAACTCATTCAGTATTAATAAACGAAAACTATTTTTACTCTGTTAACTTTGAGACTATTGTAAGATCGAAGTAGAGAAACCTCTCACATTTACATTTAATATCATGAATCGTCAGCGTAATCCTGCTAGGGGAGATGAGCTCCTGCACCACGAAATTTTGTAAAATATGTGTGTGAAAGCTTATGGGACGTAACTGCTAAGGTCATCAGTCCCTAAGCTTACACACTACTTAACCTAAATTATCCTAAGGACAAACACACACACCCATGCCCCAGGGAGGACTCGAACCTCCGCGGGGACCAGCCACACAGTCCATGACTGCAAAGACCGCTCGGCTAATCCCGCGCGGCTTTTGTAGAAAACTTTGTTAATTATAATTAATTGTTACGATCATGAGAGGTGATAACAAAGTCAGTAATAAATACTTTCTAATAACAATTAAAAGGATATTTTGTTAAAATACAACCAAACTTACATTACATATTATCCACCGCCACAATGGCGGCCTACCTCTAGACGAAACAAAACAGGAGAGATGATTCAATCAAAGCATTGTCTCTGATCTTCATGGGCTATGTTACACAGAGATTATACCAAAAAAACTGTGTTTTGTTAATTACATCGATATTTATGTTTTGATAATAACAACTTACGATATTTACTATTTGTTATACATCGCGCACACGTACACAGTCTTGAAATAATTTATAATTCACACGTCTCAGAACAAAAACTTATTTTCACTTTATCCAAATGTCTCTTTATGTCACGTACCGTCACACAGCCCGGTAATGCGCAATCAACTACGCATAGATGGCATGTCGTTGTTCTGTAGGGCGGTGAGGAACCCAGAGAGCACAAACGTTTCTGTATCAAAACTGGTGGACGAGTGTGTCACCACTACCAACAGAGATGCCTCTGTGTGCAATAACAACCCAGTCAGATTCGTAGACACTTTAAGACTCTGCCATTGATGGGAGCTGAACAGAGGAAGTCAGTGTCCAAAAAGAAGAGAAACAGAGCTACAGGCTAGGGAGAATGAAGTGCTAGATATCCAGAATAGGCGTTCTGTATTTATAAGAAAGACTAATGGCATGTTACTGGTTAAATTGTACCGTATACAGATATCGAGCAATTGTAATTTTGGAATAATAGTGGCCTCACGGTGTGAGGCGCCATGCCACGAATTGCGCCACCCCTCCCGCCGGAGGTTAGAGTACTCCCTCGGGCATGGGTGTGTGTTCTTCTTAGCGCAAGTTAGTTTAAGAAGTGGGTAAGTATAACGACCGATGACCGCAGCAGTTTCGTCCCATAGGAATTCACACACATTTGAACATTTTTTTAGGAGTAATATCAACAATCCTATGAATGACTAAGCACTATATACAGAAGCAGTGTAGTTGAATGGTAGAAGATACACAGAAAATATTGAACATGATGCTGGAAACAACTAAAAAACAAAGTTGGTATAAAAGTAAAAGAGTTGTAGACTAGGAGCAACATCTACGGATGACATCACCATCCTCAAAGACGTTATTGAAAACATTCTCGAATGAAATTGAGAAACACGTACTGTTTTCATACGTTAACAAACAAAAGTCGTTATAATACAAACAAAGAGATCTATGTCTTGTGAAATATAGAAGCGGAGCAAAATTAAAATTGAAAGAAATCAAATGAGCATTCAGTTACAGGAGATCTGCTTCAGGGAACAACCTGTCGACTAAGTTGTTTTACAGGAAGCAACATAAAAAGGAAGCGTAGACTTGTACATCTACATTGATACCATGCATATCACATTTAAGTGCCATACTACGTAAGGTCAGTTTAGAAGATCAGTCTTTTTACGAGGAGGGAAAGAGATATTTGTAGATAATCCCTTTTGTAGGAAAGTTACGTATCTGAATTTCCACATTCTCCTGTATAAAATATATATAAAACGTACATATTTTATCAGAAAGAAAATATGATAACAGTTAAAGAAAACTTTCGAGTCAGATGAAACATTGTTTTAAGTGATACGATACACCAAGCATTATTTAAGATGCAAAATAACGTATTTTAGAAATGACGAACACTCCTCTGAGATATTAATAAGTTATAGTATGTTTTCGAGTCTCTACGTCAAAATCTAGCACATGTAGCAACAAAAAAGACAAGAGCTCTGCAGAATTGTTGCCCTAAATTACGTGAAGTGTGGACGTGAGTCATAGATATCAGGACGCAGAGAGAATAATGTGATACTAGCCGCTCATACACGAATCCTGAACTACATAGAAAGTTTCATAAAATTACGTAAGTACAAACTGTAGGTATGTCGCTGTTTTATCTTCCCCTCTTTTCTCACTTCTCACTTCTTTCCACCATGTGTGCAATGAAGCTCGATAAAACTTTACCTGTCTATGTCAAATCTGGTGTTAGTCTGGTCACTAGTAAATCGAATTGCTTGAATTGCTTATCAGGGCTACACTTTTCGTAGGTATTTATTTCTCGATAGAGGTAGAGCATGAGGCCTGGACAAAGTTTTTGGGACGTACCTCGGTTACCTGTTTTTTTGTTTTTTTGTTTTATCTGCATCTTGGGGTTTCGATGTTAAGGTAACTGTTCTTCAATTTCTCTAATTGCTATAGTGACCACGTGGGGTTCATTCAAGACTTGCTTCCAATCCAGTAATGGTATAATAAAGTATCTACAAATATACAACACGCTTCACGTATGCGCGTAGTTGCCTATTGTAACATAACTCCCACCTTGTCCACACGGGTCAGGCAAACTTGGAGAAGTACTTAGTTTACGGCACCGTAATTCTACAGCAATAAATTGTAAATAACTGTAAGTGAACGCAGTTGTCTGTAATCATTCATCGTAAAAAGCTTTCAGCAGATCTTTAATATCATCGATACGGGATTCGAGGTGAAATGCAAAGAAAGAAGTGGGCGATTAAAGTCAGATGGCTTGGTTCGATATGTTCCAGAACTTTATCACGGGAAACTTGTAGAAACATGCAGGTTACTGCTTGAAACGCTCTCCTCTTGCACATCTTACGCCCGCGCTCCGTTTCTCTTCCGCATACGCGTTCCGACGCACGCATGTCGGTACAGGCAAGTCCACACGTACAGCCGTAGATACGCACGAAGGCTTGCATACACGCATGTACGCAGGCAATCAGGTAATAAGGCAGCAAACACATTCACACACAAGATTGCGTACACGCGTTCATCCATGTGAGGCCCTGTGCACATAGATACGTTCATATACTCGTCGAGGTATACCACGTAGAACGGGCATGTATTAAGGTATGCATTACAAGGCCTTATTTGTAATACAGGCATGCGGCTAGAATCAGGAACCCTATACAGTAGCTGAAAAGAATATATGCAAACAGAAGATGTGCAGCAGAAACGCATCATAACGAAATTTAAATATATACAAGCCACTTTAATTAAATTATCAAAATTTTTACGAGCTAGTGATTGTTAAAAAAGAAGAAGAAATAAGTGAGAAGGGTCGCAATGGTTGCGTGATTCATAGTTGCACTTAGAGGCCAAGGGGGGGGGGGGGGAGGGGCGGGGGCAGAGTATAATGGAATAATGAGCAGTTAGTGGCAGAATTTAGATAACCAATAAATACAATAGAAAAGCGGCAAACGCTAACCTGCTATCCAGGATTAAAGTTACACCAATAGAAAGACACTGTTGGCCGAATTTAAAAGAATAATAAGAGACTAGAGGCAGCATTTAATAAAGAATGATCCAACTAATTAATAAAACAAAACTGACAAAAAAAAGAACGCAGATACAAATATATAGTGCAGCACAGACCGTTAAACTGAAAGTTTATTCTTATTCAGAGAGGGTTCTCACTAAAATATTGCCGTCCGTGGTGGCCGTGCGTTTCTAGGCGCTGCAGTCCGGAACCGCGTGACTGCTACGGTCGCAGGTACGAATCCTGCCTCGGGCATGGATGTGTGTGATGTCCTTAGGGTAGTTAGGTTTAAGCAGTTCTAAGTTCTAGGGGACTGATGACGTAAGATGTTAAGTCTCATAGTGCTCAGAGCCATTTGAACCATTTTGAACTAAAATATTAGAGTACACATATTTACTAGTGTCGCATCAGCAAGGCCCCTTTTCACGATGAACCGCAAACAGTACACACCTCCATTCGGACAATGCCAAAGTCCGTCAGTAAGATGGGACTCAGGTGGTAAAGGAACCAAATGCAAACCGTAAATCTGAGTAGTCTAACTGGCTTGTCAGCCTTTTATGGAAATAAACATTTTAGTAGCAAGTGATTTATAGTTTTATTAGAGACGTTACCAACCGTATGTTCACAAAATTAACGGACAGAATTACAAGGTCCCCCTCCTGCAACACATGAGGCGCAGATGAACAGTCAAATTAAATTTACAGATTATATACACGCAGAACAGAATTAAGAATAAATAAAGCATTTACTACCACGTCACAGATGTGTCATAAATTACATATGGATTTGCCATTTTAAACGGGACCTACACTTAACACGACCAAACTCGTCCTTGTACCTCCACTGATAGCCCAAGAGTAAAAACAATCAATTGGTATGAAATCATTTAATAGTCTTGTCCGCCCCCGGCTGCTGAATGGTCAGATTGACGGATTGTCAGCCATCTGGGCCGGTGTTCGATTCCCGGCTGGGTCGGGGAATTTTCTTCGCCCAGTGACTGGGTGTTGTGCTGTCTTCATCATTAGCCTCATCGACTGCAGGTCGCCGAAATGGCGTCAAATTGAAAGACCTGTACCCGACGAATGGTCTGCCCGACGGGGTTCCCTAGCCATTCGATTAAATAAATTTAATAGTCAACCGACGCAAGTAGTTCACTCATTCTATTACGCTTCTCACTGGTTTTTGAGTGACCAACACGGGGAACACACAAAAAGGCAAATCCCAAAACGGCATACACACTAATAAAACAATTTCCTAGGTTCGTAAATGGGATCAATAGCAGCTCCCAGACTGCTGGCAAGCAGCTGTCGTTCTGGGAGCCACTGGCCGTAATTCACAGACATTTCTTATGACCAGTGATCTGAATTGACTGACAGGTATCATCAAGTCCGCCGCCACAGGTAACACAGTGTTCGAAGCACAAATGAGATATTCACTGCCCGAACAGAAACAACTGGAACGTAAGTACATCACAGACTCACGTGTTGACGTGGAATTCCCTGACAAGCCTCGCACCGCACAGGCCCCGAACACACTGCTCTTCATTATGGCTCGCTGTCTATCCGGTACTTACTGAGAGCGCTGGTCGCCGCGGCCGCCCTTAAATCTCGCGTCACTACGTGCGACCCTTCCTCTGGTCGAGGATCCAGCGCTCTTTTCAACGCCACAACCAGCGGTGTTGCCGACCTATTCTTCATTAGGGTATACGAATTCGACCCGAGTAAGTATTCTTATTTACGTTCCTACTAGTCCGGCTTGTGATCCAAAGAGAATGTATAAAGTGAGACACCAGTCGATATCGTGCGAAAAGGCAACAATGACACAATTGTTGGTCAATTAATTAGCACGTATTGAATGTGACAATGTTGAGACATTAACCACTCTTTGTTAAACTGCTACTGTTTCTAGAATCAAATTTGGTTAGTAACTTTTAAAACTGTGACAGGAGGGCATTGCCGAACGAAATTAAAGGTAATCAAAGTATCCACGGGTGTACTGCCGGTCTATAGTGTCCAACGGGCCCAATATTTCGGCGATCAAACATGTCGCCATCATCAGGTGGATTTTGTTAAACGCCTTGATAGCTTGGCTTCAGGTTGGATGAGTCAGATATCTTGGTGAGTTTTGACGTCGTTTCCTTGTTTACCCCTGCGAGAGTCGCTACAATTGATTAGTCAGAAGTTTGACGAGAATACCACTGAACTTTTTAGGCATGTCTTGACTTCAACGTATTTTCTTTTTAATGGAGAAAACTACGAACAAACGGAGGGAGTCGCCATGGGTAGCCCACTCTCATCAGTGGTAGCGAATTTGTACATGGAAACCTACTTGCTTTTTCCGTTACGTGGACGACACGTTCTTCATCTGGCCACATGGTATGGGTAAACTCCTTGACTTCCTTACACATCTAAACTCCATACACCCCAGCATCAAATTCACTATGGAGACTGAAACGGAGGGTAAATTACCTTTCCTTGACGTCTTGGTCAAGAGAAGGGCTGACGGCACCCTAGGTCACAGGGTGTATCGGAAGACAACGCACACTGATCTGTATTTGCACGCAGACAGCTGCCACCACCCTTCACAGAGAAATGGGGTACTTAAAACTCTAGTATATAGGGCGCGCACTATCTCTGAAGCAGAGAGTCTACCCCAGGAATTGGAACATCTGAGTACTGTATTTCGAAAAAATGGGTACTCAGAGTGGCAGATCCAACGTGCTCTCCGCCCAACCACTGCAGCACAACCTGTTGATGTGGATGAAGTCACGAGTGAGGAGGTAGGCACTGCATTTATTTTATACACAGGCGCACTCTCGGGAAAAATCGCCCGCATTCTGAAGAAACACCGCGTAAGAACTGTGGTTTGTCCTCCGAATAAAACTCGTGCACTGGTGGGGAGCGCCAAAGATGACCTCGGTTTGAGGAAGGCAGGCGTGTGCCAGATTCCGTGTCAATGTGGCAAGTCTTATATTGGTCAGACGATGCGTACCGTCGAGGATCGATGCCGTGAACACCAGAGGCACACTCGACTGATGTATCCGAGCAAGTCGCTGGTCGCTGAACATTGTTTGTCGGAAAATCACGCTATGGAGTATGACAGCACGAGGATTCTGGTACAGACGTCGAGATACTGGGACAGCGTTGTTAGAGAGGCCATCGAAATTCGCACCAATGACGACCTCATAAACCGTGACTGTGGCTATAATCATAGCAAGGCTTGGGAACCAGCCATCACACCGACGTCATCTCAGACGCCGTCGCAATCTCTTCCACCGCGCGACCGTGGCGCGGGGCGCGGACGGCGGAGGGAGCGCGCCGCGGGCGGAGGGTATTTAAATCTGCCGCCCCCGCGACCGAACCCAGTTCCCCCTGAGCAGCCATAGCGTACGGATCTCCGTGCCGGCACGTTCACAGGAGCTCAGTCCGTCAGTTCACCTGATGATGGCGACATGTTTGATCGCCGAAATACTGTGCCTGTTGGACACTATAGAGCGGCAGTACACCCAAGGATATTTTGATTATCAAATACGGAGGGAGAAACTCAAGAATCACGAAATTAAAGGTATCTAGGGGGGATGGCACAATTATTAAGAACTACTCTCGTTTTCAATCAGAAAGCTGGCCGGATCCACATTACAGCACCCAGATTTAAGCATCTCGTGGTTTCCTAAACAAGTAAGGTGAGTGCCGGGACAGACATTCTACAAAAGACGTAGCTGGTTTCACTATCTCTTTAAAATCTTAACCTGTTTCCGGGAAATAATAACCTCGTCGTTCACTGCAGGTTTAGCTGGTCTTCCTTGACACCTCATGCAAATAAGTGATATTCGACTAATTTATATTGTAAGCTGGCGTAAATTTGGACGGCTTTGGCAAATAAATGCCCAATACGTAGAAGACGTATTTGGATTCAGCTATTAGTGGTGTTGCCCTTGTTCCGACGACCATAAAGCTAGTCATCATCCTAGTTCCAGATGTCAGTTCCTGAAAATTTCCATTTAAAAATGCGATTTAAATTAGTGTTTGTCGACGGCACAGAATAATTTAGAAACCAAGAAACAACAGTAGATTTATATGAGATGTGTAACTAATGTAGGATAAGAATTGTATTATGAAATACACAGCTCTATCAGTACATTTTATTAAAGGCGATCGATTTTGGTCTAGGATCAGCCCACATCTTGATCACCCTACCAAAGAAGAAAAATACACATATAAAATTTGTGCAACATTAAAAAAATGTAGCTATTACGAGAACAGACTTTAAATGTACCAGATCACAAATACTACAAAAGAGGAGTTACTAAAACACACAGTTCGCATAACAGTTATCAGTTGTAGACTTATCCATCACTGGCAATAGTTTTATATACTAACATGAGACTTCTATTATCCACAGAAGCGCTTATGTGTGTTCCTTACCATGCATTAAATAGAGTAGGTTAAAGGCCATCAGATGGCGACATTAAGGCATTGCAATGACATAATTACTGTTGAACTACCATCTTCAGATCACAAGTAGTACTATAAATGCATTCGTAATGTATAAGACGGTTGCATCATCCACAACATTTATATTTTTACTTATGCGTATATATTACCTGGAGATTTAAATGAGAATGATGTGGATGATACAACTGTCTTGTACACTGCAAATACATTTGTAGTACTACATGTGATCTGAAGATGGTATTAAGCTACTGAAAATGGTCATTACTTTATTAAGAAATTAATTGTGACTGAAACAACATGCAGAAATTTTGTAAAGTTTTCAAAAGTTGTATAGGAAATTATTAGGATTTTTATAACTTTACATTTGATTATTTGGATTTACACCAAAGTAAAAATGTAATGGCAGTAAAAAAAAAAGTATTAGTTATATAGGTAACATAATTATATATGTCATGTCGTCTAAGAGCATTAAATTTTTCATAATCCTTATATAAACCATCATACATTTAAAATATTTTAACGATCAGGACATGATCTGGTAATGATAGAAAAGCTCAAAGCCGAAGGTATTAGGTCAATATTTAAAGGAACAGAGTTGTGTGTTGTTACGAGCTACTGCAGTGACTGTCGAATATATAATCAAAAAAGGTTCTACTAATAAAACAAAACGTTTATTGTATGTTAGACATATACGATCTTTGTAATTGTATTGTGTATGAGTAATAATGATTTTTGAATTAGATTGTGTATTCAAATTATTTATTCAACTGGCTCTGTGCACTATAGGACTTAACTTCTGAGGTCATCAGTCCCCTAAAACTATCCTAAGGACATCACACACATCTGTGCCCGAGGCAGGATTCGAACCGGCGACTGTAGCGGTCGCACGGTCCAAGACTGAAGCGCCTAGAACCACTCGCCCACACCGGCCGGCTCAGATTATTTACCTGGTAGTGGTAACAAGTAGTGATAGATTACTGAATTCCAGAATACAGTGTGAATATGCGTAGTATTTGCAGTAGATAGTTTCTTGCATTTTATGCTATTATAAACTTTAGCTATAAAACTAAGTTACTATTTTGAAAGCAAATTTACGCATCAATAGGTAGTTGTATGGTCTCAAATGAATTTTGAAAGCTATGAGAGTACACAGCTATTCTTGTTAGTCTGAATAGTATTAAAAGACAAATCTGGCATACAACAGATGTTAGTAATTTGAGATAGTTTCAGCGATGAACTGTTGAAAAAATTATTGTTTTGGCATAAACTGTTGAAGTGAGTTGTTTTGGAAGTTTAGTACTACATTAGGAAATATTTAAAGATCTATAAGAGTTTTTTTTCTACATGTGACCGTGATTCAGTATTAATTTAAACATGACACATACATATAAAGTGCAGTTGAACTAATTATATTGTAAACCCACTGTATGCATACTATTTGCATTATGTGCAGTGTTGGTAACTGCAATGTGCTGACAGCCTAATTAATCAGCCTTATTGTCTCCAAAGGAGATCTTAGACCTACTGTTTTTAGTGGAAGGTTACAAGCACACTCAAACTTGTCTAAGGTTCATGGAACTTTTACGTTACGCACATACTACTAATATTAGTAATGGAACAGTCTACATCTGACTACTGTTATGCCAGTTGTGTAAAATACTTAGCTGAATTGTTGTAAGTTCTCTTTTATAATATTGAATGATGTGATACATTTAATGTCTCTTCACGTAATAGCTAAGTGTTTTGATGTTACACACTTTTTATATGTGTATTTTTCTTCATTGGGGTAGTGGACCCGGTGATGGTCTGACCCTAGAACGAAATCGACCGTGTTTCAGAAAATATACTGACACAGCTGCTTATTTCGTGACGCTGTTCTTCCTTCATTAAAGTTGTTCAACGCGACCAACTCAAAATATTTGAGGTATCACTAATTATCTACTTCGCTGTCACCAGCCCATTCTGGAAGTCGTCATTTTGAAGAGGAAGAAGTACTGAGTAGCGGGAACGACAGCGACAGCCAAGTGGCGCGTGCCCTTATTGCATCGGCTACAACCACAGCCACCCAGTCCGACACTGTTTCTCTCTTTCAGCCTCTCGCCGGCACAGACTTTTCCATCAACGAGACCTCCCTTTCACCGGTTCTGTCGCTATTGCGGAGATGCGCTTGTTCATGCAGTCTCTCTGCGAGGGAGACGGTTCACACTGGAGAAACATGAAAATATAGTTACAAAGTAAAACCTTTCAACTACATTAAAACAAAATCATCCAAATGAAGGACACTACTCTTTTTCAACACAAAACAATTTGTTGCGGCTTATTAATGTCATTGTTTGTGTAACCGTGTTCTCACGCTGCGACAAGTCACATCCCATGATCTCAGTTGCAGTGGAAGAGCAGTTTACCACCCACAAAAGTTATCTGTGTGATTTTACACAAATGGAACGAAAATCACTCGGGACGCCTTGGTATTTGCTGCATAAACAGGGTGGCGCAAGAGGGGAAGTGTAGTCCAATTTGAAAATATGACATGTATGACGCATCTGCTTCGGATAACTGTAGCGTGTGGTGGGGGTGTTCAGGTTCTATGAAAAGTATGTTTCAAGGCGTGGTGATTGCTAGATGAGTGCCGTACCTTGGGTACATATTTTCCCAATATTTATATATTCCTAAACGCTTTATCTTGTGCCTAGCGTCTCTGAAATTTGGAAGGGGATGTAGGCAAAGAGTAAGGGAGACAACATAAATAAGAACCTCACTGTGACAGGTGACGCATTGGGATCTGCGGAGCGAGACTAGATACACAGCCTAACACAGAGAAACAGCAGAAGGCTTCCTGCGTGTACTGAGAGGTCAGCCGACTTATTAGTAGTAGCGCTTCATTTCTCGCATGACAGTTCTCCACAGTCTTCAGTAGACAGCCGTAAAATACAGTATTGTCTGGTGCTCCGGAGGTCCATAGGGAAGACAGGGGAAAGTTGGACCACTTCCTTTCCTTGATTCTTTGCATCTAGCATTTTAAATGTTTCAGTTGACCTTTTCATATGGAATCATTCGTACGTTCTTTCAGCACCTTTAGAACTAAGTATATGGCGTCTCGCTGATTGTCTGTTCATTAAAAATATTTAGTACAGCATTATCATGTGAGCCAACCTACCGAAATTAAGGGTAAGTTGTCCCAGCAGTTGGAGCAATCTGAACCATATGATTTTTGTAAAACAATAAACTTGTAGCCAAGATCGCAGGAAATATTTTTATTCCATGGAATAAAAATAATTCCTGCGATCTTTATTGTTTTACAAGCATCTAGATCGCTCCCACATGAACACAATGTACTACCTAACAAATGATTTTATAATTTAATAAGTTACGATATTGATTATTTAATTAAAGAAATCTCGCCTATAGTGCTAATAGTTTATTTTAATTTATATTCTTACAGCTTTATGACAAAACGTACAATCACAAACTGTATTATCATTATATATAAACACTCATGCTCATAAATCAAGGATAATGCTGATGCATGGTGAAACAACGCTCTGGTGGGCGGTTTTCTGGTTAATCACCTCGGGGTATGACCATGCGGTACATTTGACATAGTGTACAATACCACCATCATTGCCTGCAGACGACCACAGAGTACTGCATGAAGCCTTTCTCGGGACTTTACCGCAGCCACTGGAACAGTTGTTTCCAGACGCACACAACCTACAGACGACTGAACAGACGTGGTTTATTCGCCCAAAGACCTGCAAGGAGCATTCCACTAACCCCTGGTCACAGGAGAGCCCGTAAAGCTTGGTGTCAAGAACACAGTTCATTGTCGTTGGAGCAGTGGTCCCAGGTTATGTTCACGGACAAAACCATGTATAGCCTGAACAATGATTATGGCCGAGGTTTCATCTGGCGTGAACCATGAACCAGTTACCAACCCCTATGTCCTTGGCAGGGACCTGTATGGAGATCGTGATTTGATGCTGCGGAGTGGGGTTATAGTTGGTGCACGTACACCCTTGCATGTCTTTCACAGAGGAACTGTGATAGGTCAGGCGCATCGGGACGTCATTTTGCACCAGTATGTCCGCCTTTTCAGGAGTGCAGTGGATCCCAACTTCCTCCTGATGGATGATAACGTTTGGCTCCACCTAGCTGCCATCGTGGAGGAGTACCTTGAAGCAGAAGATATCATGGCGAATGGAGTGACCTGTCTATTCTCCAGACCAAAACCCCATCGAGCACGTCTGGGATGCTCTCGGTCGACGTATCGCTAACGTCTTCACAACCTCTACAACACTACAGGAGCTCCGACAGGCACTAGTGCAAGAATGGGAGGCTATACCCCGGCAGCTGCTCGACCACCTGATTCAGGGTATGCCAAACCGTTGTGCGGCTTGGTGATCCTATCCCATATTGATGTCGGGGTACAAGAGCAGGAAACAGTGGCGTTTTGTTACACATGTGTTTCGTGACGGATTTCTCAACTTAGCACATATACGGTGGACTTACAGATCTGTGTAGGGCGTGTTCCCTATGTGGTTATGCTATTAGCGCCAGTTTTGTGTAGTGCCACGTTCTGTGGCACCACACTCAGCAAGTATCCTTAATTTATGAGTGTGTGTATAACTGTTTGATAGTGAAGTGTGAACCGAAATAATATGATTCTTCGTCTGAATGCTCTATAGGATCTTCTAAGTTCAAACATTCTTCAAAAAAGGTTGTTTTGCGTAATTTTTAAAACATGATAGATGAGCACAGCACCTACAAGTTTTTTTCCATTGAATCTTTTCAGCACCTGGAATGCGATGAGAAGGTAGTTTAAGACACCTAAGACACAGCGAATCTTCATTTTCATCCTCTTCATCTTGAGTACTTTCTTATTAATGCCAACTTCCTTTCTGCAGTGGCCGTGCGGTTCTAGGCGCTACAGTCTGGAACCGAGCGACCGCTACGGTCGCAGGTTCGAATCCTGCCTAGGGCATGGATGTGTGTGATGTCCTTAGGTTAGTTAGGCTTAATTAGTTCTAAGATCTAGGCGACTAATGACCTCAGAGCCATTTGAACCATTTTGAACCTTTGTGAAATTTGTTTGAGGAGTTTTATTATGTGATGTAGCTCATCTACGGTTAATTTAAAAAATAGCTTTTACACAGATCATCCATACATCATGTTGAAGTGTTTTCTATTTTGTCTTCGCAGCCTTGTTGTTTACACTGTAACGCATCTTTCACTGGAGCGTCTGTCAATGTTACTGAAGTTCCTTATTGTTAGTTTTCTGTCGTTATTCTGGGCTGCTATTTCTCAAATGGTCGAATGTCTTCTGGCAATGGTCAGCTGAGGTGCCATCCAACTTGACAGGTGTTGTTTTTACAGCACAGACCTATCATTGCGTTCTACAGCAAATGAAAGGCCAGCTTCTGCGACGAAATCACAACAAACACCATTAAGATCAGGTCTATGTGTTATGAATGAAGCTGTCAGTGAAAATCAGAAAGTGAAATAAAAATAAAAATCGCATACATGTTGACTGTTTAAAATAATTATAAGGTACAGTTTGCTTATGCAAAAGTTTCATTGGACATGATAAGGCTTTACTTACGAATGATCCTATTAAGTAGGAGTACTGAATTAGATAAGGACAGTGATAAATTCCGTTCAACAGCGAAGATAGCATTAAATACTATTTTATGTAAGACAACCAGCTTCAACACACTATGCTGTCATCTTCAGGTCTGAAAACCTTTTGTTGTATCTTTGTTGTACATTGCACGCTATTTGAAGTGGACTCACACTGTTCAGAATATGTCCAGCATATATAAAATTTTTGGCATTGTGTACCTTGTTTATATGATGCATTAAGTAATTGTGATCAATATGTACATGGACATTGCCTGCTGCACAAGGTGCTTTATGTTTTTAAATATTTCAGCGATGACAAGCATCTTATAAAGTGCTACTTTTATCGACTTGAAATCTTGTGCATGAGGTTAGCATAAATTGAGCATGTTTTGCTACAAGAGATTTTAACACCTGACGATAACAGCATAGTCTGTTGAAACCAGAGGCCGTACGTTAAAAAAAAATATTTTATTCGATCTTGGCTGTGGAATGGTTTTTAAGGATTAAAAAGATCGCCCTTGAGCTCTAGCAAAATGAGAGAATTTAATAAAGACAGTGGTGAAAGTTCGCCTTGTGCGCCGACGTAACCCTGTTTAAGTAGACCATAGTCCCCCATCGCCTTACTGGAATTATTTTAGTTCGTTTATGGAAACCATTTAAGCATTTACAGCTACAAATTTTCTCCACTCCCCCTCTGAGTCGATCATCTCCCGACCTTCCACCTCTTTCTCAATCCCTTTTTCCTCCATCTCTTTCTCTCTCCAGCCATCTCCCCCTCCTCTTTCTCCGTCCACCTCCATCTTTCTCTCTAATTTCTTCATCTTCCTGTCTGCATACTATGACATACTTCTCAGCACGTATAAACGTAAGGACAGTATGGCAGGAACCAGATAGCAGCCTTTTCAATTATTATTCGGCGTTATTCGTGAAAGAGATAAACTGCGAAAATGCTATGCCTGAACAGACCTAAGACGATATCAGTTCGTCTTGAATACCAATACAGTGGCCAAGGTGTGAGTATTTGAATAGGACAACCTTACAGCTTCGTTTCCGGTAAAGTAAATTATAGGTATGGAATTTCAGAGACACGTGGAACTGGTAACTACATGTAGTTTAAGATTGAACTTTATTTTAGGACTTACATTGGGACATTGCTCAAGTTAGACTCGCGCGCACCAGATCCCTCTAAGTGGAGCTATCCATCACTCAAAAAGTAAAGTAACCCCTGTTGGCTACCGCAAGAGTTTCCAAACTTTTTCTCTGGCGGAACACTTTGAGAATCCTGGTACTCTAATGGAACAACTTGTTTATTCTGAAGGTTAATAAAATTCTAAATCTTTTTTTAAAAACGAGAAAAACCTTTTCTATTCATGGATTACTTCGGTTTTAAATCATAACTAATAACACAGAAGTCGTAGTAAAATTTAAAAAAGAAGAAGAAACGTCGGTAATAAACGTGATATTATTAGCAGTCTCTTGTACAGCTCTTATTTACTAGCAGCAAAATTGCTCGGATTAGGAAGCCCTGGTTTATCTCAATAGAAAATGTGACCAAAGTGCTGCAATATACATCTAGTTGACTTAATAGCGAAGACACTTCATAACACCGTCAAGGCACACTGACGAAGAATTGCAGTGAGTGAAGGAAACGGGAAATTATTTGCTTCAAAGGAATTCTGCCTATTTTTCTTCGCCTCCTTTGCATACCTGACATTCAGCTTTGCATTTAATAATACTGTCATTAAGCGGCAACGTTTCTTTCAAATGACCTCGCCGTCAGTGAGACATTGATAAATCGCCACACATTACATGAAAGCAGTATTATGCAGAGAAAGCCTTCCTTGAAGCTTAAAAAAACTTGTATTCGCTTCTGACTCGACAAGTGTGGTTAATCCCTCTATGTACTATTCCACATAGTCATTATACAATCACAGAAATATTAGAATTGGATAATAGGATCACGGTATCGAACTTTCTTAATTTGGCCGAACGAATCTTTCAGAAACGTTTACATACCCAGCATCAATTCTGAATTCAAACTAATATTTACAGCGTGACTTACGATACCAATTTATAACTTTCCGTAACGGGTTGTACACGAACGCACTGCTATTCGAATGACAATATAGATTTTATGAGACAGTGAACCGTTTAATCTGAATTAGCTGCGCTTCGTGATAACATGCAACCGCGCGGCAAGTGAGGGGACACGTGAGCTGTTCCGTGTTATTTGATTGGTTAATGGTGAAATCCGCAATACGCGTTTCACTGGAACACGAAATTGCGATTTTAACTTGATGTACACTTTAAAGCAGACAGAATGGAATATAATGTTCAGCCTAAGCAGTTTATCTCTAACAGGTGTCTCATGCACTGTATCGCCCTTAAACAGAGATATGACTTTCACGCTATAGTCACATATGACCTAAACAAAGGAATTACATCACCCACTGACATGCATAAGTCTCACATTGGCAGACTTCAAATTTGTATAAAAGCGTGTGTGTGTGTGTGTGTGTGTGTGTGTGTGTGTGTGTGTGTGTGTGTGTGTGTGTGCTCCTTTTGGAACATTCGAACCTCGAACCTCCAACAAGCAGAATATATTCGAACAAGTCCATACTATGTTGCGAGAATATGTGGCAGCGAAAGTACAGAGGTTTAAGGTGAGTTAATGATTTGGCACCAGAATTCTGCCCAACGCCACTGCGGACATGTTACAATATGTGAAGGTCACCGCACTTCCCCTTATCCACATTCACCCTTGCTCTTGACGTGTCTGCTATTGTCAGAATCGCGATGCTCAGAGTAGAAATAAGACATTTTTTTAAAGGGAGATACTTTCGACACACCTTTAATCAAAATGGGCCCAAAAAGGCCTCAAGGGGTTTCATAAAGAGCATGAATGAAACATCCCCTTCACCTGTGGCGTTGATTTTCACACAATTTTCGGTCGAAAAAAGCAGTCTGCTGCTACTGATACTCTTTTACAGTGATGACCTCCCGTGGACGATTAAGACTTTCTCTAAGGATATGAAGGGGATGCAACGGCGTTGAAAGTGATTTTACCCCTTTGCTGCGTAGCGTCACTAAAGTCGGAACGTCTCAGAACCATTCAAGAAATATGAACATGATCGGAATCAGGAAAATGTGCTATTACTTTTTCAACCCTACTTTTCCATGCCCTTCTATGTCGTGTGCATACAATGTACAACATCGACCGTCAGATTAATGAAATGGTCAGTTTCACATGCATACCTTTCTTCGGCATTTTAAAAACGCTGGCAGCAACTGCAAGTGTCAATATTTTGGAACAACGCCCATTGAGCTTCCTTTCACCTCCTGTACGAGGATACATGTGAAGCTAGGGGTGTTTATTAATTGATTACAGTAGCAGCAAATGACTCATTATTTTAACTATTTGTACCACGTCTGTTCATGGATATGAAGGAGTCTGAAGCAATAGCTGTGAACAAGGCGGTGTCACATCAACATTGAACTGTTTTATACTCGTATATGGTAATAGGGGAATGACTTTGGTTAAAGAAATAATTCGGGGAAATGTTACAAGCAATTTTTTTGCACTGAAAACAGTTCAATGAAACCAAATGGGTTTCAATGTAGTTAACATCAAGCATGGTTCTCGAAAAAGGTAATGAAATTAGAAGAATTTTGAAAATCTCAGATTACTGTCATGAATTGCAGGTAAAATACATTACAAACACAAACAATTTCATTCTTCTGACCATCATCAGGTTCATATACGTATTCACAGTATCAAAATATAATTATTTAAAGGAATACAAAATCATGATTCTGTGAATACTTTTATGAACATAATGATGGCTAGACGATTGAAATTAGTTATATAAATAAAGTATTTCAGCAGTAGCTCAGTGCAGTAATGAGATATATTTCAAGTTTCGAAGAGCTGTGGGGCAAGCTGCGAGGTGCCACCTCCTGAAAAGTAATGATATTAAATTTTTTCAGAACTCGAAGTCCAGCAAAATAATAAGCCATTTATAAGGTGGTGATAAGTGAGAAGTCTATGAGTGTCTATGTCACCTTACAAGGATACCAATCACGTTAAAAGTCACAGCCAGGTCTGTATGCAGAGTGGTTTCATAATGCCCTGGCAAGTACTTAGAACACACGACTGAAATAACATATTAGTCACCGCGTCATTTTAAATATCTCACCAACAATTTCCCCATTGCACCACTATGAAACAGGTTACGTTGACCCCAGAAGACACCAGACAAAGTTGGAAGTAGAACAGGATAGAATAGCGTGAGCTCATTAAAACCATTTCGTCTCGTGGTTTTGACACTCACGAACGTTTCTTATCGGCTGACGGTAATCACAGGTCACTAAGCTATAAAATATGCTAAGTGCTGACACAAGGAGACTGTTTACAGACCTATCCTAATGTAACTGAAGCTGACAATAGATTTCATAGAACAGAAGTACTGTCGGCCGAAACGTATATGCAACTGAACGGGCAAGGATCAAGGATAAGAAAAAAATTCCAGCAGATTCCTACGTATGGCAGTAGGAGATCTCTTACATGCTGCCTACCTGCAGTACAGACGAAAAAATATAAACATCTTAACTCACAGAAGTTAATGGAAAATGAAATTTAAGACTGCTGAAGCAGTCAAAATTGCTGTCAATCAGTATAGTTAGCAAATTAAGCCAAACGTTTCTACATCCACTTTTACCATGTTCGTAAGTGTAGTGTTACTGAAATACGAACATGTAGGAGGTGCATATTTCTAATTCAGTGGCCGAGTGATGGAATAACGGTGCGACAAGTGCACAGTCAGTTCTCCCAAATAATGAAGAATGCCTCCGCTTCAGACATCAGTTATATTCATGGAATTGTTGAAGGAAGTATTTTTTCTCATTAGTCTGTTCTTTCAGCTTTTAAAAAAATTCATTAGCTGGTTACTTGTTCCATAGATCATTTGAACGATTCTTTTATCGAAATGGTGTGAACGGATTGTCTACATGATTAGCGAAACATTAATGAAGACTCCCCAGTCACCGACAGCTTTGACAGTGGGTAATAAAAATTATTTTCCCTATAACGTAGTAGTTATTTACATCAATGTTCTTCTTAATTTGTGGCGTCATATTTAAGACACATTTCATTAGTGAAAATAAGTACTGTGAATGTGTAGTTAAAATCCTAAGCTCCTTCAAGAGGTACCTACATGACGTTTGTGGGTGAACACCACATATTATTCCCACTATTCGCCTTTGTGAAATCAGTACTTCATTCGTAAGTGATTAATTACACCAGAAAACTATTATTTCACATTATTGAGTGGAAATGTTCAAAACATGTCAGGAGACTGATAGGTTTGTTTCCAAGATTAACAATTATATGAGGAGCAAAAGCATCTGAACTTATTTGTTTGAGAAGATCAGTAATACGATTCTTCCAGCTGAAGTTTTCATCTATATGTACACTCAACAACTTGCAGCATTATATATCTACTTATACACTCAAGAATTTGGAGCATTATACCCCTTACTAAACGACTCCTCGTCATATGCTACATCAATTGCTGATATGATTCTATTTGTTTTTCAAAATTTTTCAAAATTTAGGGAGAGTCTATTTTCAGTGTACCAGTTACTAATTCTTACAAAATTTACTAACTCTTCCATTGCTTTATGTCTAATGGTATTTATTATAATACCAATTTCATTTTCAAAAGGTACTAATTATACTTATTGAACTTGAAGAAGAAGGTAATTCACATATTCAGAGAATAGGTATGAATCCAAAACTGAACCCTATGAGATTCCCTTTGTGATTTCTATCCCATCTACTCAAAATTTCTACCTTTCCCTCATTATTCAAACTATTCAGCATAAACTATTTCATTCTGTTTGTAAGATATGATTCAAACCAGCTTTGTGAAAGGCCATCTGTTCTACTGAGCCTGAGTTCTTAGAAAAGACCATCTGTTCTACAGAGACTGAGTTCTTCGAAGAGAGTATCATTATCTACATGCCAGAACGCCTTGAAGGGATCACAAAAATTACCAGCTGGCAATATTTTATTTCTTAAGGATTGTGCTACTTGATGAGTAAATGTATAAATATTACTCTCAGTCGAGCAATGTTTGTGGAATCTGATCTGTGATGTGCTAAATAAATGGTGTCCACTTAAATGTGTGACTGCTCTCATTACTCGTTCAAATATTTCGAAAATATATGACAATAAGAAAACTGGATGAGAATTGTTTAATCCGTCTTGTCGCATCTCTTATGCATTAGTTTAATAATTCCTCCTTTTAATATGTCTGGGAAACTTCTTTTAATGTATCTTGGAAAATTCCCTATGCCAGTAATATATTGCATATACCATTAAGGACATGCCTTATTACGTTGGACAAGTTTCCATAATTCTGTTTGAAATTCCATCAACCACACAAGTGGTTTCGTTTTTTAAAATTTTATAATTGTATTAGTTTCAGTAAGCGATGCTGGTGTTACTTTGAGTTGCATCAATTTTTGTGGAATGTCATTTTAGTATGTTCTCTTTCTTCTTCAACTGAACCATTTTATTCTGTATTATGCTGCTATGTTTGTAAAGTGACTGATAAAAGCACTTATTAGTCACAACATTATCATTTAGTTTAACTGCAATGGTATCTTGTACACTCACTGGCTGTCCTGTCTTCTGTTTCACAATGTCTTATACTGTTTTAACCTTCTTATCTGCATTGCTTATTCTGTTAAGACAGGCATACTTATGGCCATTTTAGTGACTTTTCTTACTCTATTACAGCATTTTTTAGTATGCAACTAATGTCCGATCTTGATTTACTCTGGCCTTTACATACATTTCCCACTTCCTCTTATATGAGATTTTAATTCTCTTAGGTATCCATGGTTTACTTGTTTTTTTTATGGATCTCTTGGATACATTTTTTATAAATGTAACATTAAAATACTGAGACCAATTCACTAAGGGCATAAACTGAAACTGTCATTAGCATCTTTTTCTGCATGTGCCTCTTCCCATACCACCGCTTTCAGCTTCCTCTTAACACATGGTACCCCATTCTCATTGACAAATGTCATTGCTTACAACCTATTATTATCACTTCCATTAACTGAGCAACATGGTCACATATTCCATTAGCAACTGGGTACACATTAATTGCTTCAAATGCTGTCTAAAAATCTTATCAATCTGTGTCCTACTTTTCTGCCACATAAAAATTGGATAATTGACAACTGAAAATAGTCTGTATCATTTAAGAAATCTACTTTGAAATCTCCACAAATTACAGTTTCTCTTTAACTGACAGGTAGGTCATCAATGTATCTAGCTTTCTCATTAGCAGCAGAAAGTTCTCGAGAGGGGATCTGTACACTGTTACTATTACTAGAGAAGTATTGCGCACTAACAACTCACAACCACATGCATCTAGGTTGTGATCAACATCTGATCTATTTGTTTCAATATTTCTGACTCTGTATCCAATTTTTGCACATATTGGAACTCCTCTTTTTCCGATGTTAACTCTGAACGAAAATGATGCAAGTGTATAATTCCTGATATTCAAGTTCTCTATCTCAGTGATTACATGGTGTTTAGAGAGACAATGAGCATTTGTCCCTTCAGAATTTCATCTAGGCATACAATGACTTCATCTACCTTGTTTTTCTACTCCGTAAGGCTCTGAATGATTCTGGAAACTATTACACGAATTATAGTCTTGTACCCTCTAATTTATGATAATACTCTCCGTCTGTAACCTAACTCTAACCTAAAAATGTGCCCCTTTGATTCCAGCAATCACGTAGATTTCGTTTTGTGTGCTTGTTGTCCACCTTATACTGTCTGCAGCGTGCTCAGCTAATCTTCCTTTCGTGGCAGGGCACGGTTAGTGTATCCCTAAAACATTTCATTTGGCAATTTAATAGTTACCTAATTTGTCCCAGTCGGGCATTATCTAGCTATATCAACCTATGATACATTCAAAATGTCGCTGTGATGCAGCATTGGTGCCCCTAATAAAAGTTTCACATAACAACATCTAGTGTGGGCACAAAATTTATAGACACAAATAAGCAACATTATTCAAGTATGTTAGGTGTAATCCCATAAAGACGTTGTTCACGCAATTTACGTTCTCATTTTAATAGTTATACAGTTAGTTGTATCATGGCACAGCGACAAAACTCAGATTAGGGTTGAAATTTTTCCATTTACCATAATGGACCTTACATGAATTTTGGGATATGTTAATTCTGATACATTCCATATACATTTATAGGTTGATTTCATGATGACATTACAAACTTTCAGATGTAATAATATGCAGGGTGGTCAATTGATAGTGACCGGGATGGACGGTATTTGCTTCGTGATACATCACCTGTGTTAAAATGGACCGTTTACCAATTGCGCAAAAGGTCGATATCATGTTGATGTATGGCTGTTGTGATCAAAATGCCCAACGGGCGTTTGCGATGTATGCTGCTCGGTATCCTGGACGTCATCATCCAAGTGTTCCGAGTGTTCGCAGTATAGTTACGTTATTTAAGGAATCTGGAAGTGTTAAGCCACATGTGAAATGTCAACCACGACCAGCAACAAATGACGATGCAGAAGTAGGTGTCTTAGCGGCTGTCGCGGCTAATCCGCTCATCAGTAGCAGACAAATTGTGCGAGAATCGGGAATGTAAAAAACTTCGGTTTTGAGAATGCTACATCAACATCGATTTCATCCGTACCATATTTCTATGCACCAGGAATTGCATTGTTGTTGACGGACATCATTTTGAGCATTTATTGTACTAATGTGGTATTTATAAGTAATCACGCTGCAACAGCATGCGTTCTCAGAAATGATAAGTTCACAAAGGTACACGTATCACACTGGAACAACCGAAATAAAATGTTCAAACGTACTTACGTTCTATGTTTTAGTTTAAAAAACCTACCTGTTACCAACTGTTCGTCTAAAATTGTGAGCCGTAAGTTTGTAACTAGTACAGCGCCATCTATCACAAAACTAAAAAAGTGGTCCAAATAAAACATTCGTATTACTTTACGTACTACACGAATATATAATAAAAAATGAGAGTTCCCATTTTAAAAAACGCAGTTGATATCCATTAGACCTATGGTAGCGCCATCTAGTGAGCCAACCATAGCGCCATCTGGTTTCCCCCTTCAAGCTAGACAAGTTTGGTTCTTTGTAGTTTTTTCGTTTGACGCTTATTTCGTGAGATATTTGGCCAAGTCACGATCAGTGGACTACCCTATAGTGCAAAAGAATGTGATAGTTTTACTGCATGAGTAGAAAAAGTGTAGTAAGTCATAAACGTTTCTTCCCTTCATCATTTTGTGAGATCTGTTAGCAAGGTTTTGAAATTAAATGTAAAGTTCATTGCAGATCACTAAGTCAGTTATCGTGAAATACAGATAGCACTTATTATGCAACAACAGTGTGGAAATATGCATTAAACACATTTAAGATTGTATGGACAATGTATTCAGTAATTTTAATCGTATCATATCGCTCATAAAGGCGCATTTTTTGAAATATGATAAACTTCAAAAGTCAAAGAGTTAATACTTTTTTCAAAGAGTAAATATTTTCCAATTTGGCGTAATATTTTTCCGCAGGGTTCAAGCTATGTCGGTACCAGATTCTAGTCTCTTCAAATGGTTATTAACAATAAACTGAAACGTCATACACGGTGCATCAGTTTTTCACACATCTCAGTGTTTGGGACGTTATGTATCCTGAATTATGAGTCGTACAATTATATAATTTTTCGGTTGTGTTCAGTGGTACATGTGAACAATGTGAAATATGTTTCACCAATACCGTTAGTTATAAAGTTAGCTGTTAATTAAAAAGTTACGCGTGATGCGAAAATGGACTGTGAAAAGTAAGCTACAAACATTTTTTGTTTCAACATTTTATGGGGAGGTGTCGACGAGAAAACGTTTTTGAAATGTTCGACACTTTGACAGTTATTTGTAAGTTACTAAATGTTGTCATACACAAACACAAGGTGAATCAAATGTTTTTAATTGGAGTATATACTTCTTTTTCACCTCCTCCCCCACACCTTTTGTAGGTGGGAGATTCTTAACGCAAGAGAAATTCTTTTAAGACACTAAGCAATGTGTGTTGCAAGTGTGGTTGAAATCAGTCCGCTGGTTTGGGATTACATGTAGAACACACATTCATATTGTAATATTAGTAATTTTCGCCTCACAGACATTAATATACGCTCAATAGTAAACGCCTGATGGTCTAAGGTTATTGAACAGTAAAGTAATAGAAATTAACCACTGCATAGCAGCGACAGAATCTGTTATTCTTTATCTTTGCCGTTCTTGCGCGGTGCCTATAAATCCCTATGTTCATGTATCGATTAATGATACAAAAAAGAATTCTGTTGTTTCAAGCCAAATGAGGCCTTTGGCGCCCACCATTTACTGTTTGTGTTTCATGAAAGGCGGGCGCGGACTTGCTGCGTTCCGCAGCGGTGTTTTATATGTTATGTTAAAATACTGAGTGAATATGCTAATTGTTATTTTTCCAATCAGAAAACATGTACTTTCTTGTAACTGGTTATGAACAGACAGCATGAAGAGGACATTTTGACTGTTATGTCTAAAGTATTTAACCACAATGGTGATCTATTGTAATTTAATATGAAAAGGTACGTAGCATTTAAAAAAAGTGTGTTAAAGATAAGTGTGCTTATTTTACTAAATTAACATTGTTGATTTCCATCTCCTCATTTACTTAATTGATAATTATTTTGTGTTAGTTCATCACCAGAAATTACGATCACGCTGATGGGCCGAACGCAGCATGAGGCAGAAGGAACATCATCGTTTTCCTATTATTTCTGAACCAACTCATTTTTTAATTGTGTAGTGCTGCATTTCTTTTAAAGTCTATAAATCTTCTGGTCCCTTAGTGTTGTTCCGGCTATGACTACATAGTGAATATAAAAGTGCACAGAAATGATATTGCTTCTTTTATTCAGGTACTTAATGCTGAAAGTATGTTATTATAATAGTGTAATGAATCCCTGATTCTGTTGCCAAGTGGCCCACCAAAATATTCACTTTTTCGACGTTCTTTAAAAAAATTAAAAATAGCAATTCTTTTTCTTTTTTTTCTTTTTTTATACCCCCCACCCCCCACCCCACAAGAGCAAGCTACAATATAAAAATATACATACATAACTCTTACAATATGAATCGATATTTTTTCTCGTGGTGATCAGATTGTGATGAAATAAGGTCTATACGCCACCCAAAGCCACACTCAGATTGCGTGCTGCAGCACCATGAAAATTCGTCTAGTACTTTTGGAGTTTAGCTTGTTCAACCACTAACAGATAGACACGATAGTTTTACAGATTCATTGTTAGTATAGCTGTTGTCATGATCTGTCGTTTCCTCCATATGGATGTGTTTAATATGTCTTTTATATAAACATATAGGGTGATTTTTTCCACCATGTACAAACTCTGAGGATTGCCATGCCCAAGGATACGTCCATGAGCAGAAAATAAAATTTTTTACCACGTGGAACAACTTAACCTTCGAGGAAGCCAAGTTTTTTCTCATAAATAATATGTATCAACCACGCTCACCTTCTTGGTACGACATACGATATATTTATACATTCCCCTTCAAACTATGACACATAACTCCCGCACTTGTCTCGTGGGGGATCTCTCCAATTTGATGTTTCATGGCAACTGATGACAACCTTAGTATTTAATAGTTTACTGACAATATGTGGCTTCCTAAACAGAAGTACAGCTTTCTTAAAAGCTTCAACACTGCTCACGCCAGGATGAATGTGTCCTATGTGGCACGCTATAGCCGCACCCCGGAATGACCGCTGTTGACACATATTTCACCAGTTCTCGCTAAAAACAACTGTTACTGCGTATTTCATCAAACTACAGATTCACTGGGACTCACAGGAACGTGGAAGGCATACATTTGATGCTATCCCCAAACCTCTCAGCTAAGCTACCAACATCAGTCCACTCTGATATCAGCCTCATCACATGCTATACATGTTTACCGCCACTCTGGAGCAAACGAAAAGTGAAACCCCACTATAGATTGAAGAAGCGTACTCATACGATAGTGACTGTAATGATACCAGCGTTGTGTAACACAACGCACGCTCGTCACTTCCAAGCAACAAAACTGTAGAAAGACAATTGCAGTTAAATCCTCCACTCACGGCCGGTCTATACAATACAATCCGATAAGAAACAATCTAGTGGAAGGGAAAGGAAGAAGTTCACTCAAGACGGACGTTCGCCTTTCATTCCACGATGTCTCTCTGGAGCTGTCCGGAAATAAGCTCGTAATCCTTGATAAATATTGACCAGCACGAATATTGTTTTCCGTCGTTATATAAAACTCGCCGCTCTAGAGTTAATACTTACCTTCGTTACCATTTAATTGGATAATTGCCTACATCATTCTGCATAAGTCCGTGCTTCAGTTCCCTTCGTACCGCACGGGTTTGTGAGATAATTGACACACAGGGAATAGATGATTTACTTTCATCCGATTTAGTAATTCTGAGTATTTGAATCGTAAGTGTGACTAATAACCCAACCGTAAATCGACCAGCTATCGATATAACGCTTATATGGCACATTTTTACTTATTCAGTTGTGCGACAGGACCTGGGATATCCTATTAGAAAGTAGTAGTCGACGGGAAATCAACGAGTAAAACAGAATTGATATGTAGCGTTTGCCCAGGAAGTTTTATGGGTTATTTGCTGATCTCAATCCGTATAATGGATTGAGGAGAGAGTCTCAGCAGACTTCGTAGAACGTTTGCAGACGATGCTGTCGTTTACCGATTAGTAAAGTCGTCAAAAGATCAAAACCAGTTCCAAACGACCTAGACACGATATTTTCATAATGCTGAAAGTTGCTGTTGTCTCTGAATAATTAAAAGTGCCAGGTCATCCATATGAGAACTAAGAACTATCCATTAAATTCCGGTTACGCGACGTATCTCACAATGAAAAGGCTGCCAGTTCATCTGAATAACTACGAATAACAACTACGACCAACTCGTGTTGGAAAGGTCACATACATAATCTTGTGGGGAAGGCGAATCAGACTGGAATTTAGCGTCAGAACTCACAGAACGTTCATCAGATTTATTAAAGTGACTGACTGCAATACGTTTATCCGTTCTGTTCTGTGCGGTATGGGATCCTTACCATACAGAATTGATGAAAGACGCAGAAAAAGCCCAAGGAAGGGCCGCTCGCTTTGTATTGCCGCGAAGTATGGGAGAGAATGCCACCAATATGACAAGGAGTTGTGATGGTAAGCATTTTAACGAATGCGACTTCTGTTGTGGCGAGTTCTTTCGCCAAATTTGTCACGAACGTTATCCCTGAACGTGAAAATATTTTACTGTCACCACCTTACAAACGGAGAAACGATCATCGTAATAAAATAGTGGCAAGGAGATCCAGTAAGGAAATAAGTGTTAATTTTTGCCACTTGCTAGTGGGAGTGCAAGGAGCACCAGTGGTCTAGGGGCACAGTGTGCCTTCGGCGCTGCCGCCGCCCAGACGTCTGTCTATTTACGTCCCTGCCGCGGAAGTTCGCGCGCTCGGGGTTGTTTACCTATTCGTGCACTCGCAGCCTTTGAAACCGCTGCTATAGAATGGCACATGCGTACCGAAAGTTGACTCTCAAGATTTGTTTTTTGAGTGAATATGTTTCACGGAAAGCGAATGAAACGGAAAGGTTGCTACGATACGAAGTAAAACTTGATTACAAGGAACTTATTAGAATACACCTCTCCATACTCAGCTGTGTCGGCCATGTCAAAGTCATTACTGATGCAGTGTGCAGCAAAATCATTCGAGATGCTAAACATGGACTCAAATTTTGTCACTCCGGAGGACATGTTGCAGATCACGTAGGACTGTGACCACGAAGCATACGCACCTTAGAACTTCCGTTCGACGTTCCGTCCGACTTGGTGATTGATACTTCAAAGCCTACCCCGTTGTCAGTGGGGCGCGACAGATCAGAACCGAACTAATACGGTATGTACTCTACTCTCATGTACTCTCATGCATTTTCATCGGTGGATGGAGAGCAATAGTCATCTTCGAAGGCCAGTCAAATATATGTTCTGGGTGTGGGGAAAGGAGGCCACATCAGTTCCGAACGCGTGCAGCGGAGGATTGTGCAAGTTCCAACAGGAAGACCCGTGCTTATGCCCACGCCGACGTCGCTGACACTAACGTATGCGGACGCGTTTCAAACAGATCCCATCCCGAAGAATGATCAGCTCCACTATTGTGAGAGTTTACGGCCACCGCCTGCCGTAGAGACCGTGACCTGTGAAGAAACGACCGTCACTTCTGCCATTCTGGCGCCGGCGAGCCGTTAACCGACGGTAAAGGATTGGTAGGAGGGATGTAAACTGATTGTATGGTTGTGCTGGCAGCTGCTTTCGTCCCTGAGTAGAGGTAGTTACACGCGCAAACAACGATCGCCGATGCACCACAAGAAACCACGGCTAGCGCCTTTGGACACCTGCTTAACGCACTCCACGGTAGGCGGTGTTGAGTGTGAAGACAACACAGTGAATGCGGATGCGCAAGGGAGCCTTCTTCCACCCTCACAGCAGTACGAAGCGAATCACTGGAGACAGGAGCTGAATACAGACCCACTAGACAAAGTCCCTCCATCCACCGCAGCGACATTCTTGCCTTCAGTCTGCCCTGCGAGAGAAACACGGCGAGAGATGTGCCTCTAGCACAGGAACCGGGAAGATGAATCCGATACTGATCCATAGATGGACGATGCAGGCCCAGTGCCGGGTGCTGCGTCCACCGGATGTTAACCACGCAGAAGATGCAGGCATCATGCCGCCAACCAGCAGCACACGAGTCAACATAAGAGCTTTATGCATTGAGGAACAGTGGCAGGGGTATCGGACGGCCTTTATTAATACTAATGAAAATGGAACACTCGTCTAATAGCAGTTATTACGAAACATTCTGGGTGTGTCAGACGCCCTCACCGTCTTTCTTCATGAAGTAGGGGCTTTGAACGAGTCCGTTGAGAATCGCCGACGGTGTATGACGTTATCAGATCCTTATTACAGACGGTCGCATTGCCGGATGGCCGCCGTTTGACAACGCAGATGGACGTTTCCAACGCCTCTGTGGAACAGTACCGTTACCTCTATAAAGGGGCGAAACACGATGAGGTAGCCTTCTCCCGAAAGCCATCCGCGTGCCTTGACGCAATGGGCGAGCGAGAGTTAACGGGCTAAGTCACAGATGACGACGCAATAGAAGCGCTCTCGATAAGGGGGCATCGAACACATCTCCGTGGCCATGCGGAATTCCTTTATAGTTTTATCGGGCATTTAAAGATCTCATGATTCTGCTATGGACCGCCATCTACCGCGAATTGATGTGTCTTTATAGTCCGCCTTTGTGGAAGGAATGATCATCCCTATCCCAAAATCATCCGGGGGCCCAGGGATAAAGTCCTACCGGCCACTGACCCTTCTTGATTGCGACTACAAGATCTACACAAGAATATTTGTAGCAAGTTTCAAGCTCGTACAGCGCCAAGTGATATGAGGACCAAATTTAGCTTAGGGAGGGGGGGGGGGGGGGGGGAGAGTAGAGAAATATGCACTCAGCGACTGCCGGGGTGGACTGATATCGATAAATTTCGATCGTGATTTTTACAGCGTGAGACACGACTATGTTGTGAAAACGATGCGACTACTTCACGGCGCGCCTCATCCACAGTGCTTATCAACGGACGCATGGTGGGGCCCATCACCATCTCACGAGCGGTCAGACGACGGTGTCAGCTGTCGACATTACGCCATTATGCCATTATGACATCGATCTCGAGCCGCTGCTCTGCAGGCTCCGGAACTGACGATAAGGCACCACAAGTTTACAAACAGAACATGCGGGAATGACCTACTATTTTTTAGCACTGTCCGACGACGAGGGAAGAGCAGCTTCACATTCGATTAATCTGTATGATGTGGCTACGGGAAGTCGTATGAACAAGAAAAAGTAAGGGAGAGAGGACTCCCAACGGCTGTATAGCACCATTACAGCCTATAGACAAGATTAAATGCTTTGGAATTACAGTCACTACTACGCTCAGGCCAACAAACTTCATACTGCCCTTCGCAGACTACTTTATGACAAACGCAAAAACGGAGGTATCACCATCCCCCCTTTGCTTACGAGTAAGTTGCACTGGAAATACGCAAAGTAAAGAACAAAAAGGCTCCGGGCTCTCATGGCATCCACCACCAAATCACCAACAAGGTGCTTCACTTATCATAACATATGTGACAGACTCACTAAACTCTGAACTACAAGGACGAATACCGAATATATGGAAGCGGGAAATGCAGTTACAGTCCAGAAAGTGGAGGACAAAGACCCCACTGACCCTACGGCACACAGACAAATATCCCTCATTAACATTATGGCAAAGGTACACTAGAGATTGCTGTGCGACAGTGTTCAGTCGCACCGACGGCTCTTCGGTCTTAGCACACATCAGTTTGGTTTTCGACCACATAAATCCATCGAAGACGCAGTAAATAGGGCCAGAGAAATGAACAGACTATACAAGACCAATACATAGTAGCAATCCTAATTAACGTAGCTGGTGCATTAGACAATCTGCGCTGTTTGCAAGACTTAGAGAGATGAATGCTCCACTGGCTCCATACAACAGCCTTAGAAATTACTGTAAGAATAGAGTAGTGGAATGGAAGACTGGTCGCCAAAATGATGTGAAGAGCGTAACAAAGGACTATCCGCAAGGATCTATTTGCGGACCGATTTTGTGGGACATAGCCATAGAACCACTACTGAATGCGCTAGAAGACAATGTCGTCGCTAACGTGCTGTTGAGTACGCTGATGACCTTGTGGTCGTGCTATCTGTCAACTCCAGGTCCCAATTAGAGAGTGAAGCTACGCGGCCCCTCGCGTTCATCGGTGAATGGTGCGCGGAGAATAAACTCACACCAACAATAAAAAAAATCTGTTCACCTACTTCTATGAGGCACAGTGAAAAGAAGTCTAATTATGAAGTTAATCAACGTATCTATAAAAAATAAACCTAGGACAAATGTCTTGGCATTTATACTGACGAACATTTACACTTTTACGAACATGGTAGACTGACAATTAACTAAGCGAAGAAACTCGTGCATAATTAGCATTACAGAACACATCAGACCATGAGGACGTATTACATAGTACTCTTTGAGTCAATAACTTGGTTTTCGGCAAGTGCCTGGATACATCGATAGGAACGCAAAAAAGGTAAGGTACGGCCAGAGGACTGTTCTACTCAGAATCTCGGGGGCTATCGACACAACCTCGATTGAGGCACTGTGTGTGATACTGTGAGTTTTCCCTATACACATCACAACATGCCACAAAGCAGCTGCCTTCTGTCTGAAGAGGGGAAGACGCTTCAAAATAAGGAAAATAACAGGAGAAGACATAACCGACAAACGGAAATTAAACAAGTCGAAAATTGATACATGGCAGACACAAAGAAACACAACAGATTAGGGAATGCTAGTCTATTCTTTCTTCTCCAGTGTACGAGAGCTGATAAATTTGAAGCATATAACACGCAGCATAGTGCACTTTCTCACGGGCCATGGCTAATATCCTGTGCATCTCCACAGGTTTGATCTGAAACAGACTCATATTTGTGCCTGTGGTGAGAATGGCACACCTGAACGCATAGTGCTTATCTGCGATGCCCTTGGATACATAACGTCGAGTTTAGAATAACAGAATATAGGACAAAACATCATCGAAAATGAAGTATCGTGAGCACTATATGCGGCACACAAACAGGAGAGACCAAAAGCTTCTATAAGACAAACTCCACATCGAACAGATGAACAATACATAGTAAGCGAGTCACACACACAGGAAGCGAAGATGAGATAAACATAAAAACACACCAAAAATAAGCAAAGGTTTTAAACAGTAAATTGAATCAATATGGAACTGTAACTCTGGGCATCTGTTTGTTATAGCATGTAACACTACCTGACGACTTAAACATGGCTGCGTTGTCAGCGACCGTTACAACATAAAGCAATAAGAGTCCTCGGTCACTAAAATTAAGTCTTTTTGACTGAGCTTTCGGCCACTACTAAGAGTGCCTTCATCAGAAATGAAACATTTAAACTGGCCTATAACGTTAAGTAGGAAGTTCTAGGAAAAAGATTTTAAGTGAATGCACTGACTAGCAGTATGAAAGGGAAAGGTATAATACTTACATGCCAAGTTAAAATAAATATCATATGATAAAGCTTTAGTCACAAAATTTTAAAATAGAAAACACAGAAGGCTATCCACTACGGGCTGCTCACACATGGCACACCGCAGCTCGACATCTGGAGGTGTGACATTTTTTCTTCTTTCTAGCCAGTCACACCTGATGCAGCAAAATTTTGCCAAGCCCTCACACCTGATGCAGGTGACTGTGACGTTTTAAATCAACTCTCAATCTCCACTCTCACCTTAAGTTCGGAAACACATCATAACCCAAGTAATCGCTGCATTAAATGAAGTATTACCACTGTCAAGACAACATACGTAATAGACGTAACCATACACGCAGAAGGTATCAAGGGAACAATTTCACATCATACCTAAGTCAAGTTGCCATCTCTTGTTTCTTCCATTAAATATAATTTTAATTTTAATTTAAAATACATCCACACCCTGTAATATATCTATTTATTATCATTATCTAAGTTAGTAACAACTTTAAACAAAGTTGTGTAAATGCATTTGCACTTGTTATTTGTAAAATTTTCAACGACGAAATGTACTAGTAATAAAACTGAATTTGTGTAATACAAATTGTAAAATCACACAATGTACGACCTGCAATATGATAGGGGGCAGCAGGTCTTTATTTGAGAAATAAATAAATGAATGAATAAACAGCAGAATTTCGAGGAAGAGCCAGCTACAGGCATCTTCTGCAAACAATTTTTGCGAGTGTTCGAGACAACGGGTCACTTTGCCAACACTTATCCAGATTCTCGGATCCCCTCCCCCGACCAAAGTTCTTCCTATAATGGTGGTGTTGGTCCGCTGGATCCTCGCCGCATCAGGATATTTTGCAAGCAGAGGCTACCAACAGAGACACGATCAGTTGTATGGCGTACAGTGCACCACTCACACCTTGATACGCGGCGCACACCGTGGTATCAGGCAATAAATGGGTAAAACACACATCAAAAAAGTTTTGAGAGTTCTGAAACCTGTGTAGAAAACTGGAATAGAGATCAAAATAAAAGTCATTTGCTCCCTTTTTATTGCTCATGAAAACAACAGTTTACATGTTGTACCACCATACAACGACACCTTAAGAGGTGATGGTCCAGATTGTACCTCTAATACCCAGCAGCACGTCCTCTTCCACTGATGCATGCCTGTATTCCTTGTGACAGACTATCCTCAAGTTCATCACGGCAATGTTGGTCCAGATTGTCCCACTCCTCAACAGCGATACGGCATAGGTCGCTCAGAGTGGTTGGTCGGTCACGTCCTCCACAAACAGCCCTTTTCAACATATTCCAGGCATTGCATGTTGTACCACCATACAGGGAGACCTTCAGAGGTGGGGGTCCAGATTGCTGTACACACCGGTACCTCTAATACCCAGTAGCACGTCCTCTTGCATTGATGCATGCCTGTATTCGTGGTTTCACACTATCCACAAGATCATCAAGGCATTGTTGTACAGATAGTCCCACTCCTTAACGGCGATTCGACGTAGATCCCTTAGAGTGTTTGGCAGGTCACGCCATCCATAAACAGCCCTTTTTAATTTATCCCACATATGTTCGATACGGTTCATGTCTCGAGAACATGCTGGCCACTCTAGTCCAGAGATGTCGTTATCCTGAAGGAAGTCATTCACAAGATGTGCACGATATGGATGCGAATGGTCGTCCATGAAGACGAATTCATCGCCAATATGCTGCAGATATGGTTGTACTATCGGTCGGAGGATGGCATTCACCTATCGTACAGCCTTTATCCCGCCTTCCATCACCACCAGTGGCGTACATCGGCCCCACATAATTCCACCCCAAGACACCAGTGAACCCAACATTACTGCACTCGCTGGAGAGTGTAAGGTGTTCAGCCTGACTGGGTAGCCTCCAAACACGTCTCTGACGATTGTCTGGTTGACGGCGTATGAGACACTCGTCACTGAAGAGAACGTAACGCCAATCATGAACGGTCCATTTGGCATGTTGTTGGGGCCATCTCTATCACGCTGCATTGTGTCGTGGCTGCAAAGATAGACCTCGCTATGGACGTCAGGAGTGAAGTTGCGCATTATGCAGCCTATTGTGCATAGTTTGAGTCGTAACACGAAAAGCATTATTCAACATAGTGGCATTGCTGTCAGGGTTCCTCGGAGTCGTAATACGTAGATCATCCACTGGAGTTGTAGCTCTTGGGCGGTCTGAGCGAGGCATGTCATCTACAGTTAAGGTCTCTTTGTATTTCCTCCATGTCCGAACAACATCGCTTTGGTTCACTCCGAGACGCTTGGACACCTCCCTTGTTGAGAGCTCTTCCTGGCACACAGTAACAATGATGACGCGATCGAACCGCGGTATTGACCGTCTAGGCATGGTTGAACTACAGGCAACACGAGCCGTGTACCTTCTTCCTGTTGGAATGACTGGAAGTGATCGGCTGTAGGACACCCTCCGTGTAATAGGGGCTGATCATGAATGGTTGTTTACTTCTTTGGGCGGGTTTAGTGACATCTCTGATCAGTCAAAGGGACTTTGTTCATTAGTTCTGTAAACCGGAGTGATGCAAAATTTTTTCATGTGTGTGTGTGTGTGTGTGTGACTCGTTGCAGGTAACACACAGTTCACATGACGGGTACTCCACTGCGTCCACTGTGCAACGTTGTAGATATGACGAACATCACCTGATATAAGGACTTTCGGTGGCAGTGTAGTGTTTGGTCCAAAAAACGATTGCCTTCCTCCTTTGCGTGGTGCTACAAGCAATAGAAGAACAGTTACTACTTCTCCCAGATATGACATATCATCCCCGAACTAAGACCAATGGAGTGACGTCGATTGCGAGAGGGAATTAAGAATGTGCTAGACTTTTAGGCCTTACTACAAGAACGTCACTCGGAGAATATGATAAATTCGTGGTATCAAACGTATTAGATTACATTTTTAGCGACTGCCTTGCTTGATCTTCATCCAGTTGGTGTTTATCTGGTAGGAGAATGTAGTTATTGCATATATTTGCGAGGAACAACGGTATCGGCGATGAACGCACCCACTTGTGGGATGAGGGTCGTTGTTGTTTTGTACTGGAAGATACACTTAATGTTTATTATTATTGCACCATTTATGTAAAAAAAGGGAAAGAAAGAAAGTTATGCTAAAAAAGGCCACCTACGTGTTTCAGAAATATTACATTGCATAAAGAACATCATCTTGTTTTCACACACAGATATTTTTATTGTTTTATCTAAAATAATAAAGAAATAGAGGTAGTGTCTATGATTAGTAATCGAAACGCCCTCGTTCGCGGGTTCGGACTCAGTCAATCCTTAAATTTCGGACATAAATCATCCTTGGCGGCTGAAGATATAAAAAGTCACCCTAATTTGGCCAACGGCCTTATAAAAAGGGCAGAGAAGAAGGCAGAGGTTCAGGGCACTGTGTTACTCTTGGGGTGGGAAACTGATTCTGAAGGCGGAAGAATCAGCAATGACCAACCATGTGGGGATACAGAAACCAATGGAAACCACTGCAGTATAGACATATAATGTGTATGCACAGGACATGTGGCATGTAGATGAAACCGTGTCATGGTAATTTCACCACCGCTATCCATTGGCGAAAGATTCCGGAATAGCCCCCATTCGAATATCAGGGATGGGGCTGCCAAGGGGGACGTGACCATGGAAAAAAAATTAACAGCCAACGAAATGTTGACGTTCTACAATTAGGATCATGGAATGTAAGAAATTTTAAGTTGGTAGGGAAGTTAGGTTACCTAAAAAGGGAAATGTAAAGACTCCGTCTAGTTATGGTAGGGGTTAGTGGACTGAAATAGAGAGAAGGTAAGGATTTCTCGTCACGTGGGTATACGGCCATATGAAAAACAGCAGAAAATGGTATAACGGGAGTAGGATTCGTTATGAGTAGGAAGATGGGGCAGAGAGTGAATAGCTCAGTGATAGGGATGTCGTCAAAAGACTCTACAGCAAACCTACGACGACTACGACTGTTCGGGTATACATGTCGACTTCAGAAGCTGAAGATAAGTAAGTAGAAAACATGTTGTGTTGTTGTGGTCTTCAGTCCTGAGACTGGTTTTATGCAGCTATACATGCTACTCTATCCTGTGCAAGCTTCTTCATCTCCCAGTACCCACTGCAACCTACATCCTTCTGAATCTGCTTGGTGTATTCATCTCTTGGTCTCCCCCTCCACGGTGCCCTCCAATACAGAACTGGTGATCTCTTGATGCCTCAGAACATGTCCTACCAACTGATCCCTTCTTCTAGTCAAGTTGTGCCACAAACTTCTCTTCTCCCCAATCCCATTCAACACCTCCTCATTAGTTATGTGATCCACCCATCTAATCTTCATCTAATCTGTAGCACCACATTTTGAAAGTTTCTATTCCCTTCTTGAATAAACCATTTATCGTCCATGTTTCACTTCCATACATGGCTACACTCCATACAAATACTTTCAGGAACGACTTCCGGGCACTTAAATCTATACTCAATGTTAAAAAATTTCTCTTCTTCAGAAATGCTTTCCTCCCCATTGCCAGACTACATTCTTTATCCTCTCTACTTCGACCATCATCCGTTATTTTGCTCCCCAAACACCAAAACACCTTTACTACATCAAGTGTCTCATTTCCTAATCTAATACCCTCAGAATCACCCGACATAATTCGATTACATTCCATTATCCTCATTTTGCTTTTGTTGATGTTCATTTTATATCCTCCTTTCAAGACACTATCCATTCCGTTCAAAATGGTTCAAATGGCTCTGAGCACTATGGGACTTAACTACTGTGGTCATCAGTCCCCTAGAACTTAGAACTACTTAAACCTAACTAACCTAAGAACACCACACACATCCATGCCCGAGGCAGGATTCGAACCTGCGACCGTAGCGGTCGCGCGGTTTCAGACTGTAACTCCCAGAAACGCTCGGCCACCCTGGCCGGCCCATTCCGTTCAACTGTTCTTCTAAGTCCTTTCCTGTCTCTGACAGGATTACAATGTCATCAGCGAAACTCAAAGTTTTTATTACATGTACATGGATTTGAATACCTACTTCGAATTTTTCTTTTGTTTCCTTCGCTGCTTCCTCAATGTACAGATTGAATAACATCGGGGAGAGCTTACAACCCTGTCTCACTCCCTTTCTAACCACTGCTTCCCTTTCATGCCCCTCAACTCTTGTAACTGCCATTTGGCATCTCTACAAATTGTAAATAGCCTTTCGCTCCCTATATTTTACCCCTGCCACCTTCAGAATTTGAAAGAGAGTATTCCAGTCAATATTGTCAAAAGCTTTCTCTGAGTCTAAAAATACTAGAAACGTAGGTTGGCTTTCCTTAATGTAGCTTCTAAGATAAGTCGTAGGGTCTGTATTGGCTCAAGTGTTCCAATATTTCTATGGAATCCAAACTGATCTTCCCCGAGGTCGGCTTCTACTAGTTTTTCCATTCGTCTGTAAAGAATTTGCGTTAGTATTTTGCAGCCGTTACTTATGAAACTGATAGTTCGGCAATTTTCACGTTTGTCAAGACTTGCTTTCCTTGGGATTGGAATTATTATATTCTTGGAGTCTGAGGGTATTTCGCCTGTCTCATACATCTTGCTCACCAGATGGTAGAGTTTTGTCAGGACTGGCTCTCCCAAGGTTGTCAGTAGTTCTAATGGAATGTTGTCTACTGCCGGGGCCTTGTTCCGACTCTGGTCTTTCAGTGCTCTGTCAAACTCTTCACGCAGTATCATATCTCCCATTTCATCTTCATCTACATCCTCTTCCATTTCCACAATATTGTCCTCTAGTACATCGCCCTTGTATAGACCCTCTATATACTCCTTCCACCTTCCTGCTTTCCCTTCTTTGCTTAGAATTGGGTTTCCATCTGAGCTCTTGATATTCATACAAGCGGTTCTCTTTCTTCCAAAGGTCTCTTTAATTTTCCCGTAGGCAGTGTCTATCTTACCCCTAGTGAGATAAGCCTCTACATCCTTACATTTATCCTCTAGCCATCCCTGCTAAGCCATTTTGCATTTCCTGTCGATCTCATTTTTGAGACTTTCGTATTCCTTTTTGCCTGCTTCAATAACTGCATTTTTATATTTTCTCCTTTCATCAATTAAATGCGATATTTCTTCTGTTACACAAGAATTTTTACTAGCCCTCGTCTTTTTACCTACTTGATCCTCTGCTGCCTTCACTACTTCATCTCTCAAAGCTACCAAGTCATCTTCTACTGTATTTCTTTCCCCCATTCCTGTCATTTGTTCCTTTACGCTCTCTCTGAAACTCTGTACAACCTCTGGTTTAGCCAGTTTATCCAGGTCTCATCTCCTTAAATTTTGCAGTTTCTTCAGTCTTAATCTACAGTTCATAACCAATAGATTGTGGTCAGAGTCCACATCTGCCCCTGGAAATGTCTTAGTATTTAAAACCTGGTTCCCAAATCTCTGTCTTACCATTATATAATCTATGTGAAATCTGTCAAGAATCTCTAGGCTTGTTCCATGTATACAATCTTCTTATGATTCTTGTATCAAGTGTTAGCTATGATTAAGTTGTGCTCTGTGCAAAATCCTACCAGGCGGCTTCCTCTTTCATTTCTTATCCCCAATCCATATTCACCTACTACGTTTTCTTCTCTCCCTTTCCTACTACCGAATTCCATTCACTCATGACTACAAAATTTTCGTCTCCATTCACTATCTGAATAATTTCTTTTATTTCGTCATACATTTCTTCAATTTCTTCGTCATCTGCAGAGCTAATTGGCAAATAAACTTGTACTACTGTAGTAGGCGTGGGCTTCGTGTCTATCTTGGCCACAATAATGCGTTCACTATACTGTTTGTAGTAGCTTACCCGCATTCCTATTTTTTATTCATTATTAAACCTACTCCTGCATTACCCCTATTTGACTTTCTATTTATAACCCTGTATTCGCCTGACAAAAAGTCTTGTTCCTCCTGCCACCGAACGTCTCTAATTCCCGCTATATCTAACTTTAACCTATCCATTTCCCTTTTTAAATTTTCTAACCTACATGCCCGATTAAGGGATTTGACATTCCACGCTACGATTCTTAGAACGCCAGTTTTCTTTCTCCTGATAACGACGTCCTCTTGAGTAGTCCCCGCCCGGAGATCCGAATGGGGGACTATTTTACTTCCGGAATATTCTACCCAAGAGGACGCCATCATCATTAACCATACAGTAAAGCTGAATGTCCCCGGCAAAAATTACGGCTGCAGTTTCCCCTTGCTTTCAATCGTTCGCAGTACCAGCACAGCAAGGCTGTTTTGGTTAGTGTTACAAGGCCAGATCAGTCAATTATCCAGACTATTGCCCCTGCAAATTTGTCCATGTAGAATTTTGCACAGAGCACAACTTAATCATAGCAAACACTTGGTTCCCCTGCAACTACTGAAAAGGCTGCTGCCCCTCTTCAGGAACCACCCGTTTGTCTGGCCTCTCAACAGATACCCCTCCGTTGTAGTTGCACCTGCGGTACGGCTATCTGTATCGCTGAGGCACGCAAGCCTCCCCACCAACGGCCAGGTACATGGATCATGGGGGGAGGGGGGGGGAGGGTAGAAACCATATATGGAGATATTGTAGGGGAAGTTAAGTACGTAAAGGGAGATGCAAATCTAAGAGTCATGGAGGGCTTGAAACCTGTTGAAGACCTAGAAGAAAGGGATACCTGAGAGTATGAGCTTCGTACTAGGAATGAGAGTGGAGCAAGACTAATTGAGTTGTGCAATAAATTTCAGCTAGCAATAGCGAATCACATGAAGCAAAGTTGTAAAATCCCGGCAAATAGAGGAAGACTTCAGTAAGGTTACATCGGAAGATTTCAGTTGCATTACATCACAGTCAGGCAGGGAGTCCGAAATCAGGTACTGGATTGTAAGGGGGTACCTTGGAGAAGATACACTCAGACAACTATTTAGTGGTGAGGAGGGTAAAGTTTAAGAAGATAATCAGGAAGAATCAATGCGCAAAGAAGTGGGTTACGAATGTGCTGAGGAATGATAAGATATGCTTGAAGTTCTCAAACGCTACAGATACTTCGATGACGAATAGCTTAGTAGTTAGTTCAGTTGGCAAGGAAAGGACAGCCCTAAAAAGGACCGCCACAGAAGTTGGAGGGAAAAACGTATATACAGGGAAGGTAACGGTGGAGGGCCCACGGATAAAAGAAGAATTGTTCAGTTGATAGATGAAAGAGGGAAGTGCAAATATTTTTGGGAATGTTCAGGAATACAGAAATAGAAGTCACTTCATAAAAAAATAAATAGAAAGTTCAGGGAAGCTAAGATGAAATGGCTGCAGGACATACGAGAAGAAATCGAAAAAGAAATGATTGTAGGAAGAACTGTCTCAGCGAATAGGAAGGTCTAATTAATTTTCTTTGAAATTAAATGTACGGCTGGTAGCATTATCAGAGGAATCGACCTTCCAGTGTTAAATGCAGAGAACAGAGGGAATTGGTGAAAAGGTACCCTGAAGGCTTCTCTGAGGGGGAAGAAGTAACAATAGTGGTTATAAAGAAGATGGGGATCCAGTATTATGATCAGAATTTAAAGGCGCTTTGGAGGACTAAAAATCGAATAAAGCAGAAAGAATACATAACATTACATCAAAATTTCAAAGTAATCCGAGGAAAATGGCAACAAATGGCTATTAACGCTTGTGTATAAAATGTATGAGCCTGGCGAATACCATCTGACTTACCGAAAAATGTCATACAAACAATTTCGAAGTCTGCTAGAGCTGCCAATTGCGAGAATTATCGTGCACCCGGATTAATGTGTCATGGATCCTGGTTGTTGACAAGAATAATGTGCAGAAGCATGAATAAGAGAATTGAGGATGTGTTGGATGATGATCAGTTTGGCCTTACCAATGATAAAGCGAAACGAATTCTGACTTAGCGGCTGATAACGGAAGCAAGACTAAAGAATAACCAAGACATGTTCATAGGATCTGTCGAGCTGGAGAAAGTGTTTGACGGTGTAATATGTTGCTAGATGTTCGAAATTCTCAGGACAATAGGGATAAACATTTGGGAGACAGGGGCAGTATGTAACATGTACAAGATCCAAGAGGGTATATTACGATTGGAGGGACAAGAATGAAGCGCTCCGTTTAAAACGGGAGTGACAAAGGCATGCAGTCTCGCCCCTCCTGCTCAGTCTACACATCGAAGAAGGAATGATGGAAATAAAAGAATGATCCAAGAGTGGAATAAAAAATTCAAGGTGAAAGAAAACAATAGACTGGCTGGGTGAGATCAAGATATGTGAACACAAAATAAGCAGTCTTGCATATTGCGGATGACTCAGTTGTGATGGCAGATTCGATTGAAAGTTTGCAAAGTAATATTTCAGAGCTAGATCAGAAATGTAAGGACTATGGTATGAAGATTAGCATCTCCAAAACGAAAGTAATGTCAGTGGGAAAGAAATATAAACGGATTGAGTGCCAAATAGGAGGAACAAAGTTAGAACAGGTGGACAGTTTCAAGTACTTAGGGTGCATATTCTCACAGGATGGCAACATAGTGAAAGAACTGGAAGCGGGGTATAGCAAAGCTAATGCAGTTAGCGCTCAGCTACGATCTACTCTCTTCTGCAAGAAGGAAATCAGTACCCAGACTAAATTATCTGTGCACCGTTCAATCTTTCGATCAACTTTGTTGTATGGGAGCGAAAGCTGGGTGGATTCAGGTTACCTTATCAACAAGGTTGAGGTTACGGATATGAAAGTAGCTAGGATGATTGCAGGTACTAGTAGATGGGAACAATGGCAGGAGGGTGTCCACAATGAGGAAATCAAAGAAAAACTGGGAATGAACTCTATAGATGCAGCAGTCAGGATGAACAGGCTTAGATGGTGGGGTCATGTTACACGCATGGGAGAAGCAAGGTTACCCAAGAGACTCATGGGTTCAGCAGTAGAGGGTAGGAGGAGTCGGGTCAGACCAAGGAGAAGGTACCTGGATTCGGCTAAGAAAGATTTTGAAGTAATAGGTTTAACATCAGAAGAGGCACCAATGTTAGCACTGAATAGGGGATCATGGAGGAGTTTTATAAGGGGGCTATGCTCCAGACTGAACGCTAAAAGGCATAATCAGTCTTAAATGATGATGATGATGATGAAGGATTTCAATGATAAGAACCGGCCACGACACTGCTATCTTCAGTAAATGTGAAGACGAATTACAGGGTCTTTTGAACGGAATGAACAGTCTAATGAGTACAGATTACGATTGAGAGTAAATCGAAGAAAGATAGAAGTACTGAGAAGGAACAGAAGTGGGAGCAACGAGAAACTGAACATCTCGGTTGTTAGGCACGAAGTACATGGATTTAAGGAAATTTGCCACCTAGGCAGCAAAATAATCTCTGACGGCCAGAGCAAGCAAGATATCAAAAGGAGACTAGCATTGTCAAAAAGAGAAGTCTACTAGTATGAAACATAGGTCTTAATTTGAGGAAGAAATTTCGAGATTGTACGTTTGGTGCACAGCATTGTAAGGTAGTGAAACATGGACTGTGGAAGAAAGTTAAACAGAAGAGAATCGAAGCGTTTGAGATGTGGTGCTACAGAGGAATGTTGAAGATCAAGTGGCCCTAAGGTCTGAGGGGATTCTCCGTATGATCAGAGAGTGAAGGAATATACAGATAGACAACGAGAATGAACAAGATGATAGGACACGTCTTAAGACACCAGGAAATAACTTCCATTCTAATAGATGAAGCTGTAGAGGGTAAAACTGTAGAGGAAGACAGAGACTGGAATACATCCAGCAAATAAGTGAGGACATATATTTTCAGAGCTATTTATTTATATATTTACCGTCTGGAGAACCAATAGGGATCATGAGCTATATGTAATCCACGCCTTCAATGGGGTGGTCACAAACGGACTGTAAGGGTGTTGCAGGTGAGTTTGGCTGAAAACTTATTGTTAAGAAAAGATTCGATTCATTGTGTCATTTCCCTGTTTTTTAGCATTGCAGCTGACCAGTGAGGCCGTTGGGCGCTCATACTGAAGTATATGCACGATAAAATGCGGTAATGTGTGTAGTCATCTATAAGTCGGTGAGTTATCATTTATACAAATGCTCACTAGCAATGAAGCTATGCCTCTTTCGGAAATGATAAACTAGAGATAGGCGAGCAAGACGGAGGTTAAGAACTGTAGAGGAATATATATATATATATATATATATATATATATATATATATATATATATATATATATATATAGAGAGAGAGAGAGAGAGAGAGAGAGAGATAGTTACTTTTACTGATTTTGAGGGAACCAATCGAAGAACACGTTTGGCGACACCGTCTCTGGCAGCTGCTTGAATTTGCGCGCACGACGAGCTCATTAGCTACCTTCAGTGCCAAATAACTCGTAAACGGTGTAGCATACTGAATTTTCTTAGTATCAATTGTATCTCAGCACAGCCTCCCCAGCAACGCCTGTACATGTTTTTCAGACTTTTTCAGACCGCCCCCTAAAATATCTTAGTACTGGACAGTAATTCGAACTCCCCACAAAGAAAACAATCATGTGGATACTCTTCGCTTTCTACTATCATCCTTTACGGAACTGGAATGGAAATGTCCAACAAAGCAAATACGAATACATTTAAAAAACGACGCAATACAATATTCTTGCTTGTCAGAATTTATCACTGGTGCGGGGACTTGGAGCAATGTTTACGTCACTTGCTGAGAATGTAAATCGTGAGAGAACCCCCTCCATTAGATTATTTACCAGATTGTATCAATAATACAACCGAATGCGGTTCACTTTCTAAATTCCATTAGTTTGACAACAACGAACGTGCGTCCCGTTGCATGACTTTACCGTCCTTCATTTCAGTATTTCTAACATTTCTTCAAACTATGGGGGCTGCAGGTTTCGTTTGGTCAGCAGTAACCCGCATAGACATTCATAAAACGATGAGAAGTGATACACTAATGTGAAGAGTGAAGGGATAGCGATACACCCACATACAGATGGCGGTAATATCGAGTACACAAGGTTTCAAAGGCCAGTGCATGGTCCTAGCTCTCATTTGTATTCGGGTGATTCACATTAAAAGGTTTTGCGACAGTATTACGGCCGCACGACAGGAATTAACAGGTGGAACGTTGAAGGGTGGTTGGAGGCAGATACCTGGGTTATTCCACTTCGGAAATCGTTAGAGAATCAATATTCCGAGATCCACAGTATCAAGTGCATGTCGAAGTTACCAAATTTTAGGCATTACCTTTCACCACATGCTTCGGAGTGGCCGACAGCAATCAGTTGACGACCGAGAACAGCCGCATTTGGGTAGTCACTGCTAACAGACAAGCGACGCTGCGTGATATAAGACAAAAATCAGTGTGGGACGTACAACGAACGTATTCCTTAGGAAAATGTGTCGAAATTTGGCGTTAGTGGACTCTGGAAACAGGCGACGTACATGAGTGCCTCTGCTACCAGCACGTTATCACCTGTAGCGACTCTCACGGGCTTGTGACCATATCTATTTTATCCTAGACATCAGGAAAACCGTGGCCTGGTGAGATGAATCGCTGTTTCAGTTGGTAAGAGCTGATGGTAGGGTTCATGTGTGGCACAGAACCCAAGGATCCAAGTTGTTAACAAGTCACTGTGGAAGCTGGTGCTAACTGCATGATGCTATGAAATGTGTTTATATGGAATGAATTTACACGGGACAGACTGGGCCATCTGATCCAACTGAACCGATCAGTAATTAGAAATATTTGTGTTCGACAAGCTGTAGACCATTTGCAGCATTTCACAGGCTTCATGTGCCTTTACATGTCACCGGACCACAAGTGTTCGGGATTTGTTTGTTGAACATTGTGGACAATTCGAGCTAACGGTTTGACCAACCAGGTCGCCCTAAAGGAATCCTTATGAACATATATGGGACATAACAGAGAAGTCAGTTCGTGCCCAGCCAATACTTTCACGATTATGAATTCCTATAGAGGCCGCACGGCTCAGTTTTTGTACACGAGACTCCAGCGACTCGTTGAGTCCATGCCGCGTCGAGTTTCTGCTCTACGCCGTGAGGAAGGAGGTCCGATACGATCTTAGAAAGCATCTCACAACATTGGTCACCTCAGTATAAAGCTTTCAGAACGCTGTTCTTCGGCTGCCACAAGTCGTCAATTTCTTCTTTGTTGTCAGAGAATAACAAACTATAGAGATTCTCCATAAGATGAAACAAGAATTAAAGCGTCATATTTCGAAGAACAAGTATTGTTATAGGTTTAGTTGTAGGTCTGCCTGTGGATATATTTTATTTACGGGAATTAATTCAGCTTTTTGAAAGGTCTTGTATGTTCTGCTGTCAGACTATCCGAAGGCACGACGGTTCAGCAGTCTGATGTGCGTCCTAGCAGTTTATACATCGCAGAAAAGTCACATGAATGCGTTATCACCAGGGCACTGATTGCAGACCTGAGTGAGCCGTAAAGATATACATATTGTTAAGAGAATATATAGGATACCAAGACTTCTGGATCCAAGCATGTTATAAGATTGATTGGTATGAACGGGATTTGCAGCCACTTTAATTTTGTTGAAAGACTTCTTTTTTCCTGTTTAGGATGTTATTTCGTTTTCTCCGTACCTAAATGTGGCATGGATCCAAAAGTGACAAAATGGACAGTTCCTTAGAACTGGATTCTTGGGTACGGAAAATATTTGGGAGTTCCTTAAGAAAACGAATTTGTTGGTGGTGAGGTACAGGACTCTATTCACCAAAGGCTAATACAGTTCTCGAAAACAAAAGTTAATATTATACACTCGTAGTCTTACGGTACCGTTCTCGCCTCTCGCGGACGGTGTCTCGCTTTCGATTCCGGCGGGGTCAAGGATCTTCCCTGCCTCAAGATGACGGAGTGTTGTTGTGTCGTCTTCATCGTCATCATTCATCCTCATTACGGTTGGAGGAACGCAATGGCAAACCTGCTCCGCAAGGACCTTGCCTAGTATGGCGGTGCAGGTTTCCCGCTACGTCCCCTGCGCTCATCGGTGTATGGTACGTCATCATCATCACTCTTGCCTTGCTACATGCAAGTATTGTAATGCAATTACATGAAAGCAAAATATAACAATACCGTTTGTGCATAACATCAAGTCATAAGGACCAATACAAATAAAGGCAATAATTCAGAGCCGGCCGGTGTGGTCGAGCGGTTCTAGGAGCTTTAGTCTGGAACCGCATGACCGCTACAGTCGCAGGTTCGAATCCTGTCTTGGGCTTAGATATGTGTGATGTCCTTAGGTTAGTTAGGTTTAAGTATTTCTAAGTTCTAGGGGACTGATGATCTCAGATGTTAAATCCCATAGTGCTCAGAACCATTTCAACCGTTTTTGAATACCTCAGAAACTAGAAAGATTTAGCCTACAAACCCACTTTAACGTGGTTCCATTAAAAAAAAATTACAAGAAACAAATGATGCTGTTATAAATCCCAAGAAGATTTACAAAAATGACATACATGGTACCTATTTCAGATAAAATAAAGAAATTATTTAAGAATACAAGCGCGTCAATAGCATTTAAAACTAACAACAGATGAAACTGAAACACACAATTGGGGACTCAAATATATACCAAAAGTCAAGCGCTTACAAAATAATATGTAATGACTGTGAGAAACAGTATATTGGCCAAAGTTGTCGTATCTTCCTAAAACGTTTTAAAGAATATACTACTGGTACTGCATGTACCAAATCAATATTTGGTCAACATCTTGATGGATACAATCATTCTTAGGGTTGCATTTCTAACAATTTGAAAATATTACATACTGTGCTAAAGGACCACTGCTAAATAATTTAGAAGAAATTAAAATCTTTTCACAAAAGTAATCCATTACCTGTTTTAAACGAACGGTTTCAATTCAAAGACAAACATTTGTTTGAGCTTTTCAATGATCTGCTTTAGAATGTTTACTCTTGTGTCCATTGTTTTTTTAAAATTTTTATGACTTTTAGGAAATATTTTATCTTTACATTGTAGTATTATTTCACCAACTATTATTTTATGACTATCTGTTTTAGAGTTTTTGCCTATATGATTTTAGACTACATATTGCTAATTCACTTCATTTTATTTTTGACACTATGGCTGATAGTATTATCAAATTAAATTCCTTCTATTTCCAATTATTTTTATTTGTTTATAAGACTGGCATATAACTTAGGGAATAACAATGCCTATTAAAAATTGTCACATTTAATTTACATACCAACTTCATAGACAATATTTCATATATATGGACAACTACTTCGTATCGTATTTTTGCAGCATGTAGTATAAATGTCAGCTAAAGATTATTGCAGCCTACTCATTGAAAATCGTATCAATAAAGACATGTTGCTGCTCAATATTACATCGTCTGACGTGACAGTCTTCGCCATTCCGATTTCGCAACTTCGTTAGAAAGAAGCCTGCTGCCATATCTTTGCACTGGCATTTGTCCCCACTATGGCAACCTCTAGTTCGTCTATCGACTTTACAACAACTTCAGTGGAAAGAAGCCTGCTGCCTCATCTTTAGAACGGCGTCCAACTTCACCATGGCAACCAGTAGTTCCAAATGGTTCACTGACAGGCCTTGAGAGGGCAACCCATGTACTGCCAAACCGAAGTTCATTTATTCTACATATTTAAATATCTTTAACTCTACTTAATTGACAATAGCTGTTTAATAAGCTAAGTTTAGCGTGTATTTATTTTTTATTCTTGACATTGTTCTTCTAACTAATAAATTTTAAATTGTTATTCGACTTATAACTCATTGTTTAGTAATGACATCATGCTGTCAGAAGTGGGCGGAGCAAGTGCACTGGTTTCTCCAGTAGTGATTGTCCAACGGAAAGATGTTCCTACTCAATGGTAATTCATCGTTTTATAGTTTCCTGTATTTTCTTTCATGTAAGTAGCCCTCTAATTAAAGCTTTGTATACAACTTGTAGGTCTGAAGATGACCACAGTAGTGGTCGAAACCGGTCACCTTGATAAATAAATCATGATCAAAACTGTTTTTAATAGTAAATATCCGTAAGACATTGATCACTGCCACTCCCATAATGTATTCAATAGGAAATAATAATTCGTTCATCCACTTTCACGAAGATCTTGCTTCGTTCTTTCGAGGTTGCATAATTTCTTCACTTTGTCTATGACTTAGGCGCCGATTTTGGTGTTGTGGTTCTACTGAGCTCATTTCGCCTGCTTGTCAATAAGTTAGTCTATACTGCGTTTACGCTCAATACATATTCTCTCAGTAGACCTTACTGTTCAACATGAACCATAATACTTATCAAATGGGCGCATTACGATGACGTTTGTTGGAGTTCAGTCAGTGGAATTCTACTTTTGCTAATTGTTGATAATGTTTGGAAAATGAGCTAGCAACTGCTATGTTTAGGACGTACTGACAGCTAGTAGACCACCGTGCCTTTAAACTCACGTCTCGTCTACTCATTCGGGAGCTGTGAACGCAGCGCAAACTATTTTAACTTTGCCGTTACTTAAACGCCTTTGTTCTCAGGCTCCGGAGCTCCTACGCTGCTGCATCGTCTGCCTTTCCGAGTCGAACGACACACTAGGTAGTGATCGTAACTCACGCCGGCCCATTGGCCAAGAGCAGGGACGAGTTTGGCCGACCTTTCCGGCAGATGGATGCGGCCATTGCTGCGCAGCGAAGACAGGCACGATCGGAGTAACATGAATTGGCCTTCCGCCAACAGGGCCCTCCATCACCTTGACTGCCTCCTTTAGCCAGTTATCCGAACCCTCCGGCGGAAAAGGACAAGCCGGTCAACGAGTAGTCAAGAAAGCGTACACCACCATGTGGGCTCTTAAAATGTAGCCTAAAAGCAATTCTTAACCTTATTTGACATTTAATGGATAGTCAGTTCACAAATGTAGCGAAATTCAAGTCAGTTATACACCAAGGAAATTTCTTTGCAGAACAAACAAAGAAACTGTTCATAGTTGCCAGAATGAGATTTTCACTCTGCAGCGGAGTGTGCGCTGATATGAAACTTTCTGGCAGGTTAAAACTGTGACCCGGACCGAGACTCGAACTCGGGACCTTTGCCTTTCGCGGGCAAGTGCTCTCGGTCCGGCACACAGTTTTAATCTGCCAGAAAGTGTTCACAGTTGGTTATTTGCACGTCGGGCTATGGGATCTCAAATCATCGACACTGACGGATGATCCAAAATATAATGAACACTTCCGCTGCGATACTGAATGTGACACTGTGATGTTGGTATGACGCGGTATGAAAAGTATGTAAGCGGATCGGAGATGAGTCATTAATCTAACTACAATACAGACCACAGTTAAGAAAATCAACTAACATAAGCGACTTTGACAAACAGCAGAATGTTATGGCTCAGCGCCAGGGAACGAGCACCAAGGAAAAAATAGAAGTGGTCGGCTCTTCGTGTGCTACTGATATGAGCATCTGTGGAAAGTGAAACCAAGAGTAGGCTAGAAGGTGTTGTACGTCCAATCGTCATCCCTGATCGTGAATGCCGGAGGCTTACCGTCTATGTAAAGCAATATAGGCGGGCGACGTAGTATTCATATGCAACGCTGGTGCTGGCACATGAATTTCGATGTACATCTTTCAGGGCACGTTTCTGAACATTGGTGTCGACAGCAGACTACCCCTAGGTGTGTCATTGCTGACCAAAATACGTTTTCAATTACGATTACACCGGACACTGGCTAATTGTTTTTGGATCGTGGAAAATGGAAACAAGCTGTGTCGAATGAATCAGTTTATTTTTTATTTTTTTATTTTGTAGCATCAGGTCGATAGTCGTTTCCAGACACGCAATAACCCAGTCGGTCCGCTGCTCTAAAGGTGCAGGTGAACACAGACACTGCCGGAGTGCGGGCAGTAGTACAGTAAAGGAGACTTGAAGCTGGGTTTCCATGGGTCTTATGGTAGTAATCGAAGTTAATATGACAGCTGCGCATTGCAGGAAAATTACTGACGAGCTCCTGCATCCTTTTGTGTGAAATATACTGATTACGTAACAGACAGGTTTGGAAATAAATTGGCCTTTAATAACATCGTGGCTGCACACCAACGTCCTCCAACCTGTCACTAACGTCCTCAGTTATTTCCTTTTTTTGTCAGTTCCACGTATTCCTTTCCTCACAGAATCTGCGGAGAACCTCCTCATTTCTTACCTTATCACTCCACCCGATCTAAATATTCATGGGGGTGTCTGTTCTATATCGTGTCTCCCTACCACTTTCACGCAACGACGCTCTGAGCGTGTTTTTTAGGGAATTAACTAGTTTGAAACTGCGACCTGTTGCTGGTAAGGAGACGCCAGACCACACATGACATGTAGAATTCAGAAGGGTTCAGTGAGACTAGCGATGATATAACTAAATACTTAATGATCTCAGCGTCAGCTCCACTCCACTCACTGTAAAAGAATGTTAGTACTAACTAAATTTAGTGGAAGGGGTTCAAGGCTTTCCTATTTTTAGTTAGCTGGTAAAATAACGCCGAAAAAGCAGTTAAGTTTACCACTGGAAATTTTATTCTACTCGCGAAACATTGTTTATAAATTGCACTATTGATAAAAGGAGATGTTTCAATACAGGATGGTAAAAACCAACTGCGTTCAACAAAAATGTGAACGAATATTCCCTGAATGGGTTTCCAAGTTCTCCAATCGATCGAAGGATGACCTATGCCATATCACATCTATAATCTAGGTTTAATTTAAGTTTCACAAAAGAGAAAACTATCAAAATGGTCTACAGTGACCCTCAATTATCTTTAATTATTTATCTAACTTGTAGTAAATTACAGTGGCTGATGTGGCTTCTCAATAACTATATAAAAGAAAACTCATCGCGTTTCAGATCTGTTCTTCAAGTGGCAAATGTGAACACCATCAGTTTTCAAAACATCCAGGGGTGTACAGCCGGTCTATAGTGTCCAACGGGCACAATATTTCGGCGATCAAACATGACGCCATCATCAGGTGAACTGACGGACTGAGCTCCTGTGAACGCACCGGCCCGGAGATCCGTACGCTATGGCTGCTCAGAGGGAACTGGGTTCGGTCGCTGCGGCGGCCGATTTAAATACCCTCCTCCCGCGGCGCGCTGCCTCCGCCGCCCGCGCCCCGCGCCAGGGCAGCGTGGTGGAACAGATTGCGACGGCGTCTGAGATGACGTCGGTGTGATGGCTCTGTCCCCCGTGGTCGTCAGAACTTTGCGTTTGCTCGATTTACTCTTGATTAACCCAATCGCTGGTTCCCAAGCCTTGCTAAGATTGTAGCCACAGTCACGGTTTATGAGGTAGTCATTGGTGCGAATTTCGATGGCCTCTCTGACAACGCTGTCCCAGTATCTCGACGTCTGTACCAGAATCCTCGTGCGGTCATACTCCAAAGCGTGATTTTCCGACAAACAATGTTCAGCGAGTGCCGACTTGCTCGGATACATCAGTCGAGTGTGCCTATGGTGTTCACGGCATCGATCCTCGACGGTACGCATCGTCTGACCAATATACGACTTGCCACATTGACACGGAATCTGGTACACGCCGGCCTCCCTCAAACCGAGGTCATCTCTGGCGCTCCCAACCAGTGCACGAGTTTTATTCGGAGGACAAAACACAGTTCCGACCCGGTGTTTCTTCAGAATGCGGGCGATTTTCCCCGAGAGTGTGCCTGTGTATGGAATAAACGCAGTGCCTACCTCCTCCCTCGTGACTTCGTCCATCTCAACAGGTTGTGATGCAGTGGTTGGGCGGAGAGCACGTTGGATCTGCCACTCTGAGTACCCATTTTTTCGAAATACAGTTCTCAGATGTTCCAATTCCTGGGGTAGACTCTCTGTGTCAGAGATAGTCCGCGCCCTATGTACAAGAGTTTTAAGTACCCCATTCCTCTGTGAAGGGTGGTGGCAGCTGTCTGCGTGCAAATACAGATCAGTGTGTGTTGTCTTTCGATACACCCCATGACCTAGGGTGCCGTCAGCCCTTCTCCTGACCAAGACGTCAAGGAAAGGTAATTTACCCTCCGTTTCAGTCTCCATAGTGAATTTGATGTTGGGGTGTATGGAGTTTAGATGTGTAAGGAAGTCAAGGAGTTTATCCATACCATGTGGCCAGATGACGAACGTTTCGTCCACGTAACGGAAGAAGCAAGTAGGTTTCCATTCGGATGACGACAGGACTTCCTCCTCGAAGTTTTTCCATGTACAAATTCGCTACCACAGGTGTGAGTGGGCTACCCATGGCGACTCCTTCCGTTTGTTCGTAGTATTCTCCATTAAAAAGAAAATACGTGGAAGTCAAGACATGCCTAAAAAGTTCAGTGGTATTCTCGTCAAACCTCTGACCAATCAACTCTAGCGACTCTCGCAGGGGTACCCTCGTAAACAAGGAAACGACGTCAAAACTCACCATGATATCTGACTCATCAAACCTCAAGCTATCAAGGCGTTTAACAAAATCCACGGAATTACGGATGTGATGAGGGCATTTACCCACATAAGGACTTAATATTCCCGTCAGGTATTTGGCCAACAAATATGTAGGTGCCCTGATGTTGCTGACAATGGGGCGTAATGGTACCCCCTCTTTGTGAACCATCGGGAGTCCATATAGTCTAGGCGGTACCGGACCTTGGGGTAACAATTTCTTAGCGTCAGCTTCCGGTAAATCTGCGTCCTTGAGAAGAACCCTCGTCTTGTTCTCCACCTTCTTTGTAGGGTCAACGCTGATCTTCCGGTAGGAATCGTCATTTAGCAGGCTCTGCATCTTATCAGTGTAGTACTTATGGGAGACAACAACTGTAGCATTGCCTTTGTCAGCCGGTAAGACAACAATTTCAGAGCGTTCCCTGAGATCACGAATGATCGCCCTCTCTTTACTGCTGATATTTGACTTCATCGGCTTGGATTTCGTCAACGCACGACAAGTTTCACGACGTATTTCCTCTGCTGATTCTGGCGGAAGTCGAGCTGCAACCTATTCAAAAGCACTAACAATTTCTGCGACCGGAGTGAACTTGGGGGTGGGAGCGAAGTTGAGACCTATCTGCAAAACCGAGACCGCAACATCACTCAACACCATGCCACTCAAATTGATGACAGTCTTGCACGGAACCTGCAGAGATGGTTTGTCAAGGAGACTTGAGAACTAAGCTGTTTGACGTCCCGTAGCCTTCTTTTGGGCTGAATCAGCTGACACCCAGGTGACACCATCAATACAATCCCAGGAAAAAGAAGTGAACTTAGTAGCCAGTTGCAAATGTAATTTGAGTAATTCCTGTGAGATAAACTCAAGGCTCCGGCGGGTGAATTGCACTCTCTCACGTACCAATGCGAGGCTGGCTCGTTTCTTGATTCTCTTAGCTCGCATTGGTACGTGAGAGAGTGCAATTCACCCGCCGGAGCCTTGAGTTTATCTCACAGGAATTACTCAAATTACATTTGCAACTGGCTACTAAGTTCACTTCTTTTTCCTGGGATTGCATTGATGGTGTCACCTGGGTGTCAGCTGATTCAGCCCATAAGAAGGCTACGGGACGTCAAACAGCTTAGTTCTCACGTCTCCTTGACAAACCATCTCTGCAGGTCCGTGCATGACTGTCATCAATTTAAGTGGCATGGTGTTGAGTGATGATGCGGTCTCGGTTTTGCAGATAGGTCTCAACTTCGCTCCCACCCCCAAGTTCACTCCGGTCGCAGAAATTGTTAGTGCTGTTGAATAGGTTGCAGCTCGACTTCCGCCAGAATCAGCCGAGGAAATACGTCGTGAAACTTGTCGTGCGTTGACGAAATCCAAGCCGATGAAGTCAAATATCAGCAGTAAAGAGAGGGCGGTCATTCGTGATCTGAGGGAACTCTCTGAAATTGATGTCTTACCGGCTGACAAAGGCAATGCTACATTTGTTGTCTCCCATAAGGACTACACTGATAAGATGCAGAGCCTGCTAAATGACGATTCCTACCGGAAGATCAGCGTTGACCCTACAAAGAAGGTGGAGAACAAGATGAGGGTTCTTCTCAAGGACGCAGATTTACCGGAGGGTGCGCTAAGAAATTGTTACCCAAGGTCCGGTACCGCCTAGACTATATGGACTCCCGATGGTTCACAAAGAGGGGGTACCATTACGCCCCATTGTCAGCAACATCAGGGCACCTACATATTTGTTGGCCAAATACCTGGCGGGAATATTAAGTCCTTATGTGGGTAAATGCCCTCATCACATCCGTAATTCCGTGGATTTTGTTAAACGCCTTGATAGCTTGAGGTTTGATGAGTCAGATATCATGGTGAGTTTTGACGTCGTTTCCTTGTTTACGAGGGTACCCCTGCGAGAGTCGCTAGAGTTGATTGGTCAGAGGTTTGACGAGAATACCACTGAACTTTTTAGGCATGTCTTGACTTCCACGTATTTTCTTTTTAATGGAGAATACTACGAACAAACGGAAGGAGTCGCAATGGGTAGCCCACTCTCACCGGTGGTAGCGAATTTGTACATGGAGAACTTCGAGGAGGAAGCCCTGTCGTCATCCGAATGGAAACCTACTTGCTTCTTCCGTTACGTGGACGAAACGTTCGTCATCTGGCCACATGGTATGGACAAACTCCTTGACTTCCTTACACATCTAAACTCCATACACCCCAACATCAAATTCACTATGGAGACTGAAACGGAGGGTAAATTACCTTTCCTTGACGTCTTGGTCAGGAGAAGGGCTGACGGCACCCTAGGTCATGGGGTGTATCGAAAGACAACACACACTGATCTGTATTTGCACGCAGACAGCTGCCACCACCCTTCACAGAGGAATGGGGTACTTAAAACTCTTGTACATAGGACGCGCACTATCTCTGACACAGAGAGTCTACCCCAGGAATTGGAACATCTGAGAACTGTATTTCGAAAAAATGGGTACTCAGAGTGGCAGATCCAACGTGCTCTCCGCCCAACCACTGCATCACAACCTGTTGAGATGGATGAAGTCACGAGGGAGGAGGTAGGCACTGCATTTATTCCATACACAGGCACACTCTCGGGGAAAATCGCCCGCATTCTGAAGAAACACCGGGTCGGAACTGTGTTTTGTCCTCCGAATAAAACTCGTGCACTGGTTGGGAGCGCCAGAGATGACCTCGGTTTGAGGAAGGCCGGCGTGTACCAGATTCCGTGTCAATGTGGCAAGTCGTATATTGGTCAGACGATGCGTACCGTCGAGGATCGATGCCGTGAACACCATAGGCACACTCGACTGATGTATCCGAGCAAGTCGGCGCTCGCTGAACATTGTTTGTCGGAAAATCGCGCTATGGAATATGACCGCACGAGGAATCTGGTACAGACGTCGAGATACTGGGACAGCGTTGTTAGAGAGGCCATCGAAATTCGCACCAATGACGACCTCATAAACCGTGACTGTGGCTATAATCTTAGCAAGGCTTGGGAACCAGCGATTGGGTTAATCAAGAGTAAATCGTGCAAACGCAAAGTTCTGACGACCACGGTGGACAGAGCCATCACACCGACGTCATCTCAGACGCCGTCGCAATCTGTTTCACCACGCTACTGTGGCGCGGGGCGCGGGCGGCGGAGGCAGCGCGTCGCGGGCGGATGGTATTTAAATCGGCCGCCGCCGCGACCGAACCCAGTTCCCCCTGAGCACCCATAGCGTACGGATCTCCGGGCCGGCGTGTTCAACGGAGCACAGTCCGTCAGTTCACCTGATGATGGCGACGTGTTTGATCGCCGAAATATTGTGCCCGTTGGACACTATAGACCGGCAGTACACTCGTGTATTTTTTGATTATCAAATACGCCGGGAGAAACTCAAGAATCACATCATCAGTTTTAATTAACGATCGACACTAGTATTACGCAAAAAAAGGGGTGTAACAGATGAGTCTTGTGCAGTTCTGAGTGAAGCCTTATGCGCTCAAAAACGTGGCATCGCGTGCGTTCATTACCTTTTCGGTGTTTAGGCAGCGTCAGGGCGACAGCGGCCGGCGCACCAGCCTTCCAGCTTGCGTCTCGGAACTAACTCTCCTAACTTCTCCTTACAACAATTTACCGAAGTAGATTTTAAAAAGCTATCTGGCTGTGTTTTCATCTGACCAATCAGGGTCTCAATGTTAACCTTAAGCTGGGCCTACAAAGATTCTGTCTATCCCATGAGAAACGTTATACTTTTCGTGGTGGGGCAATGTTTTTAAAGTTTGCAACGTAACAGAGACGCTAAAAAGTCTCATGCTAAAACCTGCAGCTGGTGTGGTCCTTTTAGCGTTATCGTAAGATCCATACTGCTCTTCTGGCGGGCTCTATGTTTTAACATGGGCTGGGGAGTGGTCCTTGACGTACCTGAGACGCGAAACAGTCTCACGCTAAAACTTGTGGGTGGTAGTGGCCCTTTTTGTGTTATCGTAAGATCTATACTGTTTTTCTGGAGGGCTCTAGCTTTTAACATGGGCTGGGGGGTGGTCCTTGACGTAACAGGGAAGCGAAAAAGTATCACGCTAGAACGTGCGGGTGGTAGTCTTAGAGGTAGGCACCCGACGTGGGTGTCCAGTCCGTCCCTCATCGTAGGGCCTTCTAGCTTAACACCGTTCTACTCTTGGCTTCTGTTCTCGTTTCTCCCCTCGGAACTGCGTCGGTATCACGGTGGGAAGGTACGACATGCATTTAGGCATTCTTGTGTTAGTCTGTGGTATTCAGTTTGCTCACTCGTTACTTGTATTAATTTGGTTAATTTAATGTCACGACTTATTCGGAGCTATGTGACATACTACTGGATTTGCTTTTCATGTCAGGGTTTTCATGGAAGGTGTTGGATATGCCTGACATCTTACACCAATTTTCAACGCTGTTCTCTAGAATCATGAATCATACCCTCCACTTCTCTTTTACCCCGGTTTTCCCTAATCCATGTTTCACTACCATGTTCCAAACGGACATTTACAGAAATTTCTTCCTCAGATTGTGGCCTAGGTTTCATACTAGTACACATCTCTTAGCCAGGAGCGCTTTTTTACCAGTGCTGGTAATCTTCTTATGTCCACCTTGTTCTGTCCGACATAGTTTATTTTGATGCCTAGGTAGCAGAATTCCTTAATTTCGTGTACTTCCGTAATCCTCAATTCTGATATTAGGTTTCAAGCTGATCTCATTTCTATAGTTTTCCATTATTTTTTGTCTTTCTCCAATTCTCTCTAAATCCGCATTTTGTACTCATGAAACTGTCCACTCCACTCACCCCATACCTTCTTTCTTACTTTCACTTACGATACCAGTGTCATCAGCGAATTTTATCATGGATATTATTTCACCTTTATTTTTAACCACACTCTCGAACATTTCTTTTATTTCCGACTTTGCTTCACTGTACGAAGAATTAGTCCCTCTGGGTTCCTTCTGTTCACCTTAAATTATAAAAAATGTCCTACTTCTTCCTCGAAGACGTATCAAAAGGCGAGATTTTTGGTACGTTGTTTCTTGAGGAGCATAATGGTGAACTGATGTTCATGTCATTTCCACCAAATTCTCGTTTTCTGAAACCGGCTCAACACATGGAGACGCTATTTGGTGCCAGATTTGCACTCACATACAACCGCCTCCTAATTTAAGGGAGTCACATGTCCCAAAAGTAGGCAGTTGGTGCCACATATCCTTAGAAACGAATAAAGGGCGTGTCGAGTCCACACGACGCTGAAGTGCTGCATTGCGATTGAGAGGTGCACCAGTAGGCTATTGAGCACACGGTTACAATGTTTCGGTTCTTCAGTGAATGTCTTCAAAAATGGTTCAAATGGCTCTGAGCACTATGGGGCTCAACTGCTGAGGTCATAGGTCCCCTAGAACTTAGAACTACTTAAACCTAACTAACTTAAGGACAACACACACATCCATGCCCGAGGCAGGATTCGAACCTGCGACCGTAGCGGTCGCGCGATTCCAGACTGTAGCGCCAGAACCGCTCGGCCACCAGCGGCCGGCGAATGTCTTCCATTGAACATACACAGTAGATTTAGAAATTAAGCTATTAGGAGATTTGTAAATCTTTTAAACTTTGTCCTGCTTCCATTGTTGCACTGCAGTGTCTAAGATAGTACAGAAATGATCTTACTAGTAAATGTCAACACATTTTGCCTTTTAAGCCATTTGACTTAAGGCACTAGTAGAATTGGATGGCGTTCTCTGCATGGCAGAAAGTAGGATACTATCTCCAAACTAGGCGATAATGTTTAAAATATTGGTAAGTGAAATTCAGTTCCAGATTAACTCATTTTAATCTGGGTGGAAATACGGAAACCTTACTGTAGCTTGTGTAGCTCCATGACGAAGCACTATACGTTTTTATGTTCCTATGATGGTAATGTTAGCTGGCAAACGTTACCAAAGCAACTTGAACCAAGTTCATCTAATACCAAAAAATAATAAAAGGGCTGTTACAGAATCCTGAGATGATCGACTTTTATTTCTCAGTCACTCCAAACAATAATTTACGAACAGATAACTTTGAAATAACCATGCCGTTGGTGTCGTTGTAGGAATAAATCATTATGTAGATGTTAGAAGGATAGCCGTCAGAATCTGTGATTTTCCGCCACCTCCGCTGTGTTTGGCTTGAACCGAAACGATATCAAACTGACGGGACAAGGAAGCAGACTTAAGCTGTCAGCACACGGGACGAGTTAGCTAAGGGTGACGTGGCGCACTACGAGTTGTGACGTCACTTCCTGTTGTTTCGTTTTGAGGCGCCATTTCGTCATGTGAAACACAAAATAAGTCGGGCGATATCTCGGCGACATGTCACGTAAGGTAGCACCAGTAGGAAGCAAGAACGCTCCTACGTCACAAGCAGAAACCTTCAGAAACGCAGTAAGAAAGAGGCCATATTGTATTTCACGTGTTCAGTATAAGCTTAGTGTTATGTTGTACCTTACACCTCATTAATGTATGGGGTATCCTGCTCCTAAGCATCAGCACACTGACTGTCTCGAGAACCACCCTTATTGATACGGTTTGAGGCAATAGAAAGGGGGGAGACATAATGGTCGTTGAAGAATTTTCATATTTAATTATTATCGCGTTATAACTCGCGTATTGTGGGTGTATGTAGTTTTAAGGCGACGGCACAACAAAAATTCATGAAGATTGACGCAGTTTGAGGGCACTGTATTTTTTGTTCACATAACGATTAAAAACTTGCAGTGGATTAATCTTATTCCTTGACACTAGAAGTTTAGTATGGCTCTAATTGTATGTTGCCCGTACGTGTGGTTGCCAGTAATGCTCTCAGGCTCGTTCCTCGTTCAGGCAGCAGGTTCAGTCTATCTTTCGGTGTCACGTGTGCGCCAAGAGGTCCAAAAAAGAAGGTATTTCGCGGGGTTCGTTCCAGCAGCTGTAGTTTAGCTACAGTTGCACCACAAATAAGACACGAATAATAATCAAGACACGATGGAATTAAAGACTTAAACTGCCAGTGATCACAGCTTTAAATCAATGGGTCAATCTGAAAATTTGAGCCTTGCCAGGATTCGAACCCAGGTTTTCTCTTCACTGGACAGATGTGCTGAGCACTTTGGATTCCAGATACAGTGGCCATCACAACTGCACAGACTACCCTAGCATACCTGCAGTCAGACGAAATTCTCAACTTGTACCACCCACTACTGATGTATTGGCCCTGCTCAGTAGCCTAATTACAAACTTCCAACTTGTCCATTCTTACAAATCAGTGTCCACTGGCAGATAACGCCTTGATTCATAGTGGCTGAAGGATCAAAATGGTGCTTGTTCTTTAAATGTACCCAAAAGAACAGACATCACATTCATAATTAAGGCGATGACGACCCATGGTCCCTTCCATGCACATACACACCAGGCTTGCAGTCTTATAGGAATCGGCGAGATGCAACGGGTAATAAGGATTATGATTAGGGGCACTATATCAGCAGTCTATGGTAAAATTTTTACCTTGGGTCTGACAGGAGGTGTGCTAGGGTAGAGTGTGCTGTTGTGGTTACCGCTCTGTCCAGATGATGCAGTGGTTAGCGCATTTGCCTAGGAAGTAGGAGACCTGGGTTTGAATCTTGGTCTGGCAGAAATTTTCAAAATGGTTCAAATGGCTCTGAGCACTATGGGACTTAACATCTGTGGTCATCAGTCGCCTAGAACTTAGAACTACTGAAATCTAACTAACCTAAGGACATCACACACATCCATGCCCGAGGCAGGATTCGAACCTGCGACTGTAGCGGTCACGCGGTTCCAGACTGAGGCGCCTAGAGCCGCACGGCCACACCGGCCGGCAGAAATTTTCAACTGGCCTCCATTTGGACATATCCAAAAGATGGTCACCACATGTGGAAAAAGTGGAAAAAAAGAATGTCTATAGAAGGCACGCCGAACAGCCTTATGACCTTCCATGGTGGCAGAGAGGCGGGGGAGGGGGGGGGGGGGGGGGGGGGGAGCTTTGACGCTGGCAGCACCAGTGTTGCCATTATTCTCCGCCCTTCAACTTGTCATAATAGAAATTGATAATAATAAAGGTGCAGACCACATGTGGCTTTATTTCAAAGATTTTTAACATCTTTATGCAGCGACAGCAACTGATATTGTTTATATAATAATATACAGCCTACAGTTGCACGTTAACTTCATCGTTTACCTAAGTTTCAACGTTAGTAATAACGTTTTCTTCAGAAACTGCAAAAAGTTAATATTTAATGTGCTAGTAAATTAAATTAGATATGGTCATCCTACAAGATAAAACGTGTAGTACTTACATAAAATATTATTTAACTGTTTTAAAGTTGACTTCGGACATAGCTTGTTTGCCAAAAACATTTAAATAATATTTTATGTAAGTACTACACGTTGCATCTTGTAGGATGACCATATCTAATATAACTTACTAACACATTATAATATTAACTTTTTTGCAGGTTCTGAAGAAGACCTGGGAAACGATAAAGCTAACTTGCAACTGTAGGATGTATATTCTAATATGAATTCAAAGAAGTACAGGGTGTTTCAAAAATGACCGGTATATTTGAAACGGCAATAAAAACTAAACGAGTAGCGATAGAAATACACTGTTTGTTGCAATATGCTTGGGACAACAGTACATTTTCAGGCGGACAAACTTTCGATATTACAGTAGTTACAATTTTCAACAACAGATGGCGCTGCAAGTGATGTGAAAGATACAGAAGACAACGCTGTCTGTGGGTGCGCCATTCTGTACATCGTCTTTCTGCTGTAAGCGTGTGCTGTTCACAACGTGTAAGTGTGCTGTGGACAACATGGTTTATTCCTTAGAACAAAGGATTTTTCTGGTGTTGGAATTCCACCGCCTAGAACACAGTGTTGTTGTTGCAACAAGACAAAGTTTTCAGCGGAGGTTTAATGTAACCAAAGGACCGAAAAGCGATACAATAAAGGATCTGTTTGAAAAATTTCAACGGACTGGGAACGTGATGGATGAACGTGCTGGAAAGGCAGGGCGACCGCGTACGGCAACCACAGAGGGCAGTGGTCGCCCTGCAGCTGGTGATCCAACAGTGGCCTGGGGTTTCCGTTCGCCATGCTGCAGCTGCGGTCCAAATGACGCCAACGTCTACGTATCGTCTCATGCGCCAGAGTTTACACCTCTATCCATACAAAATTCAAACGCAGCAACTCCTCAGCGCCGCTACCATTGTTGCACGAGAGACATTTGCTAACGATATAGTGCACAGGATTGATGACGGCGATATGCATGTGGGCAGCATTTGGTTTACTGAGGAAGCTTATTTTTACCTGGACGGCTTCGTCAATAAACAGAACTGGCGCATATGGGGAACCGAAAAGCCCCATGTAGCACTCACATCGTCCGTGCATCCTCAAAAAGTACTGGTCTGGGAAGCCATTTCTTCCAAAGGAATCATTGGCCCATTTTTCAGATCCTAAACGGTTACTGCATCAAACTATCTCGACATTCTTCGTGAATTTGTGGCGGTACAAACTGCCTCAGACGACACTGCGAACACCTCGTGGTGTATGCAAGATGGTGCCCGGCCACATCGCACGCCCGACGTCTTTAATTTCCTGATTGAATATTTCGATGATCGTGTGATTGCTTTGGGCTATCCGAAACATACAGGAGGCGGCGTGGATTGGCCTCCCTATTCGCCAGACATGAACCCCTGTGACTTCTTTCTGTGGGGACACTTGAAAGATCAGGTGTACCGCCAGAATCCAGAAACAATTGAACAGCTGAAGCAGTACATCTCATCTGCATGTGAAGCCATTCCGCCAGACACGTTGTCAAAGGTTTCGGGTAATTTCATTCAGAGACTACGCCATATTATTGCTATGCATGGTGGATATGTGGGAAATATCGTACTATAGAGTTTCCCAGACCACAGCGCCATCTGTTGTTGACAATTGTAACTATTGTAATTTCGAAAGTTTGTCTGCCTGAAAATGTACTGTTGTCCCAACGATATTGCAACAAACGGTGTATTTCTATCGCTGCTCGTTTAGTTTGTATTGCCGTTCAAATATAGCGGTCATTTTTGAAACACCTTGTAGTATCGGCAGCATTTGAGAAATATATACCAAATAAATTAACAAACGACGGAGCTGATCCTCCTCGGTACACAAAACGGGTCAGAGCACCATTTCAGAAAAAAAAACGAAACAAACATGCCAAATTTAAACAGACACAAAATCCCCAAAATTTTACAGATGTTTGAAATTTAGTGCGGACTTCAGTGCGAGATGATTATAACAGTTTCCACAACGAAACTTTGCCTCGAAACATCGCAAAAAATCGAAAGAGGTTATGGTCGTATGTGAAGTATGTTAGCGCAAGAAATAATCAATGCCTTCTCTGCGCAATAGCAATGGAGATACAATCGAAAGCAGTGCTGCCAAAGCAGAGTTACCAAACACAGCCTTCCGAAATACCTTCACAAAAGAAGAGGAAGTAAATATTCCAGAATTTGAATCAAGAACAGCTGCCAACATAAGAAACTTATAAGTAAATACCAACGGAGTAGTGAAGCAACTTAAATCACTTAATAGAAGCAAGTCTTCTGGTCCAGACTGTATACCAATTAGGTTCCTTTCAGAGTATGCTGATGCCTTAGCTCCATTCTTAACAATCATATACAACCGTTCACTCGACAAAAATCCGTACTCAAACATTGGAAAGTTGTACAGGTCACACCAATATTCAAGAAAGATATTAGAAGTAATCCACTAAATTACAGGCCCATATCGTTAAAGTCGATATGCAGCGGAATTTTGGAACATATATTGTGCTCGAACATTATGGACTACCTCGAAGATACCGCTCTATTGACAACTGTTCAACATGGATTTAGGAAACGTCGATCTTGTGGAACACAACTAGCTCTTTATTCGCATGAGGTGTTGGGCGCTATTTCAGATCTATTCCGTATTTATGGATTTCCATAAGGCTTTTGACACTATACTACACAAGCGCCTTGTAATAAAATTGCGTGCTTATGGAATATCGTTTCAGTTATGTACCTGGATTTGCCATTTCCTGTCAGAGAGATCACAGTTCGTAGTAATGAACGAAGAGTCATCGAGTGAACCAGAAGTGATTTCTGACGTTCCCCAAGGTAGTGTTGCTGTTCCTCATCTACATAAACGATTTGGGAGACAATCTGAGCAGCCGTCTTATGTTTTCCGCAGATGACGCTGTCGTTTATCGACCAATAAAGTCATCAGAAGATCAAAACAAATTGCAAAATAATTTAGAAAAGTTATCTGAATGGTTGAAAAATTGGCATAACGAAAAGGGTGTGATCATCCACATGAGTTCTAAAAGGAATTCGTTAAACTTCGGTTACTCAATAAGTCTGTCACATCTAAAGGCTGTAAATTAAACTAAATACCTAGGAATTACAATTACGGACAACTTAAATTGGAAGGAACACAAAGAAAATGTAACCGATCTACTAAGGAGACTGCCTACACTACTTTCGTCTGTCTTTATTTAGAATACTCCTGCGCTGTGTGGCATCCTTTCCAGATAGGACTGACGGAGCCCATCGAAAAAGTTCAAAGAAAGGCAGCACGATTTGCATTATCACGAAATACGGCAGAGAGTGCCACAGAAATGATACAGGATTTGGGCTGAACATTATTAAAAGAAAGGCGTTTTTCGTTGGGACGCGATCACACGAAATTCCAATCACCACTTTTCTTCTCCTACATAAGGAGGAACGATCACCACGATAAAGTAAGGGAAATCAGAGCTCATACGTTAAGACGTAGGTGTTCGTTCTTTCCGCGCGCTATACGAGTTTTAAATAGTTGAGAATTGTGAAGATGGTTCGATGAAACCTCTGCCAGGCACTTAAATGTGATTTGCAGAGTATACTTCTACATGTAGGTGTAGATGATAGTTTTTCTGTTTTGCAGGGAGAGAATGGTCATGGCCTTTATTAGACAAAGCGAGAGGAAGGATAGGTTGTAGAAGATATGTAGGATCTCAGGAATGATTACATGTCTGGGAGTGAAAGACCGTTGTAATTAGTATGGGAAGCGACGTTCACTTCTGGAAGTTTACTGAGAGATGAGAGCATATGTACCTGTACATGTTGTGACGTCTGCATTGAGCAGTGAAACTGAGAGCGAAGCGGAACACGCCTAACACCGCGCAGCTCCTTCCGTTGCTATCAGCATTTCCCTTGCAGATGCTCTGCAGAAGCTACGCAGGTTGCGACGGGTACGCCATTACAGGGAGAACAAAAGCTGCAGGTGGTCCCGTTTTAGCTGCGGCAATTTCACGGTTTGGGGACGTGACTTGGCGGCCTGCGGACGGATTTGCGGCGAGCCGTCTGGGCGTACGCAAATGCACCGGAATCGTGGAGGGGGGGGGGGGGGGGGGAAGGGGAAGAGCTGGGGCTTCACCTTCAGCCGAGATTACCCACTCCTTCCTGAAGACGTCACAAGACTAGGGTGAAACGGCCGCGCACCGTCTGCTGCTGGAGTACCATTACCGCGGCTGCCTTAGTGGAAAGGATGCGGGGTTGCAAGCCGCAGCGAACACGCTTCAAGCACAGGACGCTGTCTTATTCGTCCATCAAATGCTATCTAACGTAACGTAAAGAGGGACTTGACTAATTTATCCATACGTGACTTGATCACATTTGATAAGGACAGAAGCTGAAGTAAAGGATTAAAATTTTGTGCTAAAGCTAGGACTTGTATCTGGCACGCCTGCTTACTAGGCAGATGTACTGACATCTCCACGATCGTGGCACTGTGCCTCACACAGGTGCACTGACTAGCGCAGTCCAATGTCCTTCCACACATAAATTTCGAAAGTGGCAGCCTAAAATTGTCACCATGAGGTTTCAACAACGTAATAAATCAGATTATTTGTCATCTGAGATGAAACCTGCTCAGTGTCTTTCAATAAATGACGACATCGACAACGTACGGATAAGCTGTTAAAATCTGCTCCGCCATGTTGCGCATCCTCGCACAGGGTGCAGACAAACCGAAACTGCGCTCACAACATTTTTCGACAACGCAAAGCGCATGATAACAACCATCTCCTTGCGAGGCACTTGAACAATATTATCACAGACCTTATCATGGAAGTGTCACCATACACAAGTCCTCTTTTTTTGTAACTGTTTATAATGTTTCTCTCTGTTAAACTTCTGGCGTATGCCGCTGCTGCTCCTGCTGGTTAAGGGTGTAAGGAGACCAAATACATAAAATTCATTAGTTTCTTATTCACCCTGCAGGACGGAATAAGCGTACCACAACTGGCTGCCTCTGGAGTAAATCCTACGTGTACCGTAAATAGAGAACGTGTTCTAAATGTTTGCGTGACGTGTATCTGCGGCGTGACATAGGTACCTGCCCGAGATTTGTATGATGGGGTGCGTAAATCCAGCTAAACTCCACATCCAGGCTAGTCGGCACATTGGCCCAAGTCGTTCAACCATGCAGCGGATCCTGACTGGACCTGTGCGCCCCCGTGCTGAAGCGGGTGCTTTAACCACACTGCTCTCCGGGAGAGTTTCGTGCAATAGAATCCCTTTACAACGTGACCAGTTTTGTATTTTTGCTATTTTTGAGCTTCTAAGTGTCAACTTTTTATCTGAAAAAACATAGTTCGGTGTCAGTGAATGTGATGTAATCTGCAATACAAATATTAGTGAGAATATCTGTGACATTCAAACTTTTATGTTGGTTATTAAAAATCGTGAGTCTTTATTTTGAAACACTGTTCCAATGTACATTATACACTGAAGTACTTTGCTTCACATTCGTGTAATCCGGTCTGTGTTACCCTAAAGATGACGGTGTGCTGGTGTTTTCCGCTAGATGTCAGCAGTCTTTCCTCGACCAAACTTTTTTTTACCTAAATGATTAAATGAAATAATCATCTTACAGTTATTCTTTTGAGCTATCGTTGTTTTTGTGGCACCGGCTATTACCACATATTACTACCAGTGATTGTATCAGATGATTTCGCAACGTTCACCACAATGTTGAAATAAGATTTGTTTGCAAATTTTCTCATTCAGAAGTCTCGCTCATTTTTTTTGCGTTTATTAGCCTTTGGTTGCACCCACGCAGCAGTCCAAGTATACAATGTCTTACAAATTAAAACAAAAAACTTCCGTTACGTGACGAATAACGCAAAAGCCGAAACATACAAAGTCTTACAATGATACAGAAATACACTCCTGGAAATTGAAATTAGAACACCGTGAATTCATTGTCCCAGGAAGGGGAAACTTTATTGACACATTCCTGGGGTCAGATACATCACATGATCACACTGACAGAACCACAGGCACAAAGACACAGGCAACAGAGCATGCACAATGTCGGCACTAGTACAGTGTATATCCACCTTTCGCAGCAATGCAGGCTGCTATCCTCCCATGGAGACGATCGTAGAGATGCTGGATGTAGTCCTGTGGAACGGCTTGCCATGCCATTGCCACCTGGCGCCTCAGTTGGACCATTCATCTGGTGCCTCAGTTGGACCAGCGTTCGTGCTGGACGTGCAGACCACGTGAGACGACGCTTCATCCAGTCCCAAACATGCTCAATGGGGGACAGATCCGGAGATCTTGCTGGCCAGGGTAGTTGACTTACACCTTCTAGAGCACGTTGGGTGGCACGGGATACATGCGGACGTGCATTGTCCTGTTGGAACAGCAAGTTCCCTTGCCGGTCTAGGAATGGTAGAACGATGGGTTCGATGACGGTTCGGATGTACTGTGCACTATTCAGTGTCCCCTCGACGATCACCAGAGGTGTACGGCCAGTGTAGGAGATCGCTCCCCACACCATGATGCCGCGTGTTGGCCCTGTGTGCCTCGGTCGTATGCAGTCCTGATTGTGGCGCTCACCTGCACGGCGCCAAACACGCATACGACCATCAATTGCACCATGGCAGAAGCGACTCTCATCGCTGAAGACGACACGTCTCCATTCGTCCCTCCATTCACGCCTGTCGTGACACCACTGGAGGCGGGCGGCTCGATGTTGGGGCGTGAGCGGAAGACGGCCTAACGGTGTGCGGGACCGTAGCCCAGCTTCATGGAGACGGTTGCGAATGGTCCTCGCCGATACCCCAGGAGCAATAGTGTCCCTAATTTGCTGGGAAGTAGCGGTGCGGTCCCCTACGGCACTGCATAGGATCGTACGGTCTTGGCGTGCATTCGTGCGTCGCTGTGGTCCGGTCCCAGGTCGACGGGCACGTGCACCTTCCGCCGACCACTGGCGACAACATCGATGTACTGTGGAGACCTCACGCCCCACGTGTTGAGCAATTCGGCGGTACGTCCACCCGGCCTCCCGCATGCCAACTATACGCCCTCGCTCAATGTCCGTCAACTGCACATACGGTTCACGTCCACGCTGTAGCGGCATGCTACCAGTGTTAAAGACTGCGATGGAGCTCCGTATGCCATGGCAAACTGGCTGACACTGACGGCGGCGGTGCACAAATGCTGCACAGCTACCTCCATTCGACGGCCAAAACCGCGGTTCCTTGTGTGTCCGCTGTGCCGTGCGTGTGATCATTGCTTGTACAGCCCTCTCGCAGTGTCCGGAGCAAGTATGGTGGGTCTGACACACCGGTGTCAATGTGTTCTTTTTTCCATTTCCAGGAGTGTATATACGGTGAAGCGCCAAAGATAGTGGTATAGGCATGCGTAGTGAAATACAGAGTATGTAAACAGGCAGAATACGGCACTGAGGTCGGCAACGCCTATGTTTGACAAAAAGTGTCTGGCTTAGTCGTTAGATCGGTTACTGCTGCTACAATGTCGGGTTATATAGATTTGAGTGAGTATAAGGTGGCATTATAGTCGACGCACGATCGATGAGATACAGAATCTTCGAGGTAGTGATGAAGTGGGGATTTTTCCGTACGGCCATTTCACGGGTGTACCGTCAACATCACGAATCTTGTAAAATATTAGATCTCCACCATCGCTGCTGCCGGAAAATGATCCTGCAATAACGGGACCAACGACGACTGAAAATCATCCAGCGTGACAAAATTGCAATCCTTCCGCAAATTGCTGCAGATCTGAACGCTGGGCCATCGACAAGTGTCAGCGTGCTAATCACTCAACGGAACAACAACGTTAAGGGCTTTCGGAGCCGAAGGCCCACACGTGTACCCTTTATGACTGCACGATACAAAGCTTTGCGCCTCGTCTGGGCCCGTCAAAACCGACATTGGACTTTGATGACAGGATACATGCTACCTGGTTGAACGAGTCTCATTTCAAATTGTATCGAGCGGATGAACGTGTACGACTATGGAGACGACTTCATGAATCTGCCCACCCTCAATGCCACCAGAGGACTGTTCAAGTTGGTGGAGGCTCTGTAATGGTTTGGGGTGAGTTCAGTTGGAGTGGTATCGGATCCCTGATACGTCTAGATACGACTCTGACGGGTCACCCGTACATAAGCACCCAGACTGATCGTCAGCTTCCATTCATGTCCATTGTGCATTCCGACGGGCTTGGGGAATTCCAGCAGGACAATGTGACACCCCACAGGTGTGGTCACCAAACACATTCGCTGGCCACCAAACTCCCCAGACACGAACATTATTGAACGTTTCAGGGATGCCTTGCAAAGCGCTTTTCAGAAGATATCTCCACCCCTTCATATTCTTACGGGTTTATGGACAGCCCTGTAGGATTCATGGTGTCAGTTCCCTCTAACTCTATATCAGATATCATTCAAGTCCGTGCCACGTATGTAAAATGTGGGTTGATTCACCTGTACCAGATGCCCTTGTGCAGACCTCTTCTCTTCGCTCCGGTTTCTTCATGTCAAGCCTCTAACCACAGCAATGAGACCTTCCACGGGAATGCATTACTCTTGTCTGCTAGTCGTAGTCACACAATTATCCAACTGGTTGGCTTTATCGGTCCCCACCAACCCAGTACGGCACTTAGTCAATAAATATGAGACCCCATTAATGGTTCAGTAAGACTCCGACACACCGTCATTTATTCGTATGTAAAATGAAACCCCTCTTTGTCCATACCAGCTAAAGCTAGTGCTTTCACCGCTGAGTGCGAATCAGTGGATATGATAAGATGGTCAGCCGCTGTGGTCGTACGTTATTTACTCCTGTGTCAACGACCCGTTCAGTCATATAAATTGACGCCTCGTGACGCGTCTTGACGACTGTTGTTATTTTTAAATTAGAACTGTCGGTACACGCATATACACACATACCGTGTGACCATTGCTTAAAATGGATTCATAAATTGCTGTTACCGATTATTATTGCTGCAGAGTCCCGATAAGTATGTACGTCTAGTTGCGTATTGATTACTGGGTTTTCATGGCAGTCTACATCACTGTTCTATTTCTACATGCTAATGTTCTCAGTCTTTCTAAAGCACTCTCATATCTTTCGCCTTCATACACACTTGCGTCCTGCCCTCCCGACATTCTAGGTGACTATTTGCTGGTGGTCTTGTGTATCCATCAACTATTCAAAACCGTGTGCCGCGCGCTATTTCTTACGCTGACTGCACCGCATGATTTCAACTGATTTGCCGAGTAGTACAATAGTTTTGCAAACAACTGTCTTTTATAACCGTCACTTCTCTTCTCAAACTTCTACATAAATCTGGCAGAATTCAGGATGATTTTCAATATTCATTTGCCTATACAAAAATTGTAAGTATTTGTTCATTAATAAATGTGAGGTACCACCGCTTAAGATACGAAGTCAAATTACATTTACAGTACAGTATGTTACTTTGTTACTTTTATGACGTATTTTTACACTTAACACGACAAAATAATGATAATTCCATTGCTTTGTAGTACTTCCGAAATTTGTAGTAATGTTTATAAGAACAAACTTTTATCTTATTTAACGTATGCCTAAACTTTTTCCCTTTCTCTCAGTCTTTATGATCAGGTAAGCAATCAAATAGCAATGTTAATTAGATACCTTCAAAAATAGACCTCACTGCCAAGAAGCTTGTAAGTGGACCGGCGCATTAGTTAGGGCTACACACGTGCTCACTAGGGTGCGCCTAAAAAGGGTGGACCCTTTTCTCTTTTTTTCAAATCGTAATACTGCGGATAAAGTATAAGGAAGATAAAGAGAGGCATAAAAAGAAATTTTGACTAAGATAAACGTTTGTATTATTAAATTTCCCACAATACTAATGCAGAAGCTGTTTTCGATTATTACTCGAACGAATAAAGAATTAGAAAAAAATAAAGGTTTAAGTTAAGGTCTTCCACTTGCACAACAGCTGTTAAGTTAGAAAACGTACCTGGAAATCCTAAGCTGACTTTAGCACACGTCCTCACTGGCTTAGGTCAAACAAACTACTGCCAGCCCCCCTCCCCTCGCTCTCTCCCGCCCACTAGGACAGTTGACTTTTTTAAAATATCGGGAATTCAATATATTGATATTTAAAAATGTCATTACGAACTCAAGATATAATTTTGTGTTATTTCGAGACACTATGAACATAATTTATTGCTTTATATAAGAAAATTCTAGCAACAATTTTCTGAGCGCCATATATTTGGTACATCTCGGGACTTGTCGACAAAGAAGCTTCCTACCGGTGAGAACGATTCAATGTTGTTCACGGGAGACTACAACGCAATGTGCTTGAAGGTAATATTAACAGTGTCAGTTTTTGAAAAGTTACCCGCGACGTAGCTAATAACTTGAAAGGTTTAATTCAGAAAACATCCAGCCCTTCCGTTACAGAGAAGACAATCGTTCAGGTAGTTGATAATAGCAAATAGAACTCTCAGTCTTTGCTTGAGTAAATAGGGTCCCACATCCCAGTGTCATGGAATAGTTGTATTTATTCTGAATTCATACAATCATACATGTTACTGTACTTCACCATGAAAACAAGTGAATACTTTACAGACGCCCAGAGAGTTTGCTTGGTAATCATTAACACTGAAATCGAAAACATTAGTTCTTCTGTCGACCAGGAATATTTGGTGTCGGCCATTTTCATGCCATGAGATAAGACAAATTGCGGTAGTTATCTGGGCTTTCGACGATTTTAAAAGAAAGACAATCAGAAGAGTCATGCCGCCAAAATTAAATTTTCAGGCACAGGACTATACAGAAAATATTAAGTGTATGGACTGCGATTTGCGGCTCAGTACCTGATTGGGACGTGGCAATCAAGAAATCCCCGAGTTCAGACATAGGCAGTTTGAACGATTTGTGACACTCGAGACGAAAGTATCGGGAAAAGTTTGTGAGGCTGGGACTAGGACAGTTCCATTAGAACAACGCCGCTGTGAGGACTCGTCATTCCTAACTTCAAGAAATCACTTTTCCACGTACTTTCATCTGACAATGTAGTCACATTATAATTTGAAGTTCCTCCCTGTGGTTTGCTATATGCGTGTAAAGGCTATTCTCAGAAACTAGTGTGGGGTTTCGAAGCGGTTTTCAGTGATAGACTGATGGACGAGAGGCGTTTGTGTGTACAATGTATTAGAGCTACGCCAGACAAGTAGTCCGGCCTTACGTAATGCTACACGTGAGGGGCCGCGGCTCGTCGTTAGTAAGTAGTAAAATGGAGAGATTCTCCATTATCTCCCCGGACTTTACTGTGACAAAAATGTCTCAGCTCTTTTTCAGTATCTAAAACAGCAACAGTTTTTCCTTCAACTTCTGTAAAATGAAATAAACGATAAAATTGTTTGGAAGAGGTTAACAGTTTTAGTTTTTAACTGTGATTCATCTTGTTCAATGTTTTCTCTATTTCCACCAACTCTGAATGCAATACGCTACCTAAAGCCGTCGCAGAATTACAATATTAGTAATTTTTTCTCGATATTTCCTGCGTTTTTATAATTAAAACATAAGCTAATAAATTTAGGTAAAGTAAAGTTGAAAAATATTAAAAATGATCAAAACAAGAAAAATTTCTCCAAATTCCTGCAAACTTTCTCGTTGGTTACTTTTCTTCCCTGTTTTCAACTGCTAATTCTCATCTTTTCCGTAGTATTATGACTCGGAAAGAAAGACTCCAATTTTTTCACCCCATCCTATATCACTCCACAACAGTGATACTGTTTATTGGCGCCTGTAGCGTCCATCTGATAACCATTCGTCAGCAGAAGTCGACGTAGCTTGCAGGCATGTCAGCTCGTGCCGGCGGTACAACCTGATCTCCCAATAACGTCCACTTACAACGCTTACGACGAGAGAGCCGATGGTTGCCACTGGGACATCATGGCTCTTGTTGCACAGGCGCAGAGGATACATTCCTCGGAATTGCCCCTCAACCCGTTTCACGTTGGATTTCTTTTCAGCGCCTAGTTAAATTCTCCATGCATAGCGGTTAGCCTCCTCTCCATATTACTAGTTGTGTTGGTGTTCATAGCATTTTCTCGTCTATTCCTTTTACTACTGAAAAAGATAAATCAGACCTAGCAAACCATAGATTTCGACGAGCCTTGGCATACTAAGTGGTCAATAACTTATATCTCGTACGAAAGAATTTAGGTCACTTTCCCACCACGTGCGTGAAAAGTCAAGAATGTAAGTCATGGCACATGATCTCTGCCGAATCATGGACAGTAAGTAATTTTTTTTTCACTTATGAAAAACACAACCAGATACTTTCCAATAAATCGAAGGATTAAATACAACATACCGGCGTAGACACTGTTGAGGATAAATTTTGTTATTAGCAGGGTTGTTGTCAAAGTAATATAAAGTCTCTCATCTCTGCCCGTGGGTTCAAATCATTTATTGAATCTTTGTGCACGATGTCAAACGCTGAGAGAAGTGGCTTCCTAAACATGAAACAATTTTCTTTTCAGTGCATACTGGGAAAGTAATATGTGGCTGCTACAAAAAGCCTTTTATCCAGAATTCTTTGTAGAGAGGGGGTTTTCAGTTTCGCTCGTTTTTATAACTAATACCATTCCACACAATATCAAGGCGTACCGCAAGAGAAGGAAAACAATTTACAATAAAAAGAGAAAGGAAGAGATTCACATATACAAATATGAGGACGGAGAGAACAGTAATAATGGTGTCATCTTTTGCAGCTTCCTCATATTCACATCACCAGAAAAGAATATTTTGTGTTCAAAAGAAAAAACGACTGACACTGTGCTCCGAAATTAAACACTTATCGCAAAAGTTATTAGGCACAGATGCTCGTCGCTTATTTACCTGGTCCAAAATTAAACTGAATTAACTTAACACAAATGTCACGGAAGCTTTCATTGCCACACCAAAGTATAAAAAATATTGCAAAAAATGCCATATGAACCGACGCGGACGGACACTGAGAGTAACTTGCCTTTTGTCACTTTGACGGCACCCCTGTTAGCAACTTTCCTCTACACATACACTTGCAACAATGCGACAGTACTGATTCTTATATGTTTTGTTTATACAGGATGGTCGGAAAAGAGATTGAATACTTATAATGATGTTAAGGGGAAGGCTGTATTGAGAAATGATTGGGAAAAAATGTTTATAATATATCGATTCTCTCCCAGTTAATTAGCACTGAAGTTAGCCAATCAGGACGTCGCGCTCGCAAATTCAAGAGACCAGCCTAATACAGTTATTGTCAGTTGTTCTCATTACCTAGACTGTAATGCACGAGACTGCTCAGCCATTGGCTTGGGTTCAAGCCTCACTACCGTCCGACGTCCAATTTTTGTATCGCTCTGTTGTTAAGTTTTAGGAAACCAAACAAAGAACACGTCTGTGCGACACCCTCTCTGGCGGGCCGCTTGAATTTGCTCGCGGAGCGTTCTGATTGACTAACACCTTATTTTTGACTGTTCCTACGACTCCACCTTGTCCGAAGGGGATCCTGCGTTATAAACTCATTTTATCTCTCGCAAATGGATTTCCAGTGACCTGAACCTTATCTCAGGATTCTCTGTCGATCAAACCCCACTTAGTATGAAAATATCTCTCAAGGTCTAGTGATTGCTTGTTAACAGATAAGGAAAGAAAACTTGTATGGGATACATTTTCCACAAGAGGTAATATGTTTCTCGATAATGCTGTAACAATGTCTGACGGAACAGCAGAAGGCCAAATGTAAAATTGAAACTAAGATAATGAAAGTGTGTGTCTAGTATACATGTGCACACGAGTGAGTAACATAAAAGTGGTAGCGCATAGTATGAAGCCAGTTAGGACAACAAAGAGAAGGATATAATGAACGACAGAAGAATTGTGTCATTGTTGAAAACCAACGTAAAATGTAGTGCACTTATATTATTTACTTCACACATACTAAAAATACATTCTCTTTGCCTCGTGATGGCTGGGTGTTGTGTGATGTCCTTAGGTTAGTTAGGTTTAAGTAGTTCTACGTTCTAGTGGACTGATGACCGTAGATGTTAAGTCCCATAGTGCTCAGAGCCATTTGAACCATACATTCTCTTTCTTTCGTCTAAATCCAAGGAATAACAGACTCCATAAAAATTCAAGTTTTGGCGTTGTTAGGATTTACATTAGCATAAATTTTTCTACGAAATTCCAGAAATTTCCTTAGCTTATTTTCACTAGGAAATACAATTCTTGTGAAGCGGTAGTCAAAATGCATAACTCCCTAAACACAAGCTACAGGATAATGTCACGGCGGAAGTGAAGCTGTAAGGAAAAGTCGTGAGGTGTGGCTGGATAGCTCAGTTGGCCGAGCACTTGCCCCCGGAAGGCAAAGGTCCAGAGTTCGAGTTTCGATGCCGCACACAGTTTTAATCTGCAGGAAGTTTCATATCAGCACACAATCCGGTGTAGAGCGAAAATTTCATTCTATCATAGTTATATTGGTTGGATTACTAAGTGCCACTTCTTGCATTTATTTGGCTAAATACAACATTATCCAGTAATAATTTGTAGTGTGTAACCCATAAAACCTCAGTTTGAATGCAGAGTCTCGCGGCGATAACATTGAATAAAATGTTCTCGAGTATCCAACCGCGTCAATTGGTTAAGACTACACGAGCTTTCGGCCAAGCACTCCTTGGCCATGACTGCCAGTGGGCTGTTTGTGCGCCCTTATATACGCTAGCAGCCGGCTGTAACGTCACTGGTGCCCGTAGCGTAGCCATATATGGGCATGTTTTGAGTCGGCGTTAGATGTGCCTTTTCAACTGCGCGATCGCTGGATCCCACGCAGCGCTGAGCTGCAAGCCACCGTCTCTTTTCAGGGTGTTTGCGGTAATTTTTATTTCAATATCTTCCTTTATTAAACTGTCCAAGAAGGCGTTATTGCGAGCCACGACAGAGGTATCGTCAAATGTGGTGACCGTTTTCTAACGCTTGCTCAGTTAAAGCAGATTTCTCTGGATAGTGTAGGCGATTACCTACATCTACATCTACATGATTACACTGCAATTCACATTTAAGTGCTTGGCAGATGGTTCATCGAACCACAATCATACTCTCTCCCTACCATTCCGCTCCCGAACAGCGCGCAGGAAAAACGAACACCTAAACCTTTCTGATCGAGCACTGATTTCTCTTATTTTATTTTCACGATCATTCCTGCCTATGTAGGTTGGGTTCAACAAAATATTTTCGCATTCGGAAGAGAAAGTTGGTGACTGAAATTTCGTAAATAGATCTCGCCGTGACGAAAAAGTCTAAAAGTCCTTGCTTTAATGACTTCCATCCCAACTCGCGTATCATATCTGCCACACTCTCTCCCCTATTACGTGATAATACAAAACGAACTGCTCTTTTTTGCACCCTTTCGATGTCCTACGTCAATCCCACCTGGTAAGGATCCAACACCGCGCAGAAATATTCTAATAGAGGACGAACGAGTGCAGTGTAAGCTGTCTCTTTAGTTGACTTGTTGCATCATCTAAGTGTCCGGCCAATGAAACGTAACCTTTGGCTCGCCTTCCTAACAATATTATCTATGTGGTCTTTCCACCCGAAGTTGTTCGTAATTTTAACACCCAGGTACTTAGTTGAATTTACAGCCTTGAGAATTGTACTATTTATCGAGTAATCGAATTCCAACGGATTTCTTTTGGAACTCATGTGGATCACCTCACACTTTTCGTTATTTAACGTCAACTGTCACCTGGTACACCATTCAGCAATCTCTTCTAAATCGCTTTGCAACTGTTACTGGTCTTCGGATGACCTTACTAGACGGTAAATTATAGCATCATCTGCGAACAACCTAAGAGAACTGCTCAGATTGTCACCCAGGTCATTTATATAGATCAGGAACAGCAGAGATCCCAGGACGCTTCCCTGGGGAACACCTTATATCACTTCAGTTTTACTAGATGATTTGCCGCCTATTACTACGAACTGCGACCATCCTGACAGGAAATCACGAATCCAGTCGCACAACTGAGACGATACCCCATAGGCCCACACCTTGATTAGAAGTCGCTTGTGAGGAACGGTGTCAAAAGCTTTCCGGAAATCTAGAAATACGGAATCAATTTGAGATCCCCTGTCGACAGCGGCCATTACTTCGTGCGAATAAAGAGCTAGCTGTGTTGCACAAGAACGATGTTTTCTGAAACCATGCTGATTACGTATCAGTAGATCGTTCCCTTTGTTGTGATTCATAATGTTTGAATACAGTATATGCTCTAAAACCCTACTGCAAACCGACGTGAATGATATAGGTCTGTATTCGATAGATTACTCCTACTACCCTTCTTAAACACTGGTGCGACCAGCTCAATTTTCCAATCGGTAGGTACAGTTCTATCTGTGAGCGAGCGGTTGTATATGATTGCTAAGTAGGAAGCTATTGTATCAGCGAAATCTGAAAGGAACCTTATCGGTGAACAATCTGGACCTGAAGGCTTGCCCTTATCAAGAGATTTGAGTTTTTTCGTAACCCCTAAGGTATCTACTTCTAAGAAACTCATGCTAGCAGCTGTTCATGTTTCAAATTCTGGAATATTCCATTCATCTTCCCTGGTGAAGGAATTTCGGAAAACCGTCCAGTAACTCCGCTTTAGCGGCACAGTCGTCGGTAACAATACCATCGTCACTGTGCAGCGAAGGTATTGACTGCGTCTTGCCGCTCGTGTACTTTACATAAAACCACAATTTCTTCAGATTTTCTACCAAATTTCGAGGCAATGTTTCGTTGTGGAACCTATTAAAGCATCTAGCATTCAAGTCCGTGCCAAATTTCGCTCATCTGTAAATTTTAGCCAATCTTCGGGATTTCGCTTTCTGCTGAACTTCACATGCTTTTTCCGTTGCCTCTGCAACAGAGTTCGGACCTGTTTTGTGTACCATGGGGGGTCAGTTCCATCTCTTACTAACTTATGAGGAATGAATCTCTCAACTGCTGTTGTTACTATATCTTTGAATATGAGTCACATCTCGTCTACATTTGCATAATCAGTTCGGAAGGAATGGAGATTGTCTCTTTGGAAGGCTTCTAGTGACACTTTATCCGCTTTTAAAATTATTTTACGTTTTTTTCTGGTGGATTTGGAAGAATCGGTATTGAGTCTAGCTGCAACGACCTTGTGATCACTAATCCATGTATCAGTCATGATGCTCCTTGTTACCTTTGGATTGTTTGTGGCTAAGAGGTCAAGTGTGTTTTCGCAAACATTTACAATTCGCGTGGGTTTTGTGGACAAACTGCTCGAAATAATTTTCGGAGAAAGCATTTAGGACAATCTCGGAAGTTTTTTTGTGCCTGCCACAGGTTTTGAACAAGTATATTTGTCAACTTATGAAGGAAGGTTGAAGTCCCCACCAACTATAACCGTATGAGTGGGGTAGTTATTTGTTACAAGACTCAAATTTTCTCTGAACTGTTCAGGAACTATACCATCGGAGTCTGGGGGTCGGTAGGAGGAGCCAGTTGTTAACTTAGTTCGGCTGTTAAGTATAACCTCCACCCATACCAATTCGCACGGAGTATCTACGTACTTCGACTTCACTACAAGATAAACCACTACTGACAGACACAAACACTCCACTACCAAGTCTACCTAATCTATCTTTCCTCATGTTCTTTCCTGCTTTGTTGCACAGTACTCACAGTTTGTCCGATGTACTTCTGGCCCCACTCACAAGGTATTTCGTATACTCCAGGTATTCTGAGACCCACTGCGTCTCAATAATTAACAGATTTTCGTTGGAGGCCTAAAGATTGATTTAATCAAGTGTCCTTTCAACACGCGGCTTATCTTGCCCAACACACGGCCGCAGAATGATAGCAAAGCAAGTTCCTTATCCTGCTCTTTGTCGGTGGTCTTATTCTGATATTTCCCAGAAATCACTTCTTTCACTTGAAGGGCGTTGTAGGAATAACACTTGACAAAGGCCAAGGAGTGCTTGGCAGAAGGCTCGTGTAGTTATAAGCAATTGACGCGGTTGAAAACCCGAGAATATTTTATTCATAAAACCTCAGTTTATCTACGAGGGTGTTGTTCTTTACACAGTCAAGTTAACAAAGATAATACCACCTCCATACATGTTTGTAGCGTTGCTAGGTTATAATGCCGTTTTAGTCATACAGATCTTTCATAAGCAGTTTCCTTGGATAACACCACGCTGTACAGCCAACTAACTACCGTATTTCCTGGCAAGTGTGTAATATAATAGAAGTTATTAGGATGAGAGCAGCAGAAACATCATGGTCGCTTACTGTGGAGCCTAGATGCCGCTTGACGGTGTTCTGTGTCAAAGCACACATCTGCATACCGCTCGATAAAGTTGGGGACCACAAGAGCCGTCGGTGTGTGCGCAGCGCTGTGTGTGGGACGCTCGTTATCGAGCTGAATATTCAGCGCCGACCGTTCCCAAATCATCGGCGTGTGCCCCGCACCTACAAGCGGCTTTGTTAGCATTACTCCACGCGGCACGGCACGGGACACGTCTGTCCATTGAAGGGCTTGCCGTCACCTCTCATGAGATATATAGTGCTGCTGATGATTACTTGCTATGTGAATGGAAACGGTTATAATCTTGCCCCATAGAAAATCGAACCTAGCTATTCTGCACAGACACTAGCAAATTAATCATCACAAACTATTTTATATTCCGGTTAACCGCAGCTGTTGAAAGGCACGATGTTGGCAAGAACTCCGCTTACAGCGGGTAAAACGGTTGTTCATTAAAACACGACCAGTTTCGCAGTTTTAAGCCGTATCATCAGGTGGACAAGCTTAAAAGATCATAGGCACAGCCATCGCTCGTAGTCAAAATTTACTACTCAGAGAATATTTTCAATACTATGGCGGATGAAAGATAATGAATACGTGCTGCATTCCTTAAGGGGGGTAGGACGTCAAACGGGCCACCTTGGAGCAAGAGAGGCATCACAGGACATTTTAATTTCCAGTGTCTATACTTTTACAAATAAATTCATAAAACTTTGTCAGAAGCACCAGGAAGGATTCAGGATTCACACTCATTGCAGTGGAAGTTCGAAAACAAAAAAATTAAACTTTTTACGTGTGAAATTTCATCATTTTTTCACTTACGATAAATTTTGCACGCCATGCGTATCATACTAACAGGTGTATGAAACTCTAGAATTTATATAATTTATGAAAAAACGAATGATCTGTTGTATTTTAGACTTCATGTTTAGAAAAAAACACAAATTTTGTAGTTAATTACCTCAATTTTTTCGACAGTTTTTAATTGATTTGGGAAATTCTAGAGTTTCATACACCTTTAAGTATGATTTGTATGCTGTGCAAAATTCATTGAACTGTCTCTCTTACTTAAGAAGAAAAGTGTACCTATAGCAACAAATGCTGCCATCAGTAAGTGAAAAAATGATGAAATTTAACATGTAAAAAAAAAAATACTTCGTTATGTATTCGAGCTTCCACTGCTATGAATGTGAATTCTGAATCCTTCCTGGTCATGCTGACAAAGTTTTATGAATTTATTGGTAAACGTATATATAGTGGAAATTAAATGTCATGTGGTGCCTCTCCTGCTCCAAGTCGGCCCGTTTGACGTCTTACCTCCCTTAGATGGATCCAGCATTACTTTGACAACAGGGCAGTTCAATACAGGGCAATGCAGAAGCGGACCGCAGGAACGACAGAGGAAACTAACTGCTAGAACGTCTTCTTTACCTTTCCCTCGCCATAATATTGACGACACAATCTGAATAGTAGGAGACATGGATATGCCTACGATCTTTCAACGTTGTTACCTGGTGATGAGACTTCAAATCGTTAAGTTGGTTGTGTTTTAATAAACAACAGTTTTGCCATCTGTACGCGGAATTCTTCCTAGCATAATATTAATCATACGAGTTGTTAGTTATTACAACTACAACTTCGCTTCCGCTGTTTTGGAGCAGATACCAGTACAAAAAAATGGCTATGAGCACTATGGGCCTTAATTGCTGTGGTCATCAGTCCCCTAGAACTTAGAACTACTTAAACGTAACTAACCTAAGGACATCACACTCATCGGTGCCCGAGGTAGGATTCCAACCTGCGACCGTAGCGCTCACGTGGTTCCAGACTGTAGCGCCTAGAACCGCACGGCCACTCTGGCCGGCCAGATACCAGTAGCAGTACGTGATGGTGCATGTGGTAGGTGGTGTCATACATAGATTTATAAACATAAACTTCTTCTGAACAGACCTCAGAAGGTCCAACGGTACTGAGCGGCTGCTATGTCATTCACAGGCGAGAGGCGCCACTGGACGCGGATACGGAGGGGCATGTTGTCGGAACTCCGCTCTCCCGGCCGTTGTGTCTCCGTGGCCGTAGCTGTTACTTGTAAGACAGTTAGCGCCTCAATTGGCCACAAAAGAGCAGAGTGCACCTCACTTGCCAACAACGCTTGACAGACCCGGACAGTTAACCGTCCAAGTGTTACCCAAGCCCGACAGACCTCAAAATTCAGTGGACCCACAGAGTGACAAAGGTAAAAGTTTTCAGAAGTCAAAATTTACTATTGACGGAATATAGTCAATACTATGGCGAACGGAAGATAATGAATACGTGCCGTATACCTTAAAAGGATCCTGCATTAGTTTGACAACAGTCGAGGCCGGCCGGAGTGGCCGAGCGGTTCTAGGCCCTACAGTCTGGAACCGAGCGACCGATAGGGTCGCAGGTTCGAATCCTGCCTCGGGCATGGATGTGTGTGATGTCCTTAGGATAGTTAGGTTTAAGTAGTTCTAAGTTCTAGGGGACTGATGACCTCAGTAGTTAAGTCCCATAGTGCTCAGAACCATTTGAACCATTTGACAACAGGGCACCTAAATTAATGAAGATAGTGAAATGCCAAAAGTCTCAATATCTAGGACACGTCATGCATAATACAAATAGATACGATTTGTTGCAAAAATACTTCAGTGGGAAATTAACAGCAAAAGAGATCCTGGGAAAAGACGAATATCTTGGTCTGAGATGCTGATGTAGTATGTCTTCAGCAGGACTATTCCGTGTTGCTGCCAACAAAAGAAGAACAGCCATAATGATCAGCATCAAAACCGTATAGACATCGAAAACAGGACGAAGTCAGCATGTGTGCTTTATGCTTATTGATTGTAAGTCACTTGATTGGTCGACTCCCTTACTTCTGAACTGAAAGAAATTGGAAAAATTCAGGCTGCCTGTGCATTGTGCATGACCACATACTGTCTAGGTCCTACAGCAGTGTATGAACCTCTACACAGTTACTGTTGTGTTTTGTTCTCTGTTAGTTTGTTTACTGTTGTGAAGTGAATAATGAGGCAATTTCTGGGCTCCTGTGGGAACTACCTACAACTCAGAGAAGAAATTTTCATGATATAATTAAGAATGCGTGATATACAAGGGGGGGGGGGGGTGTTACACCTTGTAACACTTTTCAGACTCGTCTCTTGCCAGCTCTGTAACAAAAGTTAAATATATTTTCTTATTTAATTTAGAAATGATAGCATTCACATAATGTATGCAGCAGTTTTCGTGAAATTACAAAAATTACTCTGGAAAAATAGGCTTCCTTCAAATGTGAAAAGCGGTTCCTAGCCATAAAACAGTCACGAACTACGTAGCAAGTATTGTATTCAAACTTGAAATTGTTGCAATCACGAAAATCATGTCAACATTCCATTTTTTAGTCTACGTGTCGCAATATTACTCAACTGGAAACTAATAATTAGTATCTTCTAATTATTAAAAACCAGTTCCAAATAATTTTTGAAATGAAAACTATTGACAGCGAATACAAATTTCGATTTTCAAGATAGGAGGAACTATTAGGACATAAAGAAACGTAATTCATTTGCATTTGTAACGTCTTCCATGGTAGACAGATCTTCTGTTCCAAGGTTCCATATAATGCACTAATGACGAAATATCGTTCAACCGTCCAAACACATACAGACTTCGGCTCACTTGATTTGTGTGTCGTCAGTCTTCTGACTTGCTTGACGAGGTCCGCCACGAATTCGCCTCGTGTGTCAAACTCTTTACTTCACAGCAGCACTTGCAATCTATGTCCTAAATTATCTGCTGTATGTGCTCCAGTCTCGGTCTTCCTCTACAGCTTTCGCCCTCTGACCGTCCTTTTAGAACCAAGGAGGTCATTTCCTTATGTCTTAAAAGATATCCTATCATCCTGTCCCTTCTCCTTGAAACCATCCCGTCTCCTCTATATCTCTTTTGTTACACAATCTTCCCTTCTACAATAACCTGTGACACCTTCCCTTAGGATTTTTATCTCTTGCTTAATAATAACAAATGAAATCTTCCCTGTGAAATTAATTCTCTTTTTCAATAATAATAAGTGCAATCTTTGCATACAAATTTAAATATTGCTTTTTAAAAGTGATTTGCTGATTATTTCGACGAAACATAGAATGTGTCGTCGTCGTGGCCTTCAGTCGTTACCTACAATAACCCAAAACTGTTCCTTACCTTTTTTTACTGTTACTGGATCGCCATCTGAGTGCTAAATTCAAGTGCGGGATGACTCTACTTTCTCGGTTTTACTATACTCTATTAGCTGCTGGTGGGCTGTACTTATTACCAAAGCTGACATCCTTTAATAGCAAAGCTGACGTTGGTCTTTAATTAATTTGCATGAAATTACGTAATTCGTAGTTAAACTTTTTCTTGACAACAATAAAATTTTGCGAAGTTTTACTTTGATGGTCTTTGGGATGGATTATAATCAGTAAGGCAATATTGCTGGCAAAAGTAAATTAAATTCTGAAATCGATTCTTCAAATATTTACTGTTGGTAATGAATTGATTTTGCAAACGTTCATATGGGACTTACTTTTTACAATAATCTTACAACTACCTTCAGTAGTCCTGAGTTTCTCAAAAAAATTTATTCAATAATATTATTTCCTCTTATTATAATAGCTACCTAATGTCTCTGTACATCCGTTTATAATCTCTTGTAAATCATACCCACTAGCTGGCAGGCACACCGCTTCTCTCAACCTCTCGCTTCTGACCTGCTACCGACTTGCTTCACATCTCGCTTACTACTGACTTCCTACGAACGCTAAAGAGCGGTTTGTCCCGCCAACAATGCTTTCTGGGGCAGAAAATCCCTGTTACCATTACAAAATGTATCAATGCGCGGTCTTTCCCGCTCTTTTCTGAAAATGTATCCATACGCGGTCTCTCCCGCCTACAATACTTTGGTGCAGACATTCCCTGCCACCACAATTATTTACAAAATGACAAACATTAATTATTCCTGCTTAATCCTAATAATAAAATATGAACATCTTTCATAAATAGTGGCTTGACAATAGACAATAGAAATCTATACTTCTTACATACTTTTCAGTGTTTTCCACATATCATTTCCTCCCTGTGTCTGCGCAGAACTTCCTCTTTCCTTACCTTATCAGACCACAAATATTTTAGCATTCGCCTGTAGTACCACATCTCAGTTGCTTCCATTCTTTTCTGTCCCGATTTTCCCTCATTCCTTCTTTCACTACCATACAATACTGTGCTCCAAACGCATGTTCTAAGAAACTTCTTCGTCAAATTACGCCCTATGTTTGATATTAGCCGACTTCTCTTGGCCAGGAATGCGCTTTTTGCCAGTGCTAGTTTCTCTTTGATGTCCTCCCTGTTCCGTCCGTGATGGGTTATTTTGCTGCCTCCGTAGCAGAATTCATTAAATTAATCTACTTCGTGCACATCAATCCTGATGTTAAGTTTCTCGCTGTTCTCATTTCTGCTACTTCTCAATACTGTCGTCTTTCTTTGATTTACTATCAGTACTCATCAAACTGTTTGCTCTACTCAGGAGATCAAGTAGTTCTTCTTCGCTTAGGATAGGAATGTCAGCAGTGAATCGTATAATTGATATCCTATCAGCCTGTATTTTAAATTCACTCCTGATCATTACTTTTATTTCCACCACCGCTTCTTCGATGTATAGATTGAACAGTAATAGCGAAAGGCTTCATCCCTGTCTTACACCCATTTTAATCAGAGCACTTCGTTCTTGGTCGTCCACTCCTTTTATTGCCCCTTGTCTCTTGTACATATTGTGTAGCTTATACTCACCATAAAACTCTCCAAGTGAAGAATTAACTATATCCTCAAAGTGTCTTTAATGTACTATACACCACATAAAAGTGTAAACCCGTAATATCTGCCAACGCGGCACAAAACACTGCTTCATGTCTCGCAACAAAAGATCCGTAGCAAATGCGAGAAACTGCTTATGGTGGTTTCTAGTGCTCATTCCTTCAAGTGACTCTAAACTCAGATACTGTATTAAAACACTGGCCAAGAAACGTCACTTGTTCATAGGTGGACTATCGTTCAGTCGGTATACTGTAACCATACCACTCAGTTTGACTGTGAAACAAGCATGGTGCAAATTATATGTGTTCTGCGTCAACTATGTGAGGATTCACATTCGTTTCGCAAATTAGAATTTCCATCACATTCTGTCACGCATTAATGCCTAGTAATTGAAATAAAAAATATAGTTATTGGTAACTTACACTTTCGGTATTACAGTCTTACGAATTACTTGTATAGTAACTCCATTTAAATATAATTGAGTTTCATGAACGCAGAAGAATTGAGCCCGTCTTTTTTTTTATTTTCTTATTTATTTATTTATTTTTTTTTTTTTTTACCCTCAGAAAATTTCGTTCTAGCCCTCAGGGGTCTACTGACGTAGACGTTACCATGTTGTAACCTCTACGTCGAATCTCTTCCGTCAGTGTACTGATAGCGAATATCTCTGTCTGGAATACCGTAGTCAGCTTCCCTAGAAAGAATGTGCTTCCGGTCAAGGGTGCAACCCGTATGTTCCGGCTCCAGCGCCTTTGTCTGCTTTCGCCCAACTGCGCGGTATCATGGAGGCATTTGGAAATTACTGTGTAGTCAGCCAACATTTCCCCGATAATTTCTATGTTTATCACATTTCTATGTTCGGAATCTTAAACTACAAAGTATTTTCAGTTTTTAACCTGTACGCCCCTGCTGCAGTCATCATTACAACCCAAAGAAGTAATGAGGAATGACCACCAAGCTCTACAAGCCAGCAATGGGAGTGTGGCTAATTTCACCTTTTATGACTAGGTTGACCAGTCCCTGCACGTTCTCGATCTCGTTGGGAGCCATATTTTGTTCTCACAGAAAACAGCCGTAAATATATAGAGTAATATCTTTACGCTACCATTTGCAGTGTCTCATTCGCACCATCTTCGGGTTCCTATAAACGAAACGAGTAAGTTGTGGAATCTAAACACTTAAGACAACTAACGAGAGCTGTTTCTGAGGACACTGATCTAACAAGGGATTCTCCCCATCGCACCCTCCTCAGATTTAGTTATAAGTTGGCACAGTGGATAGGCTTTGAAAAACTGAATACAGATCAATCGAGTAAACAGGAAGAAATTGTGTGGAACTATGAATAAAACAAGCAAAATATACAAACTGAGTAGTTCACGCGCAAGATAGGCAGCATCAAGGATGGTGAGAACTCAGCAATGTGGTGGTCCCGTGGTTAGCGTGAGCAGCTGCGTAACGAAAGGTACTTGGTTAAAGTCTTCCCTCAAGTAAAGATTTTATTTTCAGACAGTTCATTTGTTGCAGTTCATGTGACAAACTCTTATGTTTTCACTTTCAGATTCACAAGAAAACCTTAATCCGGCAAGGTAGAAGAATCCATTCGCCAGGTGTACATGTTAGGTGGGTCGACAACATATTCCTGTCATGTGACAGGACCACGGCACTCCTGAGCTCAGACGCTCCTTGATGCTGCCTATCTTGCGCATGGACTACTCAGTTTGTATATTTTGCTTATTTTTTCCATAGTTCCACTCAACTTCTTCCTGTTTTCTCGATTGATCTGTGTTCAGTTTTTCAAGGCCTATCCACTGTGCCAACTTATAACTAAATCTGATTGGGGTGCGGTGGGGAGGTTCCCTTGTAAGTGTTCACGTCTCTTCGAAAGATTACTATGAAAATCACTTTGATACAGTGATTCCCTTAATAACCACAGACGACTGGATGGCGTACTCGCTGCGTGCGTAGGTACCTGAAGATGGTGCCAATGAGGCACCGAAACTGATGGTGTAAAAAATTACTCCGTAAATTAACTGCTCTTCGATATTTTTTTTTATACTTCTTCGACCAGCTGCAGTCACTCTCTTCCATTTATATAACATGGAATTACAGAAATCTTCTTTTGTAGCACATAGGACTTAACATCTATGGTCACCAGTCCCCTATAGCTTAGAACTACTTAAACCTAACTAACCGAAGGACATCACACAACATCCAGTCATCACGAGGAAGAGAAAATCCCTGACCCCACCGGGAATCGAACCCGGGAAACCGGGCGCGGGAAGCGAGAACGCTACCGCACGACCACGAGCTGCAGACCCACAGTACTCTAGTCCCATAAACTGTCATAGGTCTTTTTAAAGAGATAGAATTCCAGTGGACGATCTTGGCACTAAAATTTTATGAGTTAGAAGGGCAATGTCTTTTACATATTTTTAGTAGAAATATTTAAAATTCTTATCGTCCTAGATAAATCTCATCTGAAGCCACTTAAATGTGTGATCTAAAGATCAACATGACGCTTAAATAAGGAAATCCATCATCACACACATCGTAAACATCGCCTCTTGAAACTTTGCGAAAGGAAAGAAGGTTAGGGTTTAACGACCATCCAAAAGCTCGGTCATTAGAGACGCAGCTCAAGCACAGATTACGGAAGGATGGAGATCACTGGCAGCCGTGCCCTTTTCGAAGGAACACTCCGTCACCAGTGTGGACAAATTTAGAGTAATCACGGGAAAGCTAGATCTGGATGGCCGGGCGCAGATCTAAACCGTTGTCCTCCCTAATAGGTCCCGCCTGCTAATCGCTGCGCCACCTGGTTCGGCGGTCTTTCCAGTGTGTCTAACGTGAATGACACATCGACAAAATTTCGGTACTTGACACATTTGCAAATGACACGATTACAGCACAATTAAGTTACGAAAAGTTTAGAAATTTATTAATCTGTCTGAGGCATCTGACTAGCAGCAAATAAAAACGCAGCGAGGGTTCGAGAATTAATTAAAAGTTACTCTGCAGTCTCAGAGAGGAGTTGGGGCGGAATTAAAATTCTCTGGACCACTCGTGGGCAGTCAGTCTGTTTAAAATACTGGACGCGTTTTCGCCTCGCTTCGCCGCTCAGCTGCCTGCGAAGTTGAAGGAGGGAGCCAGCGTTGGCCGAGAGGGCAGAATCGGGTGACCACTGCTCCAGCTAGCAGAATGTAAAAGTGTTCACTCTCGTTTACTGAATGCGTAGCACAACGTACATTGTTTCTGAAAGAGGCATAGAACCGTTTTCCGTGATAAAAGAAACTTTATGTTCTATTTACTGTTTCCTAACAAATTAATATCTCGAAACCTTTGGCGGTTAACTTGGACGGAGAATAAAGCTTCTACGAGTCACATGTATGCAGATTTCGCTCTAGTTTATGACTAATAAAGTTTCTGGAACCACTTCTTGAACAAAAGTATTGTCAAATTAAAGTAGGAGATTTTATTAATGTAAGAGGTATTATAATATATGGTGTCCTGCGACGGAGACTTGTAAGTCAACTCTCGATGTTCGCACGGAAAGCAATGAAAAAGTACACAAGAAGTCTTGAACACTAACGGCAGCATACGAGGATGATCCCAAAAGTAAGGTCTCCTATTTTTTATAAGTACAGAACTCTGTGTGGCAGTTGATCACACTGTTATGAAGAGTGCTTCACACGCTATGTGTAAACATCACTCTTCGCTTGGCGGCAGCCATTGAGAATGGAGCTCCCGTTGGATGTTACCGCCAAGTGCGCTTTACGACCAGTTATTCGGTTTTTGAAGCAAAGGGCACTGCTCCTACTGAAATCCATTGCTGAGTGACGGAAGTGTATGGTGAGTTGTCCATGGATGTCCAAAATGTTCCTAAGTGGTGTACAGAGTTTTCAGCTGGTCAGGCCAAAATTGACCACGAACAAAGGGGCGGGAGACCGTCAATATCTGAGGAGACAATGTTGAAAGTTGAGCAAAGCCTGCGTGAAGATCGGTGGATCACTGTGGATGATCTCTGCAAGTTGGTTCCTGAGGTTTCCCGAAGCACCGCTCACAGAATTTTAACGGAAACATTGAACTACCGGAAGGTGTGCGCAAGATGGGTGCCATGCATGCTGACTGAGGACCACATGCGCTTCCTGCGCATTTCGTCACCGCCTTGCAGCCGAACAGGACAACTTCCTGGACTCAATTGTCACAGGTGACGAGACCTGGGCATAACACTTTACACCTGAGACCAAGCAACAATCACGCCACTTCATAACTTTCTGAACAGCATAGTGGCGAGCTGGTATGACATGGGCTTACAAAAACTGTCACAGCGTCTACAAAAATTCATCGACAGAAAGGGTGATAAGTTCGAAAAATAGCAAAATGCTCAAGCTGTAGACTGATGTAAACCATTGTAGAAATAAACAGGTCTACGTACTTATAAAAATAGGAGACCTTACTTTTGGGATTATCCTCGAAAATCCATATTACAGATCTGTACCATCCCCATTCCTAGCTGCTGATAAGATGTTATTTAGTAAAGACACAAATTTCGTAAACGAATCTACAGATCTGTGCACAATTTTATTTTACAATTGCTCGTTACTCAGGTAGTTTCTGATATCATAAACTATGTACTTCCTATACTAACAAATGGAAAAGAGAAAAGAAAGAAAAATAAAATAAATTCTCAGTCATCTTCATCGTCAAAGTATAACTTTGGTACTGGATTAACAGCTGTCCAGGGAAATATTCTTTCCTTATTCAATACATATAAGATGCACTATTACATGGAAACTAGTTATGGTGAAATTAGTTTGACGCAAGATTCAGATCACAGATTGTTATACATTAATAACGTTTTTGCCGTAAGGACGGAAGATTATTATCAAAGTTGGTGTACTGCACGTCCGATGTTGGGATCTTAATACATCCACATACGTCACATAAAAAATTGCTAGGAAGAAACTCTAATTTTCATCTCAGTAATAACGACATGTCTCGTACATAAAGCATATGAGTATTAAACAGCAAAAACCTGAATTAACGAATGAAAATGTAATTAGTCAAAAGACAAACAAGTAATACTTGAGAAGCAATTTCACATAGGAAACGAAACCGAGCACATGGAAACATTTCAAACTTACCTCTCAATATCTAGAGCAAGGGTTCTCACACAGTGGCATGCTGGTGCTTCGCAAGGACACGTCAGGTTTTAACGTGTACTACTAAACGAAACACGTACCTATGTACATAAAATAATTGAGCGGTTCTAGGCGCTACAGTCTTCATTTGCGCGACTGCTACGGTCGCAGGTTCGAATCCTGCATCGGGCATGGATGTGTGTGATGTCCTTAGGTTACTTAGGTTTAAGTAGTTCAAAGTACTAGGGGACAGATGAACTCAGAATTTAAGTCCCATAGTGCTTAGAGCCATTTGAACCATTTCAACAGAAAATCATTCTCTTTCGTTACTTTACATTTAAAGTAAATCGACAGTAAGAAAACTGGCATACGAAAGTAACATGTATACGGTGTTAAAACTATCGATGCACTGCAGAATGTTTGTTTCTGAATATAGGCAGAGCACAAGAAGGTCGGACTTTACCCTGCCCAACTTTCAGACTTTGTCGTCGCTTTCTTGCCCTGGAAAGATTCATCTTATTTTCTTCGTTGGCAATGTTTTGATTGGGTGTTGTCGCTTGTTACTCGAAAGTTGTGCCTCACTGCAACTGATAACTATTGCGGTGTTCCCATGTGTGGCGCTACAGTTGTCACTACCCACTGAACGGTTAATTGCTGTTGTCGCTTTGTTGTTAAATAGCGACGTGATACGAAGAAAGCCTGCATTTGAAACCGGAAATGTGTTCATTACAACGAGCTAATTCTTCACAACCATAACTGAGCAGTGAAGCTTATCTGTACTGATTGACTTTCACTTCATTGTATTTTAAGTTAGCCACGAAATGATTTTTAAAATAAGGAGCTCTTTCTGCCTCCAAGAGTGCCTTTAATAAACCTAAACCAACACCTAATCGCATGTATGATAAAGCTGCTTACAAGTTGGTTCTACAGTAAAAGACGGTACAGATAATTTCCCAACGAGCTGCACGCTTAGAAACGCTTTAAAATCAAGGGAAATAGTCTTCTTTATTCAAGTTCTAAGCAAACAGAGAAAGTTGGTAAACGTATTATCTTTTTTCAAACGGTCTCTGCGCTTTGTAAAAAATAATCCAAATACATGACAAATGAATCTAAATGAATAGCACATTTTATGAACACTGTTAAAAACTTGTTTTGGAACTGCAAAGGAACGAAAACCTCAGAGCGCTGGTGAGTTTCTCTTACCTCCCGCAACTAGAGAAATGGCCCAACCAGCTTTTGGGCAAAGACTGGACTAAGAAATAGAAAAGTTCCATTACCCAAAAATACAGGAAAATGGAGAACTGAAGACATGTTTTTCAATATTGAAGAAAAGTTATTATGAGAACTACAAGAGTACATTTATTTTGCTCTTCAAATAGAAGAGACTACAGATGGAAATATGGCACAGCTACTGTTTTTTGTACATTTTGACCATAATGAAGAGAGAGGAATTTTTATTCTGCAAGCTGCTAGAATCAAGTTCTACAGCAAAAACATTTTCAATACTATCGACCTTTGTTAAAAGTAAGTACTCCTCCGAAAAATGTGTTGGTATTTGACAGACGGGCAAGAGGTAATAAAATAATGGTCACATAACGGGGCTGGCGGGAAAGATGCACCTGACTGTCGAAGCACAAACTAAAGAATGCACCGAGAAGCACTTGCTTCTATGAATATGCCAGAAACTCTTCATATTGTTTTGACACACGCTTTAAGCTATATAAGCTTCATCAAGACATGGGCTTTAAGATCAGAGCTAGTCACAACATTTTGTGAATATATGGGAGGTAAATTCAAATGATTACTTCTTCATACCGAAGTAAGATGGCTGTATCGGGGCAGTATTTTGAACCAAATATTTGAACTGAGATCCGATGTTTTTATGTTTCTCAGTGACAAAAAGAAAGAAGTGAAGAATTTTTTTCCCTGATGATCAGTGGTTAACAAGACTGGTCTGTGTAGCTAATAATTTTTACAGGCGTAAGGACAAGGTCGAACTTCTTTATTAACAGGTAACTGAATCTCATCTTTAAGAACAAGTTAACTCAGTTTAGTTAAGAAGTACTGAAGAATAACTTTTTCGCTTTCACTGCTCTTAAATCATTTATTAATAACAATGAACTAGCTCTCATGGGATTGTCACACATTTAAAGATCCTTCAAAAATGTTTTGAGAAGTGCTATCCCGAAGATTACAGAATAACAACAAGATATGAAATCTCTGCTTTCATTTTGGATGCAAACAAAACCACCTTCTCTTTTCAAACATGCAGTCCTTTTTTTGATGCCGTTTGTTATTGCTCATTATGTTTTCCAGTAAGTTCGTAGCGTTTCTGTTTTGAATATTCGTATTGTGGTCAGTAGGGGTTGATTTATCGATTGTCCTTTTTTATTCGTAGTTCTCTGTTGCTATTTTCGTGTACATGTTGCCATTTTCTGCTTTGGAAATAGTGAAGGCCCTCGGCGTTTCACGAAGAACGTACACGCATTAATCAACAATGACCCACATCAGTGAACTCGAGATCTGGCAGATATGATGATCTGTGATCATTTCACCATCATACGACATTTGCATGCATGGGAAGATAAAACATCGGGTGTATGGATGACTCATACTTCCTGTAATGGCGATAAGCGCTTGTCGTCAGTTAGCGTGTGAATTACGCCCACCATTGTTACCCCGATTTGTTACAGCCGATGAGAAATTGTGACTTTGTGTAAACATAAAAAAAAGAAATGGTTGAGCCCAGACAAAGCAGTTACCAGCTACTCCCCGTACAAAGAACTGCGCACATTCACTAAAGATAATGTTACGCATCTAGTGGAACAGCGAGGTTTAACTATCTACCTAACATTCATTGGCAACAAATGGAACATCTTGCAGACTTAATCCAAGAGCAACGATGAAAAAGATTGCGTGAAGTGGTGCTACTCGACTATGACGCCCACCACATTCTGATAAAATTACCTTTGTCCCTTTCTATCAAACAACATTTAAGAAACTATTTTTCCGCATGAAGAAGCGCACCGAACGTGTCTCGCGCCTCAAAACTACGTGATTTCTACAGACGTGGAATAGAAAAAATAACCTCTGTGGTGGAAGACTGTTGTAAGCAATGAAGGAGAAAATATTATTGGATGACTAAACTCCGTTATGTGTGTCGATAAGTTTAATGTTTATTAAACATACGGATAAACCCTACGGACTTATGCAGCACCTCAACAAGTATGAGAGTGTCTTTTCTGACCTATTGTACAGACTTAGAGTTGAAGAAGAACTGAGAATGAAATTGAGCTCAGATGAGCTAGACTTCGGAGCTCTGATTAAAGACAGACAGCAACATACATCCAATTCAAACACATAGATGTTCTGTAATCAGAATCTACATTTGAAAACTGAGTAATCGTTGACTTTGAAGTCTGATTTAACGTCAGTATTTGATCTGATTTTCCTTATTTTTGGTTTATGTACTCTGTTTTACTGTGCTCTGTTTTTATTACTCTCTCGCACCAATGGTTAATATTATTCGTGAAGTAAACATTTTAACTGTAATTCGTCTCTTACTCTTTGACTACTTATTTCAGATCTTGCTTAAATTAATGTCCTGGTATTTGCTAGAAGTAAATACTACATGTGACCATGAAAGAATCTTTAAAAAATTGCTTCCCCGAAACTTTAATTCTACCATACATAGACTGTGTGATCAAAAGTATCCGGACATCTGGCTGAAAATGACTCACAAGTTCGTGGCGTCCTCCATCGGTAATGCTGAAACTCAATATGGTGTTGGCCCATTCTTAGCCTTGATTACAGCTTCCATTCTCGCAAGCATACATTCTGTCAGAAGCTGTGTGTTTTCTTGGGTAATGGCAGCCCACTCTTCATGGAGTGCTGTACTGAGAAGAGGTATCGACGTCAGTCAGTGAGGCTTAGCGCGAAGTCGGCTTTCCAAAACATCCGAAAGGGGTTCTATAGGATGGAGGTGAGGACTCTGTGCAGACCAGTCCATTACAAGAAAGTAATTGTTGTGTAAGCAATCCGCCACAGGCCGTGCATTATGAAAAGGCTCTCGATAGTGTTGAAAGATGCAATCGCCTTCCCCAAATTGCTCTTCAAAAGTGGGAAGCAGGAAGGTGCTTAAAACATCAATGCAGGCCAGTGCTGTCATAGCGCCATGTAAAACAACAAGCGGTGCAAGCCCCCTCCATGATAAACGCGATCACACCATAGCAATACCTACTCGGAATTTTACTGTTGGCACGACACACGCTTGCAGATGACGTTCACTGGGCACTCACCATGCCCATATTATGCCATCGGATCACCACATTGTGTACCGCGTGATTCGTCACTCGTTTTTCCACTGTTCAGTTGTCCAACGTATACGCACCTTACCCCAAGCAAGACGTCGTTTGGCATTCACCGGCGTGAAGTTTTCTCACCTCCCGAGTAACTGTCATAGTACTTGCAGTGGATCCTGCTGCAGTTTGGAATTCCTGAGTGATGGTCAAGATATATGTCTGCTTATTACACATTACGACCCTCTTCAACTGTCGGTCAACAGACGTAGTTAGTCTGTACGCTTTTGTGCTGTACGTTTCCCTTCTCATTTCTTCTTCAATATCACATCGGAAACAGTGGACCTAGAGATGTTTAAGAGTGTGGAAATCTCGCTTGTAGACATATGACGCAAGTGACACCCAATCAGCTGACACGTTCGAAGTCCGTGGGTTCCGAGGAGCGCCCCATTCTGCTGTCTCAAGATTTTTAATGACTATTGAGATCGCTGATATGGGGTACCTGGCAGTAGGTGGCAGCATAATGCACCTAATATGAGAAACGTATGTGTTTGCAGTGTCCAGATACTTTTGATAACATAGTGTAGAAGCTGATAGGTACGACGTACAGAACTTATGTCATTTGCCGGAACTGAGCAAGTTAGTGAAAATAATTCCCCTCGTACTGTTCCTCACCCTTGCGGATTCGTTGCTTAACCTTCTGTACGACTTTCCGCTTTCCCTCCCCAATCAGTTTTCGTTTAAAGGTGAGCAAGTTGCAGTGGTACGTCTAAACATGTAAAAGCGTCAAATGGTAAGCTGTGACAAAACACGTGGAACCTTTGGTCTAGAGCATCTCGCTTACATTTTTAGTCTTGCTGGATGCTTTATGAAAACAGAATATGCCGAAAAATAAGTACCTGGTGGTACAACGTGTAAATAATTGTTAATCAAGGACGAGTTGTCATTATGTCTAGCATTCACTGAAAGGATACCGTCATTCATTTTAATTCGTCGACGTTATTTACCGTAAATCCCACGAGAAGTCCGAAAAATTATAACAACGGACAGCATGAATTTTATGAACAACACATTCTGTAGCCTACTTAAGTTAATTTTCCTTGTAAAAGAGAAGGGGTTTCTTTGTATGCATTCGTTTGTGTTCATGCACGTGGCAGACAGCATCGAAATTAATTCCTTGACAATCATTGGACAGATCTTAAACTGCACGGTGAAATGAATACTTACATAGATGGGTTAGATTTTGCCAGTTTTGCAGTGTAAAATTTAATGGATTTAATCCCAAGTTTATCACTTCCTCCAGGTTCAGCTGACTTCATTGTATTGTAGTGGTTATTGGTGATGAAGAATTCCTTTCATCTCCATCCCTTCCTGAGTGGACGAGCATGTGATTATGAAATCCCTATCTTAAATCACGTTTTCTAGGTACATACCCTGGGCTCCGTCTGTCACTATTCCATGTACATATGACGGTGCATTATGTCACCATGGATAGTTTGCTTATACTTCCGAATCAAGTCAAATATGCTTAATGAGTAAATAATTCGACTGAAATATCTGAAAGACCCTCAAGTCATACAGATGACTACTCCGCCTGAATCCTTAATGTGTATGCGAAAGTATAAGACAGATTTCACCTGAGTGCAGCTGGTGTGATACTTTGACCTTATCGTTAAATTAGTAAAGTAAAATAAGATTACCCGTTGAATTTTTATGTGAAGTTCATTATTAGGTACAGATCATCATATATTCGCAATATAAAAAAATAAGTAATGAATTGAAGTGGAGCTATTAAAGTAAGAAATGTTGTTGTTGTTGTCTTCAGTCCTGAGACTGGTTTGATGCAGCTCTCCATGATACTATGTCCTGTGCAAGCTTCTTCATCTCCCAGCACCTACTGCAACATACATCCTTCTGAATCTGCTTAGTGTATCCATCTCTTGGTCTCCCTCTACGATTTTTACCCTCCACGCTGCCCTTCAATACTAAATTAGTGATCCCTGGATGCCTCAGAACATGTCCTACCACCGATGCCTTCTTATGGTCAAGTTGTGCTACAAACGTCTCTTCTCCCCAATCCTACTCATTACTTCCTCATTAGTTATGTGATCTACCCATCTAATCTTCAGCCTTCTTCTGTAGCACCACACTTCGAAAGCTTCTATTCTCTTCTTGTCCAAACTATTTAACGTCCATGTTTCACTTCCATACGTGGCTACACTCCATACAAATACTTTCAGAAATGACTTCCTGACACTTAAATCTATACTCGATGTTAACAAATTTCTCTTCTTCAGAAACGCTTTCCTTGCCATTGCCAGTCTACATTTTATATCCTCTCTACTTCGACCATCATCAGTCATTCCGTCAGAAGCAAAACTCCTTTACTACTTTAAGAGTCTCATTTCCTAATCTAATTCCCTCAGCATCGCCCGACTTAATTCGACTACATTCCATTAGCCTCGTTTTGCTTTTGTTGATGTTCATCTTATATCCTCCTTTCAAGACACTGTCCATCCCTTTCAACTGCTCTTCCAAGTCCTTTGCTGTCTCTGACAGAATTACAATGTCATCGGCGAACCTCAAAGTTTTTGTTTCTTCTCCATGGATTTTAATACCTACTCCGAATTTTTCTTGCTCAATATACAGATTGAATAACATCGCGGAGAGGCTGCAACCCTGTCTTACTCCCTTCCCAACCACTGCTTCCCTTTCATATCCCTCGACTCTTACAACTGCCATCTGGTTTCTGTACAAATTGTAAATAGCCTTTCGCTCCCTGTATTTTATCCCTGCCACCTTTGGAATTTGAAACAGAGTATTCCAGTCAACATTGTCAAAAGCTCTCCCTAAGTCTACAAATGCTAGAAACGTAGGTTTGCCTTTCCTTAATCTTTCTCCTAAGATAAGTCGTAAGGTCAGTATTGCCTCACGTGTTCCAGTATTTCTACGGAAACCAAACTGATCTTCCCCGAGGTCGGCTTCCACAAGTTTTTCGATTCGTCTGTAAAGAATTCGAGTTATTAAACTGATTGGTCGGTAATTTTCACATCTGTCAACACCTGCTTTCTTTGGGATTGGAATTATTATATTCTTCTTGAAGTCTGAGGGTATTTCGCCTGTTTCACACATCTTGCTCACCAGATGGTACAGTTTTGTCAGGACTGGCTCTCCCAAGGCAGTCAGTAGTTCCAATGGAATGTTGTCTACTCTGGGGGCCTTGTTTCGACTCAGGTCTTTCAGTGCTCTGTCAAAGTATTCACGCAGTATCGTATCTCCCATTTCATCATCATTTACATCCTCTTCCATTTCCATAATATTGTCCTCAAGTACATCGCCCTTGCATAGACCCTCTATATACTCTTTCCACCTTTCTGCTTTCCCTTCTTTGCTTAGAACTGGATTTGCATCTGAACTCTTGATATTCATACAGGTGGTTCCCTTTCCTCCAAAGGTCTCTTTAATTTTCCTGTAGGCTGTATCTATCTTACCCCTAGTGAGATAAGCTTCTACATCCTTACATTTGTCCTGTAGCCATCCCTGCTTAGCCATTTTGCACTTCCTGTCGATCTCATATTTTACACGTTTGTAGTCCTTTTTGCCTGCTTCATTTACTGCATTTTTATACTTTTTCTCGTTTCCTCAATTAAATTCAATGTTTCTTCTGTTACCCAAGGATTTCTACTAGCAATCGTCTTTTTACCTACTTGATCCTCTGCTGCCTTCACTACTTCATCCCTCAAAGCTACCCATTCTTCTTCTACTGTATTTCTTTCCCCTGTTTCTGTCAATTGTTCCCTTATGCTCTCCCTGAAACTCTGTACAACTTCTGGTTCTTTCAGTTTATCCAGGTCCTATCTCCTTAATTTCCCACCTTTTTGCAGTTTCTTCAGTTTTAATCTACAGTTCATAACCAATAGATTGTGGTCAGAGTCCACATCTACACATCTACCCCTGGAAATGTCATACAATTTAAAACCTGGTTCCTAAATCTCTGTCTTACCATTATATAATCTATCTGATACCTTTTAGTATCTCCAGGGTTCTTCCATGTATACAACCTCCTTTCATGATTCTGAAACCAAGTGTTAGCTATGATTAAGTTGTGCTCTGTGCAAAATTCTACCAGGCGGCTTCCTCTTTGATTTCTTAGCCCCAATCCATATTCACCTACTACGTTTCCTTCTCTCCCTTTTCCTACATTTGAATTCCAATCACCCATGACTATTAAATATTCGTCTCCCTACACTATCTAAATAATTTCTTTTATTTCATCATACATTTCTTCAATTTATTCATCTGCTGAGCTAGTTGGCATATAAACTTGTACTAATGTAGTAGGTGTGGGCTTCGTATCTATCTTGGCCACAATAATGCGTTCACTATGCTGTTTGTAGTAGCTTACCCGCATTCCTATTTTCCTATTCATTATTAAACCTACTCCTGCATTACCCCTATTTGATTTTGTGTTTATAACCCTGTAGTCACCTGACCAGAATTCTTGTTCTTCCTGCCACCGAACTTCACTAATTCCCACTAGATCTAATTGAAACCTATCCATTTCCCTTTTTAAATTTTCTAACCTACCTGCTCGATTAAGGGATTTGACATTCCACGCTCCGATCCGTAGAACGCCAGCTTTCTTTCTCCTGATAACGGCATCCTCTTGAGTAGTCCCCGCCCGGAGATCCGAAAGGGAGACTATTTTACCTCCGGAATATTTTACTCAAGAGGACGCCATCATCATTTAATCATACAGTAAAGCTGCATGCCCTCGGGAAAAATTACGGCTGTAGTTTCCCCTTGCTTTCAGCCGTTCGCAGTACCAGCACAGCAAGGCCGTTTTCGTTATTGTTACTAGGCCAGATCAGTCAATCATTCAGACTGTTGCCCTTGCAGCTACTGAAAAGGCTGCTGCCCCTCTTCAGGAACCACATGTTTGTCTGGCCTCTCAACAGATACCCCTCCGTTGTGGTTGTACCTACGGTACGGCTATCTGTATCGCTGAGGCACGCAAGCCTCCTCACCAACGACAAGGTCCAAGGCTCATGGGGATGGCTTATGATAAAACTTCGGATTAGATATGCTTCATATTCCCACACGTGCCTAAGATAGATCGGAACCCCTTCTTAGGATCGTACAGTTCAAAGTATTTAAGAGGAAACTTCCAAACTGCCGACCCATCCGAGATGTATTGCCTTATTATCATTATAGCATCTAAACAGTGTAACGAATCCTAATAAATGAAAAATGTGTTTATTTGATGTAAACGATAGCGAGACTGGTTTCCTGTCTTAAACTTCGTGTGTCTGTGTTGGTGTTCTGAATCATACAAGTAGTATAATGACGAAAAGCTATCTGATAGAGATGAGTCGCCTCATTATCTGAAACTGTATAAATGTAATATTAAAAGGCTTTTCTGAAGTTCTGTGGTGCAATGAGTGCTACAATGTATCGCGTCGCACAACGTGACTTGCTATTTTTACACACACAAGACTGACGTAATAAAAATGTTACAGAAAATTACAAAATGAATTTTGAAAGAACAAACACCAAACTGTTTCTATAGTAATGCCCTCACAGTTTACGTATGCAAACTGACTAAACAAAATGACAAACACTAAATATTATAGTCGTAAATGTGGCACTGCAGTGTAATAAAAAAGCTGACCAGTATGTGATTCTCATTCATTTGCTTCTCCAGACCTTTGCTTATTATTATTGTCAGCCAGCGGGAAGCATAAGCTGTTACACTGATAGTTCTATAATTCTCGTACTTGCCTTTTCTTATCGTATGGATAGTATTTTTTTCCAAAGTTGATGGTACAACACCAGTCTTACTGATCCTAAACCCCAACGTAAATGCTCGTTTTGTTGATACTTCCCCAATGGATTTTAGAAATTGTAATGGAATGATTTCTACCCCATGTAGCTCATTTCATCTTAAGTTGGTTCACAAAATGGTTGAAATGGCTTTGAGACTGAGGTCTTCAGTCCCCTAGAACTTGAACTACTTAAACCTAACTACCCTGAGGACATCACACACACCCATGCCCGAGGCATCATCTTAAGTGTTCCAAAGCTTATTCTGATTCTGATTCCCATAATAAGCCCCTTATCTCTTATCTCTTCTTTCTTTCTTCTTCATGTCAAAAGAGGTGCCCTTTCCCTCATAGAGGCCTTCAGTACACTCTTTCGCCTGTCTGCTCTCTCCTATGCCTTCCGACAATCGTTTCTGTTTCGATTTCGTTGCAGTCTTCATGTAGCCATTAGGCCTTCGCTTCTCTGCACTTCCTGTTTCATGCCTAACTGACTTGATTCTTTTATATTCCTAATTTGTCCCAAAAATTTTTGCACTTCTTTCTATCGTCGATCGACTGATGTAATTCTGTCACCCATAGTTTCTCCGGAATTACCTCCCTGCATCAATGTTTTTCTTTCCAACTTCCGTAACACCCTGTTTTTAGAGACGTCCATTCTTCTTGAACTGAAATGCCTACTGACCTGTCCATTATTACTGTAACTATAGCCTCAGAGAACTTGAAGCATATCTCTTCATTGTTTAGAGATTCTGTATACACTTCTTTGCAGGTAGATTCTTGCTGAATACTCTCTTAAAATTCAGACTACTCTTCATCGTTACTAAATTGCGATATTAGTCTGTTCCTATGTACACTTTACAATCTAAATCTGATTTCGGAATCTTTGTCTGTCCATGTAATCTAACTGGATTTTTCCCGAATCCCCCTGGTTTTCCAAGTATACATCCTCCTCTTGTGATTCTTGAGCAGAATTTTAGCTACTACCAGCTTAAATTTGTTGCGGATTTATACACACATCAAAAAATTTGTGCATCACCTCGGTTTCGAGAGTTCGGGAACCTGTACAGATCAGCATAAACATCATTTTCGCCCTTTTTATTGCTCACGAAAACCACACATTGCATGTTGTACCACCATACAGCGAGATCTTCAGAGGTGGTGGTCCAGATTGCTGTACACACCGCGACCTCAAATACCCAGTAGCAAGTCCTCTTGCATTGATGCATCCCTGTATCCGTCGTGCCACAAGTTCTTCATGGCACTGTTGATCCAGATTGTCCCCTTCCTCAACGGCGATTCGGCGTAGATTCCTCATAGAGGTTGATGGGTCACGTCCTCCATAAACAGCCCTTTTCAATCTATCTCAGGCATGTTCGATAAGGTTCATGTCTGGAGAACTTGCTGGCCACTCTGTGATAGGATTCGTGTCGAGAACATGCTGGCCACTCTAGTCGAGCGATGTCATTATCCTGAAGGAGGTCATTCACAAGATGTGCACGATGGGGACGCGAATTTTCGTCCATGGAGACGAATGCCTTGCCGATATGGTTGCACTATCGGTCGGAGGATGGCTTTCATCTATCGTACAGCATTTACGGCGCCTTCAATAACATTCAGCGACGTATGTCGGCCCCACATAAACCTACCCCAAAACAGGAGGGACAACCTTGCTGCACTCTTTGGTCAGTGTGTCTAAGGCGTTCAGCCTGACCGGGTTGCTCCAAACACTTCTCCGGCGATTTTTTTTTTTTTTAAGGAATATGCGACACTTGTCGGTGAAGAAACGTTATACCAATCTTGAGCGGTCCATTCGGCATGTTGTTGGGCCCATCTGTAGAGCGTTGCATGGTGTCGTGGTTGCAAAGACGGACCTCGCTATTGACATTGGAAGTGAAGTTGCACATCATGCAGCCTATTGCGCACAGTTTGAGCCGTGACATGACGTCCTGTGGCTGCACGAAAAGCATTATTCAACATGATGGCGTTGCTGTCAGGGTTCCTCCGAGCCAAAATCCATAGGCATGCTGCGGCTTCCGTGAGGCATGTCCTCGGCAATTCTTGTTTCTCTGTATCTCCTTCATGTCCGAACAACATCGCTTTCGTTCACTCCGGGACACCTTGACGCTTCACTTGTTGAGAGCTCTTCCTTGCACAAAGTAACAATGCGGACGCGATCGAACCGCGTTATTGACCGTCTAGGCATGGTTGAACTACAGACATCACCTCCTTCCCGTTGGGATGACTGGAACCTCTTGGCTGTTTGACCCCCTCCGTCTAATATGCGCTGCTCATGCATGTTGTTTTACGTCTTCGGACGGGTTTAGTGACATCTGTGAACCGTCAAAGGGCCATTGTCTGTGATACAATATCCACAGTCAAGGTCTGTGTTCAGGAGTTCTGGGAACCGGGGTGATGAAAAACTATTTTTGATGTGTTTATATCGCCTACAGGAAATTATAGAGATCTGGGGATGTATGGAAATAAGATTGCATGTAAACGTGCCAATCATCATGCTCTGAAGCGTTTCGTTGTTCTCCATCAGCAAACGTATGGCAGGAAGCTTCAACGGCAGGCGACTAATACAGGGAGTGGTTTACAATTCCATCAGGTGTTCCCTGTTAATAGGCCGTGTCTGGAAACCACCCAGAACTCCTACAGGGTGTACCCTCAACTCACAACAACAGACAGAGTGGTATATAAGCTACTCGTCCAGTATCACAAAGAGAACTGCTACAGGCAAACAGAGCCCAGCCACTTAGTTCGGTGTTACATGACACATCTGTAATACAGAAGTCTGTACCAGTACCCCAAGCATTCAAGTCTGGAACTGTCAACTTTTTTGCTAGCCCTATTAAACAATACACTTAACGTATATGCAAGTCATCAACAGCGCCCCAGGGGTACTTATTAGAGATGAGCAATCTATTCCAGAATTGCTTCAAAGAGCCAGGTCCTTCTAACGAGTGAGTGATCTATAGCTCGAGATAAAGAAGTTCCTCTGATCCGAAATGTCTCTCTGGGGACATTAGTGAGCGGCACGAAGATTCAGTAGCAGGCTGATGCAACAGTTACCAACGTCACATGCTGAAGGAAACATTTCTGAAACTATAAACAAATACGCTATAGATCAAGTACCTGTATGGATTTGAATATGTTACTGATGTGTGAAATGTTTCTAGGACATGAAAATAATAGAAACTGAAGAAAGATAAATCCTTCAGAGCGCTGCATTGACACTGAAACACTTTTCTTCTCTGAATGCGTGTAAATGATAACTGATACAATGAACCACAGGGGTGTAGAAGAAGTCAAGAAGCAACAATTTGATACAGCAGATTTGTGGTGTAACAAGTTGGAAACGATCTCAGACTGACATACAGAAATTATCTAAGGTATTCTCTTCGTCTGTTTGCACAAACTTTTGGTCTTAGATAAAAAGTGAATATTACCTTTTTATAGGAAATCTAATATAGTTTAATTTTGTGCTGGGATACTTTTTCTATAGAGGCCACTTTTTTCATGTTATTCAAGAAAAATGTCTAAAAATTACTTTCAAATGCAGCCCCAACACAATGTTCAGCCCTCACCAGTCAGTATTTCTGGTACACTGTTAAGGCACTCCCTCCTACCACTGTGTAACTACACCAATAATTTTCCATATTCGAACTTATGTTTTCTTCATTACATTGTGCTATTACGCCACCTTCTTAGTCGTGCACTTTCCGCTTTTGAAATGGACCTTTCTGTAAACTTTACCACAAATTTTGTGAATTGTGACAGCATAAAATTAACAGTTAAATAATTTTATTTGAGTGGTCTTCTCACTCTGAAACTTCTGTGCTTAAGGAATATAATTCTGGATCGAACTGTAAATGTAATTAGTTTCTGCATAACATTTGCAGAAAACCTCTCCTCTTTTATTACTCTCATAGGAAAGTTTAAATTGATAATTCCAACGAAACTGGCAGCTAAGCCTGTGACATTACAGGCCAGTCAGTGGAGTATACGAAGTATAGACTATAGAAAATAATTCGTGTAGTCACGCATTTTTTGTACAGTGGTAGGTGGGAAGGCAGTGAACTACATTCTATAAATCTTGACTGTTGGATGCTGAGCATGGGGAGGGTTTGGAAGTCCCTTTTGTATATTTTCCTTGAATAACTCGAAGAGTGTGGTCTTAAAGTGTAAATATATTGTAGTACAAAATTAAGCTACAAAAATGATCATAATCATTTTTTCTCTGGGACTACTATTTGGTGTGATTAGAGTGAATGAACACTGAAAATATCATATGATCCGCACTTGCCTTAGCTTAGGTAGTTTTTGTCCAGGTTGAGGTAGTTTTCCAATTTAGGCCACAACTATCCCCATCAAATTATTCAACATCCTCTGTACTATTGTCATATGTAGTGAACAGTTATTATTTACACTCTGTAAGACCAATAAATGCTTATCCACTGTTGAATGAGACGTAATTTCTTATCTTTTTATGTTCCCACTGAGAATATGTTGTTGTTGGTCATGTGAGTCACATGAGCAGGTGTCATTAGCATACCGCGAAGTGACCACTCCCTACGGCGCACCAGGCGATCCTGATCGCCAGCCCATCCCACGTGGTGGGCGATCCCAATCAGTAGCTGTTCCTACATGCTGGGCCATCCCAATTGCCAGGTGTTCCTACATGCTGGGCGATCCCAATCTCTAGCTGATCCCGTTCGCCAGCCAGTCCCATGGGCCAGGCGATCGCAATGGCCAGCTAATCCTGTGTGCTCAGTGATCCTAGTCAGCAGATGATCCCATGCTGCTGCCATTTCCGATTGCCGGCCGATTGCATGGAGTGGGTTACAAAGCAACTCTCTAGGCACTCTGCTCTCTGTGTTCTTGGTTCACCCACTGACTTAGCTTGCAAACTTGCTTCTTGTCTCACTTCCTCTCCTGAGTTCAGCTTTACTAAATGTTGTTGTTTATCATAATAACACTATGCATTCACATAATTATTTTTACATTAATGACAGTAGATGTATACATTGTTTTTATGTTTCATTGGTTTAGTGTAATCTTATGCCGCTGGGAAATAGTTATTCAGTAATTCTACTACTCTGTCAGTTTTCATTCACGTGGCACAGACCATTCCCTTGTTTCTGTAGTCCTTAATTTGCGACTTTAATCTTTTCATTGCCAGAGTCTTCTCTGATGGGATTCATTCTCTTCTTAGGAGTCACATCTACAATGATTGTATTCTTTATTCATCCTTTTCAGTCCACAGTTCATTTCAAATGTCATAGCGATTCTGACATCTTTCTCTAGAACCTCAGTAGAGTTTCTTGCTCCCTTCACATCTGAAGATTCGTTGCACGTTTCTGTTAATGTAATTAAATCATTCCAATTTCTTTTGTATGTCTATTTCTGTCATGAATGAAAGAAATTACATTCCCTAAGAGCTTGGACGAGTCTACACTTTCTAATCTCAAATCGTCTGTTTTAATTATACTGGGAATTGGCTTCTGGCACCTGAAAGACGTAACTTCCGTTTCCTTCAAGATACAAACTGATTACATTACTTTGTTGTTGTGAATAAAATATTAACAACCGTCTGAAGTGTGTTCTCAGCTCCAAGAAAACCATGTGAAGCAGTTATCGAACTAGATATTTGCCTGGAAACAGCGATTCCTTAAACTGATGGGAAACCAGAAAATTGCTGAACCCGACACTATATCAATTGATTCCAAAAATACTATGCATCCCAGCTACGTCTGTCGCTTGCGTGTGTATCTTTTCAAAATCAGGACAAATATGCACCGAGAAAAGAATCTGACTCAATTGAAGTAAAGTAGATCAAATTTTATTTATAAACTATAATACTGACTAATTTTTCTAATATTGGAACGTGTATTCTCAAACTGAAGTGTAGATAATTAAATTAATTATGGTTAAGCTTCATTTCTTATATTGTACTTTGTCTCCAATAAAAGTATGAAAATGTAACGAGAATTAGTCATACTTTTAAAAGTATCCACTTGATAAAGGATATTTAGGTTTGTGTTGTAATACTTTTAATTTATACAGCAGGTTAAATAAAGATAATATAAATCTTAAAACCACTAGTGGCATAACTGAAACTTAATACATTTCCTTCCATAATCTTGCAAAACAGGACTAAATAAGATAAAAATACACGTGTGACGTGGAATTAATAGTCACGGTGCTTCCATGAATTTATTTTCTTGATTGAATGATGAGTGGCGAGTTTCTGAAAAGGAGCTAGTGCACTCCAGCGAGCCTGCAGCTCAGATCTGATAACAATTTTGCCTATCTCTAGTACATATAGGGAATTGTAGCTTTGTTTTCATCGTTTACGTTGAGTGTGGAAGTTGATATTTTAGTAACGTTGCTATTTATTCATATTGAAACTTGTGAGTGGCCAAGATTCGTATCCACGAAGCTGTTATTGCTATCTTTTGTAACTACAATGAAGTTACATTATGAGAAGTATGTTCGCTTTATGTCATGGTACAAGCAAATTATTATCTATGTTTACATCTTACAGTATTTTAGGCATAAAGGACGTAGGTTTATACGTAGCATTTGCTGTGACGTTGCCCATCTTAGGAGAAGGGTAGAGTGACGACGTAATGTCAGGAATAGGTACTGAGTTCAATCCTGTCTGAGAAGAAGGGATATACATTACCTGTTAATGAAGGAGATGAGGCCGTAGGATCCACATGACTTCAGGAACTTGGTCATAATGTTTGTGCCTTGCCTATCGTATATTATGAATTTTGCGCAATTGAAGGGGGAGCTATTTCATGAAAGCGCAAAATTGGTTTTGCAGTCCACATTGGTCTCAGCCATATAATGAACTATTACGTCCAAATGAAAAATTAACTTGACCTTTGGCTTTGAGGTCAAGTCTCTTTTAACTTTTTACCTAGATGCGTAGATTTAAAAAAAATTTTACCTAATATGGAAATCTGTGAAAAAATTTGACTATAGATAAAACAGGTTTTCTTCGTGGTTGCTATAAGGACGGAACGGGTTAATCACAGGATGAGTTGGCTGTCGGAGGTTTCCGTTCCTCTGGTTCACAGAGAACGCCAGGCAAAATCGCAGAAGGCTTCTACAACTCGCTATGCCAAGTCCGTCTCTGCTGGCAGCTAAAGAGCTCACTGTTTTCTGGAAACATTTTCTGAATGAGAAGGTGGAGCAACTGAAGTGGTAGTACGATATCTTCTTGCTAACAAACTGGTCACTAATGGAACGCCTTTAACAGACAAGCCGACGTCGAAATATTTCGCGTCATTCGGGCCGTGCGTTATAGTAGCAGATCCGCCCAGTATTGTTAATTTGGGAAGAAATCACTCTGCACTGAATTGCTAAACACGCTAATCGTTTTATGAAGGCCCGGGTGTGCTACATCGAATAAAAGTTCGTAGACGACATTTACCTTCTTTCTCACAAATTAAATTTTTTATTCTTGATAATGGCGATTACAAGATGTATCTCCTCTGCACTTCTAATTAGGTCTATGTGAGAACTTATCTGACCTCCCAAAAAAAAAACGAAAGTCCAATAGGTATTCCTTATCTCCAATAAGCATTGAGGCTCTATTTTTCACAGTAAACAACGTTGTCGTCTTGATTACGGTAGCGCATCAGCGCACTCGCAGCCGAAATATTACAATAATATTACATTTGTAGGCACATTACAGCATTCGTGGTATGCTGTAATTACATTAAGTAATGAATGATATCGAACATACACGGTACGATTATCGATTAAAGTGTTTCGTTCATATGTCTCAAGTAAAACTATAGGCCCATATATTAACTGTTAATGAAACATACGTAGATATCCTAAATTGTGGTACAGCGTATCTACAGGATGATAAAGGAAACTTTCCAGCCTGTGTAACTCAATAGTCAATCTTATACTTCGCATTTTCCTTCCAATTCTACAATTAGAAGTTATCATCAGATATACCGCTTTCCGCAAAGGTAGTACTGTGTTATAAATAACTGCTGATAGAAAAGTGTGTAGAATATCTCACGCTATAGCCCAAAGAGTCCTCAATAGCTCACGTATTTCTCTTGTGCTGACCACAACTGAAAACAATGAGAAGCAGATATCCCTGTCAAAATGTGCGTGTGCGTATACACCTCTTCAACCGCGGATGCACGGCGGACTAGAATAGTTTCCATTTTCACCAGGTGAATCAACCGCATGCTGAAATTGCAGCTTCAGCCGTTCTGCTGCTGGGTGGCAAGCCGTCTACAGCCGAGTTTTTCAAGGTTGATGACGATGCGGCTGTTCAGCGCCGCCCTGAATCTTTGACAAGCGATCACGAACTGGCTCATGAAATAACCTCATACTCAAAGAAGAATGTGACAATTTCACTTTCAGACAAGGAGGTGATGGATGGTGTGTATGAACTGTAAAGAACAATCTGTTTAACAAATCATGGTTGCATAATGTTGACAGATATTATTTACAGAAGAACTGTGAGACCTGTAGATGCTGACCTCGAGGAAGACAATTCTGAGTTCCGGACGAATGTAGGCAATACTGATCCTACGTATTGTTTTGGAAGATGGATTGAAGAGGGTCAGAACTACATTATTTTTCAATTGGAAACCGTTTTGACGGTGTTAGCTACAGTAATCTTATGAAAATTTGAAGGTAGCGTGGATAGAATACAGAGATGAAAGCATATTTATGATTTATACAGAAACAAGGAAGTAATTGTAAGGCTTGAAGGGAATAAAACGGATACGACAATTGAGAAATGAGTAAGACAGCGTTGTAGGCTGCTCCTGATGTTATTCAATCTCTATGGCACATATGGAGAGGGAATTAAAATTCAGGCAGAAGAAATGAAAACTTAGATTTTTGCCGATGACACTGTACCTACTATTCTCGGAGAGATGGGAACGAACTAGAAAAACAGTCGGGCGAAATGGATAGTGTTTCGAAAAGAAACTACAGTATGAACATACACAAAAGTAAAGCAAGGAACGTATTTGGGAGCAAAGTAGCTCATAATTGGCTAAGCACACTAGTCAGTCGGAACATTATGACCACCGATCTGCCATCGATATAAGCCCCTTCAGGTGGTGGCAGCGTCACCTGGCGAGGGATGGCTGCTAATCAGATATACATACGGTGCGTGTAGTGTCAGTAAATATCAGGAGCGCGATTTGAGTTTTCCCGAGGGTCGATTGTGATGGCCCGTAGGCTCGGCACGGGTGCATTTCGGAGAGTGCGTGACTTGTTGGGTGTTCGAAGAGCGCTGTGGTGAGTGTCTTCATAACGTTCTTAAATCAAGGTGAAACGACGTCCGTAGGTTGTGGATTTGGGCAGCCACCCCTCATTACAAATGTCAGCCTTTGCAGACTGGACAGACTCGTAAAACAGGACAGGCAGCGAACTGTGGCGTAACTGACATCAGACTTTACAGCTGACCAGAGGACAAGTGTGTCTCAACACACAGTGCACTGAACACTCTTAACGAAGGGCCTCCGTAACATAGGAGCCATTCTTGTACCCATGTTTACACTAGGATATCAACAACTACGACTGAAATGGGAACATGACCATCAGCACTGGTCACTGGCACAGTGGCAGAGCGTTGAAATGCCTGATGAATCCCGGTACATTCTTCATCATACCGAAGGGATTGCTGGAATCCGCCGTGTTCCAGGGGCAAACTCCTTGGCACCTGTAGTGTGGGGCGGAGACAAGCCAGTGATGGCATCGTTATACTCTTGGAAACATTCACGTAGATATTCATTGATCTAGTGGAGCTTGTGCAAGACATCATGAGGGCCAAGTAGTAACGTACACTGGCTGGAGACCACGAACACTCCTTCATGACGATCATGTTTCCCGACGGCACTGACATATTTGAGCAAGATAAATCGCCATACCACAAGGCCGCGAGCATGGTCCCAGGAACACAGGACAGAGTTCCAATCGATGTGCTGAGTGGCCCCCAACTCACCAGATCTGAATCTGATCAAATATTTCTGGGATGTAATTGAACTGGCGTCTTACATCATCGCACCCTCCCAGGAATTTAGTGGAATCATGTGACGAGTGTGTACATGTGGTGTCCACTCCCTCCAGCGACCTATCAAGGCCACATTTGTTGCATACCCCGACGCGTCGCCATTGTTACCCATACCAAGGGTGAACATACCAGCTGTTACGTGGGTGGTCATAATGTTCTGCCTGTTCAGTGTATAGAAGCTATCAATATAAAGAAAAGTATTTCTGAAATACGGGATTCATTAACAACTAGAATAAATTTAAATGTTAGAATGTCTTTTGTCTGGAGCCTTTCGTCATATGGAATTGAAACGTGGTCGATAAACAGTTCTGAGAAGAAAATCTTTTGTTATGTGGTACTGTAGAAAAATGTGAAGTTTAAGTAGGCAGAAAAAATGAGGAGGTACTGGATCTAACTGGGGAGAAAGAAAACATCAGGCAAAACGTGAGTAAACGAAGGAATTGGTTGACAGGCTACATCCGTAGACGTCTTGGAATAATTATTTTCGAAAACAGGCAAGTGTAGGAAGTAAAAACTGTAGAGGGGGACCCAGGCATAAATATAGTCAGGAGGTTCAAATCGATGTAGGTTAAGTAGACTCTCTAAACAATGCTGATAATCAATATGTTAGATTCCAGTATTATTGAGAAAGTAATGGTAAGTAAATAAATAGAGAGAGTGGACAAAAACTCTGTCAGAACCCTGTAAGGGTGTTGCAGAGTAGGTTGTGCTGAAAAATAATTGTTAAAAAATATTATGTGTTGCACCATTTCAGAGTTAATTAGGATTGAATTTAGCCAAAGACCCCGTTGCACACGCAGATTCTAGTGACTGGACAGATAAGATTAGTGCCAGTAGTTCTTATACAGTACGTGCTAGCGCTCGAGACTGTTCAGCCATTGGCTCGGGCTAGATTCTTACACCACCCCACTTGCAATTTTTTGTCGCTCTCTTGTTCGATTTTATGAAATCAAACTAAGCACATATTCGGCGACACAGCCCTGCGGGCCGCTTGAACTTATGCCTGCAACGGTCTGATGGGATAATTTCAGTGCCAATTAACGTGGAAAGGGCTCAACGTATACACTGTTTCTCTTAATGAATATTCTCGGCACGATCTATCCTGCAAACCCCTTACAAGCTTTTGAAACTATCTCTGACCGCCCTGTATTTTCATAGTGAACTACGTAAGTGAAGAGGTTGACAAGAACGCAGAGTAAATGAACAATTGACAACATATCCATTTTAAACTCAATAGAGCTTTTGTCATAAAGGGATAAACATATCGATACAAAAGCTCACAAAACAGACTGTAAGTTGTTTTGGTTAAGTGATGTCATAAGCAACGAGATTTAATTTTACCTATGCCGAAAGTATTACTGCAAAAAAAATATAACATAGAGGTAGCAGCTTCTCGCGTTACCGATAATGTATATGGTGAATTACTTCTGCTAAAAATGTTAGTGACGAATGGGATCGAATTACAGCTACATCTACATCTACGTGATTACTCTGCTATTCACAACAAAGTGCCTGGCAGAGGGTTCAATGAACCACCTTGAAGTTGTCTCTCTACCGTTCCACTTTCGAACGGTGCGCGGGAAATACGAGAACTTGCGTTTTTCTGCGCGAGCCCTTATTTTTCTTAGTTTATAGTGATGATCATTACTCCCTATGTAGGTGGGTGCCAACAGATTGTTGTCGTAATCGGAGGACAAAACTGGTGATTTAAATTTCATGAGAAGATTCTGTCGCAACGAAAGACGTCTTTGTTTTAATGATTGCCACTCCAATTCACGTATTATGTCCCCTATTATCCCGCTATTTTGTAATAATAAAAAACTAGATGCACATCTCTGAATTTTTTCAATGTCATCGCGTCAGCCCCACCTGATACGTATCCCACACTCCAGAATAGGACGGAAAAGCGTGGTGTAAGCAGTCCATTTAGCAGACCTGTTGCACCTTCCAAGTGTTCTGCAAATGAATCGTTTGCTCTACCCATAATATTATCTATTTGATCGTTCCAATTTACGTTATTTTTAACTGTAATCCCTAAGTATTTAGTTCAATTTCCATCCTTCAGGTTTGTGGAACTTACCGCACAATCGAAATTTAGTGGATTTCTTTTAACACTCATGTTACTAACTTCACAGTTTTCTTTATTCAGAGTCAACTGCTACTTTTCGCAGCGTACAAATATCTTATCTACACATTTTGCAATTTGTTTTGGCCATCTGATGACTTTACAAGCCGTAAATGACAGCATCATCTGCAAATAATCTAAGATGGCTTAACAGATTGCCTCTTGTGTCGTTAATACACACTATGCCATGAAAAGTCCACAGACACCTGGCTGAACATGACTTACAAATTCGTGGAGCTCGCAATCGATAACGCTGGAGTTCAGTATGGTGTTATCCCACTCTTAGCCTTGATGAGAGATTCCATTGTCGCAGACATACGTTCAGCAGGGTTCTGGAAAATTTCTTGTACCATGGCAGCCCATTCTTCACGGAGTGCTGCACTGAAGTGAGATATCGAAATCAGGTCGGTGAGGCCACGCACGAAGTCGGTGTTCCTAAATATGCCAAAGGTGTTCTTTAGGATTCAGGTCAGGAGTGTGTGCAGGCCAGTCCACTACAGGGATGTTACTGTCGTGTAACCTCTCCGTCGCAGGCCGAGCATTATGAACAGGTGTTCGATCATGTTGAAAGATGCAATCGCCATCCCCGAATTGCTCTTCAACAGTGGGAATCAAGAAGGAGCTTAAAACGTCAATGTAGGTCTGTGCTGTGACAGTGCCACACAAAACAACAAGGGGTGCAAGCCCCTCCATGAAATATAGGACCACACCGTAACACCACCGACTCCGAATTTTGCTGCTGGCACTACATACGCTGCCAGAGGAAGTCCACCGGGCATTCGCCATACCCACACCCTGCCATCGGATCGCCACATTGCGTACCGTCATTCGTCACTCCGCTCAATGTTTTCCCGCTGTTCAATCGTTCAACGTTTACGCTCCTTACATCAAGCGAGGCATCGTTGGCATTTACCGGCGTGATATCTGGCTTATGAGCAGCCGCGGTCACGAAATCCATGTTTGCTCACCTTCCGCGTAACTGTCATAGTACTTGCAGTGGATCCTGATGCAGTTAGGAATTCCTGTGTGATAGTCTAAACAGATGTCCGCCTATTACACATTACGACCTTCTTCAACTGTCGGCGGTCTCTGTCAGTCAACAGACGAGGTCTGCCTGTAAACTTTTGTGCCCTTCGCGTTTCCATTTCACTGTCACATCGGAAACAGTGGGTCTAGGTGTGTTTAATAGTGTGGAAATCCCGCGCACAGACATATGACACAATCACATGAGCACGTTCGAAGTCCGTGAATTCCGAGAAGCGCCCCATTGAAGCTCGCTCACGATGTCTAATAACTACTGAGGTCGCTGATATGGAGTACCTAGCAGTAGGTGGCCGCAAAATGCACCAAATATGAAAAACGTATTTTTGGGGGTGTCTGGGTACTTCAGATCTCATAGTGTAGTTCAGGAACAATAGAGGGCATATAACAATTCCTTGGGGAACTCCGGATATAACTTTGTTTTACCCTATGACTTTCCGTCTACTACTACGGACTGTTATCTTTGCGATAGGAAATCCCGAATCCCTTCGCAAAACTGAGGCCATATTCCACAGGCAGACAGTTTGATTAGAAGACGCTTATGAGGAACGGTGTTAAAAGCCTTCTGGAAATCTAAAAATATAGAATGAGTTTGACTCCCCTGTCGATAGCACTCATTACTTCATGAATATGTAGTTGTGTTTCACAAGAGCGTCATTTTCTGAATCCGTGCTGACTATGTGTCAATAAAGCGACCACAGTCGGTTGTATCGACGATGCTTCAGACGGTGAGCTCCGATTTAATCTCGCAAGCTAGACTGATAGTTTTTATTATATCCGCTAGCCGCCCGAAACCAGAGACAGTATCCTCCTATCCAAGGCGACACACGTCATTGGTACCGACATGAGACACAACCTGCAGTTGGCTGCACCCTCTACTCTTCATGGCATCCCGAGCCACCCTTTGCACATCCGGAACAACTCTCCCCGGTATGCAAACGGAATGAACTCTGGCTTCCTTCCCCTCCTTGGCAGCCATGTTCCCAAGGCGTCCCATTACACGCATAACGTTGCAGCTCCCAACTACCAGAAAACCCACCCCCTGTGAACGCCCAGAACATGTTGGTCGAGATGCTTCCTCTGGAAAAGGGTGGACGACTGCATCCGGCTTAGAGACTTCATCAGCCACAGATAAAGCCTGAAAACCTGTTCTTCAAACGAGCTGTGAAAGCCCTGCGATCGGCCTCTCGGAAAGTCTTTCATTGCCTGCCAGACTTTGGAACGATCTCCTACTCGACCACGGGTGAGGGGTCAACAATCTCAATGCAGGCAGTACCCGGGGTGGGCACAGCAGTGGACCGATCAGAAGACGCGTGGATCGTGCTTGACATCCCACGCATCACCACGTCCGACCTCTTGGCAGCAGCCTCAAGAAGCGTGACGGTAACCAACACTGCCTGGAGCTGTGAGCGAAGGGTAACCAACTCAGCTCGCAGTCACAGTCCCAGTTACCTGCAGCTCATCTCCTCAGGTTTGTTCAATGTTGTATTGCAGTAGTAGTAACACACTATGACGTTTGTGACCAACAGCTAATAAATATTTGAAGAATGTCGTATATTTGTACCACCAAGAGCTGCTGATAACATAAATCTTAAGACTACACTATTTCTGATCGAAACGACCATCGTTAGTGACATGGCTTTACTCATAAAAATAAATGGTAAGAATACTTAAAACATCATAAGGCGAAACAAACATAAGTTTCTGACAAGTGTTTTACGGTCGTGGCAACGCATGGTGTTTTATAGCCTTATGTTTCTGACCTCCCGGGATGAAGGACGCCAGAAACACCGCTAAAAGATCTACATCATTTCGATCAAATCTAGACGCGAATAAAGGTTTACTCTATCAGCATCTCTTGGTTGTAAATAAAAACAATTTTCTTTCAATCTTAAAAACGTATTTGTACCTTAAGATCTAATATACTTAACTGATGAAACTGGTCTGACTCATAAAAAGTGCTATTAAATTCAAGACTTGTATAATAAACCACATTCCATGAATCGGCAAACAACAATAGAAAAAAACTAGTAATTTTTCTTGAAGTCTTCTAGCAAAGCAAATATTAAATAGGAACTAGTCCTATTCTTCTAGGAGTGCCACATTGTAGATGCTCTTCTCTCTTTCATTAAGTAAATGCAACATGAGTCCTCCAGCACGACTATGAACTGATTATTACCGACATGGTAACACCTAGGTGTTTCTATGACCCTCCCAAAATGACCATCAGAAAACGCTGTCGGGTGGGTAATAACTTTATCTGCCTGAAACAAGGAGCCCGTTAAGTGCCGGAGTTTAGTGCATCCATTCCCATTAGTCGCATAATGTACTGCGTGATGGCCGCCATTTCGCTAGGCTGCGCTGACGGCACGTGCACTTAACATAAATCTCCTGCTCTCTCTCTCTCTCTCTCTCTCTCTCTCTCTCTCTAGCTCTCTCGGCAGTAAGTCGCCACTTCCTAAGAGGCCACGCTCAATTGCTTATTGGATAAATGCTGGGGCACTGCATACATTTCTAACACGTTCTGCTGGATAATAAACGGCTACAAGGCTAAACTAACTGTTTCTTTATTTCTACGCACTTTAAGAAACCTTTAAAAGACACTGCAAAAAACAGAGAATTTCTTCTTCACGTATCTTGGCTCACGAAAGCAAACAGGAAACTTATTCGATTATGCATTGTGAGAACACCTTGCAAAGCACATACTCAAATAAAAAGGATGACCCATATGACGATCTCATTCAAGTGGTCCAAACGGCTCCAAGCACTATGGGACTTAATATCTGAGGTCATCAGTCTCCTAGACTTAGAACTACATAAACACACACATCCATGCCCGAGGCAGGATTGGAACCTGCGACCGTTGCAGCAGCGCGGTTTCGGACTGAAGCGCCTAGTAGCGCACGGTCACAGCGGCCGGCCTGACGAGCTTAATTCAAATTAGTTTTGCTACTTTAATGAAGTTGATAGTTTACTTTGTGCACTCAAAATGGTTAACTATGTGTTTGGTCGCCTTTTCTACCACAGAGATGTTCTACCTACATAATAACATGTAGTGCAGCACTCTCTCTGCGATGAGAGCGTCGACGCTTTGTGGCATCAACTCAGCTACACAACAGCAGTGTAAGAGAGCGATCCTGCTCCGAACAGCGGGTGATGCTCTCGTACGTAACTTCCGATAAGCGGCACTTTCTCCTGCGCTGTGGCAAACATCTTAGGGAGCTCTTTCCTTAGGCTTGATGGCCCCTGTCAGGACTCATATGCATGCATGTGCTTGCATGTTCATACTTCGGTACATATGCATGTTTCGGCGGCCATCGTGTTGCGCTCAGGTAGAGAGTTGTGTACCACAGAAAATCGGGGTGTCGTCTTGCAAGGGGAGGGTGTGACACTTGGGTCACCTATTTTGATTAAGTTTAGCAAGGAAGTTCCTTGCAGAAAATTAAGCGACCCGTGTTTCGAATTTTTGCTAGACACTCTCTAGTTCCTGAAAAACGTCGAGCTCAATGTTCATGACGAAAATCTTATTTTCATTGCTGCACATTGAAAGATAATCTAAAAAACCCTTTTTGGTTACCAATCTTTTTAACTAATATAGCATGGGGTCTATAATTAATAAAGTCCGAGTGTTTAGGGTTTTGGATTTTAATGTTCACACATCACCCAGTCTGTCTAGCACAGTGGGATCTGTGGTTAAACGATCGAGTAGTCACAGCATTAGACTATTAAATATTTAATTAATTTCTTCAGCTTAAACATTATTACTTACTTACTTACTCACTGGTCATACCGGACTCGAGGGTCAATTACCGCAGCAACGTATTTTCGCCATCTGTCCATGTCTTGGGCTATTTCCTTCCATTTCCCTTCAATATATAGGCTCCTCAAATCAGCCTTCACATTGCCGTCAACATTACAAGCTTAAACAATATGGTAGATAAATTTGAAGACTCGTATGTCTAAAGCAAAATTGAATTATGTCCATCCAAAGCTGGGGAGCTATTAGTTATTCCAGTATCAGAACGCCAGAGCAATAGTGACGACTCAGGAAGGGGAAAATAAGATGAAGGTGTAAACTGAATTTTGTATTGGGGATGTCATTGGACTAAAGTAGTCTAAGCTGATGTGTTACTGACAATGCTGCGGTAGAGTAATCGGTAGTGTTGTATTCTGCACACTCGTCTAATATAGGGTGCATAGGAAACCTGCTTTTTCGGATCGCTGAAGGACAACAATTCCAGCAAATCATACAACTGTGATTTTATTAAAAGTAAGGTAACTGACAATACTTAACTTGAGAAATGTACCATGATATGTCGGAAGCAAAAGGCAACATGAAACATAAGCGATATCTTCAGTAAATACAATTCCAATACAAGTCCTGTAACACAGTCGTAAGGCACTTCTGTCGAGTTCGTAGATCGGCTAGACTTCAACTGGATGCAGCCAGGCGGAGAGGTGCTTTTATTCTCTTGGCCCAGATGCCGCTCCTGTCTTGTCCTAGAGAGGGGTCTGTCGGCGTACTATTGGCTGACATAGCCTCATATCTCTGATGTTCCTGGCCGACGTGCCGGCGCTTAACGTTACTCCGGAGCAGGTAGCACATCTGCCTAGTAACCAAAGAGACCTGCATTCAAGTGATGGCCGTGGGCCCAATTTTAATTAATTTTTTCAGTTTCTAGCCCTACATGGGACTTTCGTAGATAATGATGCTCATCCGACATGCACCGTGGAACTGATGCCACTGAAATGTACCTCTTTTCATCAGACCTGTAACGGTTGCTTTCTCCGAGAGGTAAAGAATTTCAAACATCCCCTTAGAAAAATTAAGAATGACAGTGCTGGTAAACCTCTACGTTATTTGATTTTCAAACAGCTGAGCAAAACTGAACGTACTCAGACACTTTTCTTTTTACTTAGTCTGATCAACACTAAACTGACACACAATATTTTAGCGCAACGCAGTCTGACTTTCAATAATCCCTGCAAAAGAATGGCCCTAACAATAACCTATATCTTTCGCGAATCGCTTACCTCACAAAAATCTTCGTTACTCGAACTACTGCAACACAGAGTTCGCCAATACTGGCAGCTGAATAAAAGATTCTAACTACTGAAGGCACTAACTACTGATAGGCATAGTTAGCAAATGAAGGATTTTGATAAGGAACAAACAATGTATTTACTTTAATAATATATATATATATAAGTTCGTGATATCCAATATTACAAATTTACTCTTTCTGATGGACACACGTCCAGATCGTCCGCTCTCAAAATTCTCCCATCTCTCTACCAACACCCACCACTGCTGGCGGCTCGCCTCCAACTGCGCAACGCTACAATAGCAAAAAATTCCAACAATGCAAACCAGCTACAGACTTCACACAGCACAGCCAGTGAGTTTCATACAGAGCGCTACATGGCGTTACCAACATAAAAACCTAAAGAAGCCTACTTAGAATTTTAATTGCACAGCTTCAGAATCACGCGACATCACAGCGGAGCAAAGAATTACAAGATAGGACGGAAGCTATGAAAATTCATGCTTTGGTCAATAACCTGTTGCCCACGTCTATTTTTCAAGACATGCTCTCATGTTCTTGGTACACAAACAAACAGATATTTTTTTTATTTACTCCTAGGACCAAATTGAGAAGCAAATCTCCGAGGTCATGGAACATGTCAATACATTAAATTACAACGTAGAAATAATAAAAGAGAAAAATAAAATGTTTATAAACCCGCAGAAAGTCAAGCTATAAGTTTAAGTAAACGCAATCAACAACGTAACATAAGAATGAACTTAATTTTTTCAAGGAACTCCTCGACAGAATAGAGGGAGTAATCAATGAAGAAACTCTTCAGTTTTGATTTGAAAGCGCATGGATTATTGCTAAGGTTCATGAATTCTTGTCGTAGCATATTGAAAACGGATGCGGCAGTATATTGCACAGCTTTCCGCACGAGAGTTAAGGAGAATTGGAACGCCCTAGCCCGACAATGTTAACTTTAGTGACTTGGCTTTCTCGTATTTCAGGAACCACTGTAGCCTTTGAAATGAAACCTTTACAGGACATTGAACTGTATGATCTGAGTCTACCGAACTATAATAACGTCAATTCAGCCACTGCTTTAGGAAATACAATTTTGTAATTACATGGTTAAAATTTTGAGTACTTATTTGTAGGTTATCCCAAATAATTTTAATTATACAAAACATTATGTTCTCCTTTTAGAAGAGTAGATTTAGGATATGAATATTACTACTCCCTGAAAATTTGAATCCTTTAACCGAAGTGGTCTCTGAGATTTAGTGAAAAATTACCCAGAAAATGTAAGTTTTCAGGAACGGAATCTAAAGTTTCAAAAGACTGTAACTCACTTAAAATATCCTTAATTTTTTATTCTTAGTCACTCAAAAACACCCTGTACCAAACTGTGCATCATCCTCTTGAGCTTTTTCCAAATTTTTTCTTCTTCGCATGTGCCTTGACTCCTTAGTGGCCAACATTGCTGCATACTCTGCTTTATCAATGCGAACCTCGTCCGTCCGTTCAAGTTATAAGGTGCAGTTTGCTCCACGTTTAGTTAGCATATGCTGTACCACATTCACCCTACTAGTGCTGCCATTACTAAAAGCAATAACAGGATCATTGGCTCCCCCTTTTTGAGTCTCAATCCAACAAATACATTTTTAGGTATGCGATTCCATATTAGACTATTGAACGACTCATTGGGATTTTGAGTTTCACTATGCAGACTGTTCTTCAGTAATTCAGGATTTGCCAGGTCTCTGTAAATACACTCCTGGAAATCGAAAAAAAAACACATTGACACCGGTGTGTCAGACCCACCATACTTGCACCGGACACTGCGAGAGGGCTGTACAAGCAATGGTCTCACACACGGCACAGCAGACACACCAGGAACCGCGGTGTTGGCCGTCGAATGGCGCTAGCTGCGCAGCATTTTTGCACCGCCGCCGTCAGTGTCAGCCAGTTTGCCGTGGCATACGGAGCTCCATCGCACTCTTTAACACTGGTAGCATGCCGCGACAGCGTGGACGTGAACCGTATGTGCAGTTGACGGACTTTGGGCAGGGCGTATAGTGGGCATGCGGGAGGCCGGGTGGACGTACCGCCGAATTGCTACATCGATGTTGTCGCTAGTGGTCGGAGGAAGGTGCACGTGCCCGTCGACCTGGGACCGGACCACAGCGACTCAAGGATGCACGCCATGACCGTAGGATCCTACGCAGTGCCGTAGGGGACCGCACCGCCACTTCCCAGCAAATTAGGGACACTGTGCTCCTGGGGTATTGGCGAGGACCTTTCGCAACCGTCTCCATGAAGCTGGGCTACGGTCCCGCACACCGTTAGGCCGTCTTCCGCTCACACCCCAACATCGTGCAGCCCTCCTCCAGTGGTGTCGCGACAGGCGTGAATGGAGGGACGAATGGAGACGTGTCGTCTTCAGCGTTGAGAGTCGCTTCTGCCTTGGTGCCAATGATGGTCGTATCCGTGTTTGGCGCGCCGTGCAGGTGAGCGCCACAATCAGGACTGCATACGACCGAGGCACACAGGGCCAACACCCGGCATCATGGTGTGAGGAGCGATCTCCTACACTGGCCGTACACCTCTGGTGATCGTCGAGGGGACACTGAATAGTGCACGGTACATCCAAACCGTCATCGAACCCATCTTTCAACCATTCCTTGACCGGCAAGGGAACTTGCTGTTCCAACAGGACAATGCACGTCCGCATGTATCCCGTGCCACCCAACGTGCTCTAGAAGGTGTAAGTCAACTACCCTGGCCAGCAAGGTCTCCGGATCTGTCCCCCATTGAGCATGTTTGGGACTGGATGAAGCGTCGTCTCACGCGGTCTGCACGTCCAGCACGAACGCTGGTCCAACTGAGGCGCCAGGTGGAAATGGCATGGCAAGCCGTTCCACAGGACTACATCCTGCATCTCTACGATCGTCTCCATGGGAGAATAGCAGCCTGCATTGCTGCGAAAGGTGGATATACACTGTACTAGCGCCGACATTGTGCATGCTCTGTTGCCTATGTCTATGTGCCTGTGGTGATCATGTGATGTATCTGACCCCAGGAATGTGTCAATAAAGTTTCCCCTTCCTGGGACAATGAATTCACGGTGTTCTTATTTCAATTTCCAGGAGTGTAGGTTTTATGATATCCATGACTGCTGCTGGAATGCTGTATGAACTGTCTGAGTACTGGGCATTGGTGTAATTGCACCATTAATTTGGTCCAGGAGAGCAAATGTGCTGTACTGGTTTTTCATCAGTCTGTGGAAGAAGGTAGCCCTTACTGCCTGCTTCATTTTCAACCAATCTTCAGTATTATTTCTAAGGGCCATCCCATAATACTGCTGTAGTCTATCAGCCTGCCTGTTGTGGTTTTACCATCACAAAGTTTCTTTTCTCACAAATGTTGTTTCAGCTTCCTCAACCTGGTGCCCATCCTCTTCTGGATATGACCAACACATTCCATTTTAGTGATAATCTTCTCATTATAATGCTAAGCGGCTACTACACTGCTATAGGCTTTTGAGTCTGTATCACCTAAGTACTTTCATTCGTTTATTCATAACAAAGTTTCGGCGACTGTGACAACCAAATAAAAATATAGAACGTGTAAAACCAATTCAGTGTCAATGTCAATAAAACTTATGCCCGTTCCCATGTTGATAAGCATCTGGATCCCAAAACAAATCGTTCTCCAGTTTGCCCGGTGGGCCAGTGATTGTCCTTACCAACCAACTTCCATAAGCTAGTCATCTCGAACTATCAACAACCGGTGGAAAAATGTACTAACTACTGGAGGAAGGGATATTTTACATCTCATTTTAGTACTCTGACCCGATGACAAGGTTTAGGTACGGCGCCTATTGGTAGAAAAAACAAAATGGTTCAAATGGCTCAGAGCACTATGGGACTTAACATCTGAGGTCATCGAACTTAGAACTACTTAAACCTAACTAACCTAAGGATATCACACATATCCATGCCCGAGGCAGGATTCGAACCTGCGACCTTAGCGGTCGCGTGGTTCTAGACTGAAACGCCTAGAAAAAACAAGCGTGGCTCTGTGATAAAGTTTAGGTATGGCGCCTAATGGCAGATAAAACACGGCTATAAAGCCTGCCCAACTTAGGTGCCAGATATTAGTGGAAGAGTTATGGTGGAAAATCAAAGCTGAGGTATGGCGTACTGTATTGATACAATTAATTAGTCTTCGGTCTTCTCTGGTTTGAAGCGAGGCTCGACATGAATGCATATCCGGTGCCAAACTCTTCATCTCTGACTATCACTCGCAACCTGTGTACTCAATTATTTGCTGGATATATATTCTTCCTCTACAGTTCCTCTAGTACCACGAAATTTATTCCCTGACGTGTTATCATCTTGTCCCTTCGTCTTGTCAGTTTTTTCCATGTATTCCTTTCCTATTCGATTCTAGATGGAATATCATCATTCCTTACGTTATCAGTCCATTTAATTTTCAACGTTCTTCTTTAGCGACACAACGGAAGTGTTCCGATTCTCTTCTTTTCCCGTTTTCCCACATTCCATGTTTCGCTACCATACAATATTAACTTCCAAACATAATTTCTTAGAAATTTCTTCCTAAGTTAAGGCCTATTTTTGGTAATAGTAAACTTTTCTTGACCAGTAATGGCATAGTCTGCTTTTTATGACCTCCTCGCTCCGTCCGTCATTATTTATTTTGCTGCGCTGGCTGCAGAATTCCTTAACATCATCTATTCCTTAAATATCAGTCCTGATGTGAATTCTCTCACTGTTCTCATTTCGGCCACTTCTCATTACTTTCGTATTTATTTGAGTTGCTCTAATTTTCTATACTCGTTAGACCATTTTATTCACGAGATCGTTAATTTTGCTTCACTTTCACGGTCAATAACCATGTAATCAACAGATATTGTTATTTTTTCGCCTTGAATTTTATTTACCCTCTTAATCCTTTCTTTTCTTTCCATCATTGCTTCTTTGATGTATAGATCTAACAGTATGTCCGAAAGATTGCAGCCCTGCCTTAAACCTTTACAATCAGAGCACATCCTTCTTGGCCCTCCACTCATATGATCCCTTCTTGGCTTTTGTACATGTTGTATATTACCTATCTTTCCACATAGCTAAACCCCATTTGTCTCAGAATGTCGAACATCTTCCACCATTTTACACTGTCAAACGCTTTTTCTAAATCCACAAATCCTATGAACGTGTCTTGATTTTAGTCTTGCTTCTGTTATCAACCTCAAAGTCTGAACTGCCTCCCTGGTGTCCTTGCCGTACCTAAAGCAAAACTGATTTTCGCTAGCAAATCCTGTTTTCTTTTCGATTTTCTGTATACTATTCTTGTCAGAATACAGAAAATCGAAAAGAAAAACAGGATTTGTCCGGTTATGTACCCTTGGTCAAGGGGTAGCGTCTTTGACTCATAATAAAAACGTCTTCAGTCCCTGGTTCGATCCCCACCACTGCCTAAATTATGATAAATAATCAGCATTGGCGGCCGAAGACTTCCGGCTTAAGAAGTCAGCCTCATTCTGCCAACGGCCTTGTCAAAGAGGGCGGAGGAGCGGATAGAGGTTCAGGGCACTCTCTTGTCCTAGGGATGGGAAATGGCCCCTAAAGGCGGAAGAATCCGCAATGATCAACGACATGAGGATGCAGAAGGCAATGGAAACCACTGCATTAAAGACACGTAACGTGTATCCACAGGACATGTGGCCTGTAGTTGAGAAGTGTCATGATGATCTCTCCATTGGCAAAAGATTCCGGAATAGTCCCACATTCGGATCTCTGGGAGGGGACTGCCAAGGGGGAGGTTACCATGAGAAAAAGATTGAATAATCAACGAAAGGATAATGTTCTACGAGTCGGGGCGTGGAATGTCAGAAGCTTGAACGCGGTAGGGAAACGAGAAAATCTGAATAGGGAAATGCAAAGGCTCAATCTAGATATAGTAGGGGTCAGTGAAGTGAAGTGGAAGGAAGACAAGGATTTCTGGTCGGATGAGTATCGGGTAATATCAACAGCAGCAGAAAATGGTATAACAGTTGTAGGATTCGTTATGAATAGGAAGGTAGGGCAGAGGGTCACTTACTGTGAACAGTTCAGTGACCGGGTTGTTCTAATCAGAATCGACAGCAGACCAACACCGACAACGATGGTACAGGTATACATGCCGACGTCGCAAGCTGAAGATGAACAGATAGAGAAAGTGTATGAGGATATTGAAAGGGTAATGCAGTATGTAAAGGGGTACGGGAATCTAATAGTCATGGGCGACTGGAATGCAGTTGTAGGGGAAGGAGTAGAAGAAAAGGTTACAGGAGAATAAGGCCTTGGGACAAGGAATGAAAGAGGAGAAAGACTAACTGAGTTCTGTAACAAGTTTAAGCTAGTAATAGCGAATACCCTGTTCAAGAATCACAAGAGGAGGAGGTATACTTGGAAACGGCCGAGAGATACGGGAAGATTTCAATTAGATTACATCATGGTCAGACAGAGATCCCGAAATCAGATACTTGATTGTAAGGAGTACCCAGGAGAAGATATAGACTCAGATCACAATATAGTAGTGATGAAGAGTAGGCTGAAGTTCAAGACATTAGTCAGGAAGAATCAATACGCTAAGAAGTGGGATACGGAAGTTCTAAGGAATGACGAGATATGTTTGAAGTTCTCTAACGCTATAGATACAGCAATAAGGAATAGCGCAGTAGGCAACACAGTTGAAGAGGAATGGACGTCTCTAAACAGGGCCATCACAGAAATTGGGAAGGAAAACATAGGTACAAAGAAGGTAGCTGCGAAGAAACAATGGGTAACAGAACAAATACTTCAGTTGATTGATGAAAAAGGAAGTACAAACTTGTTCCGGGTAAATCAGGAATACCGAAATACAAGTCGCTGAGGAATGAAATAAATACGAAGTGCAGGGAAGCTAAGACGAAATGGCTGCAGGAAAAATGTGAAGACATCGAAAAAGATATATGATTATCGGAAGGAGAGACTCAGCATACAGGAAAGTCAAAACAATCTTTTGTGACATTAAAAGCAACGGTGGTAACATTAAGAGTGCAACGGGAATTCCGCTCTCAAATGCAGAGGAGAGAGCAGATAGGTGGAAAGAACACTTTGAAAGCCTCTATGAGGGTGAAGATTTGTCTGATGTGATAGAAGAAGAAACAGGAGTCGATTTACAATAGGTAGGGGATCCAATATTAGAATCGGAATTTAAAAGAGCTTTGGAGGACTTACGGTCAAATAAGGCACAAGGGATAGATAACATGCCATCAGAATTTCTAAAATCATTGGGGGAAGTGGCAACAAAACGACTATTTACATTGGTGTGTAGAAAATATGAGTCTGGCGACATACCATCTGACTTTCGGAAAAGCATCATCCACACAATTCCGAAGACGGCAAGAGCTGACAAGTGTGAGAATTGTCGCACAATCAGATTAACAGCTCATGCATCGAAGCTGCTTCCAAGAATAATATACAGAAGAATGGAAAAGAAAATTGAGAATGCACTAGGTGACGATCAGTTCGCCTTTAGGAAAACTAAAGGCACGAGAGAGGCAATTCTGACGTTACGGCTAATAATGGAAGCAAGGCAAAAGAAAAATCAAGACACGTTCATAGGATTTTTCGACCTGGAAAAAGCGTTCGACAATATAAAATGGTGCAAGCTGTTGAAGATTCGGAAAAAAAGTAGGAGTAAGCTATAGGCAGTGACGGGTCATATACAATATGTACAACAACCAAGAGGGAATAATAAGAGTGGACGATCAAGAACGAAGTGCTCGTATTAAGAAGGGTGTAAGACAAGGCTGTAGCCTTTCGCCCCTACTTTTCAATCTGTACATCGAGGAAGCAATGATGGAAATAAAAGAAAGGTTCAGGAGTGGAATTAAAATACAAGGTGGAAGGATATCAATGATACGATTCGCTGATGACATTGCTATCCTGAGCGAAAGTGAAGAATGATTAAATGATCTGCTGAACGGAATGAACAGTCTAATGAGTACACAGTATGGTTTGAGAGTAAATCGGAAAAAGACGAAGGTAATGAGAAGTAGTAGAAATGAGAACAGCGAGAAACTTAACATCAGGATTGATGGTCACGAAGTCAATGAAGTTAAGGAATTCTGCTACCTAGACAGTAAAATAACCAATGACGGACGGACCAAGGAGGACATCTAAAGCAGACTCGCTATGGCAAAAAAGGCATTTCTGGCCAAGAGAAGTCTACTAATATCAAATACCGGCCTTAATTTGAGGAAGAAATTTCTGAGGATGTACGTCTGGAGTACAGCATTGTATGGTAGTGAAACATGGACTGTAGGAAAACCGGAACAGAAGAGAATCGAAGCATTTGAGATGTGGTGCTATAGACGAATGTTCAAAATTAGGTGGACTGATAAGGTAAGGAATGAGGAGGTTCTACGCAGAATCGGAGAGGAAAGGAATATGTGGAAAACACTGATAAGGAGAAGGGACAGGATGATAGGAAATCTGATAAGACATGAGGGAATGACATCCATGGTACTAGAGGTAGCAGTAGAGGGCAAAAACTGTAGAGGAAGGCAGAGATTGGAATACGTCAGGCAAATAATTGAGGACGTAGGTTGCAAGTGCTACTCTGAGATGAAGAGGTTAGCACAGGAAAGGAATTCGTAGCGGGCCGCATCAAACCAGTCAGTAGACTGATGACCAAAAAAAAAAATTCTTTGTAGCAGCATCGGTGAGTGAGCTGTTATGTTTGCTGTGGGATAATTCTCGCACATTTCGACTCTAGCAGTCTACGGAATTGTGAGGATGATAATTTTCCAAAAAGTCAGATAATATATCGAGAGACCCATACATTCTATTCAACGTGAATAGTCGTTTTGTAGCCACACCCCGCAATGATTCTAGAAATTTAGATGGAATGTTATCTACATTTTTTCTTTATTGGATCTTAAGACTTCGCAAGTTATTTTAAACTGTGATTATAATTGATTATAAAACTGAATCCCCTATCCTCTCTATATTGATTCCTTTTGTTATTGTATCACATCATACAAATCCCTCAACGTACTCCAACTATCAGTCATCTCCTAGGCATTCGTCAGTGATACCCCACTGCACTCTTAATGCTGCCACACTTTCTTCTAATTTCACCGAAGGTTGTTTTGATTTTTCTATATGCTGAATCAGTTCTTCTAGACAATCGTTAACTTTTTGATTCATGTAGCTATTTCGTCTTAGCTACACTGCACTTCCTATTTATTTTATTCATCAGCGGCTTGTATATCTGTACTCCTTAATTTCCCTGAACGTTTTTGTACTTCCTTCTTCCATTGATCAACAGAAATATTTCTTTTGTTATCCATGGTTTCTCCGCAGCAACCTCCTTGATACCTGTCTTTCTTTTTCGAACTTCTATGATTGCCATTTTTAGATATGTCCATTCCTCTTCAGCTTAATTACTGACGAGCTAGTTGTTATAGCAGTATCTAAAGGCATAGAGTTGCCTATAACTGTTGTTACTGATTATTTAATATCGTCCTCGGACCTTCAGGCTGTTTGCTTTTTTCTTTTTGTGTGTACTGAACATCTGAAAAGAGACCAAGGAAACGTGTTCTATAGAGTTTCGCAGTAAAACATAAATTAAACTTATGATTTGTCTCAGTCGAAATAGCCCAAAGTGTACGGAGCGAAATAACCCCGTATAAAGGCATTTCTTAAGGTGCGGCAAATCAAACCTTTGTACGAAAAGCCAGAAGTCTTTGTTGGTGTACACACAGCAAAACTTTTGTTCATATACTAGCGACACTAATCGTTTGAAATTTCATGTTAATGAGCATAGTATATTTTCATTCGTTACATTGAATTCTGTAAATATGGCAAGAATCCATCACAATTAGCTTACCTCTTCATTCCTTATCACTTCTGTATCCCACTTCATTGCGTATTGATTCCTTCAGACTATTCTCTTAAGCTTCAGACTAGCCTTCATCATTGTTCAATTGTGATCTGAGTCTATCTGCTCCTGTATACATGTTACACTGTATCTGCTCCTGTGTACGTGTTACACTGTATCTGCTCCTATGTACGTCTTACAATACAGTATCTGATTTCGAAATCTCTGACGATGATGTCATGTAAATTAAATCATCTAGTACCTGTTGGCTTTTACGTATGGCTCTGAGCACTAAGGGACTTAACATCTGAGGGCGTCAGTCGCATTGGACTTACAACTACCGAAACCTAAATAACCTAAGGACATCGCACACATCCCTGCCCGAGGCAGGATTCGAACCTGCGACCGTAGCCTTCTCGAGTTTGCAGACTGAAGCTTCTAGAACAGCTCGGTCACAGCGGCCCGCTGGCCTTTTCCAAGTGTATCTATGCCTCTTGTGATTCTTGAACAGAGTATTCGCTAGTGCTAGCTGAATTTGTTTTTCATCAGTCATCTGATTAGTTTGATGCGGTCCGCCACGAATCTCCCACCTATTATAACCTCTTCATCTCAGAATAGTTCTGGCAACCGATGTCCTCAATTATTTTCTGGATGTATTTCAATCTCTGTTCTGCTCTACAGTTTTTGCCCTCTACAGCTCCTCTGGTATCACGGAAGTCAATCCCTCATATCTTAACAGGTGTCCTATCATCCTGTAAATTCTCCTTATCAGTGTGATCCGCATGTTCCTTTCCTCTCCGACTGTGCGCAGAACCTCCTCATTCCTTACCTTGTCAGTCCACCAACTTTTCAACATGTGGCAGCACATCTGAAATGCTTTGATTCTCTTCCGTTCCGGTTTTCCCACAGTCCATGTTTCACCACCATACAATGCTGTGTTCCGGACGTACATTCTCAGAAATTTCTTATTCAAATTAAGGTCGATATTTGATTTTAGTGGACTTCTCCAGGAGAGGAAGGCCTCTTTTGCCATAGCTGGTCTGTTTTTGATGTTCTCCATGCTCCGTCCGTCATTGGTTATTTTACTGCCTAGGTAGCAGAATACCTTTCTTCATCTACTGCGTAACCATCAATCCTGATGTTAACTTTATCGCTGTTATCATATCTATTACGTCTCATTACCTTCGTCTTTCTTCGATATACTCTCAATCCATACTCTGTACTTACTAGACCATTCCGTTCAGCCAGGCAAGTAATTCTTCTTCACTTTCACTCATGATAGCAACAACATATGCGAATCGTGTCATTCATATCCTTTCACCCTGATTTCAATTCCCCTTCTGAACCTCTTTTATTTATTTCCATCATTGCTCCCTCGATATACAGATATTACCGTTTTTTTTGTTTTTTGTTTTTCTTTTTTTTCCATCAGTCTACTGACTGGTTTGAAGCGGCCCGTCACAAATCTCTTTCCTGTGCTAACCTCTTCAACTCAGAGTAGCACTCGCAACCTACGTCCTCAATTATTTGCTTGACGTATTCCAATCTCTGTCTTCCTCTACAGTTTTTGCCCTCTACAGCTCCCTCTAGTACCATAGAAGTCATTCCCTCATGTCTTAGCAGATGTCCTATCATCCTGTCCCTTCTCCTTATCAGTGTTTTCTACATTTTACTTTCCTCTCCGATTCTGCGTAGAACCTCCTCGTTCCTTACCTTATCAGTCCACCTAATTTTCAACAGTCGTCTATAGCACCACATCTCAAATGTTTCTTTTCTCTTCTGTTCCGATTTTCCCACAGTCCATGTTTTACTACCATACAATGCTGTACTCCAGACGTACATCCTCAGAAATTTCTTCCTCAAATTAAGGCCGGTATTTGATATTAGTAGACTTCTCTTGGCCAGAAATGCCTTTTTTGCCATAGCGAGTCTGCTTTTGATGTCCTCCTTGCTCCGTCCGTCATTGGTTATTTTACTGCCTAGGTATCAGAAATCCTTAACTTCAGTGACTTCGTTACCATCAATTCTGATGTTAAGTTTCGCGCTGTTCTCATTTCTACTACTTCTCATTGCCTTCGTCTTTCTCAAACCATACTGTGTACTCATTAGACTGTTCATTCCGTTCAGCAGATCGTTTAATTCTTCTTCACTTTCACTCAAGATAGCAATGTCATCAGCTAATCGTATCTTTGATATCCTTTCACCTTGTATTTTAATTCATCTCCTGAACCTTTCTTTTATTTCCATCATAGCTTCCTCGATGTACAGATTGAAGAGTAGGGGCGAGAGGCTACAGCCTTGTCTTACTCCATTCTTAATAAGAGCACTTCGTTCTTGATCATCCACTCTTATTATTCCCTCTTGGTTGTTGTACATATATAGCTTACCCCTACTTTTTTCAGAATCTTGAACACCTTGCGCCATTTTATATTGTCGAACGCTTTTTCCAGGTCGACAAATCCTATGAACGTGTCTTGATTTTTCTTTAGCCTTGCTTCCATTATTAGTCTTAACGTCAGAATTGCCTCTCTCGTGCCTTTACTTTTCCTAAAGCCAAACTGATCGTCACCTAGCGCATTCTCAATTTTCTTTTCCATTCTTCTGTATATTATTCTTGTAAGCAGCTTCGATGCATGAGCTGTTAAGTCGATGCATGAGCTGTTAAGCTGATTGTGCGATAATTCTCGCACTTGTCAGCTCTTGCCGTCTTCGGAATTGTGTGGATGATGCTTTTCGGAAAGTCAGATGGTATGTCGCCAGACTCATATTTTCTACACACCAACGTGAATAGTCGATTTGTTGCCACTTCCCCTAATGATTTGAGAAATTTTGATGGAATGTTATCTATCCCTTCTGCCTTATTTGACCGTAAGTCCTCCAAAGCTCTTTTAAATTCCGATTCTAATACTGGATTACCTATCTCTTCTAAATCGACTCCTGTTTCTTCTTCTATCACATCAGACAAATCTTCACCCTCATAGAGGCTTTCAATGTGTTCTTTCCACCTATCTGCTCTCTCCTCTGCATTTAACAGTGGAATTCCCGTTGAACTCTTAATGTTACCCCCGGTGCTTTTAATGTCACCAAATGTTGTTTTGACTTTCCTGTTTGCTGAGTCTGTCCTTCCGAGAATCATATTTTTTTCGATGTCTTCACATTTTTCCTGCAGCCATTTCGTCTTAGCTTCCCTGCACTGCTCATTTATTCCATTCCTCAGCGACTTATATTTCTGTATTCCTGATTTTCCCGGAACATGTTTGTACTTCCTCCTTTCATCAATCAACTGAAGTATTTCTTCTGTTGCCCATAGTTTCTTCGCATCAGCTTTCTTTGCACCTATGTTGTCTTTCCAAATTTCTGTGATGGCCCTGTTTAGAGACGTCCATTCCTCTTCAACTGTGTTGCCTACTGCGCTATTCCTTATTGCTGTATCTATAGCGTTAGAGAACTTCAAACGTATCTCGTAATTCCTTAGAACTTCCGTATCCCACTTCTTAGCGTATTGATTCTTCCTGACTAATGTCTTGAACTTCAGCCTACTCTTCATCACTACTATATTGTGATCTGAGTCTATATCTGCCCCTGGGTACGCCTTACAATCCAGTATCTGATTTCGGAATCTCTGTCTGACCATGATGTAATCCAATTGAAATCTTCCCGTATCTCCCGGCCATTTCCAAGTATACCTCCTCCTCTTGTGATTCTTGAACAGCGTATTCGCTATTACTAGCTCAAACTTGTTACAGGACTCAATTAGTCTTTCTCCTCTTTCATTCCTTGTTCCAAGCCCATATTCTTTTGGAACCTTTTCTTCTATTCCTTTCCCTACAACTGCATTCCACTCGCCCATGACTATAAGATTTTCGTACCCCTTTACATACTGCATTACCCTTTCAATATCCTCATACACTTTCTCTATCTGTTCATCTTCAGCTTGCGACGTCAGCATGTATACCTGAACTATCGTTGTCGATGTCGGTCTGATTAGAACAACCTGGTCACTGAACTGTTCACAGTAACACACCCTCTACCCTACCTTCCTAGTCATAACGAATCCTACACCTGTTATACCATTTTCTGCTGCTGTTGATATTAACCGATATTCATCTGACCAGAAATCCTTGTCTTCCTTCCACTTCACTTTACTGATCCCTACTATATCTAGATTGAGCCTTTGCATTTCCCTTTTCAGATTTTCTTGTTTCCCTACCACGTTCAAGCTTCTGACATTCCACGCCCCGACTCGTAGAACATTATCCTTTCGTTGATTATTCAATCTTTTTCTCATGGTACCTCCCCCTTGGCAGTCTCCTCCCAGAGATCCGAATGTGGGACTATTCCGGAATCTTTTGCCAATGGAGAGATCTTCATGACACTTCTCAACTACAGGCCACATATCCTGTGGATACACGTTACGTGTCTTTAATGCAGTGGTTTCCATTGCCTTCTGCATCCTCATGTCGTTGATCATTGCAGATTCTTCCGCCTTTAGGGGAAATTTCCCATCCCTAGGACAAGAGAGTGCCCTGAACCTCTATCCTCTCCTCCGCCCTCTTTGACAAGGCCGTTGGCAGAATGAGGCTGACTTCATAAGCCGGAAGTCTTCTGGCGCCAATGCTGATTATTTATCATAATTTAGGCAGTTTTAGGGATCGAACCCAGGAACGAAGACGTTTTGATTATAGATCAAAGACGCTACCCCTAGACCACGGGTTAGTAGCCGTTTTTAGTTCGAGCACTTTGTTCCTTGAGGTCCACTCTTATTATTCCCTCTTGGGTGTTGAACATATTGTGCATGACCCGTCTCTCACAATAGCGTACCAGTGTTTTCCCCTGAATTTGGAACATGTTGCACTTTTTCCAGGTCGACTATACTTTTTCCAGGTCGACTAATCCTATGAATGTGCGTTGATTTTTCTTTGGTCTTGTTTCCATTATTAACCGCAACGTCAGCATTGCCTCTATCGTGCCTTTACCTTTCTTAAAGCCAAACTGATCGACGTCTAGCTCATCCCCAATTTTGTCAATTTTCTTTTCCAGTCTTCGATTTATTATCCTGGTCAGAAACTTGGATATATGAGCTGTTGAGCTGATTGTGCGATAATTCTCGCACTTGTCAGCTCTTGCCGTCTTCGGAATTGTGTGGATAAGTCAGATGGTATGTCGCCAGACTCACACATTCTACACAGCAACGTGAATAGTCGTTTAGTTGCCACTTCCCACAAAGATTTTAGAAAGTCTGATGGAACGTTATCTGTCCCGTCTGTTTTATTTGATCTTATGTCCTTCAAAGCTCTCGTAAATTCTAATTCTAATGCTGTATCCCTTATCTCCTCTAAATCGATACCTGTTTATTTTCCTATCGCATCGGACAAATCTTTCCCCTCTTATAGGCTTTAAATGTATTTTTCCACCTGTCCGCTCTTTCTTCTGCATTTAACAGTGCAATTCCCGTTGCACTCTTAATGTTATCTACCTTGCTTTTAATGTCACCGAAGATTGTTTTGAATTTCCTGTATGCTGAGTTGGTGGTACCGACAATCATTTCTTTTTCAATTTCTTCAAATTTTTTTCTACAGCCATTTCGTCTTAGCTTCCCTGTACTTCCTATTTATTTCATTCCTTAGCGACTTGTATTTCTGTAATCCTGAGTCTCCGGAACATTTTTGTACCTCCTCCTTTCATCGATCAATTGAAGTATTTCTTCTGCTATACATGGTTTCTTCCCAGTTACTTTCTTTGTACCTATGTTTTGCTTCCCAACATGTGTTATCGCCCTTTTTAGGGATATACACTCCTCTTCAGCTGTACCTGCTACTGAATTCCTTTTTGCTATGTCTATAGCCTTGGATAACTTCAAGCGTATCTCGTCATTGCTTAGTACTTCCGTATCCCAATTCTTTGCGTATTAATTCTTCTTGACCAATATCTTATATTTTAGCCTACTGTTCATCACTACTATGTTTTGATCTGAGTCTATATCTACTCCTGGGTACGCCTTACAATCCAGTATCTGATTTCGGAATCTCTGTCTGACCATGATGTAACCTAAATGAAATCTTCCCGAAACACCCTGTCTTTTCCAAGTATACCTCCTCCTCTTGTGATTCCCGAATAAAGTATTCGCTGCTACTAGTTGAAGTTTATTACAGACCTCAATCTTTCTCCTCTCTCATTCCTTGTCCCAAGCCTTTTCTTCTACTCCTTTCCCTACACTTGCATTCGAGTCCCCCATGACCATTAGATTTTCATCTCCCTTTACATAATTTATTACGCTTTCAATATCCTCATATACTGTCTCTATCTCTTCATCTTCAGCTTGCGACGTCGGCATGTATACCTGAACTATTGTTGTCGGTGTTGGTTTGCTGTCGATTGTGATCAGAATTACCCTATCACTGAACTGTTCACATTAACACACTCTCTGCCTAACCTTCCTATTCATAACGAATCCTACTCCCGTTATACCGGCCTATTGTGGCCAAGGAGTTCTAGGTGCTTCAGTCTGGAAACGCGTGACCGCTACGGTCACATGTTCGATTCCTGCCTCGGGCATGGATGTGTGTTATGTCCTTAGCTGATTTAGGTTTAAGTAGTTCTAAAGTTCTAGGGAACTGATGACCTCAGATGTTAAGTCCTATAGTGCTCAGAGCCATTTGCACCATACTCCCGTTATGCCATTTTCTGCTGCTGTTGATATTACCTTATACTCATGTGACCATAAGTCCTTGTTTTCTTTCCTCTTCACTTCACTGACCCCTACTGTATCTAGACTGAGCCTTTGCATTTCCATTTCCTGATTTCTTAGTTTCCGTACCACGTTCAAGCTTGTGACATTCCACGCCCCGACTCGTAGAACGTTATTCTTCTTTGATTATTCAATCTTTTTCTCTTGATAACCTCTCCATTAGCAGTCTCCTCCCAGAGATCCGAATGGGGGACTGTTCCGGATTTTTTTTCTAAAGGGAGATCAATATGACAGTTCTTCAATTGCAGGCCACATGTCCCGTGGAGACACGTTACGTGTCTTTCATGCAGTTGTTTCCATTGCTTTCTGCATCCTCATGCCACTGATCTTTGCTGATTCCTCCGCCTTCAGGGGCAGTTTCCCACCCCTAGGACTATGGAGAGCCCTGAACCTCGGTCCGCTCCTCCGCCCTCTTTGAAAAGGCCGTAGAGAGAATGAGGGTGACTTCTTATGCCGGGAGTTTTCGGCAGCTAATGCTGATTGTTAATCAGATTTAAGCAGCGGCGGGATTTGAACCAGGGACCGAAGGCGTTCTGATTATGAATCAAAGACGCTACCACAGGAAATTTATTACGAAACTCAATTACTCTTTCTCCTCTCTCATTCCTAGTACCAAGCACATGTTTTCCCGTGACCCTTTCTTCGACTCCTTCCCCTAAAATCGCATTTCAGTCCCCAATGGCTGATGGATCTCCGTTTCTCCTTACGTACTTAAATACCCATTGAGTATCGTCATATAATTCTTGTAAATCTTCATTTTTGGCTTGTGACACCGGCCTGTATACCTGAGCTATTATTGTCGGAGTTACCCACCAATGAACTAGTCAAACTACCTCACTTTCTGCCCTACCTTCCCATCACTGACCCCCACTATATGTAGACGGCCTTTTCATTTCTTTTTTCAGATTTTCTATGTTCCCTACCACATCCAAATTTCAGACATTCCACACCGCTATTAGCAGAAAGTTATCCTTTCATTGGTTATTCAGTCTTTCTTTCTTATGTTCGCCTCTCCTATGCCAGCCCCTTCCCGGATATCCGATTGGGGAACTATTCCAGCATATTTTACCAACACAGAGATCATCATGACACTTTCTCAATTAAAAGTAATATGTGCTGTGGATACACGTGATGTGTCTTTAATTTAGTGGTTTCAGTTGCCATCTGCATTCTCATCCGTTGATCATTGCTGCCGCCGGCAGTTTCCCACCTCAAGGACAAGAGAGTGTCGTTAACCTCTGCCCGCCACTACACCATTTATGATAAGGCCGGAGGCTGAATGAGGTGACTTCTAATGGCGGAAGTCTTCGGCCTCCAATGCTCATGATTTTTATTGAAAATGTAAGCGGTGGCGTGACTGGAATGAAAGCATGTTTGCCTTGTGCAATCTCTTCTTTTGTGTCTTTTTGGCATCAAACAACAGTCTTTTCGGTCCCACTTCTGTTTCCCAATTTACTCCAAAGCAGTTGTCGTTTCGTAAATCTGTCAATCACAGGGCCCTGTTTCGGTACTTACTTTTCTGACAAGCTGTGGCCATGAGGCTCTTAGTTCGTTTACGGTTAGTAAAGCGTTAACTCCCCGTATTTTATTTCGCTTTTGGCTGAACCACGTTATTATGTATCCGTACTTATTTCGTGTGGCTCGTATCACCAGGGTGCTGAAACGGCTCTGTATCTTACGAGATTTTCACATTTCCTATTTGATATCAGATTGAGACCGACATACTAGTAGCTATCCTTGAAACTATTAAGTAATGTTGTATTAAATAAATATCTTCCTAAAAAATTGCTATCAGCACCAAATTAAAGGTAATCAGGAATGGGATGGGAAGAGGGAAATCCTCTGTCCTTTAGTTTTACTCCCATAGCTGAACATAGTCTCCTCCACTTTCTTAACATTCCGTCAACGTATGTTTTCGAAAGAAGGGGAGTGACGCAACATCCCAGATAGAATCTTTCCTTTCACTGTATGTTAAATGTTCGGAAAATAGATACGGCGAAAACCTAGTATGAACATCCCAGTGACCGTGTTTTTCAGCTAAGATAGTTTCACTATCTGACGTCAGCGATTTTATATTCGCCTAATATGATGTTGTAATTGCTTTGAAATGAGTATGCCGCATTTTATTACGTGTATTTTGCTGACAAGAGTTAAGAGGTTTGTGACCGTTTCAATTGGTTTACAGAAAGTGGATGATGGTTAGGCGACCGAAACTGCCCAAGGTGGCAGTCACGACATTTTTTTCCCAAATATCTACGAGATGTGAGGCACACCATGCTGAAAACGAAAACGGTTACCTAATAATTGGAAAGAGCAACGTTTCATACGAGGAGAGTTGCAGACATTATAAAACGGCAAGTAAAAAATTTACGAACCAGGTTTTAAACTACACATCATTTCCTTGAGCATATGTGAACCTAATTTATTAGTTATTAACACCTTTAGTGGCACTATGCTGTATTTTGCGTAAAAGTATTAAATGTTTAATGTAAGTGACTCAAAGTATCATGGATATCACCTCGAGGTATTGCAGTAACAGCATTGGCCGTCAGTCAGGCTATGTCGACATATACTGCACAGTAGCAGGTGTGCAACTGCGTTGCCAAAGCGAGGACAGCTGAGCACAGCACTAAACTGCCCCACATAACAAAGAACAATTCAATAAGTGTGCCGTTGCCACCGTACTGGAGCGAGTCTCTTTATTATGGGTGATGTGACTAGACATCAGGCTGTAGGGAAATAAATGGGCCGTGACGAAGTATAAATGAGGCTGAATTTGAGGGCAGGACATATCTCATTTGGGATCTTGGTCACTGCTGGGTAGCCACATGACGGTCCCAGAGCACTGCCAGACCGCAAGACGACTGAGCAGCCCCACGTGCAGTCTCTGTTTCGAGACCAGGCTGAATCTGCATCCACACTGGGTCTTTCACAGGACTTGGTGCCACAGCCTCACCAGTATGTTATTCATGCCTGCTACCGCCGACGCTGAGGCCCAGGCAGGGACTCGGCATAGCAAAGCCAGCCACCGTCCGACACCTGTCTGAGGGCCATGGATCGCGCCCCGCTCACAGCCACCTCCGCCGCTGTGGCCTGAAGAGCAGCAGGGCCACTGCCTGGCGTGTTGCTCTGCCGGGAAGCGCCACAGTTACAGATGGTAGTGGACTACGCTACCGACGCAGATTCACCGGGCACTGTCCTAGCAGCCGACGCCAGCTGCACCGTTCAGAGCATACAACCGACACTGCTTGGAATAAAAGCAGAAATCGAAAGTGTTCTTCACGACAGTGCGGCGAAATTTGGTGTTAATGGACTATGGCAACACATGACCGACGCCAGTGCCTTTGCTAACACTACCATATCACCTGCAGCCCATCTCCTCGGCTTGAGGCCATATTGGTTGCACCAAAAGACGAGAAGAAAACTGTGACCCTGTCGGATGGCCCCAGTTTTCAGTTGACTGGAGCCGATGGCAGGGTCAGAGTGTGGCGCAGACCGCTCGAGGCCATGGATCCAAGTCGTCACCGAGTCACTGTGCAAGGTGCTGGCGGCTCCATAATGGTGCTAGAGAGTGCTTACATGGAATCGACTGGGTACTATGGTCCAACCGAACCGGCCATTGACTGGAAATGGTTATTTTTTACTGCTTGGGGACCATTTACAGCCATTCATATACTTCATGTTCTGAAAAAAACGATGGAATCTTTTCTGGATGACAACGCGCCATGTCACCGGGCTATAATTGTTTACGATTGGTTTGAAGAACATTCTGGACCATTCCAGCGAATGGCCACCCCCATCGCCCGACGTGAATCCCATCGAGCAGTTATGGCACATGATTGCGAAGTCAGTTCGTGCACAAAATCCTGCACCGCCAAACGTCGGCAATTATGGACGGCCTTAGAGGCAACATGGCTCAATATTTCTGCTGGGGGCTTCCAATGACTTGCTGAGTCCATGCCACGTCGACCTGCTGAGCTATACCAGGCAGAAGATTGGCTGACACAGTATTAGGAGGAATCCCACTACCATTGTCACCTCAGTATATATCGTCTCTATCACTGTCATCGTCACTTGTTTTCTGCCCAAATAAAACACTTCTACAACTTTTAGTGTATAATATACTACGATAATCCCTTTGTCATCGCATCTTTATACAATTATAAGTGAAAAGTCGTTATTTACTTTTACCCCACTCGTTCTCCAGCCATTATGCGAGATATTAATCTTCCAGTTCTTTGCCATTTCTGAGCATATAGCAATGTCTTTGAGGAAAGCCCAGATTTTTAATTTCTTCTCCCTGCGTTTCAACTGTCTTTCTAAATTTCTCCTCGGTTCCTTTCTCCGCTTGCTCAGTGATATGGTCGAATGACATAGGAGATAGTAACTGAACAGAAATGGATAGCAGCTCCGTGAATGCTCGATACTGGCCTCAAATGAAGTACATGTTATACCGTTAGCTCCTCCCTTTGGTTCGGGTTTCGACATCCGATTACCATTTCTGGAATCTCATTTAATTGAAGGATCAATTCGAAAACATCATACAGTAATATACTGGTATTTCTGCGCCTGAACCACACCACGTTTCAAATACAGCGGCATAATGACAGCATCTTCGCCTCTGGCTGTTTCGAAATAATTATTTGCCTTTGTATTGTGTTGTGACATTCTGCAAGCACAGCGCTATTTATCTCAGTCAAACTCCTAGAATGTGGACCCGACAGCCAGGTACGAGATGTGGAAGCCACCTTGTACGATTCACTCAAATAAATCTCTCCGGGTTTTCCAATGAAATTTATTTCATATTCTGTGATGGCTTATAAATGCACCGGGTGAAATTTCCTTCGCTCCCTTATTGCTAGTCAATATTGCATCGCTTCTCTCATCCTCTTTTATTAATCGAATCACTCAGCACCGATATTGGAAAGCCTGAATTCCTCCACCGCCGTAACGTTTTCGATGAAACCTTAATCTTAGCTACGGGAACACAAGCAAAATTAAATTTCCCGCAAATGTGTTTAGAGAGACCACGTTCGATATAGTTTTCTGAGTGCCTGAACAAACTAGCCTTCAACCTACGTAGAATTCGCTGGCAGTAAGTAAGAAGGTAACAAGTTAAAAATTAACTGAAATATATTATGAGCTGAGTGCTAAATAGAAATAACTGGTAAATGCGTACATTATGTTTTAAATACAAAAACCCTTGGATAATATTGAGCCAAAGATAATTATCAGTGTTATCTAGAAATGTAAATAGATGGCTGCAAAGAAAATGTACTGCCCTTTCTGCTCTTTGTTTTGTGACTTTGCTATGATTAAACTTTTTCAAAACGTAGCCTTGTTTGAAAATGCAGAAAACAGCCTTCTTATACATAAGTAAGTCTGGTTCTACTGCCCTCACTATTAACTTCCTTATTAAAGTGTGTAGACAAGACTATAAGGACAAACCTACAGAGGTCATGGTAAATGACGAATGATTATGATAACTCCTTGAACAAATTGACGACTTACTCCATCCTTCTTCATCTAAAATCCAGTTTTCGTCAATTGTCTATCTTCGTTGCCTTTTTCTTTCCCCTTGAGTTCAACAATTTCGACGTGCTGGATATACTGGCAAAAATACGTATTCAAAGCCGGTGGTAGGTATCAAACATCTTCGGAAACTGTTTTGAGCAATTGGTTCAGGAGCATATTCAAAGTATAAATTGCTGAGAACACATACTCCATCTCTAAGCAGCAATTACCTGGAGTAAATAGGTATTACTACGGTAGATACAGGGGTTAGTGACCACAAGGTCGTCATGGCAAAACTGAATACCGTAGCACCGACACGCATCAACAATAAACGCAGAATACATCCATTCAAAAAAGCAGAAAAAAATTCGCTTGAGGCATACCTAAGATACAGTCTCCGTTCCTTCCGAACTGGCTACAGAGACGTAGATACGTTGTGACAGAAATTCAAAGAAATAGTAGCGACAGCATTTGGGAAATGTATACAGAATATGTAAATTAACAGTAAATAGAGACGATCATCCGTAGTAAACATAACAGGTCAGAAAGAAGTTCCAGAAGTAACTGAAGAAGTATGTCAAATTTAAAATTTAATACTCGACAATATGGACGAAGTTTTACAGACTTCAGTTGCAGCCGATTTTAATAATGTCCACAACGAAACTGTATCATGAAATCTGCCATAACATTCATGGAGATACTAGACTTAAGTAAAGCACACCAGCGGCAAGACCCATTGAGTACCTTCACCCCACGATAGCGAAGGCTCTGTTAACGATATTCCCATTGAAACTGAATTACTAAGTAAGATTTTGCGAAATTTCTTTCCCAGAGAAGATGAAGAAGATATACCAGAGCTCGAATCAAGAAATGCTGCCAACATGCGTAACATCTGGGACAAAATGCTCTCGTCAAATGGAAATTGTCACAAGATGTCGCTACTACAGGAAGGATTAAAGTATGTCATGCCTCAGTCATCAAGCCAGAATGTACATGAAAATTTTCTTGTTGACTCAAAATTAGGCCTAGACAATGTAAAAATGAACATTTGCCGTCAGACTAGAGTAGCACATGATGTTTGTAATATTGTCAGCAAAAATCTAACCAATTCCCATAATATTGTTAATTTCGACAAAGGTTAATTAAAACCATTAATACCAAGCCTGTAGAAAAATATGCTTTGCTAAGGAATGCTGATAAGGGTAATACCATTGTCAATGCTAGCAGTCAAGAATATATTACAAAGACTACATTTCCTTCAGGAAAACGATATTTCCGAGCTACCCCACGTCAGTTTTGCAGAAAGAAGTCAGAAATGCTTTAATGATGCCACAGCTTTTCTTAAATCTTTTTAATCAACTTGAGTCTGCAGTCGCCTAAGTTACGAGCTCAGTTTGAAGTCCATAAAAAAGACCACCCGATCCGCCCAATTTCCAACAGTATGAACAGTGTTTATCAATACTAGGCAAAAAATTCTTGCTAGATATATATTAAATAAATCGCTCGTTTTCCATTGTAAATATTCTGTCTTCAAGAGTGAAGATTTAGCTAATAGAATCAAAGACGTTCACTGTGATAGAGATACGAAATTAATCTCCTTTGACATTAAAGTCTTTGCACAACTGTGCCGGTACTTGAAGCCTTCAATGTAATAGAAAATAATTCACGTTCTTTCAAAGCAGATCTACCTGATGAGCATATCACCGACTTAATGAATTTACTTCGTATTGTAGTAAAATACAAATATTGTGTATATATTGGGAAGCTATATCAGCAACTAAATGGCCTTGCAATGGGAAACTCCTTATCACGAATCCTTGTAGATGTGTTCATTAATTTCTTAGAATTAAAATTTTTCAATAATTTTTCCGCTTTAACTGTAGGCACTCTTTCATACGCTAGATACGTCGACGACATATTGATCAATTACATAGGGCCTAATGAAGGTGATGATAAATTTCTTAATAAGTTCAACGAGTTTCGTGAAAATATTTTTCACCTGTTAACGCGAAAATGAGTTCCGGCAGTTAAACATTCTAGATCTCATTCTTACGATAGTAGACGACAAAATTATCTTCAACATCTTCGGTAAGGAAACCAGTTTTGATCAAATTATACATTCACTTCAGTACACCCGCATTCCCATGAGATTGCCTTTTTTCCATTCAGCTGTTCATCCTTCTTTCCCTGAAAATCTGAATTGTGAAATCAAGCTGATTAAAACTGTTGCTGTCAATAGCGGCTATGATCCTTCTATAGCAAACAGTATTTTTAGTAGGAAAATCAACAAGAGAGTCACGACCCTAGGCCGTGCTAATAACGAACCTAAGGGAAAGAAAAATTATCTCTATGTACCATTTCTGGATCCAATTTCTTACATGATACAGCGTTTGCTTCAGAGTAAATATAACTGTAGAGTAGCCATCTCCAGTACAAAATCTTTAAAAAGTAACATCATATATAACTTGAAACCTATGCTTTCCCCTTTTCGGAATTCAGGTGTCTATAAAATTATTTGTGGCAGTTGTCCCGCGTATTACGTAGGCCAAACGGGCTGAGCTATTTCGACATGATTCAAGAAACACCTTCTAGGCAAAAAAGGCACTAATGTTCACAATTCAATTTTCGATGACCATTTGGTAATCACAGGTCATAATCCTAAAGATGTAAAAGACGTTCAGTTCTTGCACTCGGAGAAAAAAAGCTTCATTCTTAACATCTAAGAAAAGCTAGAGATTTTTAAACACCTATCCCTGAAAGACGGCATCATTCTTAACGAAGAGCTACAATTACGCAACGAAAATTTTTGTCAAGGTATTGAGCCGCTAATGAAAAATGATATGAATGGCGATACTCTCCTCAATGTAGAATCTTAAACACCGTTTTCCTTTCCATTTTCTTATTTTCTATGTACATTAAAGTGAACCGTATTTCTTTTATAAAATAAGACCGTTACGGTATGTTGTAACTTTAATGCACTGATTCCTGTGGTTGCCTATAATGTTAAAATTGTCTATGCAGTGCCTCATTTGGTCTTGTCTATAATTCGATCACTTCTTGCTAGATGGCCTGAATCTGTTTTCGTGTCTAATACTTGGCTGCCGTGGCCTGTTAGCCGTCTACTGTGACGGCTGTTTGATGTAGTTCTTGGCCCTAAACGACCTCGTGACTGCCATTGTATTACGATGGATCATTTTATTCCAGTTGAAAAACACGTTACATTTTTATTCTTGTGACTTTTTTTTTTACCTGAGCATTTTTGCTCAGATGTTTTTCACCCTTACTGTAATTACTTGTAAGTACCCTGTTTGTACACTTTATGCAAGTAATTCTATTAAGTATATTGTGTTTTTGAGTCATGTCATTATATTTTTAGGTTTTTGAGTCATGTCATTATATTTTTAGGTAATCCTATGTAATCTTTATTCTGATGAAGACCACCTTAGTGCTGTCGGAACCATGCTCAATTTGACAACCATTTTATGCAACGGAGGTGACTATACGTACATTCTGTAATTAAGTTAACGCACGGTTGCTGAACTTAGGCCAGTAAAACTGTTCAAAATTTCAGGCTTTTTATTCTCATGCAGTAATGACTGTCATAGACAGGGGATCGCAAATTGATTCCACATATACAGAGTTCCAATGGGCCTTTGAAACCGTTTCTAACAAGCGCTCCTGATATAATTTCATGCCTATGGAGTATAGGCTAAGTAGTGCGACTGGAGTTGTAATTTTGTGTCGGCTAGGTCGCCATAGAAATTGAAGGAAAATAATCGACTAACACAGAAGTGATAAATGACGTTTAACAAAGAAGTTGTGATTTTCATAGTCTGTATAAATGAAGTAGGAGACAATCTGAGCAGTCATCAGAGATTATCTGCAGAGGATGCTGTAATTTTCCGACCGGTTATGAAGTAGCTTTCTCGGGTGAAGTTATTCTGCGTCTGTACTTTCTCGTTTCCCCTCCGACGAAGACTAATTCGATCGTATGGCTCCTCGGACATCGATCCCACCGCGGTGTAACAACGATTCAACATTGATAGTGGCAGAGGCTTCCACGGCATCGTTCTTTATTTGTCATCGTTCTTTACTAGCAGTTATATTGCATCTGGTCTTTAATCGTCAAGGCATGGGATAGCTTTGTTTGCTTGGTTTTATCCCCTTGTTCTGAAGCCTTCTCTCACTAGGTTCTTAGATTATTCCCAGAGGAAAACTTTATTTTCTTTTTGTGGTATTTATGTCTATAGAGTCGTACCTCCATAAAAGAGTGACGAAAAAATGAAAAGCATAAAAGAAAAGAAATAAAATCAAACCCAATCCAATACCATGTCCGTGTGAGGGACGAGCACACTTTGTGGGGAGGCATCATAGCGCAGCTTATCTCCAACCAGCCAGAAGATCATTGTGTCCATCTTTACCATAATATAAAATAAAAACAACGCAAAAACAAAATAAAAGCAAGAAAAAGCACTAGTTTTATAAGAAACGTATTATTACGTTTTCCGAGCAAACTTTCTATCTACTTGTAACCATAAAAAGAAGGCGCCATTGATTGCTCGTTTCGAAAATAATTTGTTGCCCCACACATTCAAAGCAATTTTTTTACACAAAAAACAAAACAAAAACGGTAAATCGGGTGCCTGCAAACCGAGAGGTTCCGGCATTGGATCTCGTTAGGAACAACGATTTTCAGTCCACTACGATACTTCTCCACTTAGTATAGCAAACAGTTGCAGTTTGCTGTAATCCCATCAACGCCAAACGGTAACTGTAAGTGTCTATTGTAAGCGGTTAAGGCAAGCCCTCGTGATGATAAAGCCGGGTTAGAGTTTCGGTCCGGTAAGGAAAAACAGAAAAAATGAACTACGAGAGAAAAAATGTCATGGTTTAAGGGTAGCGTCCTTGACTAGTAATCATAAACGCACTGGGTACCGCGTTCAAACTTAGCCATTGCTTCCACTGCTGCAATTCTAACTGAAAATCATCATCAATGATGACCGAAGACTTATGACAGTAAGATGTCACCCTCCTTCTGACAACGGTCTTGTCAAATGGGGCGGAGAGGCGGACAGGGTTTCAGGGCACCCTCTTGACCTTTGGGGTTTGAAACAGCCCCGAGGAAGCGAAGAATCAGCGTTATTGAACGGTACGTGGATTCAGAAGGCAATGGAAACAATTACATTAAAGACGCAAATGTGCCTACACAGCTCATGTGACCTATAACTAAAAAAGGCCCATCATGATCGTTAGCAAAAGATTCCGGTAAAGTCCCCCAATTCGGATATCCGGGAGGGGACTGCCAAAAGTGAGTCGTCCTTGAGAAACAAAATCACCAATGAAAGGCTAACGTTATATTAGCCTGGTATGGACTGTTAGAACTTTGATCTGGGAAGGAAAATATTAAGATTGAATATAGACATAATTTGGAGGGGGAGGGGGGGGGGGGGAGGTGCGGGCTGAGTGAAGCGAAACGGAAAGAAGAAAATGATTTCTGATCTGTCGAGTATAGGGTAATATCAGGTGGTTCAAACGGCTGTGAGCACTATGGGACTTAACGTCTGAAGTCATCAGTCCCCTAGAACTTAGCACTACTTAAACCTAACTAACCTAAGGACATCACACACATCCATGCCCGAGGCAGGATCGAAACTGCTACCGTAGAGGTCACGCGGTTCCAGATTGTAGCGCCTAGAAACGCTCGGCCACTACGGCTGGCGGTAATACCAACTGCAGTACGAAATGGTATAACGAGAGTAGAATTCATTATGGAGGTCCGACAACCTAGAGAGGTTTGGGTCTGACCGTAAGTCATAAATGGATAGACGAAACGATTAAGGTGACCACTCGCAGAAAGCAGGAAATTCGGGTTCGAGTTCAGTCCGGCATAAGTTTTCATTATGGCCATTACCTTATACAGGTGTTGGATTTCGCCCTCAAATTTAGTGAAGTAGTTCCTAAAAAATACTGCTATAGAAAGTCATAAATTTGAAACGTATGATCACAGTAAAGGCAAGTGTTTTTGCTGTTGTGGTCTTCACTCCTGAGACTGGTTTGATACAGCTCTCGATTCTACTCTATCCTGTGCAAGTTTCTAGATCTCCCAGTACCTACTGCAACCTACTTCCTTCTGAATCTGCTTGGTGTATTTATCTCTTTGTCTCCCTCTACGATTCTTACCCTCCACGCTGCCCTCCAATACTAAATTGGTGAGCCCTTGATGCCTCAGAACGTGTCCTACCAACCGATCCCTTCTTCTAGTCACGTTGTGCCACAAACTTCTCCTCTTCCCATTCCTATTCAATACCTCCTCATTAGTTACGTGATCTACCCATGTAATCTCCATCATTCTTCTGTAGCACCACGTTTCGAAAGCTTCTATTCACTTCTTGTCTAAACTATTTATCGTGCATGTTTCACTTCCATACACGGCTACAATCCATACGAATACTTTCGCAAACGACTTCCTGACACTTAAATATATACTCGATGTTAACAAATCTCTCTTCTTCAGAAACGCTTTCCTTGCCATTGCCAGTCTACATTTTATATCCTCTCTACATCGACCATCATCAGTTATTTTGCTCCCCAAACAGCAAAACTTCTTTACTACTTTAAGTGTCTCATTTCATAATGTAATACCCTCAGCATCACCCGACTTAATTTGACTACATTCCATTATCCCCGTTTTGCTTTTGTTGATGTTCGTATTATATCCTCCTTTCAAGACACTATCCATTCCGTTCAACTGCTCTTCGAAGTCCTTTTTCTGTCTCTGACACAATTACAATGTCGTCTGCGAACCTCAAAGATTTTATTTCTTTTCCATGGATATTAATACCTACTCCGAATTTTTGTTTTGTTTCCTTTACTGCTTGCTCAATATACAGATTGAATAACATCGGGGAGAGGCTGCAACCCTGTCTCACTCCCTTCCCAACCACTGCTTCCCTTTCATGTCCCTCGACTCTTATAATTCCCATCTGATTTCTGTACGAATTGTAAATAGTCTTTCACTCCCTGTATTTTACCCCTGGCACTCCATAATTTGAAAGAGAGTATTCCGGTCAACATTGTCAATAGCTTTCTCTACAAATGCTAGAAACGTAGGTTTGCCTTTCCTTAATCTATCTTCTAAGATAAGTCGTAGTGTCAGTATTGCATCACGTGTTCCAATATTTCTACGGAATCCAAACAGATCTTCCCCGAGGTCAGATTCTATTAATTTTTCCATTCGACTGTAAAAAATTCGCGTTAGTATAAATTATTATTAGTTTCAGAGATAGTGACATTTGGAAAATTTGCAATCGTAGAAGCATGAAACCGGAATTATGCGTACAGATGGTGCTAGCCGATAGCTTAGGACCCGCGATACCGCGTCTGTAGCACCATCTGCTTCCAGAAGCCTCTGACGACAAATGTCAACATACAGTAACCGATGTTCCATAGATTGGTATCTGATTCAATCTCATAAACATGACGAGTTTTGTGCCTATGAACTACTATTTGCGGACGGCGTTAGTTTTCTGTTTCATTTGAACAAAACTGCTGCAGAATCGCATCAAATGCTTGTCGAATCTTTCGGCAAACATGCTCTTGGGAAAACATGGTGTTTCGAGTGTCAAAAGGTTGAGAAGTGTTCATTTAGAGGTGAGAAACGACGAGCGCGGGAAACCACCAAAAAAGTTCTGGACGACGAATTGTAGGCTATATTGGATGACGATGATACTCAAACCCAAGAGAAACTCGCGAAACAGTATTATTTGACGGAGAAAGTACTTTCTCATTTGTTGAAGGCTATGGGAAAGGTACACAGACTGAGAAAATGGGTTTCACATGAACTGAATGAGAGACAGCAAGCATATCGAAAGAACACTTGTGAAATGCTGCTCACCAATACAAACGAAAGTCGTTTCCCCAGAGACAGGTGACAAAATATGGATATATTTTGAGTAACCTAAGCGTCGTAAACCATGGGTGAATCCAGGCAAACCACCGACATCCACTGCAAGACCAAATCGCTTTGAAAATAAGGTAATGCTCTGGGATTCGTAGGATCAGAAGCGTGTCATCTATTATGAGCTGCTAAGACCTGATGACTGATCGATAACAACAGCAAATGATCGATTTAAATCAAACATTGTGTGAAACAAGACCGGAATATGGAAAAATGCAACACAAAATCATATTGCTCCATGCTAAAACCGCATCACATACAACAAAAGGGGTCAGGGAACGATCGAGGCGTTCAGTTGGCAAATACTAGGGCATGGGGCTTATTCTCCAGACTTGGCTCCGTCCGATTATCAGCTATTTGCATCACTGGGACACGCTCTCGCTGCAATGACATGACGAAACGCCAGTACCTCAATATTAGTTCTTAACAGGTACAATTCTGCATAAATGCAAACTCAGTTAACAGCCAAATATGAAGAAAACTCAGTTAATATTAATTCCCAATCATCTCCACGAGGACCAAACGAGGCGGTGTAGTGGCTAACGTCCTCATCTCATTTTCGAGAAACCCGGGTTCATTGTTGAGTTGGCCATTCACGTATAATTTTTGTGCCATTACCCACACCACTCCACTCAAATGCCGGAATCGTTGCTTAAAAGGGTCACCGCTAGTTTATTTCCCTCTAGTATCATGATATCCGAGCACAGTTCCGTCTCCAGTAATCTTGACTATGGACGGGACGTAAAGCACCGATCTTCCTTCCTTCTTATTCTGTCTGGATTATTATTATTATTGACGTATGGACGCAATAGGACCAAGAAATGTAGGATCAATCAATGTCGGTTTTGATGGCTGGCCTTCCTTTGTATCCGAATTTATTTCATGCTATCAGGATGAAGTCTCTTTCTTTCATCAGACCATGTTTTCTAATTTCCCTATGACCAAATTTCCAGTCACATATCTTTTGTCTGAATATTTTTTTGTTGGTAACGTCTGCCTTAGTAATACCGGCTACTGTAAGATCCTCCTTAACCGCAGCGATCCATTTAATTGGCTCGGTTTTGGCCTTACTTCTGTTTTCCTAGAATTCTGGTATTTGTTTTATCAACCTAGTGGGTGCCATTCTTTTAATGTGCCCATGAAATTGAAGTCTTCGTTTCCTCATTTCACCATTTATGTCCGTCTGTTCTTCATTTCCTTATTACTTCTCAGCCTATTAATTTTAGGGTCTAATATTATCCTAGTAATCTTCCTTTCTTCCTTTTGAGTTTATTCTTTGTATTTAGAACTAAAGTTTTTGCCCCATAAAGATATTAAGCTTTGATTACAGTGCTGTAATGCCTAAGTTTACTGAATTTAGAAAGTGACATTTTATTTAAAATATTTTGTGTTTATCTGACCACAGTTACCAGTTTTTGACAGCGAACTGCGTTTGCAGCGTTTTCCAGACCGTTAACATGTATGATTTCCCCCAAGTACTTAAACTGAGAAATTCATTTTATTTTTCTTTATATTTGTCTTCAAAAACTTTGGTGCTCGTATGTTACATGCCATATATTGCGTTTTTAAGTGATAACTGTTGTCCTACTTTTCCGCAACGTCTTTAAAAATTTCTGTTTGGTTTTGAGTTGTGCTGATATCCCTAGTTTAAATTGCCAGACATCAGCAAAGGCTAAGAAATCTACTCTAATATTACTTCTACATGACTTGATTGATTTATTTATATTTTGACTAGACTTTTGCTTTCGCCATTCTGTAATCACCTTTCCCAAAACACACTTAAGAAATAATGGGGAAAGTCCATCTCCCTGACTAACATCTGTCTTTATATCAAACGGTTCAGTAATTTTTCCAATGAATTTCACTTTAGAGCTATTGTCGATTAACATTTCCTTAACCAGTATTAGAATTTCCTTATACAGCCATTATTCCCTTAAAGTTTGGAAAAGAGATTCACGATCAACTGAGTCGTAGGGCTGTTTAAAATCCACAAGTAAACATACAATATTGTTACTAGAAATCCATTGATGTCTAAGGATGGTTTTAGATTAGGAATTTGTTCCAGAGAGGATCTGTTTGGTCTAAAGCCTGCTAGATATTCATCGGTTTTAGGTTCTAACTGTTCTTGGGTTCGATCAAGTAAACATGTAAGACGAGAGATTCCTCGATAATTATTAACATCGGTCTATCCCCTTTTTATGCAAATCATGAATTAGGGCAGTTTCCCGTCCTCAGATATTTTCTCAGTTTGCCAGATATGTCCTATTAGTTGAGTGATCTCCTTTATAGTGTTAGCGTTAGCTCATTTTAGTAGTTCTGCAATTATACCGTCTTCTCTGGATGCTTTATTGTTTTTTAATTTCTTAATTTGTTTAGTTGTTCTTTATAGTTAGGGTCGGTGTTGTTAGTATGCTGTGGTTAGAATTTATTCGCTGTTTCCGGATAGTTTAACAGTTTTTCATAATAATTAGCAAGTACTTTACAATTTCCTGGTTGTTAAGAACCAAACTGCCATTTTCATTTTGTAAGCGAAGACTTTGAAGTTACTAACCGGTTAGTTTTGTTTCTAAAGTTTTATAAATATTTTTTGTATTGTTCAGTTCTAAGTATTTTTCTACTTCTAAAATTTGGGCATTTTCGTAATGTCTTTTACTTTGTCGGATTAATTTAGATATTTCTTTCCATCAGTCAGAGAGATGTTGTATGTATTTTCAGTTTTCTTACTATTCCAATTGTTTAGTGCCTTATGCGTCGACTGTTATTTCGTAATCCGCATTCCACTAGCGGTGGAACTTTTCTTTTAGGCTTTTCCAATTGTTGAATTTTTTTTGATAATTCCACTTGTTAGTGTTGGGATTTTTTAGCAGTGTCAAATTTTGGGATAACATATTTTGTTTGGAAAAGTTTTGAGGTGGAAGTTTTACTTTTAATCGCGTTATATAATGCTCAGAATAAATGTTAGTCCCTTTCCTAACTTGGATATTTTATTTGTTAGAGTATGAAATTGATATATGTTCGATATAAATTGCTAAATAAATTTGTTGGGCGCTATCCAAGTTTTTCGTTTAGAACGGTTCTTTTTAAAATATGTTCACATGATTTTAAGGTTAAAAGTCTTTGGGCGTTTTGGTTTGTCCACTTAGGGAAATTTCGAGATGATGTTTTCTGACTCGTATCAACCTTCATTAGATTCTTCATGTTTTTAACGTTTATCCCATCGACTGGCATTTGGGTGTTAACTAAAGTGTATGCTTTATTTGGGCATTTAAGAGAAATTGTCGTTATTCTGTTATTAATGGCTTATGCCCTGGTAATTGAATTCAAAATATTTTAAGACACTTCAAAAGCAACTCCAAGATGTGGTGTATTATTAATTTTTTTTATTACTTTTAGTTTTAAAAAGACGATAAGCGCCGAAAGCCATGACGTCTGGATATTAAATGAACCAATTTAAGAGGGACGTTTTTGTAAACAAATATGTGCGAGAAACTCCCAACTCAAGAAATTACGTTATATATGTGTTTACGCCATGAGCAGCCAGCGTAGATCGCCCGCCGACCCTCTAGCTCAATCGGCGAGGATATACCCTACCATCCGCCTGGCGACACACGATATTGGTAATTTCCAACTTACTTATTTGAGTCATCAGTCTTCTGACTTGTATGAAGCGGCCCACCACGAGTTCTTCTCCTGTGCCAAAGTTTTCATCTCCGAGTAGCACTTGCAACAGACCTTCTCAATTATTTACTGGATGTATTCCAATCTCTGTCATGTTGTAGAGCTCTTATCATCTACTGTCTCTCTAGTACCATGGAATTTATGTCCTGATGTCTCAACAGACGTTCTATCATCCTGTCCCTTCGTCTTGTCAGTATCTTCCGTATTTTCCTTTCCTTGCCGATCGTGCTGAGAGTCTACTATACCTTACCTCATCAGTGTAACTAATTACGATATTCTTCTACATCTACATTTACATACATACTCCGCAATCCACCATACGGTGCGTGGCGGAGGGTATCTCGTACCACAACTAGCATCTTCTCTCCCTATTACACTCCCAAACACAACGAGGGAACAATGACTGCCTATATGCCTCTGTACGAGCCCTAACCTCTCTTATCTTATCTTTGTGGTCTTTCCGCGAAATATAAGTTGGCAGCAGTAAAACTATACTGCAGTCAGCCTCAAATGCTGGTTCTCTAAATTTCCTCAATAGCCATTCACGAAAAGAACTCCTCCTTTCCTCCAGAGACTCCCACCCGAGTTCCTAAAGCATTTCTGTAACACTCGCTTGATGAGCAAACCTACCAGTAACAAATCTAGCAGCCCGCCTCTGAATTGCTTGTCCTCCCTCAATCCGACCTGTCATGGATCCCAAACTCTCGAGCAGTACTCAAGAATAGGTTGTATTAGTGTTTTATAAGCGGTCTCCTTTACTCTCTTATCTTATCTTTGTGGTCTTTCCGCGAAATATAAGTTGGCGGCAGTAAAACTATACTGCAGCCAGCCTCAAATGCTGGTTCTCTAAAATTCCTCAGTAGCCATTCACGAAAAGAACGCCTCCTTTCCTCCAGAGACTCCCACCCGAGTTCCTAAAGCATTTCTATAACACTCGCTTCATGAGCAAACCTACCAGTAACAAATCTAGCAGCCCGCCTGTGAATTGCTTGTCCTCCCTCAATCCGACTTGTCATGGATCCCAAACTCTCGAGCAGTACTCAAGAATAGGTTGTATTAGTGTTTTATAAGCGGTCTCCTTCACAGATGAACCACATCTTCCCAAAATTCTACCAATGAACCGAAGACGACTATCCGCCTTCCCCACAATTGCCATTACATGCTTGTCCCACTTTACATCGCTCTGCAGTGTTACGCCCAAATATTTAATCGACGAGACCGTGTCAAGCGCTACACTACTAATGGAGTTTTCAAACCTTACGGGATTATTTTTCCTATTCGTCTGCATTCATTTACATTTATCTATATTTAGAGTTAGCTGCCATTCTTTAGACCAATCAGAGATCCTGTCCAAGTCATCTTGTATCCTCCTACAGTCACTCAACGACGACACCTTCCCGTACACCACATCGTCATCATCAAACAGCCGCACACTGCTATCCACCCTATCCAAAAGATCATTTATGTAGATAGAAAACAACAGCGGACCTACCACACTTCCCTGAGGCACTCTATATGATACCCTCACCTCCGATGAACACTCACCATCGAGGACCAGTCATTTATTTGGGAACCAATCCCATATGTTCGTACCTTAGTTAGGAGTCTGCAGTGGGGCACTGAGTCAAACCCTTTCCGGAAGTCAAGCAATATGGCATCCGTCTGATACCGTTCATCCATGGTTCTCAAGATGATATGTGAAAAAAGGGAGAGTTGCGTTTCGCAGGAGCGATGCATTCTAAAGCCGTGCTTATGCATGGACAGCAGCTTCTCTGTACCAAGGAAATTCCTTACATTCGAACTGAGAATATGTTCGAGAATCCTGCAACAAACCGATGTTAAGGATATTGGTCTATAATTTCGAGGATCCGCCCTTCTATGCTTCTTATATACAGGCGTCACCTGCGCTTTTTTCCAGTCACTCGGGACTTTACGTTGGGCAAGAGATTCGCGATAAATGCAAGCTAAGTAGCAAGCTTCAGTAGCGCCACATCACAAATGCTTGGATTCTCCTTTCTTTCGGTTTTCCCATAGTCCATGTCTCACTGTCATTCAGTCTTGTGCTGAAAAAGTACATTCTCAGAAAATGGTTCCTCAAATTAAAGCATTTTTTCTGTATTAGCAGACTTCTCTAAAGCAGGAATGCCCTTTCTCCCACTTCTAGTCTGCTTTTTGTGTCCGACTTGATACGTCAATGATGGCTTAGTTTGCTACCTAGATAGTAAAACGTAACTTCGTCTGCTTCGTGATCACAAATTTTGATGTTAAGTTTCTCGCTGCTCTCATTTATGATACGTCATCTCCCTCATATTAACTCTCAATCCATATTCTGTACTCGTTAGTCAGTACATCGCATTCAACGGATCCTGTTTTTTCTTTACATTCACTAAGGATAAGAATGTCATCAGCGAATCTTGTCACTGTTATCCTCTCACCTTAAATTTTTATCAGACTCTTAAACTTTCTTTTATTTCCGTCATTGCTTCTTCGACGTATAAATGAATGGTAGGGAGAAAACTATATTCTGTCTTACGCCATTTTTAATCCGAGGACTCTGATATTGTTTTTCCACTTTTATTGTTTCCTCTGGGTTCTTGTACATAATGAACATCACCTGTCTTTTTCTTAGCTTATCCGTACCTTTCCCATAATTTGGGACGCCTACCATTTTACACTGACGCACAATTTTTCCAGATCGAGAAATCCTGAGCAAGTGTTTTGACTTTTCCTTAGTCTTGGTTCCATTATCAACGCGCAGTCCCTCTTGTGTCTTTGCCATTCCTAAAAGCAAACTGGTCGTCATCTAAAAGCTCCTAAATTTTTTCTTCCATTCTTTGGTATATTATCCTTGTCAGCAATTTCGATGCATGAACTGTTGAGCTGATTGTGCGATGATTCTAGTACCTGTCGTCTCTTGCAATCTTTGGAATTGTGTGGATGAGGTTTCCGAAAGTCAGATGGTATATCGCCGGACTCATACATTCTACACAGCAACCTCCCTGAATGGTATTACCCATCCGATGGAATGTTATCTATTCTTCCTGCTTCATTACATCTTAAGTCTTTCAAAGGTCTTTTAAGTCCTTCAAAACTCTTTTACATTCTGATTCTAATACTGGACTCCTACGTCTTCTATCACGTCATGAGGTAAGTCTCCCTCTCATAGAGGCGTTCACTGTAGTCACTGTTTTCTTTCCACCAATCTGCGCTCTCCTCTGCGTTTAACAGTGGAATGCCGATTGCGCTCTTAATGTTACCGCTCCTGCTTTTAATGTCATCTAAGGTTCTTTTAATTTTTGTCTATAAGCTGAGTCAGTCCTTCCGACAGCCATTCCTTTCTCGATTTCTTCAAATTTTTCATGCAGCCGTTTCACCTTGGCTTTCCGGCACACATCATTTATTTAATTTCTAAATTACTTTTATTTCCCTATTTCTGGGCATCACAGAACATTTTAGTAGTACCTTCTTGTCTGTCAGTTCTTACCTTACACATATCTCCGTCTTCCAAAACAAAACAAAAAAAAAACTTTACTCTTAGCTGCTTCTTTTCATGAATTATATATGTGCAAAAAGAAAATAATTGAAAAACTCAAACAGTGCAGGTTTCGACAGAACATTTTCCTCTGGGTGGTTCTGGATAGAACATGGTATTTTATTTTTCGATTCGCTGAACTTTGCTACTGACGAGTGAAATCTTTGAAGCTCCTGATAATTTTCATATTGTCTTTGGCACTCGACCAGTGGTCATGGCGCAGTAGCATACTGCCTGCAGCCGATAAACGGATTGTGGCTGTGGGCCTGGGAAACCCTGCGTTAGAACTATGTCATCCAGCCTGTTGAATTTTAACTGGAAATTTTTCCAGGTTTAATTATTGTGCAGCTACCGACAAGCAATAGCATACGTTAGATCGCAAATGATCTTAATAGAAAGATGTTTTCTCAATTTGGATTGGAAGCCTACTGAAGTCCAAATACAAAAGTGACTCTTCAAAAGTAGGCTGAAAGAAACGCGAAATTCGCATATCGTTGAGAGAAACAAATGGATAAGAAGGGGATGAGGCTGACTGTAGGACATGGGAAGGAAATGCAGAGGACGTCAAAACAAAGGAGTAATAGAAATAAGGAACTTTAATTCCAAGTGAATATTAGTATAAACGAAATGTAATCACAGATATTTGATGTTTTAGAGAGATTGAAAAGCAAAACTGACATGGAGCGAGCTTCGAGAATAATTTGTTTGGAAAGTATGAGGTCATTCATACTGCAGTAATGCAAAAGCTTTAACGGAAAAATTATGTTGTATCTTTTTGATTAAACATGATAACACGACCCCTCGAAAAAGAAAATGTTGGCGTTGCCTACAGCAGTAATATCGACTTTCAAGCTAAACTGTGGTACAAATCACAAGATAGTTTTGAGAGTTAGGCAGCAGATGAATCTACTGCAACTGCTCGTGCTGCGAGACACATTTGTTCAGGTATGGAACCGAATTTATAGTTTGAGAACGAAAAGCAGGGATGCATTAGGAATGAGAGTGTAGAAATTTCTGTATTTTGGAAGAGAAGCGGACTAAGATGGAGATAAAGAAGCAAAAGGAACAAGAAAAGGAAGAAGAAGATGTGTAAGAAGATTAAGTAAAAAGGGAGGTAAACAATGAAACTCTGAAGGGGTCACAGGAAAATATGGCTGAGGGTAACACGACGTTCTAAATTGAAATATGAGATCAGTGAATGTTTGGAAAGCCATACCAATAGAAGGATTTGGAAGTCGAAATAGCGAGGGAGTAAATTTTTAATGCTGAAAAGACCCATTCGGTGTATCTTGCTCCAATTACAATTACTAAATACACACGAACGGAGAAGATGTAATTGAGAAATATCTTAATCGTGTATATAGGTGTGATTCTTTTAGAAAATTGAATTGTCGATACGACCATTGATCGACACATTGTACTGTTCACAGTAGAGGGCAGTGGGTGTCCATCGAAGAGTTCTCATTATTTCCTGCAGAGGAGCACAAACTTTCTAACTTTTCATATACGTGTGAAGAACTCTCTCTGGGTCCGACCTGTGATACATGGTCCATGGTCAGACGGAGCTACCTCTGTCACAGCGTAGGGAGACAGCGTCTCTGGCCAGCCACGCGGGGTGAGATATGCGTCGCCCATCCGAGCGAAACGAAGATAGCGCCGCTCCGCGCCAGCCGCCCATGTCGCCCAGCAGGCTGTCCACCACAGCCAGCACAAACACTCTCCGTCTGCCTCTACATACCTCGCGTTTGACTTCATTCTCCCGAGAGTTGCCAGACCTGCTAATCATGCATTACTACTAGTAATCATTAAAAGTGTGTACATTACAATACTGAGCTAACCGTTTTCAGATCTTTATCGGGCGGGGTTGCGCAGTTATTAAGAATCTAGAGTAGAACCATCTCTCGTTTTCCGTGATTTCCCAAAATTATTAAGGGAAAAAGCTGATACCTTTCCTTTAAATGAGACAGCCTATTTTCAAGGTCTCTTGCCACAACTGCGTACATGAAATTTTACTGTTTTACACAGAAATATGTTCCCATAGTGCAAATCTCATGTATATAGTTGTGGAAGTTCGATCTTTCTGTTAGGTACAAGTGCTGCCATCTGTCCGGATTCACTGGACAAATATCAGCAAATCAGTGTAGCAGTGCACAGCAGCTTGTGACAGCCAGAATGCTTGGATGTGGTTGGTTACTTGTATTCCACTCTATAAAAAAGTATTATTATTATTGTTGTGTTTGCATTGCAATCATTGAGTGGTCAGTTTACTTAGGACAGTCAGTACTTCAAACATAGTTGTCTTTTTTAAGAAGCCAAGTGCACAAATCACAATTCGGAAAGGGAGCACATATTTTTGTATAAATCTTATATCTACAATCATCAAAAAAAATCACCCAAGAGCATTACAAAATAAAGAAAAATTTTCCTTCCTCCAGAAAAATTCAAGTCTGATAGAGTTGGAGTTGCGTCCAATAATGTAAAATGGTAGACGGTTAGGGGATGGTGTGGTAAGGTGCTGGGATTTAATGAAATCAGTAATACCTTTTAACAAATTTATTTACATGTTCAGTAAGCCAGAGTATGGAAACGGCTTTAATTTTTTCGTTTACGACATCTCCACAATGAACGATAGGAAATAATAATTTCAATCAGAATATTTTTAACTAAAAATACCTGTAACCAAAAGCAGTTTTAAACTCTCTAGTAAAAATCTTGAATTACTTTAATCAATTCCCTAGATAATTAAAACTCGAAAAACTTGATGATATACGAACTTTAGGAGAATAAACCTTGAATGTTTAAAAAATGTTCTTTAAAGTCAACAAAATACAAGGTTTACGAAAATTATTTACCACAACCCGTAACCACGCAAGCTCTGTTGTACAAACTGAAGAATCCACATGCTATGAGATCACGAAGAACCACCTTTGTTTTCTATAGCGTAAGTCACGATCTCCACATAACACCTTTTAGTTTCCAAGCTTTTACAATTTAATAACTAAGCTACCTGTAACACACCAAATATATATATATATATATATATATATATATATATATAATGTTTTATATATATATTTAAACACAAACACAATTAACAGAAATATTTAATAAAAAAGAAGTACTTACATCTGTAAGCTACGGCTACAACTGCATGAGCCAGCAACCTTTGCGTGAATAACTTTCCAACTGCCAAAGTAATTTACAGAACAGAAGCAATTAACCACTCATCATCCGTTACTGTTTGTCGTAACACCACTCGTCCGTTATTCAGGTAAGTATTACACAAACTCTGCCGGTCACTGTGGATGAGCTGTTCTCGGCGCTTCAGTTTGGAACCGTGCGACCGCTATAGTCGGAGATTCGAATCCTGCCTCGGGCACAGATGTGTGTGATGTCCTTAGGATAGTTAGATTTAAGTAGTTCTAAGTTTTAGGGGACTGATGACCTCAGAAGTTAAGTCCCATAGTGCACAGAGCCAGTTGAATCAATAATTTCAATACACAATCTAATTCAACAATCATTATTACTCATACACAATACAATTACAAAGATCGTATATGTCTAACATACAATAAACGTTTTGTTTTATTAGTAGAACCTTTTTTGACTATCTCTTCGACAGTCACTGCAGTAGCTCGTAACAACACACAACTCTGTTCCTTTAAATATTGAACTAATACCTTCGGCTTTGAGCTTTTCTATCTTTACCTGATCATGTCCTGCTCGTTAAAATATTTTAAATGTATGGTGGCATACATAAGAATTATGAAAAATTTAATGCTCTTAGACGACATGACATATATAATTATGTTACCCATATAACTGATACTTTTTATTTACTTCCATTACATTTTTACTATGGTGTAAATCCAAATAATGAAATGTAAAGTTATAAAAATCCTAATAATTTCCTATACAACTTTTGAAAACTGTACTAACTTTCTGCATATTGTTTCAGTCACAATTAATTTCTTAACAAAGTAATGACTATTTTCAGTAGCTTAATACCATCTTCAGATCACATGTAGTACTATAAATATATTTGCAGTGTACAAGATAGTTGTATCATACACATCTACATGACTACTCTGCAATTCACATTTAAGTGCTTGGCAGAGGGTTCATCGAACCACAATCATACTATCTCTCTACTATTCCACTCCCGAACAGCGAGCTGGATAAACGAACACCTAAACCTTTCTGTTTGAGCTCTGATTTCTCTTATTTTATTTTGATGATCATTCCTACCTATGTAGGTTGGGCTCAACAAATTATTTTCGCATTCGGAATAGAAAGTTGGTGACTGAAATTTCGTAAAAAGGTCTCGCCGTGACGAAAAACGTCTATGCTGTAATGACTTCCATCCCAACTCGTGTATCATATCTGCCTCACTCTCTCCCCTATAACGTGATAATACAAAACGAGCTGCCCTTTTTTGCACCCTTTCGCTGTCCTCCGTCAATCCCACCTGGCAAGGATCCCACACCGCGCAGCAATATTCTAACAGAGGACGAACGAGTGTAGTGTAAGCTGTCTCTTTAGTGGACTTGTTGCATCTTCTAAGTGTCCTGCCAATGAAACGCAACCTTTGGCTCGCCTTCCCGACAATATTATCTATGTGGTCCTTCCAACTGAAGTTGTTCGTAATTTTAACACCCAGGTACTTAGTTGAATTGACAGCCTTGAGAATTGTACTATTTATCGAGTAATCGAATTCCAACGAATTTCTTTTGGAACTCATGTGGATCATCTCACACTTTTCGTTATTTAGCGTCAACTGCCACCTGACACACCATACAGCAATCTTTTCTAAATCGCTTTGCAACTGATACTGGTCTTTGGATGACCTTACTAGACGGTAAATTACAGCATCATCTGCGAACAGTCTAAGAGAACTGTTCAGATTGTCACCCAAGTCATTTATATAGATCAGGAACAGTAGAGGTCCCAGGACGCTTCCCTGGGGATGTTCTTAGGTTAGTTAGGTTTAAGTAGTTCTACGTTTTAGGGGACTGATGACCTCAGATGTTAAGTCCCACAGTGCTCACAGCCATTTGAACCATTTTGAACACAAAAACTTAGGTAAACTACAATGCTTCCCAACATGCGAGGAAGCGGGACATATGTTACTTTATTTTCCACATTTTCTAAATACATCTTCAATACAATGCACTCTTAGTGAAAACCTAATAAACCACCATCCGACAGAGTGGAAACCAGGATGATATCACCGGTGGATTCCCTAGCGTAGACGAAGTGAATAACGTCACAAAGAACGTAGTAAAGACAGATGCTCACCATTCTAAGACAAATACATCAGTTCGAAGAAAGCTGGTCAGGTACGACAGTAGGAACCACAACATGACGGACCGCAAATGTGAATACAGGGATCAGCTGCCGTTCGTGGAACGGCTCCTCAAGGCACACCACAACAGAGCTAACTCCCTCCGCACTGCCGCACGCTACCGTACTCTCCCGAAGAATTCACGCCACTCGACGGGTGACTGACCCGTATTGCTTACTACCGGCTATTAACTGCACTCCACGTAGCACTGCTCTCTCCTGCTCTACGCCTTGAGATGACTTGGGGTTTTGTGTTGTCCCCATCATTTCATCATCATTAATAACAGTGGCGAGTTTGGACTGAGCAAAGGTTGGTAATTTGTACGGGCCCTGATAACTGTGCAGTTGAGCGCCCCACAAACAAAACATCATCATCATCATCTCCTGCAATAGGTCAGACCTTCTTGCTCAAAACACGCTCATACTATTTGCAGAGCAAATCGCCACCACACGTCACTGCACCGTCGCCACAGAGCTCTACTCGCGCATGTGCGCCTCTATATCCATGCATCTTCGCCTGCCCCTGGTGACTAGCACCGCTGATACACCTATCGACGTAGGGCAAACAGAGCTCACTCGTCACAAGCGTGATCCATAAATCAGGCCCCACGGCTCATTTATCTCCTCTTTAAAGAGAACATGGGGGAGAGGAGGAGGCACTTTAGGGTGAAACGTACTGAGTAACCACCATCGTCGCACCTGCCTTATTATTGGCACGATCGTAGATCAAATAACTCAACAGAGATAACTACCCATTCCTAAAACACCTACCCCCTCCTACCCAGCAAGCATTTATGATGCCTGCTTGAAACTCACGTACTTCCCGTCAGCGTGGAAAACTGCAAAAGCCATCACCCTGCCAAAACCCAATAAAAACCTGTTCCCTCCTGAAAGCTATAGGCTCATTTCTGTCCCAACTAGCCGGAGTAAAATCCTGGAATTATTAATCCTTTCACCCCTCTGTCATTTCCTGGCAGAAAAAAAACCATAATTATGCCCGAACAGTTTGTTTTCCACTCTGAACACTCGACTATACAAGAATCTCTTCGCTTGGTAGAACACATTTCTACGGGCAGGGCAAGGAGAGAAGCAACAGCAGAAGTGTTCCTACACATATAAAAAGCATTTGACCTTGTCGGGTGTGATTACCTACCCTACAAACTAGACCAGATAGGGTGCCCAGTTCATATAACCTGGATCATTGATTCCTTCCTTACAGGACGGCAATTCTTCGTAAGGAACGGAGACAAGTCCAGCCAGACACGACAGATTGCGGCAGGAGACCCGCAAGGCTCGCTTTTAGGTCATGTCCTCTATACCATATATCCGAATGACATCGCTAGGCAGATTGGCGGAGAGATTGCTCTCTATGCGGATGACACCACCATATACAGAAGCAGTCGCAGCCTTCTCCTCATACACCGCCACCTCCAGCAACAGCTCGATGAAATAACGCAGTGCTGCAACCCCTGAAAAATAAAGGTCAATCCTACGAAGTGCCAAGCTATCAATCTCACCCCTAAAATCAAATTCCCCGAAGGCCAACTCACAACTGACGGCCAAGAGATAACTTCGAGGAATTCAGTCATTTACCTGGGGGTCGAAAGAGTTTGGCGCCTTGCATGGAACAGGCACCTCACTACCGCAGTAAATAAGGGCTGCATCCTCTTCTGTTGGCTGTATCCAGTTTTGAAACGCGATGGTATAACGATCTAGTGTGAACTCCTTCTCTGGCGCCAGCTCATACTTTCAGTCATCCTGTATGGCTCGGGCCGGCCGATGTGGCCGAGCGGTTCTAGGCGCTTCAGTCCGGAACCGCACAGCTGCTACGGTAGCAGGTTCGAATCCTGCCTCGGGCGTGGATGTGTGTGATGTCCTTAGATTGGTTAGGTTTAAGTCGTTCTAAGTCGAGGACAGTGATGACCTCAGATGTTGTTCATAGTAGTTTGTCCCATAGTACTTAGAGCCATTTGAACAATTCGTATAGCTGGGAGGAATGGTCTATTGCGCCAGATTCAGCACTATCCCGGCTGCAGCAGCTCCAGAACAAAGTTTTGTGTGTCATCTCTGGTGCTGGCAGGTACATCTCCAGCACACACATAAGAGACTTCCTAGGCCATCCTAACATTTACACACTTATTCAAGAAAAATCCACAAAATTTTACGAAACAACACAAACTTGGTCACACTTCCCCATACAAAATTTAGGAAAGAACCACCAGAAGCTTCTCCCAAACGTCCATAATTAACCGCTACACGCCTCTTTAGTGACTAATGACAAGTACATAAAACACCAAACATAAGCATACACACAGAAAACATGCACACAGCCCCAATCTCTCAGCTTCAGGAAAACGCCTAGCGCATTCCGAAGTCAGACGGGCGCAGCCTAGTATTACTTCGTGCACAACCAGAACACCCATAGCCACGTCGTATCGGTCAAGGATATCACACCGCACAGCAGTACTCCAAAAGAGGAGGGACAAGCGAAGCGTAGGCAGTCTCTTTAGTAGATCTGCTGCACCTTCAAAGTGTTCTGCCAATAAATCGCAATTTTTCGCGAGCCTTTCCCAAACTTTTTCTGTGTATTTTTCCAGTTTCAATTGTTCATAATTGTTATTCCCAGGTACTTAGTTGATATTACAGTCTTAAGATTTGACTGATTTATGGTTGAATCGGCTTCCTTTTACCACTCACGATGATGACCTCAGACTTTTCATTACTTAGAGTCAATGGCCAATTTTCGAACTACACAGATATCTTCTAAGTCGATTTGCAATTTGTTTGCTCTGCTGATTATTTTACTACGCGACAAACGACATCATCATCCTCTCCAAAGAACCTAATATTGCTGCTCAGATTGTCTCGCAAAATTGCCGGCAGTTGTCGTCGAGCGGCTCTACGCGCTTCAGTCTGGAACCGCACGACCGCTACGGTCGCAGGTTCGAATCCAGCCTCAAGCATGGGTGTTTGTGATGTCCTTAGGTTAGGCTTAAGTAGTTCTGAGCTCTAGCCGACTGTTGACATCGAATGTTAAGTCCCATAGTGCTCAGAGCCATTTGAACCATTCGGTCTCCCAAAATCGATTATATAGATAAGAAATAGCAGAGACTCTATAACACTATCTTCGGTTTTACGCGATGACTTTACCAATTACTACGGACTGTTACCTCTCTGCAAACACGGATCCATTCTCATAAATGGGAGGATGTTCTATAATCATACAATTTGGTTACAAGAGGCTTGTGAGGTACAGTGTCAATAGCACTCAACGATACGTGAGTGTAAAGAGCTAGTTGTGTTTCACTAGATGTTCTCCAAATCCGTGTGGACTGCGTTTCAGTAGACAATTCTTCGAGGTAATTGAGAATTTAGGAACACAACATATGAGGATCGTCCACAAAGTAAGTTCCGTTTCTATTTCTATCCGCTCCAGCGCTACGAACGTAGTTCCGAGCATACGCAGCAGTTCTTCTGACACAAGAAGACATGTACCCCATTTTCAGGTCGTTGCTACCGACGTGTGCTTCTTTATAATACAATTCTGCAATTCAGAAGCCTTTCGTGGCCGTTGTCACTGAAAAAAATCTTCTGGATTATCAGGCCGCGTCATATTTCTACTAAAATGATCGACGTTTCGACCCCTCTGCTTGGATCTTCCTCAGGATCTTCTGGTGTCCACAAGTGCTACAACACTGTCAGAGACGAGTGTCGCGTTCTGTTGTGAAGGGGAGTTTTCTCGCGTTCGTGCTGGAGAAGTAATAGTATTGGTTAACATTCATACGACTACCATTGGTGGGCCATAGTCTTACGCTCACATTCTCTGATGCAGAAGAAGGGGCGTGGTTGGCTAAGCTCTTGTGGATACCATTGGCGGCCCATCGCCATTGGATAGAAAGGCACTATTCCACACTTACACTGGAGAAGGGATATTGGTTGGAATTCCTGCTACTACTATTGGTTGGTCCTCATCATTGGGTAGATTCGAAACGGACAGGGAGAGAGAGGGGGAATGTTTACCAGGTGACGTGCAGCGCGTTGTTTATGTCGCTCGCACACCGCGGCCGCGTATTCACTTCCTTGATGGCGGGAAGCCACGATGTAATGACATGATAGAACACGTACGTTATTACACTCGATGTCAGAGCCACAGTTCTCATGATGTACCGCTACTGCCGATTCTGCGCTTTGTTTTAGCCTCATGTGCCGTTCGTGTTCCTTAATGCGTTCCTTAACAGTTTTTCCCGTTTCGCCTATATACACTTTGCCGCAGCCACATGTCGCTTGATAGATGCCTGCATTGTGGAGGCAGTCAGGTGCATCCGTTTTCCGTCGGAAAAATCTTTTATTTTGTTTTGACTAAAGAAAAATGTCTGAATACCATTTTTCTTTCGAATTCTGCTTATGCGGTCAGTGACCCCCAAAACCTACGGTAACCTAACGGAGTGAGAAGGCGGTTCCTCGTCATTCTTATTAGCGTTATAAATATTCCGCCTAAAAGCCCTGTCGATAGAATAACTTTCATACCCATTTGCCTTCAATGTCTTTAAAAAATTTAACTCCAAGTTGTCTTCATCGCTTATACGGAATGTACATGAAGACAAGAGTGTTGAGTACTGCTTGCTTCTGGACTAGGTGATGGTGCGAAGTAGCATCTAAACACCTGTTTGTGTTAATCGCTTTCTGTACACTCTGTGACCTAGAGTGTTATCAGATCTTTTGTATACCAACAAATCTTGGAACGAGACACCAAACTGACTCTCGGTCTCCAAGGTATATTTGATTTTGGGGTGAATTCCACTGAAGAAAATGTGGAACGCATGAAATTCTTCTCCGCTGTGTGGCCATATAACATAGGTATTGTCCACATAGCGGAGCCAGCAAGGAAGCTTCAAAGGAGCACTACTACATGCCTGTTTCTCAAAATGTTCCATAAAAACGTCAGCTGCAATTTGCGAAATGAGTGAGCCCACAGCAAGGCCGTCAGCCTGTTCATAGAATTCCCCATTGTATTTAAAAAAGCTATTGCATCTGGTATTGGAACGTTAGTAAATGACGATGTCACATCGAAGCTAACAAGAATGTCACCTACAGATATCTTTCGTGTGCGTATAATTTCTAAAAAATGTTTCCAATCTTTTATAAAAGTATTTGTTATACCAACTAGATGTCTCAGTTTGTCAGCCATATGAAGTGCTAAAATGTTAGCTGTAATTGAAAACGCGTGAAATCGTGTGAAATCAGATCTGTGATTCGTTTCTAACTGCAAAGAAAGTTAAACAAAAGGAAATTCATCTTCAAATGTGCGAGGTTTGCGGGCAAAATGCTATGAATGATTCAGTGGTTAGAAGACAGGACAGACTGCTCAATGAAGGACTTGATCAAGTGCACGATAAAGAACGAAGTGGACGCCCGTCTGTGGTTACTGATGAACTGGTTCACTGCGACACGTTTGATCACCCTCCGTGCAGCCCGGACCTCGCTCCTAGCGACTTTCATCTCATCTTACACCTAAAATCTGTCCTTAGTGGACAACACTTCAACGATGATGACGAGCTGAAAGCACATATTACCACGTGATTGAATACACAGGCGGCAACCTTCTTGTGCCACGCTATGGCAAGTGCCTACAAAATTTCGGAATCCATGTCGAAAAGTAGTTCAACTTTTGTACAATAAATATTTTTCTGTGTCTGTACACGTTTGTTGTATATAACCAAACGGAACTTACTTTGTGGACATACCTCGTACATTCGAAAATCCTGCTGCGTATCGACTTTAACGATATGGTCTGTAATTTAGTGGATTACTCCTGCTACCTTTCTTGAATATTGGTGTGACCTGTGCTACTTTCTAGTCTTTGGGTACGGATATTTCGTTGAGCGAACGGTTGTATATGATTAAGTATGGAGTTACTGTATTAGCATACTCTGAAAGGAAACTAACTGAGATACAGTCAGCTTCACTACGCCGAGGATGTTTACTTCTAGGTTACTGATGTTGTCAGTTGTTCTTGATACGAATTCTGGAATATTTACTTCGTCTTCTTTTGTGAAAGCATTTCGGAAGGCTGTGTTTAATAACCCTGCTTTGGCAGCCCAGTCTTCGATAGTATCTCCATTGTTATCGCGAAGCGAAGGCATTGATTGAGTCTTATCGCTATCATACTTGACATACGATCATAATCGCATTGGATTTTCTGCCAGATTTCGATATTAAGTTTCGTTGTGGAAAATGTTATAAGCACCTCGCATTAAAGTCACTGCAAAATTTCGAGTTTTTTGTAAAAGTCTTGGGGATTATCCATCCGTTTAGAATTGGGACATTTTTTCGTTGTTTTTGCAACAGTGTTCTCACAGGATGTGCGTACTGACAGAGAGATCAGCTCCGTCAGTTGTTAATTTAATTAGTATAAATCTCTCAGTTGCTGTTAACAATATTTCTTTGAGTTTAAGCCACATCTGGCCTACACTAACTGGTACAGTGTTAATTTGGAAGGAGTGAAGATTGTCCGTCAGCAAGGCATCAAGTAAATTTTTATTTGCTTTTCGAATAGGTATATTTTACATTTATTTGTGGATGATTTGGAAGTTCCGGTATTGATTCTCGCTACGACAACCATGTGTTCACTAATCCTTTTATCCGTTTAGATGATCGTTACTAACTCAGGATTTTTTGTTGTCACGAGGTCCAGTGTGATTTCACTATCGTTTACTATTCGAGTGGGCTCATCAACAAACTCTTCGAAATTATTTTCAGGGAATGCGTTTAGAACAATTTCGGATAATGCTTTAAGCGTCCTTCGGATTTAAACGTGTATTTGCGCCGACATATCGGGGGCACATTAACCCTAGATACAGTAAAAGATATATTTATAAACAAGTTAGTCATGGAAAACACTAGGTAAAACTATGTGTAGCTTTTCGTTGCAATTATATTTCATTCCATTACTGTGATTACTGTTTGACTAAATTTTAATTGAACGCCCCAATAGTAGTATCTGAAGCGACAGCCGTAAGAAACTTCGGACCATTGCAGGACGTCATTTCAGTTTGCTGCTGTGAGGCCAGCTGCAAGTTCTCTCCAGTGCTGCCTCCACCAACTAGGAGCCGCCCTCTGTGCGAGGCGTGCTCGGAAAGCAAGAGCACTTAGCCCATCACCTCCCCCTGACGGCCGCGGTAACTATTATGGAGTAATTAGGGAAGTATGCACCTGGCGGCCAAGCCATATTAACGGAGCAGATGCAAGGGCCCCTAGTTAGACAAGATGTCTCAGAGTGCTTCTCTTTCATCTAAGTGGGGTAAACATCGTTTAAATTCTTATACAATCTGCTCAGACTCGTTTATAATGGGCACCTAACTAAACGAGCTACATATTCTTGGAATTTGTAACGGTTTTTCCACCATACACTAAACACACGTTTGAGAAGAGAACTACTAGAAGTAAGATCTGTACAACTAACGGTACCCACAGCGAATCCGTTACTATTGAAATTTTTCTTATGTGTGTTCATTAGACAGCTTACTAGAGTATTGCAGATATTGGCACTCATACAGCTTTCTACATGTTTTTACTACTGGTATATTGTATTTAGTAATTACCATCGCGCATTCACTCTTCCCACTTCCGAGTGACAATCCCACATGGGAACTTATGTGCCTGACAAGCATCTAAATAATAGCTGCTATACGTAAGTCTGATACATTCATCGACACGCCTTTGTTTAACACAACATTAATTCTTCCAGAGCCTGTAGTCATATTTGTGATGTTTCCTTTATAGCTCTGAAACGTAAGTATCAATTCTTCATCCTCTTCAGCTACCATTTCCTAAATCTGAATAGTTGGTTGTTATTAATCCTCAAGCAACACAAACTTACGACTACTTATAGTGGAATTGATCTGTAAATTTGCGTTTAGTTAGTACATTAAGCATGGGAAGAATTTTGCAAATATGGTTTTAGTTCGTAATATATAATCTTTTACCAGAAAACGTACCACGCAGAAGTTTTTGAATACTTGGATACCCTGTATTTATCTTCCACAGTTACATTTATTTAATAATTCGTTATGAGCCTGTTTTCGACTTTCTACACGATAATCAGATAATACTAAACAGGTCGTCCCACAATATCAGAGTGAGCTCACAGCTGGACAAAGACTGTTTTGCAGAGATATGTGACCTGTTACGACTATGTATCGACACAAAAACAAAAGCATGATGTTACTCGCAAAGAAGCTATGAACAAATATATCTTATAGTAACTTATATGCATAGATTAAAAGTATAGATATGTGTAATATAGAAACGTTGGGTATATGAATGGCACAAACTAGTAAGTTATGTGGAGAAACTGGTGAATGTAATGAACAGGCTAAAGAAAGCATAGATATATTAGTATATACCTTTACACACTTACGCAAAGGTTTTCGTTTATACATTCGATAATACTGAAAATTAGATGAATGGTCACGTAACTAATGAGGTACTGAACAGAACTGAAGAGAAAAGAAATTTGTTGCACAGTCTGAGAAGAAGGGATCGATTGGTAAGACACATTCTGAGACATCAACGGGACATCAGTTTACTACTGGAGTAGCGTTTGTGGATAAAAAGCATAGAGGGAGACAAATATATGAATACACTAAGCAGATTCAGAGCGATGTAGGCTGCACTAGTTACCCGGATACGGCGAGGCTTGCACAATATGGAGTAAAATGGAAAGCTGCATCAAATCAAGTCTTCGGCCTGAAGACCACAACAACACTTTCAATATTTTAGCATGAATTCATTTGTTCAGATCTTCTGTTGAATTGTTTTATCAATGTGTATTGTATCGATATCCAGTCGTAGAATATTCTATGGCTTTGGAAAACAATCATTGTACACCTATGAAATCTCGCTCATACTCGTATCTGGTGGACTATATGTTTAATAATTAATTTATCTGTAGATGGTCCAGAAAGTCCAAAGTGGTTAGTAACGGAATATTACGTACATATCTTTGTTTAACGTCAATACTGTTTATTAAAGTTTATAATACGTCTATATTACTGTGAGTATCGAAAGAATATTCCATAAATACACACAGTTTCGTCTATAACGAGTCTTCATTACTGCCAGTTTATCTAGTAAATAATTTCTACGGGGCAGTAATTCGCTTTGGCATTAGTCACAACGTTAGGTAAATTTTCGAACAAGTTTTAAAAGGACATACATTGATTAACTTCGAGCTTACTTGACTGATTGTTAAAAAAGACATTGGCCATAAATGAAACACAATAGGCGGCGGAAGTAATAAATCGCTGTCCGCTCTAATCACAATGTAGCTAAACAGAAAAGCCATTTTTATATCTAAGAGAGGACAAAATTTAAGGCAGTGTCCTGTTCTTTGGATGTGAGATTGCCTGTGAATGTGTTAGAATCTGAGTGACCAGCTACAAGTTAATAGGGCAGAAAAAGGAAACTTAACCTCGTGTACTGATAAGTATTTATTTGCCTGCAGGAGGATTACGAGTTAGCCGGCCACGGTGGTCTCGCGGTTCTAGGCGCGTAGTCCGGAGCCGTGCGACTGCTACGGTCACAGGTTCGAATCCTACCTCGGGCATGGATGTGTGTGATGTCCTTAGGTTAATTAGGTTTAAGTAGTTCTAAGTTCTAGGGGACTGATGACCACAGCAGTTGAGTCCCATAGTGCTCAGACCCATTTTTTGATTACGAGTTACAAATTGGGCACAGATTGTAGATATTTGAATCTTGTGCAGATACGTCGGCGAGCTCTCAGACAATAAACCAATTTTTTTTTTTTGAGTCGTCAGTCTCCTGGCTTGTTTGAAGTGGCCCACCACGAATTCGTCTCCTGTGCCGATGTATTCCAAACTCCATCTTCCTCTGCACTTTTCACCCTCTGCAGCTCTCCCTCTTTCCATGGATGCTGGTACGAGCTAATGCCGCGAGGTTGCATGGAAGTGGAAGGACCGGGCCAAATAAGGACTGAAAATCATTCGTATCAAGCTTATTAACACCTATCAGCAAAAGTAATCTTACCAATCTGACCGACGCGAACGTAAAATATTACGAAAAACCTGTTCCGTTGGGTACAGTTATTTAAAAGCAGTTAGTAATTATCGATCTACAATAGTGTCAACCCTTTTAGTAAGATCAAATAACGACGCCTAATAACAAAATGTTAGTGTTAATTGAAATACTAGCTCTCAACATTCCAAATGTAATTCATGGCAAAATAAAATACACAAGTTGAAATTTACAACAAACCTTATTCCATTTCCTAAAATATACATAACTTGTGAAGTAAATAATGTTTCGATATTTATGGAAAATTTCAAAAAGTGAAGCAAGATAGTGTTTCACCAATTGAAATCAGAAAACCATCTCCTCAAGGTTATATGAAAACTGTCTTCAGATATACAAGCCAAAACATCTTTAGAATGCGTTTGACTAACATAAAACAAAAATTTCACGTTTCACTAAAAAGAAGATCATTAAATGGAAATAAAAGTAAAGCTGCCTGACATAAAACCACGTCGCGTCAGACGAACGACTTCCAATTGCTCAGGGCAGGTCCGATACGCTGCTTACCACACTCCTACTTTTCTGAGCATCCAGAGAGACCACGCCACAAGGTACAAATACAATGACAGCTTGATGAACAGTGAAGTAAATTTTAAGTATAACGAGTAAAACTGAGACATTTAAGTCCCTCATTTATTTACGATAACGTTGGAAGCTGAAGAAGTGAATTAGAATTTCTGCTGCAGCAACGACTCGAGCCCGGGTCTTCTCGCTTATTAGGCAGACATGCTGCTCATTACACCACCACAGTATTATGGACAACGGAGCTGCACAAACTACCCAAGTCAAACACCCTCCCCAACAGAAACTACAATTCGTATCTCCCCTTACATTGTCACTTTTTGCCAGGGATCTCCGACATTTGAATAGCACCCCAGCATTGGACGTAATGCGGAAGTGTTGTACTATATGAGATCGTATGGATCTTAAATTAAATTTTCCTTCAGACATTTAAGTCTCTAATTTATCTACGGTAAGGTTCTTAACATGGCTGTCAACCAACGACTGTTGTGTAATAGAAAATTTGGAAAAAGACAGACCTCAGCCACGAACACAATTAATTTGTGTCCTAGGTTTCGGTGTCACCAGGGACACCTTCATCGGGAAAAATTAAAACTAAATGTTACAGCATAAGGTACAAAAAAATACGAAGGCTGCGGTCATACCTGACAGCGTCAGATAGTCATAATTAAAACAAAATGCAGCAGAGGACACATGGCAGCCCCAAGTGGCTTGCGCCTCTGCTGCATTCTTTTTTCAAATTCTGACTACCTGACGCTGTTAGGCATGACCGCAGCTTTCGTAATTTTTGGTACGTTATGCTGTAAAATTTAGTTTTAATTTTGTCCGAAGATGGTTTCCCTTGTGACACCGAAACCTATGTCACACGTTAATTGTATTCGTCACTGAAGGCTGAGTTTTTCAAAATTTTGTATCTACGATAACGTTGGAGGCATCAGATTACACGCTGAAAAGTCTCTAAAAGGTAATAAGTTGACTGGCCAAGACAACTATCCCCACTTGCGCCCGATAGAGAAGAAGTTTATCAGTTAAGCGAGATTTAGCTTCAAATCACGCTACGAGCCGAAAGGGTAATTACCTAAACGTCATGTGGTGGGGAAAAAATAAGCGGAAGGAAAACGCGAATGTTTGGTTGTTGAACCTCAACTACGTAATCACAAGAACAATAACAACAACAGGAAGCTGATCTGAGTCCTATATAGAAACAGCAAGGCACAAACGGGCACAGGGAGCGAATCACTAACAATTATCATGCTCCCAGCGAGGAGAAAGTTCAGTCTTTACGAATGGAGTCTGATATCGGCACTGAAGAAACAACTAAAAGTCGCTAAGCACACAAAGCCGCTGTGCGATGACAAACAGTGGAATATTAGGAGCCACCAGGAGACGGGTGGATGACGACGCCCCACCGCTGGCCTCCAGACCTGGTCGACCAAACGAATAATGGGCCCACTCCCGTTTTCCGGTGCACGTCCCTCGTGTACGGAAGATGCTCAGCCAGACCAGCTTGGAAATCATACGGACGGCAGAACACACAGACGGCCCGTCGCCCGGCAGAACTGCGCTGTCCGTGCCGTTCCAGTGACTCCCTCTCCCCAGAAAACGACCTCGACCGCCCTCGCGGCAAACGTGACACGCACCTTTCGTGCCTAGGACTCTACCACGAACTATCGAACGCGTAGCGGTTCAGAAGCTATTCCCGATGTCTTAGCAGATGTCTCTTTATCCTGTCCCTCTTTATTGTCAGAGTTTTCCATATTCCTTTGCTCGCCGATTTTGCGCAGAACTTCACCATTTCTTATCAGTCCACATAATTTTCATTATTCTTCTGTGGCACGACAACTTAACTACTTCGATTCTCTTTTGTTCCGATTTTCCCAAATTTCATTTTTTACTAACATACAATGGTGCCCTCTGAATGTAAATTCTCTGAAATTTCTTCCTCATATTAAGGGCTATATTTGATACTAGTGCCCTTTTTTCCAGTCCTAGTCTACTTTTAATGTCCTCCTTGTTCCTTCCATCATGGGTCATTTTCCCACCTAAGTAGCAGAATTGCTTAATTTTACTTTCTTCGCGATCACCAATTTCCTCTCTACTCCTGTTTACTCTTATCACGTCATCAGACAAGTCCTCCCCCTCAAAGAACCCTTCAGTGTACTTTCCCATCTGTCCATTCCCTTCTCCGCATCTAGCAGTGGGATTCCCACTGCACTCATAACTTTACTCCCATAGCCTTCGATTGGACTGGAGGTTGCTTTGACTTTTCTTCTAACAGTTAGTATTTTTTTGGGGTTCCTCACATTTGTTATGTCATCATTTCTCTTCACCTTCCATACACGTCCACTTTATTTCAATCCTAAGTATTCCTGAATTTCCATGGACAAGTTTGACCCTCTTTTTTCCGCCGAGCAACTTAAGAATTTTTTTCTGTATCTCACGGTCTCTTTGCAATTACCTTCCTTTTAACTGTGTTTTCGTTTCCAGTTTCCGCGATTGCTCTTTTTACTGATGTCCATTACTCTTGAAATTAAATACCTCTTAAGGTGTTCATTATCGCAGTGTCTATAGCCTCCGAGAACTTCAAACGTATCGCTTCATTCCTTAGTACTTCCGCATTCTACGTCTTTGCGCATTGATTCTTCCTGACTGGTCTCTTAGACTTCAGTCTCCTCTTCATCATTACTAAATTTTTACCTGAGTCTATATCTCCTCGTGAGTACGTCTTACAATCTAATTTCTGATTTCGGAGTCTCTGCATGACCATGATGTAATCGAATGGGTATCTTGCAGTATCCCCGGAATTTTCCAAGTGTACCCGCTTCTCGTGTGTTCCTTGAGCACAGTACTCCCGGTTATTCGCTGAAATTTATTGTAGATGTCAGTTAGTCTTTTCCCCTATCTCAATCCTTCTACCAAGCCCATATTCTTCCGTAACTCTTTCTTCTACTCCTTTCCCTACAACCTAACTGCAATCTCCCACAAATATTACATTCTTATCTCCCTGAATTACCCGTCCAATATCCATATACTAAAGGTAATGTTGTTGTTGTTTTTGTGGCCTTCAGTCCAGAGACTGGTTTGATACAGCTCTCCATGCTAGTCTATCCTGTACATGCTTCTTCATCACCCTGTACCCACTGCAACCTAAATCCTTCTGAATATGGTTAGTGTATTCATCTCTTGGTTTCCCTCGCCGATTTTTACACTCCACGCTGCCCTCCCATACTAAATTAGTGATCCCTTTATGCCTCCGAACATGTCCTACCAACCGATCCATTCTTCTACTCAAGTTGAGCCACAAATTTCTCTTTACCCCAGTTCTATTCAATACCTCCTCATTAGTTATGTGATCTACCCATCTAATCTTCAGCACTCTTCTGTAGCACCACATTTGGAAAGATTCTATTCTCTTCTTGTCCAAACTACTTATCATCCCTGTTTCACTTCCATTCCGCCGCGCGGGATTAGCCGAACGGTCTGAGGCGCTGCAGTCATGGACTGTGCGGCTGGTCCCCGCCGAGGTTCGAGTACTCCCTCGGGCATGGGTGTGTGTGTGTGTTTGTCCTTAGGATATTTTAGGTTAAGTAGCGAGTAAGCTTAGAGACTGATGACCTTAGCTGTTAAGTCCCATAAGATTTCACACACATTTGAACTTCCATTCATGGCTACACTCCATACAAATACTTTCAGAGACGAGTTCCTGACATTTAAATCTATACTCAATGCTAACAAATTTCTCGTCTTCAGAAACGCTTTCCTTGCAATTGCGTCTACATTGTATATCCTTTCAACTTTGACCATGATCACTTATTTTCCTCCACAAATACAATAACTCATCTACTACCTTTAGTATCTCATTCGCTAATGTAATTCACTCAGAATCACCAGACTTAATTCGACTACTTTCCGTTATCCTCGTTTTACTTTTGTTGATGTTCACCTTATGTTCTCCTTTCAAGACACTGTCCATTCGGTTCAGCTGCTCTTCTAGGTCCTTTACTGTCTCTAACAGAATTACAATGTCATCGGCGAACGTCAAAGTTTCTATTTCTTCTCCATGGATTTTAATTCCTACTCGATTTTTTCCTTTTGTTTCCTATACTGCTTGCTCAATATACAGATTGAACAATATCGGGGGTACATTACAACCCCGTCTCACTCCCTTCCCAACCACTGCTTCCCTTTCATGCCTCTCGACTCTTATAACTGCCATCTGGTTTCTGTACAAATTGTATATAGTCTTTAGCTCCCTGTATTTTAACGCTGCCACCTTCAGTATTTGAAAGACAGTAATCCAGTAAACATTTTATTACATTCTTCTTGAATTCTGGGGGTATTTCGGCTGTCTTTATAAATCTTGCTCACCAGATGGTAAAGTCTTTTCAGAGCTGGCTGTCCCAAGGCTATCAGTAGTTCTAATGGAATGTTGTCTACTCCCGGGGCCTTGTTTCGACTTAAGTGTTTCATTGCTCTGTCAAACTCATCACGCAGTAACATATCTCCCATTTCCTCTTCATCTACGTTCTCTTCCATTTCGATAATATTGTCCTCAAGTACATTGCCCTTGTAGAGACGGTGTATGTACTCCTTCCGCCTTCTTTCCCTTCTTGCTTAGAACTGGGTTACCATCTGAGCTCTTGATATTCATAGTGGTCGTTCTCTTTTCTCCTAAGGCCTCTCTAATTTTCCTGTAGGTAGTATCTATCTTACCTTAGTGAGATATGCCTCTACATCCTTACATTTGTCCTTTAGCGATCGCTGCTTAGCCATTTTGCAGTTCCTGTCGATCTTATTTTTGAGACATTTATATTCGTTTTTGGCCGTTTCATCTACTGCATTTTTATATTTTCTCCTTTCAACAATTAAATTCAATATATCTCCTGTTACCCAAAGATTTCTAGTAGCCCTCCTCTTTTTACCTTTTTGATCCTCTTCCGCCTTCACTATTTCATCCCTGAAAGCTACCTATTCTCCTTCTACTGTATTTCTCTCCCCCATTCCTGTCAATCGTTCCTTAATGCTCTCCCTGAAGCTCTCTACAACCTCTGGTTATGTCAGTTCATCCACGTCCCATCTCCCTAAATTCCAACCTTTTTGCGGTTTCTTCAATTTTAATCTATAGTTCATAACCAACAGAATTATTGGATTGTGTAGTCCCCATCTGCCCCTCTAAATGTCTTACAATTTAAAACCTGGTTCCTAAATCTCTGTCTTACCATTATATTATCTATCTGAAACCTTCCAGTACCTCTAGGCTTCTTCCAGTTATACAACCTTCTTTCATGATTCTTGAAACAAGTATTAGCTATGATTATGTTTGTGCAAAATTGTACCAGGTGGCTTCCTCTTTCATTTCTTACCACCATTCCAAATTCACCTGCTATGTTCCCTTCTCTTCCTTTTTTTTTTACTATCTAATTCCAGTCACCCATGACTATTAAATTTTCGTCTCACTTCACTATCTGAATAATTTCTTTTATCTTGTCATTCATTTCATCAAGCTCTTCGTCATCTGCGGAGCTAGTTGGCATAAAAACTTGTACGCGTGGGCTTCGTGTCTATCTTGGCCACAATAATGCCTTCACTTACACTCATTCCTATGTTTATACTCATTATTAAACCTACTCCTGCATTACCCCTATTTGATTTTGTATTTATAAGCCTGTAGTCACCTGAACAGAAGTCTTGTTCCTCCTGCCACCGAACTTCCCACTATATCTAACTTTATCCTATCCATTTCGCTTTTTAAATTTTCTAACCTACTTGCCTGATTAATGGATCTGACATTCTGCTCTCCGATCCGTAGAACGCCAGTTTTCTTTCCCCTGATAACGACGTCCTCCTGAGTAGTTCCCACCTATAGATCCGAACGGGGGACTACTTTACCTCCGGAATATTTTACCCAAGAGGAAACCATCGTCATTTAACCATACACTAAAGCTGCATGCCTCGGGAAGAATTACAGCTATAGTTTCCCCTTGGTTTCAGCCGTAATAAAGGTAATAAGAACTGTAAAATGGATAAATGCTTATACTTCAGTAATAGCGCTTGTCACTTTGCGGAATACAAACAAAATGAAACCGATCAGAAGAATTATTCAGTTAATATTGTTTAGTTTCACAATTGGCTGCGTACATACCCATCACACCACTGAATACAATATACAGCATTCTGCCTTATACAGACCCATCGACAGTAACTTTCACCGGCGGCAGACGGGGCAACACACCATCTTCGATCTGGTGCCTGACATAAGCAGCAACAGCTATGAATGCAGGTTTGGATAAACTAAACTCTGAGTTGCAAATCATAAGTAGGTTGTGTTTAAGAATTTAATTTACCTGTACTAAAGCTTCGGCAAAGACCTTGCCGCAGTGGATACACCGGTTCCTCTCAGATCATTGAAGTCAAGCGCTGTCGGGCGTGGTCGGTACTTGGGTGGGTGACCATCCACGCCGCCATGCGCTGTTGCCATTTTCGGGATGCACTCAATCTTGTGATGACAATTGAGGAGCTACTCGACCGAATTGTAGCGTCTTCGGTCAAGAATACCATCATAATGACTGGGAGAGCGGTGTGGCGACCCAAAGCCCCTCCTATCCGCATCCTCCTCTTAGGGTCCCGATGGGCCGTTTGTGGCCTGTAGAAGGAGTAGTATTAAAACTCTATATTTATATTGAAAATAAATTTTTGCAAAATGTCTTTTACATTTATGCGCATTGCTATGCAGGCATTGTCTCACGCTGTTCGTGTAAAAGGAGACCAGCTGCCATATTACGAGAACGAAATTAGAACCTCTTGCGTAGTGGAAAATACTGCATAATTCGGAAAGAACACATGTCACTCCCGTTTACGCAAAGAATAAACGATCGGATTAGAACTAAAGGGCAGTATAGTCTAACTACCACCCACTGCAGTGTCCTGGACTAAACATTAGGTTCATACATTACCATCGTTCCTAGAGGAAGAAAAGGATCTCTCAAGATTCAGCACTAATTCACTATAATATGTTAAGAAACTTACATTACTCGAACAAGGTATAGTCCACATAGCAGATGCTGATTAAAGCATAGCGCTCCGTACTTGCGAAAGACTTTCGTCACCGTCGTCGACTTCTAATTAAAATAACGCCTTTCATGGATATTGCAGTACTAAAACCCAGTACGTTATACTCGATGAAGAATGTTCAAGAGAAGTGAAAGACATTCGTTTGTGCGCCGACCCGCAAAAAATACTGTTGGGTTTCAACTCTAAATTCGGTTTGAGCAGATCAAGTTCCTTTTGGCTGCAGCAATGAGCAGCAACCAACCCTCTTAGCCAACCCAACAATTAACTTTTAGTTACTGTACGTTCTTCGAGATGATACACGAATCTTATTTATAATTTTGCCATTCAAAAGAGTAAATTTCTCATCCGTCTTGTTATAGCCTGTTTCGAGAACATTCTTCAAGCCCACTTCAGGTTTAAGTGATGAGAGTTTTCTCTCATCGTCCAGAACACCACCACAAAGGGCACATATCACACTCATTATGTACGACTATTTTATACACCTACACTGAAGTTACCGAGTGCAGACACTTTCTGACCAACCATCCCAGAGCGAACATGTACAAAACTGCTAGTGCATGAGACCAACACAAAGGATAGGCCTTTCTCCCGTTAGAAGGAGGGAAGCCAATAGGACGTCTAATATTCGTAAATTAAATGAAATATTTGTCACACAGGATTAACCGCATTCTACAATTATTCACTAGCGATGCTTCTTTCTACAGGAGTCTTACGTCGTTTTGTTTCTACAGAAGTCTTACGTCGTTGGACGATCTTGGGGAAAAGCAGAAAGAGTTGAACAAAATTTGGTGTAATTACTGCTATCTCTTGAAATGGTGGGTACATTCAGGATAATGCTTATAACACACACTTAGAGATCGAAAACATCTGATCGTTAAATGGATCTTATAACGATAGAGGCTTTTGAAACACGGTACCACAGAAGAATGTTGAAGATTAGACTTTATATTTGATAATTAACAGGTAGTTACAAAATTTATGGCAAAACTAGACTATTATAAGGGATCGGTTAATACGACGAGGATCCTGTGGCATCTACGAATCATGAATTTGGTAATGGGGGAGAAATGTGTATAGTAAGTGAGGGAAAGGTGCATGGGAGGTGGCGAGAACTGTGAAAAGATACCAAGACTCTACCAGAATAAGTTGCTTACAATGTGTATAGTTATAAAGAAATGAAGAGTCTTGCCCAGAGTATGCTAGTGCGAGCTGTATGAAACCAGAAGACTGCAACTACAGAGACAAGATGAATTAGTAGTTTCTTCATATGTAGGTCCACAGCTCGACATAATATATAAATGCTAAAACCATTTTAAGAATTCACCGTAGGCTGTCAAATACTTTATGCAAGATGAACTTTATTGCACTATATATTACAATACAGTAGTGGCCACTGTCTCCCAGTGACCTTTTTCAAATGTGTGTAATAACACTTCGAAATAACTAAAATAATACTGTGACACAGTTACACCTTGCGTATAATATTAACTGGTTCATTAGGTAGAGTGTTTTATTGTATTTGAAATGCGTATTTTTTTAGTTCTTTGTTTTACTCACGATGGTGCGGGCTGGAAGCCGGTAAAGTCAGTTGTCAGGCGAAGGTCACACAAACAGAAAATACCTTTTAAAATACTTAAGAACAGATGACAAGAAAGGCTTAAAATGATTGGCCGCATGCGAGTAGGATTCGCGCGCCGAGTGGTCTGTGCAGACTCATTTATGAAAATAGACAGTTTATCCATGTCGGGAATTTACGCTTTTTGCCTCTTATGGATATTGATACTGGCAAGGTATCGGTCCAAGGGATTCCAACACTTTCCAGAATGTTTTAACTTCAAGGTAGAAGTCGGAAAACAAATGACAAAAGAAGTATCTTTTCCTTGTAATATAATTAAAAAACAGTTTCGGATTTTTTCCCTTACTTCTACTATGAAACCTTGTTTCTTCCCAAATATCTTGATTCTCAGTCAATGGGAAGTACCCTACAGGTTTTGATGAGTGACTTTTCGAGTAACAAAATATGTAACGTAAATGGCGGTATCTTTTTATTGCATTGATATCTTTTGATTACGTTGACTTAGAAATTTTAACTTTTCCATTATCAATAGACCATAGACCATATTATGTGACATAAATTTGAACTTGTTACGTTTAGTAGTTCCAAAACGTTGTGCCTACCAGCACCGTAGTCTAAGATATGCCACTCGCGGACGAGCTTTCGACCGCCACGATCTGTAAGGTCTGTGAGGATTCATGAACGTTCCACCCCTTGCCGACTAATAAAGATCTTACAGAGCTTTAACCACTTTCCGTAGACTCTGCCCTAACAGTAGCACGCCAAATCCTGACCGACTTCCTTGTTTCCTAACCGTCGGGCCATCTTGGTGACGGTAAACTACGATACTTTACTGACGACTAGAGACGTTCTAAAAGGGAACATGATCGATTAGAATCTGAAATTAATTTCTACGTGGCTAATGATATTTTAGTTTCACATTTTTACTTTAGCTACATGATGAGAAAGAAATACGGTCATAAATTTGTTTCGGGAAATGTTTCTACAAACAGGAAAAAGAATAAATAGTAAAATAAAACGGTAATGAAGTACGTGCAAACCTAGTCATAAATTTCCCGACAGGCGTTCGTGTTTTAGTCCATAGCGCGTTTAAGAAAGTAGCAGATGAACGTGTTGAGTTGCTCGCTTTACTTGTATAACGTAGCTGTAGGCGCTTGGGAAGTACCGTGAAATATGTTGGTATAAACTGAACATTCGCAAAATACCGAATGACCGGCATACGTTCAACAATTTAGAATGTTCTGGAAGCGTTAATTGGACTGTAACATATTGGCTCGTTCTCTTGGATAAATGCCGCTGGAGTAAGGGTGGTAGCCAGGCTGTATTTCTCAGGTCGTCTCTAGAAAATCGTAACGTCGAAGATAAAATTTGCTTGCGAACCAATTTACGACGTTATATTGAAGGGTAAATAAAAGAAGGCGTAGTCAAATTTTCTCAGTGTTACACCCTAAGAGGGTTACTATTTGTGGAAATCTCTCTTTGACTTCTATTGTTCGTTATAGATTTATCAGGCTAGGGCAGAAGTGTTCTCATAAAATTTCGAAGTGTTAACTTGTTTGTGAGTACTGTTTCCCCATTCTTGAATTTCGGACGAACTCTAACAACAGTTATAACAGCACACAGTTATGGAAAGCTTTTATAGTGACATGAAAGCAACATTCGCAAATATATATTCTCTCAGAAAGGGGATGCTTGTTGCAACTGCCAACGTCGAGGGCTCCCTTTACGTCTTCAAAAGCTACATATTTTTCAGTTTGATTTCCACAAGGTAAGAACAGCTTCTCTCAAATCTATTCCCCTCCTGAAACAAAACTTATCTCCATCCACTATATTTCCACACTTTGTTACTATTGTTATGTGTACGAGAGTTGGAACTTTAATAGTGACAACTATTTATTTACAGCTCATACAAAAGAGATACGTGTTTCAAAGTTTTACTGACCTTCAAAGTAGTCACCAGCATTGTGTATGACCCATTGCCAGCGATGTGGAAGTCAAAGGATACTCTTAGCAGTACCAGTTGTGTTAACAGTTCGAGCAGCGAAGTCTACTGCCCGGCGAATTTGTAGCACTTCTGAAGCGAATGCCGTGAAGTGTTTCCTTAAGTTGAGCAACAGAGTTGAAATCACGAGGGCTTAAGTCAGGTGAGCGCATCAGTTGGTACAGCACTTAGCAGCCCCATCAGTCAATCAATTTAGTAACAGCTTGCACTGTACGTGCCTGAGCAATGTTCTGCAAAATGATGGCCAGGTCCTGCAGAAAATGTCATCACTTCTGTATTTAAGCTTGTCGTAGGTTTAGTTGCAAACATGAAGAGCATAGAGACAGAAGTGATGACACTTACTGCAGGACAATACTCAAGCAAGTACAGTGCAAACTGTTACTGATTTGTTTGACGGATGGGGCTGCTAAATGCTATACCACCTACTGCACTCCAATTAACTTAAGCCCTCGTCAGTTCAACTGTGTTTCTAAACTGAAGGAAATACTTCACGGCATTCGCTCCAGATCTGTTACAATTTTGTCTGGCAATAGACCGCTCCGCTCGAACTGTCAACAGAACTGGCACTGCTAAGGGTATCCTACGACTGTCACACCACTGGCAACGGGTTATACACAATGCTGGTGACTACTTTGAAAGTCAGTAAAACTTTGAAACACGTATCTATTTTTTACGAGTTGTAAATAAATAGTTGCCACTATTAAAGTTCCAACCCTGGTATAATTCCAGGAATCAGTATACAGTGTAACTTTATAGAGAAATCGGATGACGATTTTCACATGTATCTGAACAAATTTTCTTTTGGTAACATGATGACAACGCCTTTCGGAAATATTTACATCTATATTCTGCAGACCACTGTGAGGCGCATGCAATAGTGTACACCCCACTGTGTCAGTTATTGCGGTTTTTTCCCGTTCCATTCACGAATGAAGCGCAGGAAGAATCATTTTTTAAATGTTTCCATGTCCACTATAATTAATGGACTCTTGTCCTCACAATCCCTGCGGGAGGTAGAATATTCCTAAAGTCATCACGTAATGCCGGTTCTTGAAACTTTGCATGTAGTATTTCTCAGAGTAGTTGAGGTCTATCTTCAAGAGTCATCCAGTTTCGTTTCTTCAACATCTCAGTAAGACACATTCTCACGGAACAAAGAGACTTGTGACCATTCGTGCTGCTCTTCTGTGCATACGTTCAATATCCCCTATGAGTCCTATTTAAGACGGGTCCCGAACATTTGAGCAATATTCCATGACTGCTTGCACGAGTGGTTTGCAATCAATGTCATTTGTCGACATATTGTCTTTACCCAGTATTCTACCAATAAACCAAAGTAAACCCCCCCCCCCCCCCCCCCTTTACTCAGAGCTGAGTCTATGTACTCATTCCATTTCGCTTCTCTAGAAAGTGTTAGCCTATTCCTGTTCTGAGTCATTGATATTACGGAAAAAGAATATTACGTTTTTCCGAATTGTGAAGTGCAGAATTTTACGTTTCTAAACACTTAAGGAGTTACCAATATTTGCACCGCTTTGAAAGCTTGTCGTGAACTGACTGAATATTTATGCAGCTTCTTTCAGACGATACTTCATTATAGATAACTGCGTCATCTTAAAAAAGTCTGAAGTTACTACTCATATTATCCGAAAGTTCATTAATATACGACATGAAGAGCAAACGACTGAACACACTTTCCTGCAGCGTGCCCAAAGCTAATTCTACATCCGTTCATGACCCTTCACCCATCCTGCGTCCTCTCTACCAAGACATCCTCAATCCAGTCACCAGCTTAGTTTGAAATGATGATTAAATCGACACCCTAGCTGCAAACAGGCGTTGATATACATCATTGGGCACATGTTGAAATATGTGCCCCGATCGTGACTCTAACCCAGGATCTTCTGCTTACATGTCCATGTAAGCCAGATATCCCGGGTTCGAGTCCCGGTCTGGGCACACATAGATGTCAAATAGATATAGTTGAAGACAGCGGCTTTTATATTAAATAAATTCTTGATTATGTACAGCAAATTGTTTTTAGGTTACTTTATTCAGAAAGTACCGCTACTGGTTTCGACATTTTTCAGAATTAATCTTCAGATGTTTTATCATGTTTTCATCAAAACAAATGATACCATGTTTTCCTGTGCGTTATCCTAGGATTAACAGTACTTCACAGTTACAAACCAAAGTGATTGTGCTAAAGATTTGTGTTGAAATGCAACCATGTTCATCTGGCGAGTTTCTATTTTTTTTCTTTGCAATTTTCTTCCTAAAAGTATTTTAGCAAAAAACTTCGTATTTTCACAATCACGTACGTAGGTTTGCAATGTAAAACACATTCGTTTGGTCACAAAACCAATTTTCAACTTGCATCACATGCTTCGATTCACAACATTCGAAACAAATACGGAGTTTACAAAGGACATGAGTGCGTAAGTGGTGCGATACAATGACACAAGGATATATCACTTCCGTGAAAAACTTCCGAAAGTACGTTCCGTACTCCAGTATCTGCAGAGCATTAACTAACCTCTTATAATGTGTATGCACCTACAATAGTCACTATTATTCAGGGCTGTAAATACTAATAAATTTTAGTGTATTTTCACCATCATTATTGAAATAGGGCAAATGGATTTTAATCACTTTCTTGTCCACATTTGTTCCTCTGTCGTCAGTTAAAACACGTTTGAGACGCTATAATTGACAAAATCTAATGTACACTCCTGGAAATTGAAATAAGAACACCGTGAATTCATTGTCCCAGGAAGGGGAAACTTTATTGACACATTCCTGGGGTCAGATACATCACATGATCACACTGACAGAACCACAGGCACATAGACACAGGCAACAGAGCATGCACAATGTCGGCACTAGTACAGTGTATATCCACCTTTCGCAGCAATGCAGGCTGCTATCCTCCCATGGAGACGATCGTGAGATGCTGGATGTAGTCCTGTGGAACGGCTTGCCATGCCATTTCCACCTGGCGCCGCAGTTGGACCAGCGTTCGTGCTGGATGTGCAGACCGCGTGAGACGACGCTTCATCCAGTCCCAAACATGCTCAATGGGGGACAGATCCGGAGATCTTGCTGGCCAGGGTAGGTGACTTACACCTTCTAGAGCACGTTGGGTGGCACGGGATACATGCGGACGTGCATTGTCCTGTTGGAACAGCAAGTTCCCTTGCTGGTCTAGGAATGGTAGAACGATGGGTTCGATGACGGTTTGGATGTACCGTGCACTATTCAGTGTCCCCTCCACGATCACCAGAGGTGTACGGCCAGTGTAGGAGATCGCTCCCCACACCATGATGCCGGGTGTTGGCCCTGTGTGCCTCGGTCGTATGCAGTCCTGATTGTGGCGCTAACCTGCACGGCGCCAAACACGCATACGACCATCATTGGCACCAAGGCAGAAGCGACTCTCATCGCTGAAGACGACACGTCTCCATTCGTCCCTCCATTCACGCCTGTCGCGACACCACTGGAGGCGGGCTGCACGATGTTGGGGCGTGAGCGGAAGACGGCCTAACGGTGTGCGGGACCGTAGCCCAGCGTCATGGAGACTGTTGCGAATGGTCCTCGCCGATACACCAGGATCAACAGTGTCCCTAATTTGCTGGGAAGTGGCGGTGCGGTCCCCTACGGCACTGCGTAGGATCCTACGGTCTTGGCGTGCATCCGTGCGTCGCTGCGGTCCGGTCCCAGGTCGACGGGCACGTGCACCTTCCGCCGACTACTGGCGACAACATCGATGTACTGTGGAGACCTCACGCCCAACGTGTTGAGCAATTCGGCGGTACGTCCACCCGGCCTCCCGCATGCCCACTATACGCCCTCGCTCAAAGTCCGTCAACTGCACATACGGTTCACGTCCACACTGTCGCGGCATGCTACCAGTGTTAAAGACTGCGATGGAGCTCCGTATGCCACGGCAAACTGGCTGACACTGACGGCGGCGGTGCACAAATGCTGCGCAGCTAGCGCCATTCGACGGCCAACACCGCGGTTCCTGGTGTGTCCGCTGTGCCGTGCGTGTGATCATTGCTTGTACAGCCCTGTCGCAGTGTCCGGAGCAAGTATGGTGGGTCTGACACACCGGTGTCAATGTGTTCTTTTTTCCGTTTCCAGGAGTGTATTTACGTTATCTGTCTGGATGAGAAACTTACATTTATTGTAAAATACTTCTGAAATTTAACACAACAGTAATTTACGCTTCCTATAGCAAAAACGCCATATCTTTGCATCAGTGTATCACATTATCTTTAACACTCTTGCATTTTGATAACTCTGTATTAGTTTTCGTATGCTGTGAATCAAAACATGTGGCATACAGCGAAAATTCGTTGAAAGTAAGGTGTTTTATATTGCAAACCAACGTATGTGGTTGTGAAAATACTAACATCCTTGAGAATATATTTCACTGGAAGAAAACTGCAAAAACAAATGTGTCGGATGGACATTTCATGTAACTTGCATTCTAATGCAAATCTGTAGCGCAACCATATTGATTACTCGTTTGTAACTGTGAATTGTTGTTTATCCTAGGGTAACTCACTGAAATCGATGCATAATTTGTTTTGATGAAAATCTAAAAAAAACTGTCGAAGAACTGTGAAAAATTCGTAAGTGCTAACGGTATTTTTTGAATAAAGTGACCTAGAACCAATCTGGGTTGTTGCTGTGCACCACCAACAGTAACTTGCAACGAACTTGTTAAGAAGGCTTTGAACTACAGATTCATTCGATAGTGGATTTATGCCACATTTTGAGTGAACAATTACACATCCATAGGAAAGCAAGTCTCGATAACTCGAATGCATTAAAAAGGAAGATGATTTCTGATTTGTGACGTACTTGTACATCTTTCCCATTAACTCAATAGATAATGTCAAAGACTTGTGATACTTCCCGGTATTTCCTCTTTTGAAATATTTCATCTTCTTACATAATCTGGACATTTTAGACTGTTTATGAAATTAGTTCGACGAACAAATTTGCTACTGTCATAATATTATTATACAGTCTTACGTAATGTCAGTCTTTAACTCTGTGTTGATCATAACACATATATATCTTTTATGAACACTATGTGGTGTTATAAATATTTGTAAGAATTATAAAGAGTTTCATGTATTAAGAGGTGATCGTCTTTAAGAATCTGTACTCATGGTGGCTGGCAGAACTAAGCACACCTGTGATAGGGTGTGTTAACACTTTATAAGGTATGGTTTTTGTAGTCGTTGTATATCACATTCCAATGAAATTAGTCAAAATGTCCTTGCTTCAGCTATTTGGCATTTTATAATAATGTGAGTACTTGTTTTTGGTGCTTTCACGCCATCCTCTCATATAGTTTCACTGTACAGTCAGTACCTTGTATCCCCTCCAGCCAAACGTCCGTCACTAATTCGATTATATTAGTCTTGCGCTCAACCGGTAAGGACCTCATGACATTTTGCTGCAACGTTCTTCGTCTTTTATCCCAATGACTAACAGGATAGAACACTTTTTATTAATATTTAGGTTTTCTTTGATTTTTTATTGATTGTGGAATGTGTTTCAAGGGATAATACTGATACATTCACAAGTTTATTGCATTTGCCTCATGGGTCAGGTCTTGACTACATGTTGCTGATGAATGATTATATGATTTATTAGACTTCTATTTTGACAAGTGTTCTCCCTTGAGTTTGCATTACTGTTTAGTTGTAATGTGGCACGTTCTATACAATCCTCGAATACCGGATAGTAATTTAGACAGTAATTATCGCAAATAGCATGCCAACAGATTTGGGTATTTGAGTGCGTTTGCAAGTGATTTTCTGTTTCACTTTGTTTTTCCTGATAGTTTAAGTGTAGATTCACATTACTGTTCATTCCATTCCGTGGACTTTTTCGTTCACTGGTTCTGTTGCATTAACGTTTATGGCTCCTATGACTTGATAAAATTGCAATCCCATTTCCCTTTCAATTTCAAAGCTGTTCTACCCCCAACTACTGGACGAAGCGTCATCTATTCCTATAGGAAATAACATTGTTCAGAACTAAAAGAACACTTCCCTTAATTACATGTCCTGAGACTAATATCTGTTGAGATATGGCCCATCGAGGATACTCAGTTCTCCTGACGTTGTTCACAGGAGAGGCAGTATCACAGTATGAGGCATTATAAATAATAATAAGCACATGCGAACATGCATAAACCGTCAAACAGGCGTAGAGGAGAGGCATCACGATTTCTTTAGTAATACTGTGTGGGCTGCATTTGTCAGTGAGAGACTGATTGCGGCCCGCCACGAAATCCTCTCCTGTGCTTACCTCTTAATCTCAGAGTAGCACTTGGAACCTACGTCCTCAATAATTTTCTGAATGGATTCCAATCTCAATTTTCCTCTCCACTGTATGCCCTCTGCACATCCCTCTAGTACCATGGAAGTCATTCCCTCATATCTTAACAGATGCCCTGTCATCCCGTCCCTTCTCCTTATCAGTGTTTCCACATATTCCCTTCCTCTCCGATTCTGCGCAGAACCTCCTCATTCATACCTTATCGGTTCACCTAATTTTCAACATTCGACTGTAGCACCACAACTCAAATTCTTCGATTTTCTTTTCTTCCAGTTTTCCCACAGACCATGTTTCACTACCATACAATGCTGTACTCCAGACGTACATTCTCAGAAATATCTCCCTCAAATTAAGGTTGATATTTGACATTAGCATACTTTTCTTGGTCAGGAATGCACTTTTTGCCATAGCTATTCAGCTTTTAATGACCTCCGTAATGGGTTATTTTACTGCCTCGGTAGCAGAATTCCTTAACTTCATCTACTCCGTGACCGTCAACCCTGACGTTAAGTTTCTCGCTGTTCGCATTTCTACTACTTCTCATTGCCTTCGTCTTTTTCGATTTACACTCAATCCATACTCTGCATTCATTAGACTGTTCATTCCATTCAGCAGATCATGATTTTCTTCTTCACTTTCACTCAAGATAGGAATATAATCAGCGGACCATATCTTTGATATCTTTTCAAGTTGAATTTTAATTCCACTCTTGAACCTTTCTTTTATTTCCATCATTGCTTCCTCGACGTACAGATTGAACAGCAGGGGCGAAAGGCTACATCCTTGTCTTAGACCCTTATTAATACGACCACTTCGTTCCTGATCGTACAATCATTATTTCCTCTTGGTTGTTGTACATATTGCATTTGACCCGTCTCCAACTATAGCTTAACCCTACCTTTTTCAGAATTTCGAACTCTTGTGCCATTTTAGATTGTCGAACTCTTTTTCCAGGTCGACACATCCTATGATCATCTCCTGATTTTTCTTACGCCTTGCTTCCATTATTAACCGCAACGTCAGAATTACCCCTCTCGGTCCTTTACCTTTCCTAAAGCCAAACTGATGGTCATCTAGCGCAACCTCAATTTTATTTCCATTCTTCTGTATATCGTTCTTGTAAGGAACGTGGATGCAAGAACAGTTAAGCTGATTGTTCGTTATTTCGCGCACTTGTCAGCTCTTGCCGTCTTCGGAATTGTGTGAATGATGCTTTCCTGAAAAATCAGATGATATGTCGCCGGAGTCATACATTCTACACACTAACGTGAATGGTTTTGTTGCCACTTCCCGTAATGATTTTAAAAATTCTAATGTAGTGTTATCAATTCCCTTCTTCCTTATTTGATCTTAAGTACTTCAACGCTCTTCTAAATTCTAATTCTAATACGGGACCCCTATCTCTTCTAAATCTACTCCTGTTTCCTCTTCTATCACATCAGACAAATCTTCCCCCCCATAGAGGCTTTTAGTGTATTCTTTCCACCTATCCGCTCTCTCCTGTGCATTTAACAGTGGAATTCCCATTGCAGTCTTAATGTTATCACAATTGCTTTTAATGTCACCGAAGGTATGCTGAGTCTCTTCTTTCTATAATCATTTCTGTTTCAATGTCTTCACATTTTTCCTGCAGCCATTTCGTCTTCGCTTCCCTGCGCTTCCTGTTTATGTCATTCGTCAGCGACTTGTATTTCTGTATTCCTTAGTTTCCCGGAACGTTTTTGTATTTCTTCCATTCAGCAATCAATTGAAGTATTTCTTCTATTTCTTCTGTTACCCATGGTTTCTTCGCAGTTATCTTCTTTGTACCTATGTTTTCCTTCCCAACTTCTGTGATGACCCTTTTTAGATATGTCCATTGCTCTTCAACTGCACTGCCTACTGAGCTATTCCTTATTGGTGTATCTATAACCTTAGAGAATTTCAACCGTATCTCGTCATTCCTTAGTACTTCTGTATACCACTTCTTTGCGTATTGATTCTTCTTGACTGTTGTCTTACACTTCAGCCCACTCTTTATCAATACTATATTGTGACCTGAGACGTTATCTGCTGCTGGGTATGCCTTAGAATCCAGTGCCTGATTTCGGAATCTCTGTCTGACCATTACATAATCTAACTGAAATCTTCCCGCATCGGGCCTTTTCCAAGTACTTTGAGCCTTTGCACTTCCCTTTTCAGATTTTCTAGTTTTCCTACCACGTTCAAGCTTCTGACATTCAACGCCCCGACTCGTAGAACGTTTTCTTTCGTTGATTATTTAATCTTATTCTCATGGTAACCTACCCATTGGCAGTTCCCACCCGGAGATGTGAATGGGGGACTATTCCGGAATCTTTTGCCAATGGAGAGATCATCATGACACTTCTTTAATTTCAGGCCACTTGTCCTGTGGATACACGTTACACGTATTTAATGCAGTGGTTTCCATTGCCTTCTGCAACCTCATACCGTTGATCGTTACCGATTCTTCCGCCTTTAGGGGCAGGTTCCCGCCACTAGAGCAAGAGAGTGGCCTTAACCTCAGTCTGCTCCTGCTCCCTCTTTGACAAGGCCATTGGCAGAAAGAAGGTCACTTCGTATGCTGGAGTTCTTGGGCCACCAGTGCTGATTATTAATCAAAATCTAAGCAGTGGCGGTATTCGAACCTGGGACTTTAGACGGTTTGATTATGAATTAAAGACGCTCCCCGGGACCGCGCTATAGGCTGGCTTTAATCTTCCAGACTGACAACTGATGTGGTTTATGCACGACGAGCCACCGCACCATTTTCTGCCAATTGTGACCAATATGGAATTTGCAGACGCCAAAGAACCGTCTGACCAGTGCATGTGACGCAATCCTAATCGAGCCGGGCGTATTTGATTACATTAGATTAGACTAGTACTTGTTCCATAGATCATGAATACGAGACTTCGTAATGGTGTGGAACGTGTCAGGTATGAAGAAGTGCGTGATTTACTGCGACGAATGGTTGAAGGCTGTTTCAGTATGCGTGGTAACCAAATTCAGCCCAGCCTATAGTGTCTACTTCCACGTACCAGACAGACTGCCTCTGTTTAAACAGACACTGAGTCCCCGTATGTGCTGGTACAGGAACTTTGCTTACAATTTTGATCAATAATGTAGGAATATATAACATTTATGTTAAAGAAATATCAAGGTAACTGTTCCTGACGATTTAGAAGAGACACATAGATATGTATAATGAAAATGTCTCATGTAGATCGCGTTTTGGGATGTCATTAAATTACCTGTTTATTGCAGCTGATTATCGGGGCGTTGTTAAAGTTTTTATTCAACAGTGGCTTAAAATCATTGAAAAACGTTTGCATGTGCAAAACAATGCATGCATCAAATCAGTATTATGACCAGCCCTGTACAAAATTATGTTGTGTTCTACCGAACCCGAATGTTAGTATAAAAGTAACTGTCAGAAAAAAGATCAACATGTTCTTAATCAACAGAAAATGTTTTACTGCTTTCCTTTAGAAACTACTATTATACCCTGCAGACAATTTACTTTCGGACAACACAGTCTTAAGTTCGTCAACTTTCGTACAGGATTGAGAAGTTGATGATATTTTTGTCGCGCATGCACTGGTTCGCAATTGTTCTGTTAATTTCAGCTAATCATGCTCATTCTTGATTCGGATACTCTTATGCAGCATTTCGCCACAAAATTATTCACGTGTGATTATCTAGTAATGGTTTGCTAATTTTCAGCTCTTATCATTGCACACTTAAACAATGGCAAAACTTTTAAGATAAGAGTTAACAACAAGATTAACGTTTTCCAATAGTTTATTGGTCGTGTGAATCGGACAGCTTGCGTTAAACTGAGCTTTTTAGTATGTAAAGTAAAATAATCGTTTGCGTGGCGTTTGTTTAATTTTCCTTGAACAAGTTCAGAAGACATTCTATTTCGCCCCCACAGCTAACCCAAAGAAGCTACTAACTCATAGTTTTCATCCGCTGGTAGTCGAAAGCTTTGAATAAGTCTGGTTACATCGAGATTTCAGCTAATGTCTTCAGCTTAAGTAGTCGATTTAGAATAGATACAGAGATCGCAACAGATCTCGGATATAAGAAAAGAACTGTGTAGAATTATCATAAAATGAAGGCTTCCACGATCGGATGACATAGCTGCTGGTAAACCTTTCGGAATGTGAGGTCGTGGTCCAAGACACTCTTCTATTCCTGACGTTTCATCCTGAACGGCCCTGGACATCCTCAGAAGCGCTCCTCCGCTGAGTCTTGCCGACTGACTGGTCGGACGTCCGTGAGGGGTATATATACTCTGAGGATGTCCAGCGCAGTCCTGGAGGAAACGTCAGGAACAGAAAAGTTTCTTGGGCCAGGACCTTAAATCCCGAAAGGCTTACCAGCAGCCATGTAGAGTTATGTCGCGTCTCTAACAGAATCTATGATGGCACTCAAATATTAGAAGGTGTAGCATATAAATTTAGTTGTAGGGATGACCGAGACAAGATTAAGTCTCGTTCAATGAACATTAAGAAAGACTAATCATACACGAAGCAGACAGCCCGTGTATCCCAAAGTAAGCCTTACTATTAAAATGAAGACAAAAGAAAAAATGGGAGAAAAAAATTATTCCAGCATATACCTGGAATACTGATCGAAAAATTCTTGACTGATGTGATTCAAATCAACAGTCTTACATTCCATGGATGTTCCGCGAAAACAACGTGGAGGCAGTACCTACAGTTATACGCTGTGACCTGTGGAGTTTCTTACAGAGACCAGATGTATAGTTAGGCAAAGAAATTACAACGAGTAGAGAGTTTCATTGGAATCAAATGCAGGGAATACAAGAAATGAATTTCAGTAGAATAAGCTACAAAATATTTAGTTTTTGCAGTAAACCGATGGAAAAATATTTGAAGTATTAGACTTCCATTTACGTGTCACTAATTCCTCCGCACCGTTACCACAGTTTTACTCTCTACTTATCACTTGCCCGTTGTCTCATTCGTTCTATGTCTTAACTTTCCGCAAGGAAAAGAATCATCTCCGCAGTCTTACGACTAGTTTGGCACAGCTTGGCACGTGCTCCTACTTGCCGTTGTGTCTGTTGCCGTCATGACTGCTGATCGAACATCCAGGCTGATGAGTTCACAGAGGTACGACAACTTACTCTTACTTTGTCGTGCTCCCCCCTGACCGAATCTCGGTAGCGTCCTGCGGCACTGTACGTCCCTGAACTGGGCCGCGGAGGCCTCGTTTTATCGACCGGCTTGTAGCGGTGGGTGGAGTTATCTGGCACCGTGACCCGGAAACGAGACAACCGCGAAACTCGGACGCGCCATCGCGGATCTACTCTGATCGAAGAACGTGACTTGGCTCCACACTTATTGCTCTCTATCTGGCAGATGAACAGCGGAACAGCGCTGTCGAGCAGCCGGTCGTTCTATTCCCCTCGTGTGCAAGCGGTATGACTTCAGACAATTAATCGACCTAATAACCTTATTTCTTCAGAAGTGGGAGGGACGCTAAAGCGAAAGATGTGTGCCTAATCCACTTGTAGCTGCTTAATCGCAGCCTCATATAGCATCATTAATTTTAATCAGACAGCAAACACGTATACCCTCTAAACAGACTGTTGAATTACGGGACCTAGGTCTGTCACTTTTGACTGATATTCTGGAAGAGGATACCAAGTCGTTGAGTAGAGTGCTCTTATTGTTAGTATGTCTGTTACTTGATGAACACTTATTCTCTATGATGGGACTTAGGTGGCACGTTTCGCATACTGATAAGTAGGAAGGGGAGAATTATTGCAGCTTCTCTGCCAGAGTGCCCCCTGACTGCAAGGAGGTCATCGTGTCTCGCGATTAGCACACTGGGCTCGCATTCGGCAGGACGACGGTTCAACCACAAGTCCGGCCGTCCTGATGTGGGTTTTCTGTGATTTCCCTAAATCGCTTAAGGTAAATGCTGGCATGGTTCCTTCGAAAGGGCGCGGCTGTTTTCCGTCTTGTCCATCCTGCCGTGATAAGAGCCCGTGTTCCGACTCTAATGACCTCGATGTCGATCGGATATTAAACACTAATCTCCTTCTCGTCCGTCTCTCGCGAAGAAGTGCTCTCTACTTCTTGTTATCACAGCGTGGTTCAAAAATAAATTAGCGCTAGGAGTGAAAAAGATACTCTGTTAGGAAAACGTTCTTCGCACATAATTACCTGTAGGGAATAACGGTGCAGAAGAATTGCAAACAACAAAAGTGTGCAGAGTGTGTTAAGATCCGAGCCACATATCAGGAGAAGGAAACAAACCTTGCCATCTACAATGGAAGTCACCCATGTCATTAAGACCCACTTCGCTCTCGCCTTCTAGGTCTCTGACATCAGGTGGAGCGACAGTTGAATCCATCTGCAGCCGGCAGGCGAGTGACGGCTTCTGCGACCAGTTTCCTTTCAGATAACCGTTTCCGAAGTAGACAGCCGAGTAGCTACCGCGAAACAAACGTACATGTGCAACCTTGTCGTAGGTAAAATTTCTTCCTTTTTAGCGTCCTGTACCTCACTCGGTAAACTAAACTGAACTTCGTCCGAACAAGTCTTGGAAGGTCCAACGTTACAGACCGGCCGCCGTGTCATCAGCCCACAGGCGTCACTGGATGCGGCTATGGAGGAGCACGTGGTCAGCACACCGCTGTCCCGGCCGTATGTCAGCTGATGAGACCAGAGCCTCTACTTGTAATCAAGCAGCTCCTCAGTTTGCCTTGCAAGGGCTGAGTGCACCCTGCAACCAACAGCGCTCGGCCGACAGGCTGGTCACCCATCCAAGTGCTAGCCAAGTCCGACTGTGCTTAACTTCGGTGGTCTGACGGGAACCGGTGTTACCACTGCAGCAATGGCGTTGGCCTCCCTCGGTAAAAACCGAACCCCTATATGAGAATGAGCCCCTTGTTACCCATCTGTCTGCCAGAGCGTTAGATTCGGCAAGAAAGTAGGTTTCGAAATATAAATATAGGAAGAAATCTAAAAATTGTTAATTTATAGTTACAAGTCACGGAAAAAAGTTTCTTTTGTCATACATTATCCGAGTTCAAATTAAAATTAAGACAATCTCGAAAGTCTTGGAATTTCTGGGACCGATATGTTGTCGTTACCAATATCGATAACAGACGAAAACTGTGAGATTCTCGATTCCTGTCGTGGAGGCACATTCCAATGTATACAGACTGTGCCAACACCGGGGATAGGGAATCTGTACTAAATCCTTAGTGCGCGAGTCCTACATGCATCTCGCCATTTTTGTAAACTTTTCTACAACTTTCCAATTTTCATTTAAATTGTTGAAATATTACGCTGGCGAAAGTGAAAGAACTATGAAAGAACCGCAGTGTCGTCAGCGCTTCTTACAATAATCATTCTGTTCTTCAAATACTGTATGAGATTCTGCTATTTATGTAGTGACATCATAGAAACAATGTTAACACCGCGCATTCGTCTACTGTCGACACACTTTGGTGGTAGTTACATCTGGCAGACAGTGCGCCAATGACGTTTACATGTAGTGCATCTTTCTGCACGGCTTTTTATGTGTCTGCTATTGCGTAAACTCAAGCGCCGTAGGTTTATTTTCCGGAGCTATGCAGCGATTCATGCCTTCAGTATGACCGCCCAGGGGTAGGAGGAAGAGGGGGGAATTACCTGTCGAAGTATGGGTGGATTTCTGCGAGATTATCTGGCCACATTCTCTCAAAATACCCGAACATAACCGTCGCAACACTAGCTAGTGCAAGAGACAGTGGCCGTAATCGGGATGCTTGCAGTATTCAGCTGACTTAGCATTTCGTCATCGCGTCTGTTCTCGGGAAGCTAATAAGACCGTTTGGTCGGCACAATATTGTTACCGAATTCGAGGATATTCCTGCAACATTGCTTCGGGGAAAGTAAATGACCGTTGGTGTACCTGCATGTCAACACGCCTTACCTTAGCCCAAGTAAATATTTCTCACCTTGCTGACAGGAGGCATGGAATTGGTGGTCGCTGTGGAACGGGCTTCTGCCTTGTGACCTGGAGAAGCATCGTCTCTCTACCACCGATCTCTCATCCAATGGGAGTTATCCGCCGTACAGACCATCGTCATCTCCCATGGGCAGTGCTTTGATTTAAGACCCCTTTAGCAACCAGCTGTATTAGGGTCTACCTTCGCCAGGCGCTGCCGGCCTAATGTTGGGGGCTGGCGCCCTCTCCCCAGAAGCCACTGCTTCCGTCATCCGCAGCTTCTGGGACCGGCCAGCAGCGTGACTTGCTCATGGCAGAGCCGTGCCAGTTGCAACGCCAGCACGTGCCACAGCTCCGCAGCCGGATGAGAACGTCTACGGAGCTAGGTCGCTCCGTTACTGGGTGCCGTGAGGCGTGGTACCTGCAGCGAGAATTCGCCAACTCATCCCCAACGGCGATCATGGGTTTACCTATCAACTCTAGCCTGCCACACATGGGTGCAGGATCTCCGCTTTAGACCGAAGTTAATAAGCAAATCAACCCATTCCAAGCTGAATGTGAGTGGATTTGTCCCTTTGCCACCCACTAGAGAACTCTGCACCGTTACATTATAGTCTGTGACAAAATTTGTCGGTTTTCTTGGTATAGATATCTCGCAAACTTTACACTTCATTCTCCGCAGTATTCAACGTTTAAGCGTAATAATCCGAATGTAGAATGGATGGTTCTAACTGTGATACTGTGACTTTTAAGCTGTGTAGCCTATAAATCGTCACATGTGAGCAAAGGCAACATCCTGAATGTGAACCGTCCCTGTAAAACTCTATGCATGTCGAATAGTACACAGTCTCAAACAGAAATATACTAAACACAGCAGGAGGATTTACTAAAGGCAGTCTGGCAGCTGTTGTCATTTCGCTGTATGTTGCCATCGAAAGGGTATGTCAGCTTGCCAGCACCGGTGAGAAGTACTGCTGGCTGAGAGAAGACAATGTGAGAAGGAAACCAAGATGCCGTTACAAACAGAGAAATCATTCACCACAACCAACTAAGATTCGTGAGGAACAGTACTCGTATTTCGAACACACCACAGAAGAAGGGCAACTCCTGAAGAAGGTCCGTCAGTCAGTGAAAGTACGCGAAAAATTTTTCACCAACTGAGACTTTGATATTGACTGACGTATAGAACAACCAAATCCGGTTACTGATACTAATCTCAGTCTGTATCCTGATGTGTAAATGTTCAATGTTCTACAAACACAACGTAAAATGTTTTCTCGTTGCCCTAATAATAACTCTTTACCGCATTACAAAATAACGAAGTAACCTCTAATGTAACACTTTCCTGTGTGCTGAAATAAATCACAGTAACTCTACCAAAAGTGCTGTTAGCCTTCTATACACGAAGCTGAAAGATAACACGGTAATTCAAGTGGGGTACCAAAGTACACCAAGGCAAAATAAATTGTTAAACATAAAAGTAATCACAGACAATAAACGGTAATGGGAAAAGAATAATCCTTTACAACAGCAATCTAATGAAAAATTCTTACTTCTAGATTGAAAGCAACAAATTTGTAATTTTCCAAATGTTGTGTCTATTTATAATCACGCACTTTTCAGTCGGAATGGACGCAGTTTTTGCATATCTTTTCTGTTTACATGATTGCATGTTCACTGTACACATTCTTTTACACTTCCGGTCCTTTTTTCTGGGATACAATTTGCGACGTCCAACATTCGCAGTCTCTTGCAGAGGTTCCACTGAAGTAGACTCCAGCGTCCGTGTGTTTGCACCTTCTCGTAACAATAGTTTTTACGTTAATGTTCGTTTGTTTTCAGGCATTTCGTTCAGCTTCTGCATTCCTTCCTTCACGTGTGGCTTTATAATGTCCAGCCCTAACAACAGTTTCCTCCTTATGTCGTGTGCAAGAGCCTTTAAGTCACGATCTTTTGGCTAGCCCATATTGCCATCGCTTGGTACTTATATTGCACGAATATCCATTTATCATTTTGGTAAGCGTGTCAACAGATTTTTTTTATTCTCCATTTCCGTATCGCAGTTGCCAACATCCATATTCCGTACTCATTAGATAGTTCATCCATTCAGAAGATCATGCAATTATTCTTCATTTCCACTCAGGATGGTAATGTCTCAACAAATCGTATCTTGGATATTCTTTCACCTCAAAAAGAATTACTGCCTTATTCTTTGTAGGCACGAATTACATTACGGTTAGATTTTCACTGAACGCAGACGTAGACGAAAACTGTGGTTTCAAGATGAAAGTTGTGGTTTCAACGGCATTGGTTGAAGTTCAGATCAGATTTCTCTAAGAGTATCAGTCAACGTTAGCCCTTGTTCCAAGGGCTCCTGTGCAAGTGGAACTTCAGTAAATAAGTTGACTGTTGTAATGCCATATTCAGTTCCAAAAGGAGATTTAGGTCCATTACAGCTCCAGCACCCTCCTCTTACACGTAGATCATTCTTTCCCTAAGTATACATGGCATTTGTAAGCATACAAAGACTCAACTTCGCAGAGGGATGCCGCGTATCGCTCGTTATGACTTCATGTGAGTCCCAAATGGGCATTTCCCACCTAAAGCTACAGAATGCTCAACCTCTGTCAAATGATTGCTTCAAATTTTTTTTGAGCCGTCAGTCTCCTTACTGGTTTAATGTGGCCTGCCACGAATTCCTCTCCTGCACCTACCTCTTCCTCTCAGAGTAGCAGTTAACTGCCTACGTCCTCCATTATTTGCTGGATGTATTCCAATCTTTGTCTCCCTCTAGTACCTTGGAAGTCATCCCCCGATGTCACAACAGATGTCCTATCCTCCTGTTCCTTTTCCTTGAGAGTGTTTTCCACATATTACTTTCCTCTCCGATTCTGTGCACAACGCCCTCATACCTAACCTAATCAGTCCACCTAATTTTAGACATTAAAATGTAGCACCGAATTTCAATGGTTTCGATTATCTTCTGTGCTGGTTTGCCCACAACCCATGTTTTACTACCGTACAATGCTGTGCTGCAAACGCACATTCTCAGAAGTGTCATCCTCAAATTAAGGCCCATGTTTGATAGCAGTAGACTTCTGCTGGACAGGAATGTCCTTTTTGCCAGTGCTAGTCTGCCTTGGATGTCCTCCTTTCTCCGTCCGTCATTAGTTATATTGCTGCCTACGTAGCAGACTTTGTTAACTCCATCTACTTCATTACCAGCAATTTTGATGTTAATTTTCCAGCTGTTCTCATTTCTGCTACTTCTGATTACTTTCGTCTTTCTTCGATGTAATCTCCAGCCATATTCCGTACTCATTATATAGTTCACCCATTCAGAAGATCATGGAATTATTCTTCATTTTCACTCAGGACGGTAATGTCCCAACAAATCGTATCTTGGATATCCTTTCACCTTTAATATTAACTCCACTTCCGAACCTTTTCTTTCGTTTCCATCATTGCTTCTTCGATGTAGAGTTTGAACAGTAGCGGCGAAAGACTGCATCCATGTTTTACACGCTTTTAATCCGCGCAATCCGTCCACTCTCATTACTCTCTCTTGGCTCTTCTATCTGTTGTGTATTACCCGTCTCTTCCTATAGCTTATCCCTATTTTTCTGAGAATTTCGAACAACCTGCAACATTTTACGTTATCGAAAGCTTTCTCCAATTGACAAATTTTATGAAAGTGTCTTGACATTTTCTAGTCTTGCATCCATTATCAAGCACAGCATTAGAATTTCCTCTATGGTGCTTTTACATTTCCTAATCCCAAACTGATTGTTGTCTAAAACATTCTCAGTTTTCTTTTCCATTCTTCTGTATACTTTTCTTCTCAGAAACTTTGATGCATGAGCTGTTAAGCTGACTATGCTATAATTCTTGCAGTCTTCGGACTATTGTGGATGAAATATTTCCGAAAGTCAGATGGTATGTCACCAGACTCGTACATTCTACGCACCAACGTGAATGGTCGTTTTTCGCCACTTCCTCCAGTGATTATGGAAATTCTGATGGAATGTTATCTGTCCCTTCTGCCTTATTTGATCTTAAGTCCTTCGCAGCTCTCGTAAATTTTAAATCTAATCCTGCATCCCTTATATCTTCCCTGTCGACTCCTGTTTCTCCTCCTATGACGTGAGAAAAATCTGCCCCCTCCAAGAGGCCTTCAATATACTCTTTCCACCTATCCTCTCTCCTCTGCATTTCATACTGGAATTCGTGTTGCGCTCTTTAATGTTACCGCTCTTTCTTTTAACTTCACCAAAGGTTGTTTTGACTTTTCTGTATGCTGACTCAGTCATTCCTACAATCATTTCTTTTTTGATTTCTTCACATTTTTCATCCATCCATTCCGTCTTAGCTTCCCTGCTCTTCCTATTTATCTCATTGCTCAGTGACTTCTACCTCTGTATTCTGAATTTCGCTGAAGGTTTTTGTACTTCCTTCTTTCATCGATCAACTGAAGTACTTCCTCTCTTACCTGAGAACTCTTCACAGCTACCTTCATCGTACCTATGTTGTTCTTTCCAACTTCTGTGGTTGCGCTTTTTGGATATGTTACTGCTGGGATAAGGGTGAGTAAAAGTTCTATATATTTCTCCCAATGCATGAAACTGTCTAGTTGTTGCCGTTCCTCCTTAGGGCTCACGTTGTCATATCTGATGCTAGGAAGAAGTTCAGAGACCTGTTACTCAAAAATGAAGCTTGGAAAAGTTTGATTTGGTACATGGGGTCCATGGGTCATAAAGTAGAAGTTCTCTTCAAACTTTTAATGCTCCCATAGTTACCAGGAGCCATACGATACCGAAAATTTTTCTTGGACTTGCTTGGATCCACTTACGATTACTAGAACGATGACTCGGATTTGTTAAATTGTAAATCGTGTACGTTTTTTTGTTTCCTATGTTTTATGACTGCCTCTGCTATTTTATGTGTACTGAAGAACATGAGAGTCTCCAAAATGTAAGATGCACTCCCTTAAGTCATCGTGAAACCGATTCATTTTATTTAAAATATGCTGTTTCTGATACCTCCTTTGTTGTATGTACATCGATCTTCATGTCATTCCATTTTTGCTGGTGTATGTAGGTCTCTCCGGAATTTCAGTCTCACCAGTAACTTGTTGGTTGTCCCTTTCTTCCCTAACGCCTTCAGCCACATTCATTTCTTCCACATTGGCCTTTATATTTCAACACAGATTACACGTCACTGTCTCCTGGTCCTGATTCTGCTTTTACTATTTGCATTACTTCTTCCAGATGTAGTTCATTGCGTAAATCGTATTTCTTCTATGAGTTAGCTTTTTCGACATGTTCGCTTCACAGCACAAAAAAAAAAGCAGATCGAAGATAACTGCACACAACAATACATTAAAATTTAAAACATTCATTTTACACTTGTACCAAAATAACTTTCTGCAATCTAATTTATACACGTGTGTTTTCTAGCCACGAGTCCCAAGCGGTGTACCAAAGGACCCCAATAAATATCTTAATTATTCTTTGTTATATAGAGACATTTTCCTGCAAAATTCAACAATAGTAACATTTAATGCGGACAGTTTAACGATGTCACATAGACAGAAAAACAAAGGCTGTTTCAAATAGCAACAAATAATAAATGAAACCCGATAGTCAATGGAAAGTTAGATTCAGTTACGATTGTGGACGGGGCCGTAATCAGTTATTATTGGTTGCCTTTTCCAGTTACACACATTTATTTTTAAAACAGTAATTCCAGACTCAACAATAAATAAAAAATACCACACGTTACTAATGAACGAATAAACAACTGTGTAAATAATAGTGTTCTCAGAGAGTTACAATTTAGAAAATCACCGAAAAATACATATACAGATAATGCTAAAAAAAAAAGGCAAGCCACTGTAACCCCGGATGAAGGCCTTACACGTTGTTTAAAACTAGCTGAAACTTACGAATTATAGGTATTGAAATATTAAAGGCAAGTCACCACAAATACCGCAGCAGGCAACAGACGCCAGGAACGGCAGTAAATAAGGTTTTAAGGTTTACTGAAAGAAAATACAAATACCAAGTAGGATTTTAAAGCAAATGACCACAGCCACGGCTCAAGACCTTACACGCCAGGAACGACAATAATATAATAAAAATTGAAATCTGCTGTGAAACAGCCATCACAATAGCAAAAAACAAGCAACTGATCCAGACAGTGCTCCAGGAATCGACCTCTGAGAAGGTCTGGCAACAAACATTTTTGCGAGCGATGAGTTGGCATCCAAGTGTTGCATTCACTTCACAGGATGGTAACTCAGACTAGTGGAAGTCTAACGAATGACTAATGATAATCTTGTTGAAGCTACCTGGCGTCCAATAAAACAAATGCAACAACACGCCAAAGCCGGAACCGGCGGACTGCACTACGCCCCCAGAATACTGTGCTTAGAGCACCCAGAACGTGAAAGGAATCACTACCACCAGAGTAGAAGAATCACTAACGGCGTACAATCAAGAAAGCCGTCAAAACTACACGCCTTACCGGATAGCAGCGGCAAGGGAGGAAATGGACACTGCCGATACATACACTAACCCCCAGGCAGGTAACTGCGGCGTTAGCGGCCAGCAGGCAGGAAAACTACCGCTGGTTGAACATAGCAAATTGTAACAAGTTGAACGCAATAAATAGAAGTTAGAAGTGGACGAAAGCTAATCAGATTCGCTTTCTTCAAGCACTCCACTCGCTGCGCTTCAACTCGGTGACGCTATGAGCAGCAATACGAACCCAAGTCATTGGAGAATCGCGAGATATCACAATGGTGGAGGTTTCCCAACTGAATTGAAATACACTCATCTTAAAGCATGCTGGATCCGGTTTGCGACGAGGTCGGGCACCCTCGTGACCACAGCCCTTCCACCCAGCAGCCCAGTGCTTGCCACCAGCGGTCCCGGCGTGTTTCTGCACTGTGCGGACCCGGCTCCTCCTGAGTCCCCAACAGAACTGCCACACTCACACGAGACGGAAGAAATAACGATGTCCCCCCAAAGATAAGGCAACAGTTACTACATATCGAAAACCGCCGTTGCTGCCACTAGGGGACAGGCAACGCTTGCGAAACCGAGTGGCGCCAGTCAAGACGAGAAAAAGACACACAACAGCAACCATGCCAATTATAGGATACGGTCTGGCCTCCAACAGAGGGCGGAAACCTACAAACAGCCAAACAGCACCAACACGAACCGCAGCATTGCTCAACCTCCCCCTCCCAAGCAGATATCCCGGGGAGTGTGTTAGGAGACCCAACTAGCGGCCTAACCAAACTTAATTTTATAAAGCTTGACCTGGTATTGCTTACCGGTACAGTTGTCCTTAACCAGAAGATTAGCTGGGTCTAAAATACGCATAATCGTACAACGACCCAGAAACAGGGAGTAAATTTAATAATTTTGCCAACACGCACCTCCCTCCCGGGAAAATTATGGACATACACCTCTTCTCCTTGCTTACCCCCTGAGGGCTCGTCGATTATGGTTATAATGACCCGCTTGTCTGTTGTGGGCCCTGATAATATTGCTCCTCGCTCTACTCCAGTTTTCTTTGACAACCTGAGGGGTGATCTCGGCAGGAATTAGATCTTGAATCCTCCATAAGTTCATAAGGGGGGAATTAACAGGATAAAGAAAAATCAAGGAAACCAGATTAGTCTTCAAAGCCTCATACCTGGCGGCACTGAAGGAAAAGCTAAGCCAAGGCAGATTACAATCCCACTTACTGGGAGACTTCTAAATGGAAGATAATCCGTGCGATTTCAAGGTTACGATTGACCCTTTCCACAAATGAACCCTGTGGGTAATACGGAGTGGTAGTTACATGTTTAACACCGCTTTGAAAAGAGAAGGACTTGTAGGGAGCCGAAAGAAAGGCCGTCGCATTATTACTAACAATTTGCTTAGTATGTTCAAAAACACTAAATACACTCCTGGAAATTGAAAAAAGAACACCGTGAATTCATTGTCCCAGGAAGGGGAAACTTTATTGACACATTCCTGGGGTCAGATACATCACATGATCACACTGACAGAACCACAGGCACATAGACACAGGCAACAGAGCATGCACAATGTCGGCACTAGTACAGTGTATATCCACCTTTCGCAGCAATGCAGCCTGCTATTCTCCCATGGAGACGATCGTAGAGAAGCAAGATGTAGTCCTGTGGAACGGCTTGCCATGCCATTTCCACCTGGCGCCTCAGTTGGACCAGCGTTCGTGCTGGACGTGTAGACCGCGTGAGACGACGCTTCATCCAGTCCCAAACATGCTCAATGGGGGACAGATCCGGAGATCTTGCTGGCCAGGGTAGTTGACTTACACCTTCTAGAGCACTTGGGTGGCACGGGATACATGCGGACGTGCATTGTCCTGTTGGAACAGCAAGTTCCCTTGCCGGTCTAGGAATGGTAGAACGATGGGTTCGATGACGGTGTGGATGTACCGTGCACTATTCAGTGTCCCCTCGACGATCACCAGAGGTGTACGGCCAGTGTAGGAGATCGCTCCCCACACCATGATGCCGGGTGTTCGCCCTGTGTGCCTCGGTCGTATGCAGTAATGATTGGGGCGCTCACCTGCGCGGCGCCAAACACGCATACGACCATCATTGGCACCAAGGCAGAAGCGACTCTCATCGCTGAAGACGACACGTCTCCATTCGTCCCTCCATTCACGCCTGTCGCGACACCACTGGAGGCGGGCTGCACGATGTTGGGGCGTGAGCGGGAGACGGCCTAACGGTGTGCGGGACCGTAGCCCAGCTTCATGGAGACGGTTGCGAATGGTCCTCGCCGATACCCCAGGAGCAACAGTCTCCCTAATTTGCTGGGAAGTGGCGGTGCGGTCCCCTACGGCATTGTGTAGGATCCTGCGGTCTTGGCGTGCATCCGTGCGTCGCTGCGGTCCGGTCCCAGGTCGAAGGGCACGTGCACCTTCCGCCGACCATTGGCGACAACATCTATGTACTGTGGAGACTTCACGCCCCGCGTGTTGAGCAATTCGGCGGTACGTCCACCCAGCCTCCCGCATGCCCACTATACGCCCTCGCTCAAAGACCGTCAACTGCACATACGGTTCACGTCCACGCTGTCGCGGCATGCTACCAGTGTTGAAGACTGCGATGGAGCTCCGTATGCCACGGCAAACTGGCTGACACTGACGGCGGCGGTGCACAAATGCTGCGCAGCTAGCGCCATTCGACGGCCAACACCGCGGTTCCTGGTGTGTCCGCTGTGCCGTGCGTATGATCATTGCTTGTACTGCCCTCTTGCAGTGTCCGGAGCAAATATGGTGGGTCTGACACACCGGTGTCAACGTGTTCTTTTTTCCATTTCCAGGAGTGTAAGTTAGTCAAATGCGCAATGGTGGTGGCAGCAGTCACATTACGACTTGGAAGAAGCAAATTCAACCACGAAAACGCGTCAATAATAACTAACACATACCAATGGCCTATTTTGGTGCGAAGTAAAGGCCTTACATAATCGATACAGAGTTTGTCCACTGGGAAAGATTCACGGTCAGAACTAATGAAGAGCGTTTTTGGTTTGGCCACCCAAAAGCATTTCTTTGACGTCTCGGTCAATAGACGGCCAAGCCGGACGCTCCTCAATCTTTTGCAAGGACTAATAGGTTCCTAAATGCCCGCCAATCGACGACTTGTGGAAATAATGGAAACGAGGCTTAGTAGGCTGTCTGGTAGACAGGTCTTAATCTCCTTATTACGTCCCACCCTTTTACACAAAATACCCTTCCTGATAAGGGATTCATCCAAACGCTCCCCCGCCAAAAGGCCTTTCGTAACAGGTCCCCAAGTGGGGTTCTGATCCTGATGGTTGGCAATCTCACTAAACAAGTGAGGAATACCGCCCAAGGCAAAGTTATTAAAATAGCCTTCCGAAGCTTCTTGGGTGCCCTCACTAGATGGCTGTTTAGTAAACATACGGCTGAGGGCGTCCACGAGCACATTCTCAGTGCCTCTAATGTGGTTAACCTTGAACTGAAACGCCGAAATTCGTACCACCCACCTGGAGATACGGCCAGTTTTACGCGGCCTGGCTAGCACCAAGCTTAAGGCTTGATTGTCAATCTCTACCTGACATGTTCGAGATAAAATTGGTTCTTATCCAGCGCCAACAAGCTGTCCAATGCCTCACATTCGTAAACAGAATATTTAAGCTCAGTGCTGCTAACTGACGAGACGCATATGCTAATGGTTGCCTTTGACCCTCGAACTCCTGGAGGAGGACTGCCGAAATTCCGGCATTAGATGCGTCGGTTTGCACAATAAATTTCTTATTAATATCAGGCACTCAAAGAACTAGGGGATTGACTATAGCCGTCTTGATGTGCTCAATCGCAGCCTCTTGAGCAGGTCCCCACTCAAAAGTGGGCGGCGAAAGGGCTCTCAAGGCCTTATTACGCTCCTGATCAATACGAATACTTTCGCCTCATACAAGGTGCCGCCTGGCTAATATCACCTTATTGGGTCCAACAGTAAAACCGGCCCACTGCAACCTACCAAATCTTGCTAGATGTGTTCCAAATGCTCTTGAAACGAACGACTATAAATTACTAAATCGTCCAGGAAATTGTAAAAACGTGGCCGCTGTGGCAGAGCGGTTCGACGAGCTTCAGTCCGGAACCACGTGACTACTACGGTCACAGGTTCGAATCCTGCCTTGGGCATGGATGTGTGCTATGTCCTTAGGTTAGTTAGGTTTAAGTAGTTTTACGTTCTAGGGCACTGATGACCTCGGGTGTTAAGCTGCACAGTGCTCAGAGCCATTTGAACCATTTGAATTGTACACACAGACTTAATTCTAGTCTTCAAGAATATTATCCAGCGAACGAGTAAGGATTGCTGAGGCAGTACCCAAACCAAAGAGGACCCTATTAAACTCAAACAAATTCCAATCAGTACACAAAGCTGTAACATGTTTACATTCTTCGGCTAAGGGAATCTGATAATAGGCTTGATTCATGTCGAGCACATTGAACCAATTAGCCACGGCAAACCAAGTAAAGGAGTTATGAAGATCAGGTAAAGGAACTGACGGAAATATGTCAGACAGACTAATATGGCAGTCAAGAACATTTGTAACCCCCAATCTATCACAGAGAAGCTCTGGGAACCTCTCCAGCAAATCCCCTAATTCAGAGACCTGCTGGGAAGAAATATGGGTGAGATCAAACTCACTAACCTTAGCATCAACAGCCAGCATTTCTGCATCGCGATGCACCCTGCGTTTAGTACACTCACAGAACCTAAAGTTCTAACTAGAAGCGAACATAAAGAAAAAGGTGTACCCCGAATAATTCAAGACAAGACCTGTTTTACCGATAAAATGACATCCCAACGAAATCGACCAGCAGCTCCTTAACCAAGGCCAAAGACAAGGGCGACGAGAAATCGCCAACGATATACACCCTCGGACCCAACCATGCATAGGCAACACCTGCCCGTAGGGAACCCAACATCTCTGCACCGAAGAAGGCACTAGCCTAAGTCTCGCAAGATGATCAAATTCAAGAAACCATTCCAAGCTCAACAACGAAAAGGAGCTACCAGAATACAAAAGGGTGGAAATAGGTTCGCCAACTACTTGAGAACAAATATAAGGCAGAGGGTGTGATGATCAAGCAGCGCCACGGGCATACTAAGGTTTAAAAGCTCGACCCCGGGGGCCCTGCCCAACTCGGCGGCATTTATTGACTCTGGGTGTCTGCGCCTGGACACAAGTACGAACTAAAGGCCCTGTTCGATCGCACCTCAAACAACGCTGCGATTCCTCTTTAGCAGACTCAGGTGATGTTGGTAATCCGTAATTCCCCTCGGTAACGCCCGCGGACTGAACTTTACTTCACAGTGTCTATCGTCCGGGAACGGCAACGCGGATATCGCTACAACGGTGGCACGAAGTTCTTTCCAAGTGGAGGGACGACCACAAAAATAAAATGTGACTCATCTGCCTTTCTCATTCCCCTCAGGACAATTGAAACTAAATCCCTTTCTGGCAAGTCGATTAACAAGGCCAAACAGGCCATCTTAACTCCTTCCACGTATTGATGCAAGTCCTTACTATCTTGCTGCATCTGCCAAATATAGCAACACTTGAGTTGTTTACGAACTCCTGTGGTAATTTTTTTTTGCTAATCACAAGCTCTCTCAACTGCTGCAACGAAAACCCTTCTGCCATTGCCCTGGATACCAGAGTCCTCAATTCGCCTCTAGTTAAAGATACTATAGAGAGAAAATTACCTGATGCGAAACACCAAACTCATCAGTGTGTTGTTCAAAGTGAACCAACAACCCTAACAACCTTTCAATTTGCTCGAGTCAGTCACGGGCTCAGTAGGACACCGCCTGGAAGGTGTCCTCTTCCAGTCAAGCTCTAAACATGTAACCTTAAACTGCAATTTATTAACCAAAGACCACAATTCAGCGGTTGATTCCTTATCACGATCCTCTAACTTTAATGCCCTTAAATCAGATACCCGGTTGGTTAGATGTATCAATTGTGCCCACACCATGTCTAACTGACAGCCACTAGGTTGAGTGCCTTCTAAAGAACCGGTGTCGTCCTCGAGACACCTAACAGCTTTAGACAAAAACTCAGTGTCTGCCCTTGTCTCACCCACAACATCCGGCGTGACATCAACCGGCTAAAGAATGGTAGCACACAAGCGGGCTGCTAAGTCCAGAACACTACCCTCAATAGGCTGGTATCTTATTGCCAGCTCATAAGTGAGTTGGTCCTTCCTCAATAGGCCGCTCCCAGGGCACTGCCTGACTGCCATTAAGTGTTGATCATCTAAAACAGAACACAATACCAAAGGCAGAAATCATACAACACTAACAGATTTTATCAAATCAAACCAACAGTAACTGAAATGACGGTATTATAATCGTAACAACACTCTGATACCATTTGAAATATGATAGTCAATAGAAGGCAGGATTCAGTTACTGTTGTGGATGGGGCTGTAATCAATTACTACTGGTGGCCTTTTGCTGTTACACACATTTATATTTAAAATAGTAAATTCAGATTCGACAATAAATAAAAAAATAGCACACATTATTAGTGAACGAATAAACAACTAAGTAAATAATAGTGTTTTCAGTGCGTTACAATTTAGCAAATAAGCATAAAATAATGATAATGATAATATTAGAAGAAAAACAAGCTACTGTGCTTACGGCTGAAGGCTTTACACGCCAGGAATGGCAATAATATATTTAAAAAATTTGAACCTGCTGTGAAACAGCCAACACAATAGCAAAAGTTAATTAAGAACACGCAACTGACCAGACAGGTCTCCAGGTATCTACGTGTGCGAAGGTCTGGCAACAAACACTTTCGCGAGCGATGAGATAGGCAGCCAGGAGTTTCATTCACTTCAGAAGATGGTAACTTAGATTAGTGACAGTCTAATGAATGACTAAAGATAATCTTGCTGAAGGTACTTGACGTCCAGTAAAACAAATCCCAGAATGCAACAACACGCCCTAACAAATTGTAACAAGCTGAACGAAGTAAACAGTAATTAGAAATAGCGGAAAGCTAATCAGACCCGCTTTCCCCAAGCACTCCAATCGCTGCACTTCACCTTGGCGACGCTACGAGCAGCTACACGAACCCAAGTCACTGGAGAATCGCGAGATGTCAGAATGGTGGAGGATTCTCCACTGAATTGAAATGCAGCCATCTTAAAGCTTGGTTTACGACGAGGTCAGTCATCTTCGTGACCGCAGCCCTTCCTTTCGGCAGTCCATGCGTGCCGCCAGCGGTCCCGGCATGTTTTCGTGCTGTGCGTAACTGACTCCTCCTGAGTCCCCAACAGAACCGGCACACTCACACGACACGGAAAAACAACGACGTCTCCCCAAAGATAGGGCAACAGTTACTATATATCGATAACCGCCGCTGCTGCCACTAGCGGACAGGCAACGCTTGCGAAACGATTGGTGCAAGTCAAGACCATAAGAAGAGAAAAAACCGCAGCCATGCCAACTAAAGGATATTGTCTGGTTTCCAACAAAGGGCAGAAACCTACAAACATCACCAACGCGAGCTGCAGCACGGCTCAATAAAATAGTTATGTTGGGCTTCTGCTGAGTCCCGTAAGTATTCAGAAGGTTACGCAAATTCTGCATTGCAAAAGCCCGTTAAATAAATTATGCAAGGTGCGATGAGTGTGGAAAACTATCTGGTAAAATGTTTTCTGGTCGTTAAACCGAAATGTGGAATCTCAGAGGAAAGAGAGTCAAGACCTCTTTCAATCTAAAGTAGTATATTAATGCTCATAAAACAAAATGTTACATACTTCAGTTATATTTTAATGAAGGATGTGAGCCTTTTTAACACACCATCCCTAACGATCACCGTGAAACAAGTATGAGACAGAAACGCAAGGTGAGAAAAAGTGATACATTAATTTCGTGAGTATGTGAAGGGTAATTGTGGAGTAGCTGCCTATACAGTCTTGCGTTATCTAACAAGTGAATTTCTACATTAGGACCCGCGAAAAGAAACGCTGTCGGCTGCAGACGCGAAAGCTCCTACGTACTCCAAGATGGAAAAAACGGCATCCTGAAAGTAGGTTTCCACACTGTTAATGAAAATAGTACAAGCAAGAGTAAATCGGGCGTCTGGCATTAAGTAACACAGCCAGAGAGTAATGTCATTCACGTGTAACAACAATAACTTCGGTAGTCCAAAGGGATCTCCTGCATCCGTGTACTCGTTGAAAAAAATTCCCTGTGGCAAAGATTACCGAAACTACCACTGCCATTTCTCCTCATAAAGACACCTCATCTGAATCTAGTACATATACAAGGTGTCCCACGGGGAATGGCCAGTATTCAGGAACATGACTGGAAGCATCATTCGAAGCAACATAGTGTAGTGAACATGGACCATAAAATAAACTGTGAGCACTTGGTCAATAGAAGAGACGTGTTTCGCAGTAGTGAGGATGAAGATTAACAAGTGCTCATAGCTCTTTAGGCAGGTGCTTTAGAGCCCCTGTATACTGGACGTTTTTTTCTTGTTTTGGTACTTATAACCATTTATCAAAATATGGAAAGCAAACAGCTTGGTTTAGAGTTGTTTCACTCTATCGAAGACGCAGCTCTTAATCAATGCAAAAAAAATGTGTGTGAAATCTTATGGGTCTTAACTGCTAAGGTCATCAGTCCCTAAGCTTAAACACTACTTAACCTAAATTATCCTAAGGACAAACACACACACCCAAGCCCGAGGGAGGACTCGAACCACCGCCGGGACCAGCCACACAGTCCATGACTGCAGCGCCCCAGACCGCGTGGCTAATGCAGCGCGCCCTGAATCAATTCACTTTAGAGGCCTTGTTTACTACGATTATTTACCTGGAATGATCGTTCCTGTTACAAGCTGAATATTTTCCAAACATCCTGCTGCACCGTGTTTTTTTGTGTGGTGTGGTGGTTCTCCTGCCTTTGCCGTTACAGTGCCAACAATATTCATCCGCCTTTGATAATGGCACGTGGGAGGAATGATTATCGAAAACTTTACTATTAATTCCTCTTCAGTTCGTGAGGTTTGTGTGGAAGGATGCAATATGTTGGTCGACTACTCCCAGATCGTACACTGTAGAAATTTTCAATACTAAATCTTATTCTGGTGCATAAAGCCTCTACTGTAGCGTTTGACACTACAAAATTTATAACATCTCTGAAAAACTTTCGCGCCGAGTAAAAACTTCCGTCACGGAACGTGCGGCTCTTCGTTTTATCTTACCTCGTCTTCTAGTACAGCCTATATGGTGTCCCGGTATGATGAGCAGCATATAAGAATGGACTGAACAAGTGATTTATGTGCCGCTCATTTCGCGGATGAAGATTCTTGGTACTGCAACGGCACAAAACTATAGCAGAACTCGGACCAGGAGTCTGAGACCAGAACAGCAAGGCCGCTGCCAGACAGCAGATGCTGGTCACTGAAATGCTCCATCGGCTCCCGCGTCGTCGGTCTACGAGCGCCGAAATCAGGCCGATGGTACCGTCCGCTGCCAACCGTCACCCGTGTTGCATCAGCACCCATCAGCAGCAGCAAGACTTCCGTGACACTGTTCCGAGTGTCAGTGATCTGGGCCAGCCTTCGAGAAGCCACTCCCACTCGATTAACTTCTGCACCGTAGACGATTACGCCAGATCCCGGTTACTGCCGTGTTCCAAATGGTTCCCAAAGGCACACAAACGTAGCCCGTATGCCAATTCAGCGCTGGGACTCAGCTCGCCTCGCGCCTGGGCAATCGAGCTGCAGTTCTTTGTCTCCTGAGCAGCCATTCGAAAAAACGTCTGCATCTTCGACGCCGGAATGTTAGGAGGGAGTTCTGGGCCGTGCCAGAGAATGAAACAGAGTCGGAAGAAACTCTGAACTGCATAAATTAGTAAAGAACTAATTAAGAGTTGTTGCATCTTCATCAGGATCCCTCTGCTGCGGTCCACATCCCCTTACGGTATGAATCTCAGCCTGGCATCTTACTTTCGTGATCTTTGTTTAATGTGGTACATGTTGATGGTTTCCCATTGTGCGCAGTACTTCAAAGGCCAAATAATGAGACTGGAAGAGGATTACATTTAGGACGTATCTAGTCAGTCTTTTGCTTGTTTGTGGAGTACCGAACCTCTGTGCACCATCTCTTAGATTTAGCTCGCACGAGCTGTGACCGCCGTTACGATCTCCCTTGACACGCCTAACGAGTAATATAACACCTCGTACACATTTTAAGTGACAGATCTCCATCTGTATGGAAACTAGTGGATTACCTGACATCAGCTGGTGGACAGGTGTACACCAGTGCTACTAACATCAGTCACCCAGCTGTAGATATCGCTGTAATACACAATAATTATCAAAGATGGGACCAAATATAAGTGCGTTGTGAGGCTCTAAATGCGTCATTTATGTCGAAAGGCTTGTATAAAATTCCAGCATCAAATATAACGTACATCGTAGAAAATATATAAAACTGACACAAATCAGTCTCAGGCAGACATAATTTCACCATTAACATCTGGGAGTAAGTAGTAATATCGAGAGCGGGATGTAGCGTGCTGAGTAATAACTGCTGCGAGCAATATTATTCTCAGCTTGCCTAATGGTAATTTTAGGAAGTGAAGATTATTAGTGAAATGTACATATAACTTGAAAAACAGGAAGAACGTAAAGTGTTGCATGAAAATTTCTGGAATTAAAATTACGTATAAGCATGGAACGTAGGAGGGAGACATTCGGGAGTTGCAAATCTGAAGAAATAATGAAAACATTACAAGCATCTACAAATGACACTTATGTCCATAATGAAAAATCTAAAATACTACCCACATAGAAATAGCAGAGAGTAACATCTATTGTTGTTGTTGTTGTTGTTGTTGTCTTCAGTCCTGAGACTGGTTTGATGCAGCTCTCCATGCTAATCTGTCCTGTGCTAGCTTCTTCATCTCCCAGTACCTACTGCAACATACATCCTTCGGAATCTGCTTAGTATATTCATCTCTTGGTCTCCCTCTACGATTTTTACCCTCCACGCTGCCCTCCAATGCTAAATTTGTGATCCCTTGATGCCTCAAGACATGTCCTACCAACCGATCCCTTCTTCTAGTCAATTTGTGCCACAAACTTCTCTCCTCCCCAATCCTGTTCAATACCTCCTCATTAGTTACGTGATTTATCCACCTTATCTTCAGCATTCTTCTTTAGCACCACATTCCGAAAGCTTCTATTCTCTTCTTGCCCAAACTAGTTATAGTCCATGTTTCACTTCCATACATGGCTACACTCCATACAAATACTTTCAGAAACGACTTCCTGACACTTAAATCTATATTCGATGTTATCAAATTTCTCTTCTTCAGAAACGCTTTCCTTGCCATTGCCAGAATACTTTTTATATCCTCTCTACTTCGACCATCATCAGTTATTTTACTTCCTAAATAGCAAAACTCCTTTACTACTTTAAGTGTCGCATTTCCTAATCTAATGCCCTCAGCATCACCCGATTTAATTCGACTACATTCCATTATCCTCGTTTTGCTTTAGTTGGTGTTCATCTTATATCCTCCTTTCAAGACCTTCTCCATTCCGTTCAACTGCTCTTCCAGGTCCTTTGCTGTCTCTGACAGAATTGCAATGTCATCGGCGAACCTCAAAGTTTTTACTTCTTCTCCATGAATTTCAATACCTACTCCGAATTTTTCTTTTGTTTCCTTTAATGCTTGCTCAATATACAGATTGAATAACATCTGGGAGAGGCTACAACCCTGTCTCACTCCTTTCCCAACCACTGCTTCCCTTTCATGCTTCTCTACTCTTATAACTGCCATCTGGTTTCTGTACAAATTGTAAATAGCCTTTCGCTCCCTGTATTTTACCCCTGCCATCTTCAGAATTTGAAAGAGAGTATTCCAGTCAACATTTTCAAAAGCTTTTTTCCAAATCTACAAATGCTAGAAACGTAGGTTTGCCTTTTCATAATCTTTCTTCTAAGATAAGTCGTAAGGTTAGTATTGCCTCACGGGTTCCAACATTTCTGGGGAATCCAAACTGATCCTCCCCGAGGTCCGCATCTACCAGTTTTTCCATTCGTCTGTAAAGAATTCGAGTTAGTATTTTGCAGCTGTGACTTATTAAACTGATAGTTCGGAACTTTTCACTTCTGTCGGCACCTGCCTTCTTTGGGATTGGAATTATTATATTCTTCTTGAAATCTGAGGGTATTTCGGCTGTCTCATACATCTTGCTCACCAGCTGGTAGAGTTTTGTCATGACTGGCTCTCCTAAGGCCGTCAGTAGTTCTATTGGAATGTTATCGACTCAGGTCTTTCAGTGCTCTGTCAAACTCTTCACGCAGTATCTTATCTCCCATTTCGTCTTCATCTACATCCTCTTCCGTTTCCATAATATTGTCCTCAAGTACATCGCCATTGTATAAACCCTCTATATACTGCTTCCACCTTTCTGCCTTCCCTTCTTCGCTTAGAACTGGGTTGCCATCTGAGTTCTTGATATTCATATAAGTGGTTCTCTTCTCTCCAAAGGACTCTTTAATTTTCCTGTAGGCAGTATCTATCTTACCCCTAGTGAGATAAGCTTCTACATCCTTGCTTAGCCATTTTACACTTCCTGTAGATCTCATTTTTCAGACACTTGTATTCGTTTTTGCCTGCTTCATTTACTGCATTTTTATATTTTCTCCTTTCATCAATTAAATTCAATATTTATTCTGTTACCCAAGGATTTCTAGCAGACCTCGCCTTTTTACCTACTTGATCCTCTGCTGCCTTCACTAGTTCATCCCTCAGAGCTACCCATTCTTCTTCTACTGTGTTTCTTTCCCCCAATCCTGTCAATTGTTCCCTTATGCTCTCCTTGAAATTCTGTACAACCGCTGGTTCTTTCAGCTTATCCAGATCCCATGTCCTTAAATTCCCACGTTTTTGCAGTTTCTTCAGTTTTAATCTACAGGTCATAACCCATAGATTGTGCTCAGAGTCCACATCTGCCCCTGGAAATGTCCTACAAGTTAAAACCTGATTCCTAAATCTCTGTCTTACCATTATATAATCTATCTGATACCTTTCAGTATCTCCAGGATTCTTCAATGTATACAGCCTTCTTTTATGACTCTTGAACCAAGTGTTAGCTATGATTCAGTTATGCTCTGTGCAAAATTCTACCAGACGGCTTCCTCTTTCATTTCTTAGCCCCAAACCATATTCACCCACTATGTTTCCTTCCTTCCCTTTTCCTACTGACGAATTCCAGTCACCCATGACTATTAAATTTTCGTCTCCCTTCACTACCTGAATAATTTCTTTTATCTCATTATACATTTCATCAATTTCTTCATCATCTGCAGAGCTAGTTGGCATATAAACTTATACTACTGTAGTATGCATGGGCTTGGTGTCTATCTTGGTCACAATAATGCGTTCACTATGCTGTTTGTAGTAGCTTACCCGCACTCCTATTTTTTTAATTCATTTTTAAACCTAATCCTGCATTACCCCTATTTGATTTTGTATTTATAACCCTGTATTCTCCTGACCAGAAGTCTTGTTCCTCCTGCCACCGAACTTCACTAATTCCCACTATATATAACTATAACCTAAGCATTTCCCTTTTTAAATTTTCTAACCTACCTGCCCGATTATGGGATCTGACATTTCACGCTCCGATCCGTAGAACGCCTCTTTTCTTTCTCCTGATAACGACGTCCTCCTGAGTAGTCCCCGCCCGGAGATCCGAATGGGGTACTATTTTACCTCCGGAATATTTTACCCAAGAGGACGCCATCATCATTTAATCATACAGTAAAGCTGCATGTCCTCTGGAAAAATTACGGCTGTAGTTTCCCCTTGCTTTCAGCCGTTCGCAGTACCAGCACAGCAAGGTCGTTTTGGTTAATGTTGCAAGGCCAGATCAGTCAATCATCCAGACTGTTGCCCCTGCAACTACTGAAAAGGCTGCTGTCCCTCTTCAGGAACCACACGTTTGTCTGGCCTCTCAACAGATACCCCTCCGTGGTGGTAGCACCTACGGTACGGCCATCTGTATCGCTGAGGCACGCAAGCCTCGCCACCAACGGCAAGGTCCATGGTTCATGGGGGGAGGGAGTAACATCTATTGAAACAAATATTATGTACAACAGGACAGTTGTTCTACAATGAGGTGTAGTTTATCCACAGCAAAATCATAATAGTTCATTATTAACAAAACGAAATTGATTCAGATGTCTTCCATTGACATTAATACCTTCTTCGTTTTCTCTGTTTAAAGACCTTAAATTATTCCATGACAATAGTTTCGTTCATTCAAAGTCTGGTGTGACCCTTAATTAATAATTTCGTATTATACTTTATCATTAGTTTACGTATACTTACGTATAGTAGAAAATATTATCTACTTCATTTCCTCCTGTACGAGGGGACTGTGGACTGAAAGTTTTGTCGCAACTTTTTCTTTCATTTTGCTAGATCATACTACTACAGTTAAAATATTTCGGCGTACTACATTGGGAAACACAACGGAACTCAGCGTATGTAGCACCACGAAACCTATCATCCATGAGGATTTTCTCTCGAAGTTAAGGCTGACAGTGATAGTCTGTTATGGTTTATCTTCTTCTACACAGGCTCAGTGTACATACCTTCAAATTCTTATTTAGAGAATGCTCTCCTTGAACTGCAATACACGTACGACGATGCAGAGGTATTTTTATTATAATTTCTCTCAGCTTTTATGCAAAATACACACTGAGCAACTGAAAAATTCACGAAACTAAATATTTAATTACATAAACCGGCAAACCTAAAACAATTGACGTGATTCCGGAGCAATTCCGATTATTTACGAAAGAACTATATTATCAACAATGATACATGTTTTTCTTACGTGGATCATGAACAAAGAAGGAACCATGAATATATGGATGTTAGAAGGATACAGAGCTTTATCAACGTTATTATTGATATGGCTTACAAAACGACTCGTTCAATAACGCTGGACATTCAAACAGCCTTCAGACCAATAATTATGATGTTCCGGGGAGTACCTAAAATATAAAATTACAAATTTTATTGCGTATCCCATTGTACTGATTTTTATATTACATAGAGTGGCTCCATTAGGCAAGCACAGTAACTGCAGAAAAAAGTTAAAAAATCTGTAACTATTCATTATACGTTTATAATGACGGGAGCCAAATGAAGAACGGAACAACTTCAGCGTTGGAACGATAATTAATAGCGCACCAGTCTATAGCTCAATTGCAGATTTAAAAACGATTACGCGAATATTCAAGCAGAATAGCCAGTATCGTGTAAGACAGAGAATCTAAATGAATAACGGGAAATAAAATTGAGAAGACAGCTATGTCTCGCACAGACACTCCAGTTACGCTGCTTTCATCTAAAATTTCCGGGAATCATTAGTTCTTGTCAAAAAATACTGGTAAGGAAATTATAAGGATTTCTGTAAGAAGGAATGGCCTCGTAGCGTTGGATCATATGAAAGCCCAAGCAGCTATTCATAGGATTGAATTAATAGAAAAGCTTGCCAAACAAGCAGCTCGAGAAAACAATGGAACGCCACAATAGAACTCCTGCGCCTATTTTAAAAATAAGCTGAGGATAAACAAAAAAAAAAAAAATGGATAGGCTGAAACTACAAAATAGACGAGCAAACAGGAATGTCTTTAGGCTGGGAATCTGTTTTTTCCATAAAATTACATCTAATTACACACCTATATTAACACTTTACCGACAATTAGTGTCTCACTACTACTGATTGATGTTAGCCTGTAATGCGGTTTGGACATGCTCACAGGATGATAACGTAAGACCATTCAAATATTTTACTCATATGTCAACAAGTTATTAATGAGAAGCTCTAAATATCAATGTAACGGAACAAGGAAGCAGCCGATCCAATGACATACCGTCTGTAGCTGGCGGTTAACTGATTAGCGTCGCACCCTCTTGGTCGCTGAGTCCCGGGATTGACTACCGAACGTATCGGAGATTTTCTACACGCATGGACAGTGTGTTCATGTTGTTCTATTTATTTTATCTCATCTCCGTCGACGTACAAATCGCCAAAATGTTGTCAGAAAAATTGTCAATTGTCGGGCGAACAACCCCAGACTGAGGTCAACTGGCCAAGAACGGCATATGATCATTTCAACTCAGTCGACGCACCATTCCAGTACAACAGCTGATTAACAACTTTTTACCAATTTTGTAATGTAATAGACTTTCACAGTCTAGAAATAATTATTTTACTAGTGTACATAAAAAAAAGTGTTGGTTTATTGGGAAACAGGTGGCGCACGTATTTATTCTCTTAGCAACATTATCATACTTGTCTCTAATCGTGTGAGCATCTCTTTGAAAAACTATGAAGCATAATTATTATAATAATGATAATATTGGATCCCTCTAACCATAAACAAATATTATAAGCTTTTCGTATCTGGTGGATTTCGCCTTTGTTATTACAAAAGCAACTTTAGCGTCCTGAAGTTTATATTTCTTTATTTTACCATTCGACATTGTGTATTAAGGTTATAAACAGTTCTGGCACTTCTTGATGTAAGTTTCTATTTCACCCATTTGTGTTACTTCTGTGTAACTTTAAATTACGTTGTTCCTCTTGCATGTTAGGTCAGTTTTGTATGTTATTGCCTAATGGAGCCTCAGATGCATTTTCTTGAATTTGCTGTGCCTCAGTTTTTGAGGGCGACCAGACAAGAAGAGTTAAACATCTTGCTACAGCTATTTCAAACAGTCCCCGTCAACACGTGCAACAAGTTGAAGAAAATATATCCGAGGGTCTATGACACCATAGAAAAAAATTTGCAAGAGGAAGACATTAATTCCAAATTATATGAATGTAAATGTTCCAATTATACAGTAAAACAAAGGTCGAAACTAAACGCAGAAATAGGCAGAACTGTTTAAAGTTCAATTACAAGCGTGTAAAAATAAAGTAGTGTTAACACACATATGTATAAATTTCAGGCCATTGAAAATGTCTTTGAAGAAATAAAGGCGGAACGTGTACGAAACGAAAAATTTGTTTCTTTAGTTTGTAATCAGACGGATCCAAAGTGATAATTATTTACATAATATTACGCGTAACTCGGGACAAAGGAACAACAAAAGTAAAAAATATTACTCTTATGAATGTGAGTAACGGTGCACTAGCACTTGCATAACTGCTATTCCTTTTATTTAATCTTATTCCCCATATATATTGCATAAAAACTGTTTGCAACCAGCAACGCTGCTATGCTCGTCTGTGCCTCTATACTGAGCGCACCTGCGCGGCCCGCGATCATCCATGGATTCAACTCTAATATCAAACATAGGCCTTAATTAGAGGAAGAAATTTCTGAGAATGTACGTTTGCAGCACAACATTGTAACGCAGTACATTGTTACGAGGTGACAATCGTTGCAGTATGGCACGCAACCTTCTAGTACGGTGGTTGCTGGATGGCTTTTTTTTCCGCTTAGCACAGCTGACGCGGCCTGCCGTGACAATTGCATAGCGTAACATTCAGTCAATACGAAGATTCATACGCTCTACGAATCTGAATAATCCGTATTATAGTTCAATTCCTTTATTTTGGCGGCTCGTGCATGCCCGCCTAGACGCGGGAGATTGCTGCATTGCCAGTTGTATGCGCCAAGGGAAGCAGCATAGTATAGTACAGTTCGCAAACTTACGTTTAGATGGGAGCGCACAGTTTATGAAGTAAAGCCACCACGGCCGCATTAACCCTTTCGCTGCTTCAGAGACGCTCTCCCCGCATTCCGCGCTGTGCGCGATTTTGTCATCACTGCACTTCTCGCCTGTGCAGACACATGGTGTTCCCACTGCTTTGACACACTTATCATTCGATTTCACAAAAACCATTTGGCCCAAAAACTTGATTTTTTCGCATAATGTTTACTGATCCCTTCCCCCCAGAAATGACTTTTTTTAGTTTCCATTTTCAACGCAGTTTTTGTGCAGCATTAAATGTAGTAAAACGTTGCACGAAATTTTGAAGAGTTTTCAGAGGTAAAAGTCCACAGCGTATACTTTTCGTACGGTCGATTTTAGCTGTCACTAGAAATTTCAAAAAATTACATTCAAACGAATAAAATTCATGAAGTAAGACACTTCGATATTGAGTTTAAAGAGAGATAATACCAACACCCGAACAAGATTAGAACTCGGAGCCTTTTGCTTAACAGCGAAACACTTTTTTTTTTAATCTCATATTGTTCGCTTTTGTTCGTTGCATCTGCTCGGGGCGGACCTCATAAGACAACCATTTATGTTCGTTTTTGATCGATTGACTCAGTTTTTTTTTATTACAGAGGGCGCGTAACCCTCTGACCGAACACGCTGAGCTACCGTGCCGGCTATACACCTTGACCATTACGCTAACGCACATCGTCGTTTAGTACAGTTTCTGGAGGTATTTAAAGAATCACCCTACATACCGATAAACTGTTGGTATGACTATGAATTACTCACGTTGCGTCGAAGTACAATAGGAAATAAACAATTACCGCTGTTGTTTACTGCCAAAAAGCGGTTAGTGAGAATGAATTTCCTTGCTATTGCCTGAATTACGAGGCTTATTGCTTGTTTGCTTTAATTAATTAATAGAATATGAAGCAGTTGGTATAAAGAATGCCTTTTCCAAATTTACTTTTGTAGAAAGTCTGCTATCAAGACATTGCTTTTGTTCAATTACTTTATTTATGACTGAACGTTTGTAAAACTGAAGACACTCGTCTGTGCTTTGCAGTGAAGTCGAGCTCTGGCAACGTCGTTCTCTGCTCATTGGCCGATTGTGTTTTGTGACGTCAGATGCGTAGAACGAACCTAAACTCGGCCATTGTCGTAAATGACGCGCACTTTAGTTATTATACGAGTTTTTTTTCAAATTTGGTACTCAGCCTTTTGTTAATAATGGAATGATGCTGCCCAAATTTCAGATTTTTACTTATTGTAGTTCTGGAGATAAGAGAACTACCTAACACTCCGAAAACCTACGTGTGTTTCTTAAAACAAAGTTAGTTACAATAACAGATTACTTCTCATTGTCATGTGAAGCCGTTCCAAAGTTATCAGTGAATAAACATCAATTAACTACAATTTTCTTTTTAAAACTTTAGTCACAGTGCATTACGTAATAAAAAATTTGGTCAAAATTATTATTTGATTACATTTTACCGTATGAGTGCGTGAGAATTATTGAGAGAGTGTGTGTGGGACATTTGTTAAAATTTAATATTTCATTTTTCGTAAAACTTTGTATAAACTATCTGTGTGAAAGTTATGTTGCAACCACGATTCAGGTAACGTAAATCGGTGTGTGCTTGCTTCTGTAGTAAAGTAGCCAGAATGGATGTTAGGGGCAAAATAAGTTTGTTTAGCAGTTTGAAAAATATTTCGCACTTCGTTTATTTTGATTAAACAAAATACAAGAAGCTGATGTTTTGCTGACATGAATTATTATCAAATTAGTGACTGGATAAGGCAAGATCTGGAAGGAACGTTCTGATTGGTCGTTTAGATCAATAGCCAATCATAATTAAGGTGTTCCCGCGCGAATAGAGTAGTGCGCTTATAGGAGAAGAGTCGCTTGCCAGCCGGTCTACGGATAACACTATGTCAGATCGGTGCTTAAAAATACTCTGTAAGATGACGAAGTAGTGAGCTAATTTCGGTTCGAACACATTGTGACTGAAGCGACTGGAGTTACGAAAATTTTAATGGAAGTTTAGTGTTTATAAATTAAATAGCTTGAGAGATATGAGTGTGTGAACATCATCGTTGTAGTAACATCTCTGCGTGGCGTGTGTCGTGTTCTGCATGGAATTCTTTGGCGAGCACCTCTTACGAAGAAAACTACTGAAACGATCGAATGTTTAAGTCACCAATAGTTGTGGGTCTGTGACTGCTAGAACGTGAAAATTAGTCGGGTCGGACTTACTAAAATTCTGGCTGCTTTTCGAGTGAATTTTTGTTATACAGGCAGTGAACTTTGAATGAGAAGGTTTTACTATATTAAGTACGGACTTGATAGCCAATTCATGTGTTTCAATATGAATAAAAAGCAGAATTAATCAATTTCAAACGCTTTTCTGCAGGTAGACTGAAGATCCCGAACTGCTGATTTCTATCAACTATCTACGCGGCCTCTGTGCGGTAGGTATTAGGTGGTGGTTTTATCAACGCAGCTTTACACTGCCTAGCACGTATCTGCTACCACAGAGTGAGGGGACATCGGCAAGAATCCTATCGAGTTTGGTGGACTGAACGGTAGCGTTAACAGGAACGCAGACGACCGACCCCGCCCCGCCGCACGTTGTATGCATGTGACCCATGGATTGTTGGAAAACCTTAACAGAGGGGAATCGAAGTATTTGAAATGTGGTGCTACAGACGAGTGCTGAAAGTTGGTGGGCTGTTCACGTAAGGAAAGAGGAGGTCCGCGCAGAATCGGAGAGGAAAGGAATGTGTGGAGAACACTGGCAAGGAGAAGGGACAGGATGATAGGATATCTGTTAAGAGATGAGGGAATAACTTCCATGGTATTAGAGGGAGCTGTAGAAGGTAAAAACTGTAGAGGAAGACAGAGATTTGAATACATACAGCACGTAATTGAGGACGTAGGTTGCAAGTGCTACTCCGAGATGAAGAGGTTGGCACAGGAGAGGAATTCATGGCCGGCGCATCAAACCAGTCGTAAGCCTTACCACTCACAACAAAAACAGTGGTTGCGCAACTAGCACCACACTTCTGCAACTGGCGCGAAATTTCGATAGGCATCATCTTTCAGGTGTATAAGCATGCCTACCATCTATCGTTTAGGTTTCACTTAACTCCATGGCGTTGCGACCTTCTCCCGTCAGTGCGTCGTTCCGCAACAATGTTCACATTCTCAGACTAAGTCTGCACTACTTCCCGTGGCTGCATTGTTAGAGGCATTATGTGTGAGCATTATGAGACAATGTTCAAAACCTGTGGCAGAGTTACATTTATTTATGGTATCTTAGAAACATCGGTCTTCAGATTATAAAACTGAAACAGTTCCCTTTGTTATTTAACATGAGAATAAATTTCTTCCCACTAAGAAAGCTGTTTGTACTTGTAGGCGTTTCACGAGGCATATTTTCGAGGAATAGGCCAAGCAGTGTTGTTCCGCTTCCTGTTCTGCCCCGCTCTGTCTCTCCGCAGTCGTATCTCTAAGTCCTTCCATGGGCACCAGCAGGCAATTTGTCCTCGTTGAAGAATTAATGCGAGTCGCAGTGTCGTGAGTCATGGAAACAGATAAGCTGTTTCCGTCTGGAGAAATTGCGCTGTGCCCGGCTCCAAATAACGCAGGCATGCCTCATGCTGGTAGTAATGGAGTCAGGCAGCATTTAATCGAGCGCGACGGCTCCAGTCGTTGCATTAGCCGCGCACAGCCTTCCGCGACAGATTAATGGCGACTCGACGAGTCGATGAATCCGCGTCCCTCGACCGCCGCTGTTTACCACAGAACGCGCTGCTGGTACCTTCTTGCTATCGCGACAACGGTTTTCACTCAATGCAACAACATAATTTTGCAGTCGCGGCTCTTTGCTCTACATCTACTTCAGGTATACGAAAGCGAGCACGATGTCATAGATTTTGGTGTGAGAGAATACTGTTCACTCGATGGTACTCTTTAAGGAAGGTAGTTTCATTGAATATGCGATCAAAACTTACACTTCAATGGTGAACATAATTTTTACGATATAAGGCATACTTTCTCTATCACTAGATATTGTAATGCATTTACATTGTTTGAGTACACGTGTACTGAAGATTCTAATAAATATTTATACATCCTTTATGTTGTGTCCATGTGTGGTTGAAGCTCAATATTTTCTGTAAATACGTAGCAATGTTTTATGGGACCTAAACTGTAATCTGCAAACAAACTCTTCGATCTAGTTAGAAAAGATATACGTGTGAAAAATTTTGTTAAGTGCGGAAGTGACAAATTAAAAAAATAATCTGTCTGAGCTGAACTCAGTAACGTAAAGTCAAGAGGAGACGTCGGTATGAAGTGCTATTTTCACTGAAGGTGTAGACTGGGTTGGGTTGACTGATTCGGGGGAAGGAACCCAACAGCGAGATCATCGGTTCCATCGGATTAGGGAAGGGTGGACCAGGAAGTCGGCCGTGAAATTTCATATTCATCATCGCGTCATTTACCTGAAGCGGTTTAGGGATATCAAAGGAAACTTAAATCAGGAAGGCCGGACTCGGGTTTGGACCGTCATCCTCCGAATCTAGTCCAGTGACTAACCTCTGCGCCACCTCGCTCGGTTTTTCACGGAAGTAGAGACACTTTTATGTGTGGTGAAACAAGATTGAACGTCGAAAAGAGAATTAAAGTACTGAACCGGAGTAGCTGTTTGGACACACTGAAATGAGTAAAACTCGGGAGATTCGAGAAAACTATTACAACAGCATTGGCACAGTGGAATACGAAGTGTCTAGAAGAAAACGACCTGATATTATCAACGAATTAGAGGAAAGAAGTGGGCGAAGTTTACAGGCAAGAATACTGAAGACATTTTTATCAAGAGAGCAACGCAGCAGTCAGTCACTGATTGTATCCGTTGATGAAGAAAAACTGACTTAAAGGACAGCAAAGAGTAGAAGAGAACATACATTTTTATGAATATTATTATAATATCAAATAGTGGAGGTGCTGCGTCACAGAAAGGCACAACAAAAATACTGTCACAAAATGATCATTCGGCCAATAAGGCACACACACACACACACACACACACTAACGAAAACACTGCTCACACATACATGTCCATAGTCTGCCCGCTGAAGCCAGACTATGAGCAGCAGTGGATGATGAAAAAGGCAACTGAGTTGGGCTATGGAGAAGGTTGAGGTTGGGGGAGGGAGGGGTGGAAAGGCAGGAGTAGTGCATGGTGAAGTGCTCCTAGTGGAACCATGCAGGGACGACACTATGAGAGGGTATTGCTGCTAGGACCAGTCAGGACGTTACACGGAGGGCAGGAAAGAGAGGGGGTAGTGAAAAGGAGAGAAGTAAAAAGACTGGGAGTGTTGCTGGAATAAAGGGCTGTGTTATCCTGAAAAGGGACCAGGGAGGGTCTAGGTGCATAACGACAATGACTAACGAAGGTTGAGGCCAAGAGTGTTATGAGAACGTGGGATGTATTGCAGAGAGAGTTTCCACCTGAGCAACAGAAAAGCTAGTTTTGCTGGGAAGGATCCAGATGGCAGTCCTTGAAATGAAGAACACTGTCGTCCTCAGCAACAGTGTGGGCCAGTTGTTTCTTGGCCACAGATTGTTGGTGCTCATTCAAGTGGACTGACAGCTTGTTGGTTGTCTTTTCCAAGTACAATGCAGCACATTGGTTGCGGTTTCTCTTTTAGATCACAGGTAGCATACGTTTGATGAATAAATCATGTTTATGACTGGACTGGAGTAGATGGTGAAATGGTGGTGGGATGATGTATGGGACAAGTTTCTCATCTAGGTCCATTACAAGGATACATGTCATGAGGAAAGTGGTTGCAAGCAGGGGTTGTTTAGGGATGGCCCAGAATATTGTATAGCTTCAGTGGGTGGAGAAATACCTTTGTGGAAGGCGTGGGAAGGACATTTATCATTTCAGTGCATGATGAGACATAGTTGAAACTCTGGTAGAGAATATAATTCAGTTGCTCCAGTGCTGGGTGGTATTTAGACGTGAGAAGAACGCTCCTTCATGGGTCGATGGTGGGACTTTTGGAGGTAGTGTATGACTGGAAAGGTAAAGCAAGGGAGATTTGCTTTTATACAAGGTTGGGAGAGTAATTACAGTTAATGAACGCCTCAATGAGACAATCAGATCATTCGTCAAAGTAGATGTGATGGACACAGGTGGCTAGGCTGTGTGGAATTTGTGGCCACCGTCGTAGTACAGGTATTGCTTGTGGTTGGTAAGTTTGACATGGACAGAGGTGTTGATGTTGCCATCTTTGAGGTGGAGGTTAACATGTATAAAGGTGGTTTGTTGGCTTGTGTAGGACGAGGCGAAGCAAATGGGAGAGAAGGTTTGTGTCTGTAGTGCCCTCACCCTCGATCCAGATCACAAAGAAATCATCAATGACTCTGAAGCATGTGAGGGGTTTTAGATTCGGGTTGTTAAGGAAGGGTTCCTCTAGGTGGCCCATGAATAGGTTGGCATAGGATCAGGCTATGCAGTTGCCCATAAGCACAGCCCAGATTTGTTTGTGGGTTATGCTTACGAAGCAGAAGTAATTGTGGGTGATTGTATATACCGGTGTCAAAAATGAAAGACATAAACCACTATATCCTCGTCCTGTGTCTAATTCACGATATAATCATACAACCTCTGAACAGATTGTGTACAATCGTGTCTGCACAGAAGATGGCTTTCTGGTCAAAGGACCATCACGCCAACGACAAAGCCATGGTACCTGTCAAATTGGATAGTGTTCGCTGGGTAATCCACATCCACGGTCGCTGTGTACGCAGCTACAGGCGGTGTAGTACGGCACAGAGAATGCTCTCTGTGGTGGAGGGTCTTGTGAAGAATGGAAGCAGAATACTTGCAAAATGATTTACTCCAATGGCTATATCGTTCTGTTTTCCGGATGTGACGACAGTTTATAGAGATCGAAACTGTATCCTAAAGACCAGGGCACCCCGACCACGTGTGGCATCGGGAAGAGAGAACCTTTATTTGGTTTGAAGGGCACGATAATACCGCCTTAGTACTACATGACAACTGGCATCTGAGCTCGCTGCATCCACTGGAGATGCTGTAGCGAGATAAACGGTGTACAGTAGGCTTCGTCAGAGTGGCCTTTGCTGTAGGAGACCTGCTTTATGTGTGCCTCAGAGGCGTCTAGAGTGGAGCCGTCAACAAGGCACCTGAACAATCAAACAGTGGGCCAATGTTCTTCTCACAGATGAGTCCCAGTTTGAGCTGGGCAGTGATTCTCGATGTATTCGTTTCTGGAGGGAATTTGGAACGCGACTATGGAACCCAACCATTGTGGAAAGAAACAGATATCGAGGATGATCCCTATGTTGTGGGAAGGGATTACGTTGACCACTCGAATGCTTCTGCAAGAGATTGTGCCGTTAAACCGGCAACCTTTAACTAGTCAGGTATTGTGACGAGATCTTGGAATCTCATGGGCGATTGTTGCGGGGTGCCGTGGGTCCAGATTTCGTATTACCGGGCGATAGTGCTCGTCCTCTTAAGAGCTTGTGTGGTTGATGTTTTCTTTGAATAGGAAGATACTGCACGAATGGCGTGGCCTACTCCCTCTCCCTATTTGAATTCCATAGAGCACGTCTGGGGAGCACTAGGAACACGGGTTGCATTACGTCAGCATCCACCAACCACTCCCCAAGACTTGCAAGCAGCGCTGCGGGAAGAATGGCCTTAACTTGCCTTAAGAATGATGACGTCATTCACGGCATGTCCCGTCAATTGTCAGGCCTGTACTGTTGCCAGATGTGATCACAACCCACGCTGAGGGCATTAACTAGTTGTCGGAATGTGTGTGTAAATCTGTTAAGTTGGAAATAACGAAGAACATTTTGACCACTGTTATGCATGTTGCAGTTGTTATGTTCTGTATCTTATATAATGTTCCTACTTTACTATCAACTGATATACCTCTTTGTGGACAAATAATCGCAGACTTACAAAATTTCGGATGTTGCTTTAATTTTACACATCAGTGTAGTTGGTAATGGAATGAGGTAGTCGGTTAGGAATCCATCGGGCGTTGGGATAGATAGTTTTCAATAGCTGTGAGGCCATGGACAATAGCGATATTACACTAACAGTAAATTGCAGGAAATTGCGCTCATCCACAGGATAACGAACAATAATGAAACCAAATAAACGATGGGTAATATACACTACATCGGAATTTTGTTGCTGAATCGGTCGGCGATATGTCGTCACAGTCCAGTGAAGTCTTATCAAAGTCAACACAGTCGTGTGAAATTTTACAACTGGTAACAGACACATCAGAATGAGGATTTGCTTCAATGTCTTTTAAACGAACACAACACGCATCACCGTCAGTGTGCGAATCCGGCAATTTTCTAGAATCGTCAGATGCTTAAAGGAACACAAGACGAAGTGAGTAAGAAAATCGACAAATGACAGGGAGAAATTAGTAAAACACTTAAGGACCAAATGAACAAATTACGGGACGAAAATAGTAAAACACTGACGGAAGAAACAGAAAATAGTCTTCAACCAATAACCAGCAGTTTTGCAACTAGATTGCGTGACCTTTAAACAAACCAGGAAAATTTAAAAACAAACCAGCTTAATGGCAAGGATTAATTGTTAGCTAAAATCAGCACTGTAGTTCCCAATGTGATAGTTACATAGATAAAAACTAAAGAAAATGTTAATCTGACACCGTAAATGGCAAACCTGTCAACTGGTGCAGACAGAGATTGAAATGACGCAATGCCAGTATAGTTTTCAGACACAGCAGAATACCAGTCTTTTATAAATTTTAATGAAAACCAAGAAAAAATTAATCGAGAAAATAAGCGTTATAAGAACACTAAAGAGAAAGTCGAGCGTCTTGAAAGAAAGCTTAACTGCGTCAACGAAGAGGACGAACTTGACCGTTTACATAATTATTCAGAATACTTTGGTGGGCGTATAAATTTATGGCATTTAGTTGATTTTTCATGATAACAGCACCACACATTCAGATGCAACACTGAATTGCCGATGTTGTGCAACAGAGAACAATCTGGTTACAAGAGAAGTGCTAACTACGATTATAAATACTTTTTGACAGTTCACAAATTCAGGTTTTCAGGAATTACAGTAACGAAATTCACCCCCATGATTGGACTGATCAGTACCTGAATTCTCTATTACAGAGTTGGCCATTTCAACGCTAATTATAACTTCTCTGAGGCAAGTATGCGCCCAATAGTGAGAGACTGCCAAAGCGTAAATGATTTCCGCCGAGTATTTTTGTCAGCCTACTGGTCACAGGCCACACAAGATCAGGTCAAAAAACACAGCATTATAGTGTTAGGAAACTTTGAACAGTCTGAATTCTCCATCCCAGTAAAATACTTTGAGAACATGGTACGAAGAAATCAGTATTTATCAAACCCAAACAGTTATTCAGAGGTAATTCGCATTTGTGAAAGAAAGTTTTCTACACATTTGAGACAAGTAATTTTGGCCGGCAGATGTGGAGATGTTTTAGAAGCTTTTCAAACATTACCTCAGGAAGTAAAATTGGACAGTGGCACGAAAAGACACAATAACAAGCTACTATGACACGCAAGACGCGTTTGTATTGCGTGGAAACAAAGACTGTGGGAATTCGCATGACAAACTTAACCATAGAAACAATTACAGAAGGGATAACCGACATCGTACATATGAGGCACAAGTCTTGCAATTGAATAACGATTATTGCGGTAGAAGTAATCTCCGCAGTTCACTGTCTCATTAAAACACTTTGTTCGATAAATATCAGTGATGCTGTGTTGGAACATATCACATGCAGAAAAAGAAAAGACTATGAACACAGTAACAGACATCACAGGAACTAAGCTAATGGGAATATGTGGCCTCCTGTATATCATAACAACATGCAAATATTCATGGGCGCGATTCAAGTAAACCAAATTCGCAAAATGCGTTCCCATTCAGCATTTCTGTAAGTAGCCACCAACACTATCAGAACCAATACACCACTGTAACCAACATCACAGTGGCATTATTCCGGAAAAGATAGTCCAGTGCGTCAGATAGAAAAACCCGAGGTAAGACCGTCAAATCCACGAGCAAATCAACGACGGGAAGGCAATACAAGACAATGACTCACGACTCCAGTAGCAAACAATGCTGTTGATCACACAAACATTCCACTGCCGAAGCTTTAAACTTCGTGCGTTTTGAAGAGATTAGAGATATTTTACTGGAAGAAATTGTGACAAACCAAACTCCATAGTACATTTAGTAATAACCATTTGAGCAGGCAATACTACTCTTTCCGTTGTCCTTCATTCCGGTATCCCTATTTCTGTGGTCAGTAACACTGCATTCAACAATTGTATGTAAACAACACATTGTTCGACTGCCTGTTTGTAATAATAAATGCAATGAACGATTTCTGAAAAAAAGTGTAGACATGAAGCATCGATCATATTTAGACTTTTTGTGTGAAAGTTACAAATTTTCTATGAATTTCTTGATTGTTCTTCTCTTGTCCACTGAAATAATACTAGAAGTAGATTACCTAAACAAATATAGGGCAGTTTTGAACTTCAGTGACGTCGAAGTAGGAATGTAAGTTGAAAGTACGTCAGTTTCATAAACATTTCAAGACAGGATCTCGAAATAAGAAGATGAAATAAATTGTTTGTGTGTTCTATCCTATTACCTTCGCAACTACACAAGTTGCGCATATATCTTTTACAATGTAATGGATCAGGAAATAGATATAGAGCGTCTCATTCAGGAAAAGATAGCTAGAGTAAAGCAATGTGCAGAAACTGATTGAAGTATCTTCTTTATAGTCTGCCCTTCAATTCCACTGTTTCTACGCATCGTATAGGAATTATTAAGGCTTTTCAATATAAATTTAAGTTCAAAGAGCACAATAAGTTTTGCGTTAAACCATACATCATTCCACCTTGCTACAGAGAAAAAGTGAAAGCAGAAATTCAGTCCATGCTAGAATAGGGAATCATAGAATCAACATTCAATACATACAACTGCTCATCAGAAGAAATATTGCAAAATTTCTATGGCATGCAAATTGTGTGTTCTGTAGACTTCCGCGGGAGTTTTTCGATAATAGAGTTACATCCACATTGTAGAAACTATACTGCTTTCTTATGTTAAGTGTGTGCTGCCAGTTTCGTAAATTATCTTTGGGCTTCAGCATGTCATCAGCTAGACCTTTATTCGTGGTCTGAACAGTACTTCACCTGAGTACTTGAAAAGACGTAACAACCTATGTTGACGATATACACAAGGTAGATAAATCTTGGTCACAGTATAACCATATTTTGGGAAGCTTACTGTACATTTTCGAGGATTCTGGAATCATTATCAGTTTAGAAGAATTCATAGGTTCCAAAAACAAATGTTTTTGGCCATACAATTTTATCAAGAGGTATGGAACCACACCACAAAAAGTCAAATTCGACGTTTCCTTAATTTCGACCATTTTTGTTGCTGTTTTTTAAATATGAAACTTTCTACCACTCCTAAATTACATTCATTTAGTGGAAAAAACGCCACATGGCATTGGGATGAACAAGCACAGTTAGAATTTCTGAGTTTTCAAAGGTTCAAGTCATTGTGCTTCAATACTTGCTCATCCTGATTTATCACGAGACTTTTGCTTATCATCTGGCTCATCAAAAATTGGGCTTGTCGCTCATCTATTCCAAGAATTTGAAGAGAATGGTATAACTATGAAGAGAAGTATAGCCTTTGCCTGTTGTGTCTTATCTAACTCTGAAAGAAATTATTCTGTATCCGAATTGGAAGCACTGGCAATTATTTGGGCATTATCTAAATTTCGGTTCTTCTTATGTGGGAAGCATACTAAGGTGTACACTGCTTACTGACACACTCCAATTTGGAGTGTCGTCTAAAGTAAACCATGATAGTTTGAAACGTTGGACTTCGTACTTACAGGTGTTTAACTTCAGTGTCGTTCACATTCCTAGTACTCAAAATGTCGTAGCGGATATTTCGTCAAGTGCTCTTGCTGGTTTTCTCAAGACCACTTCTGAAATTGATTTGGAGAGAAAGCTTAGATAGCCTTTGAAAACTTTGTCTACTCTTCTTTACTAGATATAGCGCAGGAACAGGATAAACATCCTATCTGGAAAGATGTAAAAAGTAAACAGTATGACAAAACAAACATTGCAAGAAAAGAGTTTTATTTGGTACGTAGCAACTTTCTTTTCAAAAAACGTACAGTCAGACACTGACTCACTTTGCGTTGTGTGTACAGTTGATGATTATGTAAATAAGGTTGTTTGGTGAACACATCTCAGCAATGCTCACTTTGGTCCGAGGAAATGTTTTCTCGAAAACTTCACACTGCTTGTTACTGCAATAATGTGCAGAAAAGAATACGGTGAGTTTTAGCAAAATGCAATTTGTGTCAGAAATCCCACCCATCAACCATTACATATGAGCACAATTATTTCCTATAACTCCTTCTAAACTGTAGGAGCTAGCTGCAGTAGACCTGTTAGGACCTCTTGTCAGATCATGGTATACGTTTGACTAGCGCAGCCTGCGACCGTTAACAGTAATGAAAACGTAAAATTCGTGGTAAATCAGTATTGCTCTACAATATCTGAGTAAACCAGTGTTACAATACAACTTCTTACATACGGTTTACTTAGTGGAAAGCGCCGGCCGCGGTGGTCTAGCGGTTCTAGGCGCTCAGTCCGGAACCGCGTGACTGCTACGGTCGCAGGTTCGAATCCTGCCTCGGGCATGGATGTGTGTGATGTCCTTAGGTTAGTTAGGTTTAAGTAGTTCTAAGTTCTAGGGGACTGATGACCACAGATGTTAAGTCCCATAGTGCTCAGAGCCATTTAGTGGAAAGCTAAAACTCACCTCGCCGTCTGCTTAAACTCCTTTGCTTGTTATGGGCTTTAGTGATCGTGTACTGTAAGCCCATCGGTTCCTATAAAGTAGAGTTCGCGCATTTGTGCTTTACATTCTGAACTCTTATTGTTAGCTACAGGTTTTGTTTTGTAGTTGCATTTCTCAGTGTACCACACTCAGTATTTACGTTTATTAGTGTCATTTAGATTCGGTACATTTAAGATAGCAGTTTTTATAGTTTTGTTAGCTCATTTTCGCGTGTGTGTAAACGCTTGTTTACATTATAAATACGAGGAATAATCAGCAGGTGTAGCTTACCGTAGGTTGCTGTTTAATTCGTTAATAACATTTATTAGAAAGCCCCTAGCAGATTAATGCATGTCACTGTCTTATTCTTTAGTATTCACTAGATAGCTCCTAGCAGGAAAATAAGCAACGGATATACCCTCTACCATACATTTTTATTGTTTTTCATTATTTACTGTCCTTTCCGCCAACTACAGTGCAGCTGTTAACCTTGTGTGGCAGTAGGTTTTCTAAAGTCTTTTATAGTAACTCAGTTATTAGCTATATGGGTATGGATTGTGTCTGTTGTGTGCGGATGCAAGAGGATTTGGCCACAGTCCAAACACAGTTGGAACGTTTGTTGGCCACAGTCAACAAGTTCCACAGAGTGCCACCTAGAGGTGTGATGGGAATGGAGTGCATGGGGCAACCTCTGCTGTACTAGATGTGCGGGGGAGGGGATGTCACAGCTACCTATCACTGAGCCGACACCAGATGCGACTGAGCCAGCCGGTCCACTTGCCTCTTAATGTGGGTGGCGGGCTGTGTCGAGGTCTCGAGCCTCAAGGTGAAGACTGCATGGGGGTCGCAGACTCCTGCCAAATCCCATGCACTTTGCTAATAGATTCAGTGTGCTATCAGATTCTGTGGGGGGGGGGGGGGGGGGTCGTGGAGACTGAGGTGGATCAGAATGCACTCTTTGCCAGGATAGTGGTCGCTCCTTCAGCAACTTCCGGACAAGCATGTGGGTATAGCGGTTTGTTAGTTATAGGGAGCTCCAATGTTGGGCGGGTTATGTAGCCCCTCCGTAGTATAGTGGCTAGGGCGGGGAAGAAGTCCAACGTTCACTCGGTTTGCTTGTCAGGTGGCCTTGTCCGGAACGAGGAAGAGGCTCTTCCGGTAGCTATCGAGCGTGCGGAGTGCAGCCAGCTGAACATTGTTGCACATATCAGCACCAACGATGCCTGTCGTCGGGGTTCCGAGGAAATCCTTGGGTCCTTTCGACGGCTGGCTAAATTGGCGAAGACGGGTATCATCTCTCGAGGAGTGGATGCCAAGCTGACGATCTGCAGCATCGTACCCAGGGTGGACCGGGGTCCTCTGGTTTGGAGTCAAGTGGAGAATCTAAACCAATGGCTATGTCGACTCTGTGACGAAAAGGGTTGTAGTTTAATCGACCTACACTATGGGGTGGAAGGTTGTAGGACGCCCCTGGATAGATCAGGGGTGCACTACACACAGGAAGCAGCTTCTTGGGTAGCACAGTACTTGTAGCGTGCACATGGTTTTCTTACTTTCTTTCTTTTTTTTTTCTTCTTTAAGACTAGGTCCCTCCTCATGGGAAACAAACCGTTGGCCTCAAAAATTACCAGTCCATGACATTGAAGAAGGTGTGCCAACTCGGATTCGACAATGTTTAGAAAGGATGGGACTGATGCTATGGGAGGTGATGTGCTCATTGCAGTTAAAAGCTATTTAAACGCATTTGAGACCGATACTGGGTCGGACTGTGAAATAATCTGGATAAAGCTGTCAATCAGACAAGGATTGACCATTGTGTTAGGGTGTTTTTATAGTGCACCAGCATCCGCAACAAACGTCGCAGAACGTTTCAGGGAAAGTCTTGAGTACACAGGAAATAAATATCCAAGTTATCCATTAGTTATAGGTGAAGACTTAAATCTGGCATCCATTGACTCGGAAAATTACACGATTATCACAGGGGGCAGAAGCAAAGACTCGTATAATGTTATTCTAGGAGCCCTCTCAACATACAACCTTCAGCAGTTGGTTAGAAACCCAACTCGAGATGGGAACACACTAGATATCTTGGCAACAAACGGACCTGATCTTCTTGAGGAAGTTAATCTAGAAAAAGGCATTAGCGACCATAATGTCTTTGTGGCTTCTATGTCAGTGGAAGTTGCAAAAAAACAAAGAAACAGCATACAGGTTTCTTGTTCGGTAAAGCAAATAAAAGTGTCATTAATAAATGTCTTCGTAGTCAGCTTGAAGCATTCACCGTGGGACACAACGATATTGCGCATCTTTGGTCCGAATTTAAAGGTATTGTCCACCATGTGCTAGGGAAGTATGTCGCTATCAAAAATATAGGTGAGGGAAAGGATCCACCTTGGTACAACAAACGTATTAGAAAGTTGCTGAGAAAGCAGATAATTTGGCACAGTCGTTTTAAACGTAGTCACTGCCCCACTGACCAACAGAAATTATTCGAAATGAAAGCAGCTGTCAAAAGGTCAATGAGAGATTCTTTCAACGAATTTGAAAGCAATATTTTCTCTGCAGATTTAAAAAATTACCAGAACAAATTTTGATCGTACGTTAAATCTATGAAAGCTACAAATAATGCAATACCTTCTGTTGCTGACAGTACGGGTAATGTAACTGATAATTATAAACAGAAGGCCGGAATTCTAAACGTAGCTTTCAAAAACACGTTTACGGTAGAGGACTGCAGCACCATTCCCCCTTTCAATTATCGAATAAACGCAAGAATTGCTGACATAGTGTTTAGTGTATGTGGGATTGTAAAACAGCAAAGATCCTTAGACGACAGGAAGGCATCTGGCCCAGACAGTATCCCAGTAAGATTTTATGATGACTGTGCTACAAATATAGCACCACTGCTATCCACCATCTATCAGAGATAATTGGAACAGCGGAAAGTTACACGGGACTAGAAGAAGGTCCATGTCATTGCAATCTATAAAAAGGATAAGAAATCGGATGAACATAATTACCAACTAATTTCACTGACATCGATTTGTTGTAGAATCATGGAATATATTTTGTGTTCAGACATAATGGCTCTGAGAAGCTCTTTTACAGAAACTAGCACGGTTTTAGGAAACAGCGGTCATGCGAGTCACAGCTGACCCTCGGTGCATTATATACAACATGCTCTAGATATCAGCTCCCAGGTTGATGCCATATTTCTCGACTTTCGAAAGGCGTTCGACTCAGTTCCGCACTGTTGCTTGCTCCAAAAGTGCGTGCTTACTGCCTATCCGATGACATATGATCTTGCATATATAGTATTCCAACAGACAGGGAGCAGTGTGTCGTCCTGAACGGGGTGACTTCTACAGAAACAAGCGTAACTACACGTCTGGCCCAGGGAAGTGTAATAGGTCCGCTGCTCATTACGATTTACATAAACGATCTGGTTGATGGTATTGACAGCGGCATTAGACTGTTTGCCGATGATGCTGTCTACAGGTAAGTAGTATCACACGAAAGTTGGGAACAAATAAATGAGGATTAGCAGAAAATAAATGCGTGGTGTAATGACTGGCAGTTATCTCTCAATATTAGTAATTCCTCCTACTGCGTATAACAAAGCGAAAATCCCCATTAATGTACGAGTACAAAATAAATGCCCAGTCTTAGGAAGCGGTAACATCCGTCAAGTATCTGGGTGTCATTATTCGAAATGATCTCAAATGGAATTATCAGATTACACAAGTAACGTACAAGGAGAATTCTGGATTGCGGTTTATTGGTAGAATCCTGAAGCGATGCAGTCCTTCAACAAAGGAAATAGCTTACAGTGCGTTGGTTCGTCCTGTTCTATTGTTCGTCTGTATGGGACCCTTACTAGTTGGGTCTGATTCAAGAGATTGACAAGGTCCGAAGGAGAACGACAAGAATCGTGATTGGTACATTTAGCCATCGCGAGAGCGTTACAAATCTCATAGAATGTTTGAGTGGGACACACTTGCAGATCTAAGCGGAAGGGGTTGCTCACTAAATTCCGAAATCCGATCTTCGCCGAGGATGTAGAACATATATTGTTACCAGCAACTTTTAAATCGCACAATGATCATCATTCAAAGATAAGGGAAATTAGAGGCGTTCAGACAGTCGTTTTTCCCTCGCCTGATCCGCGAGTGGAACAGACCGGAGGGGGGTGGGGGGGTATATGAATTCGGCGCGAATTGTGCCCTCCGCAACACACTGCTTGGCGGCTAATGGAATATATATGTAGATGTAGATACTTCAATACATTCTAATATATTTTTGTGGCCGCTGAATTTACTTCAAAATTCGTTTCATTCACTGCTTTATGAAAAGTTGCAGGCAAAACAGTATCCAAAGCCCTTGTCAATAATTTTCTACTAGTAGTTGGCCCAGCTGATGAAAGCCATTTCCGACAGCGGTCCACTATTTAGGTCAGTTATTTGATTACGCACCTCACGACCGCACGAATTTGGATCTGTTGTTATTTCACTGTACTGGCTACAATCTGGTCCTTCAGAACGCATTATGCGAGAAATTAACAAGCTGTGCAGAATATATTGTTATCGTCGACACCAGATTTGGAACACACACATTCACATGTCCAAGAGATATTCAGTGAGTTACTGCTCGATTCTTCATCGTTACGTCTCTTACTTGTACTCAAAAATCAACAACCACCTGACTGTGTGAGGGAGTTAATATCATTTCCAGCTAGGGAATTCATCTTATTTCGCACTTCAAACGATATATAGAATAAGTCAGTTTGCTAAATTGGTACCCAGATGATAGAACTACATGTGACCTGCTTCTAACATATTTCTTGCGTTACAGCACACAGCAACAATTAGCGATAAACAATGCTATTGCACCGCATGCCAAAGCGACTCCCGTCTTGCGAGAGAAAACATTTGACAAGAATCGGGCGACTGTCTTCGAGCAACCAACAAATAGCGCAGCAACTCGAGCGATTATCTGCCGCGACACGTACGCTAAGCAAACTGCTACGAAATTTGAAATTTCATCTAGGAGCCGAATGGGAAGAAATAATTTCTAATAAAATGAACATTAACAGTTTTTATTTGAAACTAGTTCTGAGAGGATACACAGGGTATCAGCAATGTCTTGTTCACGTGAGGAATATTTTTGGCTGTACACAGTGATAGTAATAATTTGTACCACTTATGACAAGATATACAGGCTGTTAGGATGGTAATTGTGTAGTGTGGAGAGAAGAGTGTTAGGTGTTCTGATGTAAGAAGTTTTTCAGGATCTTTTGTGAGGTAGTTGGAGGTGAGCCGCCAGCAGTGGTGGATGTGGGAAGAGAGATGGCAGAGTTTTGAGAACGGACGATATGGACGTGTGTTCGCCAGAAAAACGAAATTTGTATGACTGGATGTCATGAACTGATAATGACTTTAGAACACTTTTAAGGTAAACACATTGTTTGTTCTCTATCAAAATGTTTCATTTGCTGACTATGCCTATCAGTAGTTAGTGCCTTCAGTAGTTAGAATCTTTTATTTAGCTGACAGTATTGGTGCTCGCTGTATTGCAGTGGTTCGATTAACGAAGCTTTTTATGAGGTAAGTGATTCATGAAAGGAATAGGTTATTGTTTGTCAGGGCCATTGTTTTGTACGGATTATTGAAAGTCAGATTGGGTTCCGCTAAAAATATTGTGTGTCAGTTTAGTATTGATCAGAATAAGTAAAGAGAGAAATGTTATTTCTTAGACTTTCCAGGCGATTTGATGACATTTCGTGGAAATCGGGTTTTTTGTCGGATATCAGCGTCTTCCAAACACGATATCAGCGTCTTCCAAACAAGATATCAGCGTCTTCCAAACACGATATCGTGTTTGGAAGACGCTGATATCTAGCAGAAAACCCGATTTCCACGAGATGTCAAAGAGGGAAATGTCTGAGTACGTACAGTTCTGCTCAGCTGTTTAAAAATCAAATAAGGTAATAGATTTATCAGCACAGTCATTAATAAATTTTTCAAAGAGAAGGTTCGGTACTTACGTATGATTTAACACTGAAGAAAATGGTACACCTGCTTGATATCGTATAGGGTTCCCGTAAGCGCGCGGAAGTGCCGGAACGAGACGTGGCTTGGATTCGACCAATGTCTGAAGTAGTCCTGGAAAGTATTTATACCATGAACCTGCAGCACTGTCCATAAATCCGTAAGCGTATGAGGGGAAGGTGACCTCTTCTGAACAGCACATTGCAAGGCACCCCGGTTATGGCCAATAATGTTCATGTCTGGGGCATTTGGTGGACAGCGGAAGTGTTTAACCGTAGAAGAGTGTTCCTGGAGCCACTCTGCAGCAATTAAGGGCGTGTGGGGCGTCTCATTATCTTGCTGGACTTGGCCAAGTCCCTCAGAATACACAATGGACGTGAATGGATGCTCGTAATCAGATAGGATACATACGTAGGTGTCACCCGTCAGAGTCGTATCTAGAAGTGACAGTGGCGCCATATCACTCCAACTGCACACGCAGCAAACCATTACACAGCATGCACCAGCTTTAACAGTCTTCAGCTGACATGCACGGTCCATAAATTAATCAGGTTGTCTCCATACCCGTGCACGTCCATCCACGCGGTACAATTTGAAACGAGGCTCGTCAGACCAGGCAGTGTGTTTCCAGTCATCAACACTTCAATGTCGGTGGTGGCGGGCCCAGACGAGGCGTAAAGCATTGTGTCATGCAGTCACAATACTAAGTGTCTTCGTCTCCGAAAGCCCATATCGATGATGTTTCTTTGAATGGTTCGAACGCTGAAAGTTGTTGACGGCCCACCATTGACAAGGCAGCAATTTACGGAAGGGCTGCGCTTCTGTCACGGTGAACGATTCTCTTCAGTCGTCATTGGTCGCGTCCTTGCAGGAGCTTTTTCCGGCCGCAGCAATGACGGAGATTTTGTGTTTTAAAGGATTTCTGACATTCATGATACACTTGTGGAGTGGTCGTACGGGGAAGTCCTAACTTCATCGCTACCTCGGAGGCGCTGTGTTTCATTGCTCGATGGCCGTCTATAAAACCACGTTCGAACTCTCTTAAATCGCTATGACCTGCCGTTGTAGCCGCAGTAATGCATTTAACAATTGCGCCAGCACTTGCCTTATATAGGCGTTGCCGACCTCAGCGCTGTATTCTGCCTGACTACATGTCTGTGTATTTGAATACGCGTGTCTAAACCAGTTTCTTTGGCACTTCAATGTAATATGCATTGCTGTACCTTAACGAATTTTCACGCCGTATTTGCCTTTTACTCGTATGTCATGTATTGAGTTTCTTTACAATACCTATCCTCTGTATAAATTGTTACTAAACGATGCCGCACCATTAGCATACTAATTATGTTAAGTATAGTACTGTAAGGAGTTCTCATAAATCATTTAAGATGTGAAAGAAATCATTAAAGATGTGTAAGGAGGAAACAAAGAGAAAAAGGTAAGAAAAAATGGCTACAAAGATGAACATGAAAGAACAGAGAAATGGTTACAAAGATGAATGTGACGTGAAATGGCTAGGTAGGGCAAATATGAGTAAAGATTAGACAGGGCAATGATGGGAAATGGCTAGGTAGGGCAACGGAGCTAAATAATATGAACTTATGAGAATGTATGAAACATATGACTGAAAGATGCAAAGAATACAGTAAACGTATTTGTTGAAATTTTAATGAAATTACAGGCAAAACGATTAAGAAGGTGCAAGAACTAAAGTACGAAACATAGCTAGATATTATTCTAATTACTGACTATATAAGGTATAATCAGATACTGAAGTTTGGCGCACTCTTTTAAATATTCTTTGATGTGGACTTTGGCTACTCCCTAACCAATGTTTTTCCTAATTACGTATTTGTGCTCTCCTTTTTTTGTGTGTATGATGGTTATTCTTACATGATTATTTCTTGCATTTGATCACTATCCTTATGTGTCTCTTTCTACCTTATTCTCTACGCTTTTGTGTATTTCACTGATGTCCTCGCACATACATTTATTTGAACTGATTTGGAATCTTCTGTGGGATCATTCTGTACATATATTGTAATTGCTTATTATCATACCCATTACTGTACACTGTTTCACATGATATACTTGTCTTAGGTTTCTATAATTCATTATTGTAGTACGAAGATGCTATTTTTCCTACTTTTTTGTAGATATAGGAATCCCATGTTACCATTACACAAAACGTGCACTCCACATATATGTAAAATCTTAGTACTCCTGTCTCAGTGAGGGTAATTGTACATTGTAAATGTAACAAATTGTAACTGATTAACCATTTACCACATATGGTCGAGTCTTTCCAAGGTACGTGAACTATGCCAAATACACCGATACAAGCTACCACCGACTTTTGTACGAAAATCTTCGACACTACGCGATGGCTTTGGAGTTATCAAAGGATCTGCAGTCTGTTTGAAGCATATGCGACATTTTACTATTCGAGTATGTGTTGGGTTTTCAGCTGAGAACTGTGTTTAGTCTCAATGTCTGCTTCCACACAACTTCCCACAATAGGGACATTACTGTAACAAGCTAAAGAAATTTTGGTGGTTTGTTACAAGGACACTCTTCTACGTACTTTCATCGTGCAAAGTACTAATGTCTTATGTGATTGTGCTACATAAATGTAGGCCTTGTGTGATATGTTTACATTGCGAATACTGTTTCAGCACAAAATGTTACACATATATTTTGAAAATTCCCTGTTCAAAACGTTGTCACACACATAAAAAAATTTGATAACCTACGAGAGGTGAATTCTATTGATCAGTTATTCATATGTTCTTGAATTTTGTAATTATTATTTTTTATTTATAGTTGTTTAGCTCTTACTCTTGTGAAGCTATTTTGCTCTTTGTTTTTCTTGCATGTTGTGTATTTTCTTATGTATAATGTTTAGAATTTTGTCCTTCTCCCATTCCTGTCTGAAATGACCATCGCACCAAATCTTACCGGGGGAAGGTGCAGGATATGTAAGGTGATCAAGTCATTTTGGTTTTTGTTAGTTATGGATGTACACGTAAGAGAGAGAACAAGTTACGTTACTGTTAAACAATTTTTCATCTTGTCATGGCACAGTCTTTGCCTCTGTGCAATCTGCTACATTCTTAGTTGGGGTGTGGTAAGTAATTGACTCATTTAGTAGAGCTGTGTTGATTTGTGCTTGTATCTGTCAGATGAAGATAGATTGGTTGTAAATGACAGAACGGAGAGTGACACATATATTAGAAAGCGAAGAGAATGAGAATTTTGAATAATTTTGTTATTTTTGTAAGAGAAGAAGTTTAAAATAAGACTGCAGCAATGTGTAGCTAATTTGTCGGGATGATTGTTGTCAGCTAGTTAACTTGCTCAGGGCTGAAAGAAAGAAAACCCCATTTCTCCGAGTCATGTATTAACATATAACTGATTAAGCTGTTTGATTTTTATAGAAATTCCACGCAAAGTTTTACACCGTTTCTATATACATACTTCATTCTGTAATAGTTGTCTTGAACTGCTTATTACATATCACAACACAGTTTGGAAATTTTATTTAGAAACAGAAATCTAGCTTGGCCGCTGCCAGCTTTGCTGTTTATTGACGTGTCTGCAACAATGTTGTCAAGACGCTAGGTGAGTGGAAAAGTTGTTGTATAACAGTTTGTGGGTACATAGTTTTGCTAATTGGTAGACTTTTATAGAGTGGGGGGTGAAGTTGAGCTAAATTTCAGAAATGTATAAATATAGTGGGGATGTTACACCATGGTTACGGATTTAATCAAAATTTAACGTTATCAGGACGTTTCTGTACTTCATGCGATGCCCGCCTCACGTAAATTCTAATACTTAAGAGTGAACACTTACTAGTCTTCAAAGCGCCAGACTCGAAACCCTGCTTTATACTCCACCAGAATGGAATCACGGAAGCTGATCATCTTTTCACCTCACTAAATTTTAGTGTCGCATGGAGAAAAGTGTAAAAAAAATCAACCTCAACAAATCAAAGCTCATAGATATTTATTGATCTATCAGAATAAGGGAAATTTTGCACTCAAATATATTCCTGCTCTGTTACGTCTCCGAGTAAAATCCGCGAGATAAATTTACGGCGAATCAGAGCTCTTGGTTTCCACTAAGTTTTTGTTCTATTTTGACCAGGTCGATGTGGCACGAAAAAGGGCACGCGTTTATTGGTGCATGGGTAAGTTAAAACGTTTCTATTAATTAGTCTGATTTAAGGTCGTGTACTCATCGTTGCAGACGATCTGTCGCAGCTGTACTCCTGGATTCTTAGATAGTTAGTGTAACATTTAACTATTTGATTAAATGAATATTTAATCCTGCATTAGGTTTCAATGCATGGTTTAATTTATTAACAAGAAATCAAAGTATCTTTAGAAAAGTGAAATAAGTAGTAACTTACTTACAATAATGAAGCTTACTCAACGAGCTACATGCTTTCTGTCCAAATATTCACAAAGTACTGACTGACTCTGCTAATATGTGCTAATAAGTGCTGCTACTGTCGCCTCTCCCCCCTCCACCGAGTCACCTGTAGGGGAAGGATCACTCAAAATATAATAATGAGACATATATCACCTATATCACCATTTTCCTGTGTTTACTTATTTCATGTATCTATTTGTTATCTGTTGTACTGATGTGCCATATTTGCTGGCTTGGAAAAAGGAGCAAGGAGTGTGGGCTTTGCAAACAGGTAGCAAGTGATAAAGCGTAAGAATAGTCAAGAAAAGTAGAAAGATATATGAGAGGGAACACAGATTCCTCTTACCGTTATGTGCATAAATACATAAATTTAATGTGCAAATCTCTCCTAGAAAACCAATTATACCTGAAGTTCGGTATCTAATAATGGTTGCACTTTCAGTCAAGGGTCTTAGAACCATTATCTGATCACCATAGATCAGTTTCAATAAAAACAACAATATGTTGGTGTCCACCTGTGCGTCAACCACGAAGTTCCGGAGGGAGACGTCTACCTCTGTCTTCCCGCATTGGCGACACATGGAGATGGCAGCCCTGGAGGTAAGATAGTCCTTACCCTCGCCATAAAGCTGTAACAGGGGTAGATGAGTGCTTAGGACTTGCAACACCAGCAATACTTTTTTACCAAGAGCCACACTATCCAGGATATAAAACTACTGGAGACATCGCACTACAACTCAGTCGGCTTACTGGCACAATTCTCTCATTCGTTTGTCTCATTCCTCGGATTCGTTTCTCGTCAACGTGTTTCTGCAGCATGTGACGCTACGGTAGATAACAGCATGCCAAGCACACTGCAGTTTAATTTCTGCCGTATCGTGATGATGTGTGATCGACAGACACACGTCTGGGTCCTGACCTAGGGCTTTTGCCACCCATCTACTTTCAGCTCATACGTTGGTAAGCCGCTTGCAGCGAACCTCAGAACTTCTGTTGCTAATTGAAAACAACCCTTCTCACTCACCACAGTTTTTTCCAGAGAGCGTTTAAAATTAGGATTATTATCTTTGCTTCTTACGAAACTCATTGCAGTAAATTAGTGTGCTGCTCTCTCATCAGTCCGTTTCGAACATTTTACAGGCTGTATCTGTTTTAACAGTATCCACTTGTATGACAGGAGTATTTCCGCAAATGATCCGGCACTAACTTTTGTGGCTTCCATAAATGGAAATGCTGCTAAACTGCTAACTTAAATTAAAATTCTGCTTAGTATCTGTAACTGTCTCACTTGTCGTAAAATATTCATACAGCACGTTTCCGCTGAAACACCTGCAGTAAAATCAGAAGTTCGACACTGTCGCAGGGTGTCAAAAGAAACACTCTGGAAGTAAAACATTACTTATCTGTAAGAAGGAAAGGAAGCAACAATTAGGGAAAATCCATCTTGCGTCACTTACAGCAAGGCGAGACCCTCGAGAAGACAGGCCGTGGCGAGTACGTCACAACACGTGATCTCAGCAGCCCTCTGCGGGGGAATAGAGCGAGCAGCTACTTCAGGCGACTTGAATAATTCTTGATTACGAATTTACATATAAGCAAATTCTCGACAGCACACGACAAAATTAATACCTTCAGAGGTTATCTTTCTAGTTAAATATCGATTTCCCGTGGGCTGTGCACGGATTAACGAAGTGTGGCGGACAAGCCGTCTAGCGTCACGTCAGAAGTTAGTTGTCGGACCCGTTTATATTGCTGCCCCCGTAGCAAGCCACGATGTACGATATCTACCGGGATGTTAAGACTATCACTCTAGCGGGTCGCAACTCAGAACCGGAGTTTTGCGCTTCGATGTAATTCAATTGTAAGGGGGAGTCAAATGGCTCAAATGGTTCAAATGGCTTTGAGCACTACGAGACCTAATATCTGAGGTCATTAGTCCCCTAGAACTTAGAACTACTTAAACCTAACTAACCTAAGGATATCACACACATCCATGCCCGAGGCAGGAAACGAACCTGCGACCGTAGGAGTAGCGCGGTTCCGGAGTGAAGCCCTTCGAACCACTTCTCCACCGCGGCCAGCGGAGTCAAATGAAAATGAGAGAGATGTAAAAAAGAAAGTAAACTATTTCAATAGCAATCGCAATGACTTAATACATCTATCCCACTGTGAGACAAGACTATAAATGACTTCATGGAAAAATGCTTGTGTTGGGTTACGGAACCATGATAGCGTATACTTCACCGTATCCGAATCAAATTTGCGACCGCGAATGTGTTTCTTCAGGGCTTCAAAAATATGAAAATAGCATGTGGAGAGATCGCTCGTGTATGGAGGATGTTTGAGGATTTGAAGGGGAAACTTGTGGAGCGTGGTCAGAGCAAACTTGGGAACATACGAGTATGTGTGTGTGGTGGAGGAGTGGCTTTCGCACAGCACCAGAAAGCTTCCATCCGTTTTCATTCTTGGGCGTTACGACTTGACGAAGCGCCTCAAGTTTTGTTATGTGTCCACGTACGGCTGTGCGTTAATTGCGGCGCCTCCTGCCAGAACGTCAATAAGCAGAGGCCTTTGCAGTCAAAGGGAAAAGTTTCATCATTACTCACCTGGAGTTGCCGTGTCTCTCGTTTCGACTACGCTGCAGAAGTTTCGCTAAGAGGTCGTTAGATACCCTCCCAGTTCCGAACTCTCCCCATGCGATTTCTATGTTGTCGGAGCCCTGAAGAAGGAAGTTCATGGCTGTAGGTTTGTTTCGGACGAGGAGGTGCAGGCCTGGGTACAATCATGGTTCAATTTCTCTTGAGTCATCAGTATTCCGTCTGGTTGATGAGGCCAGACATGAATTCCTTCCCTCTGCCAACCTTTTCATCTCGGAGTAGCAGTTGCAACCTACGTCCTCAAATATCTGCTTATGTATTCCAATCTGTCTTCCTATGCAGCTGTTATTCTCTACAGCTCCCTCTAGTGACATGCAAGTTATTCCCTGATATCTTAATTGATGTCCTACCATCCTGTCCCCAGTTCGTGTGAGTGTTTTGCATTTATTCCTTTCATCACAGATTCTGCGGAGAACCTCCTCATTCCTTACCTTATCAGTCTACCTAATTTTAAACATTCTTCTGTAGCACCATATCTCAAACGCTTCGAGCTTCTTTTTTCCGTTTTCCACATTGTCCATGTTTCACCACCAGACAATGATTTGCTAAGGACGTATGTTCTCAGACATGTCTTCCTCAAATTAATACCTATGTTTGGTAGCAGTAGAGTTATCTTGGCAAGAGATTCCCTTTTTGCCAGTGCTAGTCTGCTTTTTATATCCGTCTTGCTGCGTCCGTCAAGGCTAATTTTGCTGCATAGGTAGCAGAATTCATTACCTTTATCTAATTGTGATATACATCCTCAGTTCTGTTTCCCATTCTTCTGTATATAATCCTTGTCAGTAACTTGAATGCATGAGCTTTTAATCTGATTGTGCGACAATTCTCGCAAATGTTGGCTTTTACAATTTTCGGAATTGTGTTGATGTGGGATCCTTACCAGGTGGGATTGACGGAGGACATCGAAAGGGTGCAAAAAAGGGCAGCTCGTTTTGTATTATCGCGTTATAGGGGAGAGAGTGTGGCAGATATGATACACGAGTTGGCATGGAAGTCATTACAGCATAGACGTTTTTCGTCGCGGCGAGACCTTCTTACGAAATTTCAGTCACCAACTTTCTCTTCCGAATGCGATAATATTTTGTTGAGCCCAACCTACATAGGTAGGAATGATCATCAAAATAAAATAAGAGAAATCAGAGCTCGAACAGAAAGGTTTAGGTGTTCGTTTTTCCCGCTCGCTGTTTGGGAGTGGAATAGTAGAGAGATAGTATGATTGTGGTTCGATGAACCCTCTGCCAAGCACTTAAATGTGAATTGCAGAGTAGTCATGTAGATGTAGATGTAATACTGAAAGACAGATGCTATATCCTCAGGTTCATACATTCTACACACCAACGTAAACAGTCACTTTGTTGTCACTTCCTCCAATGATTTTAGAAATTCTGATGGAATGTTATCCATTGCTTCTGCCGTATTTGAGTTAGTCTTCCAAAGCTCTTGTAAATTCTGATTCTAATACTAGATCCCCTGACTCTTCTACATCGACTCTCTTCTTCTATCACGGCATCAGGCAAATACTCTCTCTCTCTCATAAAGGCCTTTAAAGTATTGTTTCCACCTATCCTATGAAATAACAGCGCAATTCCCTTTGCACTTTTAATGCTACGCTCTTGAAACTTTCCATTTCAGTGAATGTTGTTTTTACTTTCCTATGTGCTGAGCTAGTCCTTCCGACAATCATTTCTTCACATTTTTCATGCAGCCATTTCACCTAAGCTTCCCTGCAGTTCCTGTTTATTTACTTCCTTCTACCCTTGTATTCAGCAAGTAACCACAAATGTTTGTCCATGAATCCGACAAATTTCTTGTCTCACAATGGGAAAAAGGTATTAACAGTGATGGTGGTTTCTCTCGAAATAAAAAAGAGTTGACCCCTTCTTTTTTCATGTGCCTTGTCTTCATTTGATTGTCATTTATACGGAATTAGCCATGGATTCACTACAGCTTCTCTTCACTCACCGCTTGTTCCTGAGTGTCGATCAAGCATTTGGTTCCAAGAAAGAAGGATGGAAGACTGGATTTAACGTCCCATCGACGTCGAGGTCAATCTTGACGGAGTACAATCTAGGATCGTATTAAGGATTGGGAAGGAAATAGGCCGTGCCCTTTTCATATAGTTCCGGTAACGCACAAATACTACATTCAGTCACGATCTCACCGATTGTATCCAGTTATGCCGGTCTTATGGCGTGTCGTTATAGTGTTTCATGCTGGATACTTCCAGGTAGTTGAAAACTGGTAGCGACGAGAACCTAGGCAAAAGCGTTTGGGCTGCCATACTGAGAAATTCGGACGAAGCTCGTAGTAACAGCCTCAATGAAATCAGTAATTCTCTCCAACTTTCCAAAATTCATATAAATTCTCTTGTACACCTAACTGGAGTACGGCTCAAAAGATAAAGGATATTATTGACAAACTGCTTTGTTTCAGTCTAGGTGCTCTTTCCCCTAAACGCTATTTTCAGGATCATTCTTTCATTCTGCAGGTTAATGGGTACGGTATAAAAACTTGGTGGTAGGTTAAATCAACGTGACAAACGGGGACATGAACCAGGAAGTCTGTTTTACGAGGCAAGTGCTCGAACCGAATGCATTGCCTTGGCACGTTTGACGACGCGTCCTCATAGCTATCCGTAAAAGTGAAATATCAGGAGAAATTACACAAATATTGGACATCAGAGATGTGCAGGGTTGTCTCCATTTTGTTTCTCGTGTGTGTGTATGTCTGGCAACGGGTCTGCATTCAACATCCAAACTGTTGTATATCGCTCTGGAAATGAAATGGCTGCAAGGAATTATGGGAATTCCACGACTTGCGGAGCGAGACTGTGCCTTGTGCCTAGCGGCGGAATCATTTCCATATATGAGATAATTTAACCGCCCGTAAATGTGACACAAGGAGAGCATGTCACCAGCTTTCTGTAAATACATAACACTATTAATAGCATAACCGGAAACAAATATAAGACGACATGGTCTGATGTTAGTGTGATAGCGCAGTGTCACACTAAATGGTTATATTAAGAACTTGTGCTTTTAGATCGAGAAACAAACATTCCAGCAGCAAGTAGAAAACGTCTTTCTACGATGAAGAGGAAGTGGTTAGTCAGCACTTTGAAAATCTGGGTAGTCGACAATGAAGGTCTGAGATTTTAGGAAAATTAAACCTAGGGTTTTCGAAAGGGGAAACAAACAGTGTACATTAGAACCCACTGCACCAATGAAGTACAGGCGACATAGTAATAAAGAAAAGTCTACATTGTCCTGGTGAAAACGGGGATGGCCTAACTAACAGTAAAGAAGTTCATACAACCCGCGTGGAATTATACGTTTCTGGTCTGAATTTACTGACTGTTATAGATTTCAGGGCTGATATGCTTTCTTTGTTCACTAATTCTCGCAAATAGTGAAGAGAAATGTAGAAGCAAAGAATATTAATAATTCAGTTTCCCCAAATCCCATTTTAAAAATCGTTGTGCTACTGCCATTACTCATTATCTGCAAATCCCTAAGATGGGCATTCCACATTTATTAAATGAATAGCGGCAGAATCTGCTAAAAGTAGTATGGGATCGCCGTAGAAGCACCATTTCATCAAGATAGAAAAGTAAAATGCTGATAGTGCCAGATTGCGAATCCAGAAGTTGAACGAAACGATAAACTGAAGACTTCGGGCAAAAAAGAAAAAGTTGATTTTCAGGGAAAAGTACGTTTCTAGATTCTGATACAAGAATGTGCACTGTTTCCATATGTCATACAGTTTCATTGCTATTTAACGACACCGCATGAACATCCAAAAATGTGATGTGGGCTTATGGCCAAACGAGACGCCGTAGATCTGATGTAAACTGTTATAGTTAGTAAAAGCAACTTGAGGCCCAGTTCAGAATTACAGCTGGGGGAGACAGAATCGAGGAATGTGGAAATGGTGCGTAGGTAAGTACATAAGAGGCACAAAAATCTTTACTGCTTGGCTGTGAGTTAGCTGATAATTGTTTGCAGAGAAACTGCGAGGCTATGGAGTTTTGGCTCTACACACTATTTCAAAGCAATGTTTACACTGGCTCATAATCAACGTACAGTTTGTAAGTAGGCTGTTTAAGTTTTTATGTTGGTAACACCACGTAGCGCTCTGTATGAAAATCAGTGACTCTGCTATGTGCAGTCTGGGGCTGGCTGGCATTGTCGGAATATTCGCTATTGCAGTGTTGGGCAGCTGGATGTGAACAGCGCGCAGCATTGGGCAGTTGAAGGTGAGCCGGCAGCAGTGGTGGATGTGCAGAGAGAGATGCTAGAGTTTTGAGAGGTTACTATAAGCGGACGTTCTGGACGTGTGTCCGCCAGAAAAAGGAAATATATATGACATGTTCTGAGACATCAAGGGACCACCAAGAGATGAATACAATAAGCAGATTCAGAAGGATGTAGGTTGCAGTAAGTACTGGGAGATGAAGAAGCTTGCACAGGATAGATTAGCACGGAGAGCTGCATCAAATCATTCTCAGGACTGAAGACAACAACAACAACAACAACAACATATATGAGGTGACTTTTGAACATTAATGTAAATACATTATTACTTCTCTATCAAAATCTTTCATTTTTCCAACTATGCCTATCAGAAGTTAGTGCCTTCAGTAGTTACGATCTTTTATTTAGCTGGCAGTATTGGCTTTTGCTGTGTTGCAGTAGTTCGAGTAACGAACATTTTTGTGAGGTAAGTGATTCTTGAAAGGTGTCCGCCTCGGTAGCGTAGCGATAGCGTTACATCTTACAACACTCGGGACCTAGTTCGATTCACGGCAGCGGACTGGGTGTTGTGTGCCCTTATTCATTATTTTCTTCATCATTGACTAAAAGTCGCCGGCGTGGCGTCACCTAAAAAGATCTTGCAATACGGCGGCTGAACATCCCTGAATGGGGACTCATAGCCCACAATGCCACAGGATCATTTCATATCACGAAAGGGATAGGTTATTGTCAGTCAGGGCCGTTCTTTTGAAGGGATTATTCAAAGTCAGATTGCGCTGCGATAAAAATATTGTCTGTCAGTTTAGTGATGATCAGAATAAGTAAAGTGAAATTTCTGAGTACGTTCAGTTTTCCTCAGCTGTTAGAAAATCAAATAACGTAAGAGGTTTTCCGGAACTGTCACTTTTAATCTCTTCTAAAGGGACGTTTCATAACTTGAAAGCTCAATAAGTGGCAGGCAAAAATCGTAGCCAAAATCAGGCACACCACGGACACAAATAGAATGCAACAAATGGTTCAAATGGCTCTGATCACTATGGGACTTAACTTCTAAGGTCATCAGTCCCCTAGAACTTAGAACTATTTAAACTTAAGTAACCTAATGACATCACACACATCCATGCCCGAGGCAGGATTCGAACCTGCGACCGTAGCTGTCGAGTGGTTCCTGACTGTAGTGACTAGAACCACTCGGCCACCCTTGCCAGCGAATACAACATGCCATATTTTTGTATTTACCTTGAGAACAAGCAGACGAGGAAAGGTTACTTCATATACTACAGGTAACATTGTCAGTATTCCAGATTAGTTCCAAAAAGGTATAAAACCTCTTCTGGAAATAGAATGCGCTCGTATTGTCCACAGATACAGGGCACGCTAACTGAGTTGTTCGTAAGTGACCACTAGACTCCACACATTAAGGTTATAAAATCCTTAAATTAGGTACCTACAATAGGCTCTGTCACGTACGAAATAGGTTATAAATATCAGAAAATACACTCCTGGAAATTGAAATAAGAACACCGTGAATTCATTGTCCCAGGAAGGGGAAACTTTATTGACACATTCCTGGGGTCAGATACATCACATGATCACACTGACAGAACCACAGGCACATAGACACAGGCAACAGAGTATGCACAATGTCGGCACTAGTACAGTGTATATCCACCTTTCGCAGCAAATGCAGGCTGCTATTCTCCCATGGAGACGATCGTAGAGATGCTGGATGTAGTCCTGTGGAACGGCTTGCCATGCCATTTCCACCTGGCGCCTCAATTGGACAGGCGTTCATGCTGGACATGCAGACCGCGTAAGACGACACTTCATCCAGTCCCAAACATGCTCAATGGGGGACAGATCCGGAGATCTTGCTGGCCAGGGTAGTTGACTTACACCTTCTAGAGCACGTTGGGTGGCACGGGATACATGCGGACGTGCATTGTCCTGTTGGAACAGCAAGTTCCCTTGCCGGTCTAGGAATGGTAGAACGATGGGTTCGATGACGGTTTGGATGTACCGTGCACTATTCAGTGTGCCCTCGACGATCACCAGAGGTGTACGGCCAGTGTAGGAGATCGCTCCCCACACCATGATGCCGGGTGTTGGCCCTGTGTGCCTCTGTCGTATGCAGTCCTGATGGTGGCGCTCACCTGTACGGCGCCAAACACACATACGACCATCATTGGCACCAAGGCAGAAGCGACTCTCATCGCTGAAGACGACACGTCTCCATTCGTCCCTCCATTCACGCCTGTCGCGACACCACTGGAGGCGGGCTGCACGATGTTGGGGCGTGAGCGGAAGACGGCCTAACGGTGTGCGGGACCGTAGCCCAGCTTCATGGAGACGGTTGCGAATGGTGCTCGCCGATACCCCAGGAGCAACAGTGTCCCTATTTTGCTGGGAAGTGGCGGTGCGGTCCCCTACGGCACTGCGTAGGATCCTACGGTCTTGGCGTGCATCCGTGTGTCGCTGCGGTCCGATCCCAGGTCGACGGGCACGTGCACCTTCCGCCGACCACTGGCGACAACATCGATGTACTGTGGAGACCTGACGCCCCACGTGTTGAGCAATTCGGCGGTACGTCCACCCGGCCTCCCGCATGCCCACTATACGCCCTCGATCAAAGTCCGTCAACTGCACATCCGGTTCACGTCCACGCTGTCGCGGCATGCTACCAGTGTTTAAGACTGCGATGGAGCTCCGTATTCCACGGCAAACTGGCTGACACTGACGGCGGCGGTGCACAAATGCTGCGCAGCTAGCGCCATTCGACGGCCAACACCGCGGTTCCTGGTGTGTCCGCTGTGCCGTGCGTGTGATCATTGCTTGTACAGCCCTCTCGCAGTGTCCGGAGCAAGTATGGTGGGTCTGACACAGCGGTGTCAATCTGTTCTTTTTCCATTTCCAGGAGTGTAGATGACAGAAATCTGCCATTTTATTTTCTAGAAAGATAAATAGATTGACAAAATCCATGTTATATTATTGCCCATGTCCATAATTACAGTCCCAGTAAATAACTATTAGTTTCTGCATTTCGTGTCTTTTAGTAGCACCTTATATGCAGAGCACGAGTGTTCCAAGTCAGCACATGTCACCGGAGCATATTTAAATGACGGTATCAAGCGCAGTGGAGCCGCACACAAATGTTTTGTTGATTTACCTGATAAGATGTCAACCACTGTGCAGAGAGCGACTGTCTTTAGTTTCTCATTAAGTTTCATAACAATAGAAACTGGGATCAAGTTGATTTTTTGTCACCTCTTTTATCAATCGCAGTTGTGTGTGGACTGGTTACCTAAACAGTCTAGAGCTCTGCATAATGAGACTGCATAATGAGATTTTATGTATGCAATGACGTTGGAAATTGTTGGTAGCTGAAGTAATGCTCACCGTGTCCACTCGCAATTTGAGAACGATGTTCTTAATGTCTTCCAAATACGCGTTGCAGCATTCCACGGCCTCTAGCCACGTTTCCCAGAGAGTTAGTATGAGTTCTGCTGGAAGTGGTACGTTGGGAAAGTCCTCTCGAAATAACTTGATTCTTGTAGGTGCTTTGATAAAAACCTTTTGATGCATGAAACTAGTTTATTTGCATGTGCAGTTTCGAGTTGTATCGTCTCAGGTAGACGACTCATGTCATGAGCAAGGCATTGTCTGTGGAGCAAGGCTTGGTAGAATATTTTCAACAATTTTACAGCAGCAATTATATATGCGGCATCAGTGTAGATTACACGTACTTTATTTTCATCTAGCTTACTGGGTAAAAGTAATTTGAGGGCTTGTCTATTCAGGAAGTGAGCAAATGTTTCCTCGTTATTCGTTTTTAGCTCCTTGCTGCAGATCACATGAGGTACGAGCGAGTGTCAGGATCTAACTTTCCAACAATCAAATTAGCAACATATTAACCTTGTCTGTCCGTTGTCTCATCGACAGAGATCCACATGTATGAATCGCCTATATCTCCCCCTATCCTGCACAATGTATTTTCATATGAAGTACCTAAATAGCACAGTCTCAGTGTGAATTCTGATGGAATGCTGTGTGTGAGTTAAAGATCATTTTTCTCTCATTTAAATATATGGATAAAGAGTAGGCCTTCAGGAATTGTGAAACGAAACCTGTCGTGCAGGACCGTGTGCCACAAAGAGCGCAGATTCGCCATGAGATAGGGAAATTCACAGGCATTTGTTGTGCTGCATGAGGCCTAGACGTAGTGTGCGACTCAGGCAGACGAGAACCTACGTCATAGGGAAGCACCGTAGAAGCCGTTTGTGGGCAGGGCGACGTAGCAGTGTTAAATATGGCGGACCAAAGATCGGCCATAAAGGGAAACATTTACGAAAACGTAACTTCTGCAGTAATTCAGGGACTGAAGCCACAGTAATTTTAATCCACCATCCTTCAGGAATTTTCATGGTGATCACAATAAAACTTGAATACTGATCATATCTGTAATAGTTAATGATTTACTGTTGAAGTGAATTCAACAATTTTTGTAGCAAAGATTTGAATGCTAAAATTGGTCGATCTTAGCGATCGTCATTTCGTACAGAGGGGCATCATCAAAATGAGAATTGTTGTAAATATTAACTCTGTAACTTTATTTGTTTACGAGATATAGTATATTTAAATTATCTGTTTTTTCAGTTAAGCATCAGATCATCATTTCCTCCACACGAAACACATTGAACGATGAAACATACACCTTACTGAATCATTATGTAGTAGAATATTTGTTGCAAAGCTTACTGCATAATAGTTAACTTTATTCTTTATTTATTTATCAGAAAGCACATTGGTGCAAGGCTACTGGCCGTTGCATTAAAACCTAAGAAGAATTATTGGTTTTATGTAAAAGAATTTAACGTTTATTATCTAATGTATATTATTGTTACTTTATTTAGAACGTGAAAGTGGTCAAGCTTTGATTAATTAACAATGTTAAAATGTAAAATAATGTAGAATAAGCTGTAGCCAATCAGATGGACGGCTTGAGAGAAGGAAACTGCGCTAGTCAGTTGAGCGAGGATATTCGGCGCGCGTTAAACGGCGGACGGGGACCTGCGGAGGGTACAGTGCTGGCGCAGACGCGAAAACGGACAGTTCGGCTGGAGACACCAAAGTGGACAGTCCGGATTGGGACGCGAAAGCGGACGGTTGATCTTAAGGTAGCTTGGGACTGAAACGACTTCGAATATTTCGTATTGTGTGGTATTGCGGGCCTTCGTCTCTGAGTGGTGAGCAGCCGCGTGCCTGGTGTGAACTTTGACATTGCGCGTAGAACTAGGTGGAATATTGGACTTGTAATTGGCGATGAGACTGTCTGTGATCGAACTGCGTCAAATGGATATGCGCTCGAGTGTAATAGTAATTCTAAATACGACCACCTTCGTTATTAGTTTGCTTTATGAATAAATATTATTCTAACCAAATCGAAACTGTGTGGCCTTCATCATTTATTATTACAGTTATTGTGTGTTATATTAACTTTGTATTTCTCAAACTTGTTATCAGCCAGACAGTTTAACCAAAGGGCCCCAAGTGTCTAATTTAGGGCGTGTAATGCGACACGTGTAGTTCAATCTAGACGAGTTTGAGCAAAGATATTTCGACGAAGAGGAACGGCATGTGGGCCCCAACTTCTTTTGGATGTTAGCTCGTATGTGGTGACAGTATTTCTGTTTCAAACTTTGGAACTGGCTATTTTCAACTGCATTGAGTGGCACGTTTGCTGCAACAATGGCTCGACACAAGTCAAGATGAAATTCGGTTTTGTTTGTTGCATTTGGTTTAGTCACAGACGTTTTTTTGAAGTTTGATTTTTATTTTATTTTCCCTGGTGTCTAATCCGTGCCACACACAGACTTAAATGCAACCTCTGTTCAGAACGTGCATAAAAATAAAAATAAATGAGAAATACTTTGTGGGTGAATTAACGCAGGAGATATACTTACCGAAATTAACCCACATTACGGACTTAGTAACAACGTTGTCCGATTCGCATGTCTCTGGTCTAATTTAACTCGGGAAAAACATAGGAGGAGGAGGAGGAGATTAGTGTTTAACGTCCCGTCGACAACGAGATCATTAGAGACGGAGCGCAATGTGAGGGAAGGATGGGGAAGGAAATCGGCCGAGGCCTTTCAAAGGAACCATCCCGGCATTTGCCTGAAGCGATTTAGGGAAATCACGGAAAACCTAAATCGGGATGGCCGGAGACGGGATTGAACCGTCGTCCTCCCGAATGCGAGTCCAGTGTGCTAACCACTGCGCCACCTCGTTCGGTTGCGGGAGAAACAGTGGTATCACTGTTCTCTGACCGGGTGTAACAGAAAAAAGTTAACATTTTACTTACGGCTTTGTTGCACACATTGAAGTGAATAAATCTTCGGTCTGTAGAGAAATCAGGAAATTATTGTAACCACTGACGAATCAGAGATGATTAGGATATGGCTGCTTTCGGCATGCTAGACTTTCCACAAATACACTGTCGCTGTGAGATATTTCGCCGTATCCAAGCAGCACGCTGACCGACTGGGAAAAAGACGAAGAGGTGTTCTAAGCAGGCTGTTCCGACAGGGCAGGAAGGCGCATGAGGCAGATGACAAGGCTCCTCCTAGCCCTTCCGGGCCATTTGACGGTTCACAGCGAGAGACAACCGCTCTGCGGAACAGTGCGTGCTGGAACAGCCTGGCGTATGCTGTCGTCGTCTGACTCACGACTGGCGTTCACGCATGCAAACAAACCACTTATCATTCAACTACTGTTTTACAAGAAGCCGGGAAGACCAGATGAGTGGTTTTAGTCACACAAGTTTTATTTCACTGGATTTTTTAAAGTTACATACAGTAGTTATTTTTAGGATTTCTAAAACCGAGGTACAATCACGTTCTAACATGAAATTAAATATATTTGATACTATAATATTACAATTTTGCATTAAATATTTTCATAATTCTTAGTGGAAAGATTACAACAAAATGTTAGTCATAAAAGATTTTATTTAATTTGATTTTTAAAATTCGGGTACAGTCAGGAACTAATCTGTAATTAGTTATTTTTAGGTGCTATAAAACTAGCGTTTTCGATCATAAATTGGGGTAATTCGTGTACTTAAAACCTTTATTGCGTTCATTTATACTGAGGACGAAAATAGATTTTTAGCTAAGCTAAAATCCGAGGTCTCGTGATCACTGTAGTTGGATAAGCAGTGTGCAAGTTCTATACGTAAAGTTTCTTACATTGGAATCCCAATAAATATCTTTTCTCTGGCCCATAAGAAAAACATTCTTCTAGTTGAAAAATTTCTTATCTGTGAAGCCTTCCATTATGTTATATGAAACACATTTCTATGATGAACAGTTAAATTCCCGCAGAACACTCGACACAATTCGGGATACAAGGCAATTGGAGTCACTTCTGGTACATATGACGTCCCTGCAGTCGATAACTTAATTTCTTCTATTGGACTTAGGAAGTGTAAATTATTCACACAGTTTCATTAATATTACAAATGGTTCAAGTGGCTCTGAGCACTATGGGACTTGACATCTGAGGTCATCGGTCCCCTAGAACTTAGAACTACGTAAACCTAACTAACCGAAGGACATCACACACATGCATGCCCGAGGCGCCATGCCTCATCGTTTGTGGGCTGTTCCTGATTGCGTCATTGCTCTAGTGGAGGTAAGGAACATGACGGTATCTGAGTGAATGGCGCGGTATGGCTTTCCTGAGTACAATTTGTGACGATGCATAAAATCTTTTTCGGGACACTGGAGAATACAACAGATGTATCTAAACTGGACATTGTCGTGTAATAGGACCTCTTCATGGTAATGAACTCTTCAACACGTCATGTGAAACTCCTTTAGTAAACGTGGTACAGGTGAAACATGCTGCTGCATTTTTCAGACATTTACCAGGTCAGCGGATACTCCTACGCGCTGGCTTCGGGTGGCCAGACTTTCTTGTAAACGAAAAATCATTAAGGAGAGACTCTGACATTCATCGACTAGCCATAGCCGTTACAAGGCAGTACGTCACCAGGGATGTTTAGTCAGACTTAACAGGTTTACTGTTAGTGTTCAGGTTAAAATAAACAGTACTCCCATTTTATCACCAATGGGTATGTGTTCCAATAAACAGCATGCTGGTTCCTCAGAACTCACTTGAAAAGAATGTTATCACTCAGAAAAATCCATCAGTGGCCCACTTGAAGAATTTAATAATGCATCCGTCAACTTTTCGGCTTTCTTGAACAGTCAATCGCTCTCTAGTTTCGGTATTTATGTTAATGAATATTTCAGAAAAATCTGCTCCCATTTACTTGTTGACAATAATTTAATATTTTCTCCTTATTTAATGGATGTCCCACCTCACCTGCAGATATGCGTTGATACATCAAACAGTTTGTCTACAATTTGCGACTCCTGAGGTGCGTTTATTACAAGGTTACGCTTCCAGTTTAGAGGGAATTAATAAAAGTGTTGTCCTCAATACGAGGACACAGTCTAAGCATGAGCGTATCGCTTGCACCTTTTTTTCCTGTATGCAAAGCAGCTGAATTCTAGCGGAATTATTTTGCACTTACGGGTTCCCTATCGATATTGCACCTACGCCCGTAACTCTCCAACAGTGAAATTGGCCGTTGTGTTTCCTACTAATAACGGAAATTACGCAAAAAATAATTACACAGGAGCTCGTGATTGCTTAGTAACTCTATTATTGAAATGATAGGTGCTATTTTTTGTAATTTGCTGAATTATGTGATGGAATAGTGTTCATGTCATGTCTATTAGGTGTAGCGATAACAAAGACGACGTTACCACTTCACGCTATCCACGAAATGTTTTCTATGAGATTATTACAATGCAATATCTATGGAATGGCAGAATTTCTTACTCTCAGTCGAGAGCAATTTGTGGTTGATGATGGTGGCTATTTTCAGTGACCAATCACGGTTTATTTTGCGTGAGGTATAGGACTAAAATTAAGAATTCTCGTTCACAATAACATACGAGGTACGAATATAATTTCTTGTCATACTGTAGAAAAATATTGATGGGAAAGATTTTTCGGCTGATTACATCTTTGAGTCAAATCATACCAAATAACATGGGTAGCTGGAATATCGACGCACGCAAAAGGTGTAGTTCCGTAACTGCGTTCCAGTTTAGTACAGTGCTTTAATATCCTAAAATATGCTAAGATATGTTTCGAACCGCTTTGGAAATGATTTTCATATACATGTCCCTTTCTATCAAAACTTGGCAGACTTTTCGAATCAGTGCATGCAAGTCTTGCACCTAAAAATGATTATTTCAAACTTGTACTGTTCGACTAATAAAGAGAACTACATTAAATTACCATACGTCGTAATGAACTGAAAGGTCATTAGAAGATGACATGGAACTCACACGGAAGTTAGCCGAACCACTGGAATTATTTAATTTTTTGTGTCACTGTGATCTGAAAAGTATATACATTAGACGCAAACTCGACGACTTCGCCGGTTCTTCCATACAAATTGTGTCTACAACTGTGGAAACAAATGAGTTCATTATTTAATAACATTCCTATTTTAAACAGAAGTTCGTGATAGGTGCTTCTGTGGCATTGCTCTATAAGTGTTTGTTAAAGCATGGAAGAAATTCCGCTCTGAACTACGGTCTTGTGGTATGGAAAATAGCTTGAAGACATCAGTTACATTCAACGCTACACACCTCGATGCCATGATTGAAATAGTGTGGAACGTATCAAACAAACTATGCATCTATGTTTTACTTGTGCGTATGGCTACAAGTTGACCATTTATGGATCATTCAATATTTGTGTCTATTAACTTTAATAAAATAGAAAAGTTCGGAAAACTTAGTGTTTTTGTCACAGTCAAACAAAAACGGTAGTTAATTAAAAAACAACAAATACGTGTCAGATTTACCAGAACTGTTTATTTTGAATATATTGTGATAGTGTCAGTAACTAGACCGTAAAATGCTTGTCTTTGACATTAGTAAATTTACTAGAGTTACAAGAACTTTCAATGCTCATTCTCCTGCAATGCAGATGCCTTTAGATTTTAATTAAAATGATATTTGTTATCAAAGAAATTGTTAATAGAGCTTAATGAGGCTTGCCGCAATTGTCACATTTATAGTAATAACTCGCCACAAATGTTAATTAATGAAGGGGAGTCGGATGAAATTAAGGAAAAAAGCGTTCAAGGAATCAGTGCGCAAGGTATCGAGGCACTCAATTACGCAGTAATTATTACGTGTGCCCGATTTCTCTGCTGTCGTAGATACTGCGATATTGAATACCAAAGCTGGAGGACCAATTAAGGAGGAATATAGATCCATGAAAAGAGTAATTTCAGAAATAAGACAAATATAGTTGTAAGAAAAGAAATTGTAAGTAACATATGTACTTCAATCGATCCACTACAGAAGGACGTATAATTAAAGAAAAGAAAGTAAACCACCAATATTGTCTTTTAAAAATGAAGTTAATTTGAAATGTAATATAGGTAAAATGATATGACTGAAAGAAAACCGTGAAGAAATGAAATCGTTTCGATAGAAGTAAATAATGTCTGCAGATACACACACTTAAGAAGATGACACAAAGTTGTAATTTTATCCTGTACAATCTTTGCTGTTTATTACTATGCACGCGTAACAATTTCTGAGAGGTTTATTATTTCATATTATGCTCTTTAATTCAATTTGAACAGTTCGATCATGGATTTATCAGACATAGCTACCTGTAGAAATAGTATGCTAACCTATATTGCTCTGTTGAGTAAATGATATCGTGTGAAAATATAAAACGTAGTTAATTAGGTAACGCTAGTATCGTCGAATCAGGCGAATGTGAATGATGTATTCCTTCAAAGAACAAGTCGATGTGCTTCTCATTTTCGGAGAATGCCAACGAAATTCACTGAGAGCTAGAGACTTATACGCCAAAAGATATCCTCAACGTACTCACCCTACACGTCCTATATTTAAATATGTGTATGATAAATTGAGAACAACTGGATCTTTCACGCACAGGAAACATATCCGGCAAAGAAAAGTTACTAACGAGGAAACGGAAATTAGTACTATTGCCACTGTTGTTCGAGACCCTTGTGTTAGTTCGCGTCATATCGCAAGGGAAGAGAAGTGTTGTTCCTGTTCTGCATTGCCATAAATATCATCCTTACCATATCAGTCACCAATGAAAGTATCATTGATAAGATTGTTCTAAATTAATTTTTCAGCAAACCCGCATCTGACTGTGTCTGTAAACTTGTTTCTTGCACTCCGCCATTTTGCTATAAATGCAACTTGTATTTGACTCGGCAATAAAATTTTAGAGAATAATGCCGTTTGTGCAATGGCATTAAGGTGGTGCTGGAAAATTAACTTTTGTCCCTGATGTTTACTTGGTTCTTTCGTTGGTGGGTAACTTTACTTTACTACTCATTTTTATATTCAATTTAAGAAAATGATTTGGATTATGATTCAGGCTGTTAGAAACACAATGTCGATCGCAATATATATATTGTTATAATTTTAAGTCATACACAAAACCTACCGTAGCACGAAACATTCTTACAAAAATTTTACTAAACGCTTACTGTGTCAAACCTTGGACATACAAATCCTAACTCTGAATATTATCTAACAAAACCAATTTGAAATCATTAAATATCTTCTCTCATTTATTTGCTAAGGTTTGGTCTGGGGCACCAAGCGTGACCTACCTTAGGCTAGGCGCAAATTGGGACGCGTATAGCACGTGTGACGTGCCACGACACTACAGCGCGACACTCACGTGCCGCACGAGTCGTGCGGGTGCAGCGCATATTGCGACGCCTACACCGTACTTCGCACGCGCCGACTGGCGACGCTCTGCGCTGACAGAACCGAAGCGCGCGCAACCTGTTATCTTTCTCGACCGGTTTTACAGAAACTATTCTCTGAAAATATGTATTTTTTGTCTTACTTGTAGCATTATATATCAGCTTCGTGGCGAAGTGACCATCACCTCGCTAATAACCATTCTTATTGTGATGTACACATTTTAGTAAGACACTACGCAAAACACAAAAAGTGCGTAACAAAAATTAGGGGTAGCTATAATTTCGCATTTAGTGCGTATTACATCATATGTTGCTGCGTATGAAGTTTAGCTAACATCCTGATTTTTTGTATAGACTTGAGAGGATTTCTCTGTCTGCCTCCCATCTCTAGAAAATGGATCCCATGTAGCGCGCTCACTTCCGATCTCACGCCCGGGAGAATGAAATACTCGCAACGTCTCTCCTATCTCCTAAATCGACCGATACATCGAAACGAAAGTTTGGCGCATGATAGCACACAAGGAGGAGAGTGTTTTACCAATTCTTAAACACACGGAACTTTCTTATCTATGGCGATATATCACTACTTATACTTACTTTTTTATTTATTTCACTCCAGTGACTAATTATCGACAGCTAGTGAAACAAGAGCTTCCTAGTATGAAAATGAACATGAAATGTCTTCTTTTATGTTACTGCAAACCGATACTATCAAGTTTTTCGTAAGCTATTGACCTCTGTGATTGCCAATTACATGTTTAATGATGCCGTTTCGGAATTCTGTCTCAATAACTGCTGTGAGATGAGTTTGGCAAATTACATTGTGACAAAGGAAGTACAATTAAACCAGTCACCAACAGAAATGTGGCCTTTACTCATAGATGGTGCTGCTTCTTCGAATGAGGAAAGGTTAACAACTCACAGCCGGCCGGTGTGGCCGTGCGGTTCTAGGCGCTTCAGTCTGGTACCGCGTGACCGCTACGGTTGCAGGTTCGAATCCTGCTTCGGGCATGGATGTGTCTGATGTCCTTAGGTTAGTTAGGCTTAAGCAGTTCTAAGTCCTAGGGGACTGGTGACCACAGATGTTAGGTCCTATAGTGCTCAGAGAATTGGTTCAAATGGCTCAGAGCACTATGGGACTCAACACCTGAGGTCATAAGTCCCCTAGAACTTAGAACTACTTAAACCTAACTAACCTAAGGACATCACACACATCCATGCCCGAGGCAGGATTCGAACGTGCGACCTTAGTGGTCGCGCGGCTCCAAACTGTAAAGCCTAGAACCGCTCGGCCACCACGGCCGGCTTGCTCAGAGAAATTTGAACCATTTTTAACAACTCACACAAAAACAGATTGGCAATTCTGTTGGAATTTTGGTGGAATCGCCGTAACCCATCGTATTTTCAACACTGAGCGATTGGAACGGAAACTTACCAAAGGATTTTGCTCCTTCTCTTGATCTGAGCAGTATTAAAATAATGTCCAGCGTTCCTTCAGGCACATGCCAGATACTGGTTTCTCACCTAGGGCTTGCCAAACTGACAATGCGTGATCGCGAATAAAATAGTTTTTATTGAGAAAAATAAACATTTGATCTGAAGCACAACACAATGGTCGGCGTATTGTCAGCAGCAAAGGATAATCTGCGCGACAGGAATCCACAAGCTAGCCGCTTGTGCCATGTGAGTTGGAGTTCGAAAAACATTGTAATGAAAGTACATCTGCTTTTGTCACCAGTACATTTCAACAAATTAAATAATCTTATCATAACACACTTTTAGGATATTCCTATTTTCGTAATAATATCGACCATTTTTTTCATTTGTGTAGCCTGTTGTGTAATTAGTTTATTAATGCCGATAATGTCTATGAAATAATTGAAATGCTTTTTCTCATCACGGTGAACCAATTAAAAAATTGTTATTTGTGACTGCTTTTCGACTGTTTCTAGCTTTCAGTGGAAATATGATGTTCACACGCATGTTACATTATTACATCCATATCAGAGTAATCACAACGAGACTTCTATACTTCAGATGTTGGACGCTTTTTGCCAGAAGCACAAAGGGATCAGACCTGTGGAGATTATCCCTTTCTAAATTTTTGTAACAGATCGTACAGATACGCTAGCATACTAGGCAGCGAGAATATAACCTTGTTTTACTTTCCTGTCTTGATTCTTAATCACATGATTTTATAATATTCCTTGCCTCCTTATTCATCATCCTCTGTCCCTACTTGCGCTCTGAAAACATCACGGAGGCATATGATGCAATTCCAGCGGCCAATGGCTTATCAGTTACCGAAGTATGCATTTTTCTTGACAGAAGAAAAACAAAACAAAACTATACAGATATAAATAAGAGAAGAGTATAATGTACTAACAAAGAAAGATGGAGTGTTTAAATGGCGAAAAACGAAACAGTGCCCAAAGGCAATGAAATATAGTAAACAGTAAGGCAAAATTTATGGTATGGGCAATACTACCACTGCTCATATGCGCCGTGCTGATGTGAGCATATGGCCGGGCTAGTTTTCCGCTCCTCGCCTCAAATTTCCGACGGTGCTAGCGAGGCACGCGCGACGCGAGAAACTGTGCCTCAACCACAACGTCGCGTCGCATTTTGCGCGGTCCCATTTGAACCAGTGTTGTTACAAAAATGCGGGCTGCGTTGCGTCGCGCCACACTCGCTATACGCGTCTCAATTTGAGCCTAAGGCTAGGCGCAAATTGAGACGCGTATAGCGCGTGTGGCGTCTCAATTTGAGCCTTAGGTGCGACTCCTGTTTTTTACTGCCCTCGCCCGGCTCTCTTAACCATCAAAGAACCTCCTACTCGAATATATTATACTCGTTCAACCTCGGGGTTGGCAACTACCGACTATTTTCTGGAGCTACCCTGATCAGACCTTAGCACATACCTTTCACCACTAAGAATCAACTGGTACGGATTGTATGCGTAGCATTGAATTCTGCCGATGGGCTCAACTTCAGTTTCAGAGGGAGACACATTTATTAATTTGACTTTATTAATGATGAGGCTACATTCAAGAACCCTGGAAATTCTTCTAATAATTTTCGGGTATGCAGCTGGATCCCGTCGACATTCTGCCACGATATTTCGTCCCAGAGACGTCCGGCCATCATCAGGTGAATACACAACTATAGAAGAGCCCAGGTGCAGTCGCGGTATATATGTCGAATCTCGCGCATGCGAAATGTACTAGCATCCTACAGCGCATGCGTCACGTGCTGACATGCGCGGCATAGCCGAGTTGTACGTGCTTCTCTCGGTGGTGAAAGTAAAAGATCATCTAGTCATTGACTATCAAATGACGCTGTCTATTCCGCTGTGATTGTATTATTTTAATAACAGGATTCCAATTTTTATCCAGTTGAAAGCCGTTGTCACGATTTATAAGATTATCGGCAAGACGTATTTCCACTGATGCCTTGATTACGGTGAAACGTCCCTGTAGAAAAATTTTACATGACTGTGCTTAAACTGACACACAATATTTATAGCGCAATGCAATCTGACTTTCAATAATCCCTACAAAAGAATGGCCCTGACTAACATTAGCCTATACCTTCCACAAATCACTTACCTCACAAAAACCTTGTTTACTCGAACTACTGCAATACATTGAGCGCCACTACTGCCAGCTAAATAAAAGATTCAAACTACGGAAGGCACTAACTAGTGATAGGCATAGTTAGCAAATGAAAGATTTTGATAGAGAACAAACAATGTATCTACCTCAACAGTGTTCAAAAGTCATAATATATATATCAGTTCATGACATCAATTCTTACAAATTTCAAAACTCCGCCATTTCTCTCCCCACGTCCACCACTGCTGGCGGGTCACCTCCAACTGCGCAACGCTACGCGCTGTTAGCATCCAGCTGCCGCTGCCCAACACTACAATGGCAGACAACAATGCAAACCAGCCTCAGACTGCACATGGCACAGCCAGTGATCTTCATACAGAGCGCTACTTGGCGTTACCAATAAAAAAAACCTAAACAGCCTACTGATATAGCCCCCATGCTCCCCACAAAAAATTTTACAAATTGTTTTGGGTAGAGGCCAATACAGATTTGAAAAAAAATTTCAAAATTACAATAACAAAGAAATGAAATGCACACACTTATCCATACAATGTTGGTCAAAAGCTAAAATTTTCACACAGTCCATAAAGGCAGTCCTGAACATCCATCATAGTAAGATTGCAGTGTTTTTCTCAAAGTCTGAGTAGTAAAAGAAAATGCACACGGAAGTAGTGGATTTCCATGGAGTCTTGAACAAGTAGTGTTGTCCTTCCAATGAAAGACAGTGCTGACTCTTGACATGCAGACAGGTAATGGGCACCAGCAGAGTCAGTCGACGTTGAAGACTATCGGTAGGTAGGTCATCACAGAACAGACCCACTGTAGTCCAGGTAGAGATTACTGTTGGTGGGCCACCAGAGGTGCAGACCTACTGCAGTCCTTGTAGAGACGGCCAGCAGCCATCTGTTGCAACTGTGCAGGTGCACAATCACCATCGAAGAGTCTTGTGGTCAATATAGCAAGTCCACAAACCACCACTTGTCCAATCACAAAGAATTTGTTTGAAATGTCTTTAGAACCAGCTATGCTGTTATCCAGTCCCTTGCTGAATTATTAACACACGTGCAAACACTATCAGTCCCTACTTCTCACATATTGTCCATATACTATGACCAACAGAAATGTGTGCAGGGAAATGTAATTTACAAGTTACTTAATTTGATGAACTGGTGTCAATTACAATTTTATAACATGAGAATACAATAACAAAGGTACAAAATATATCATTAAAGAACATAATAGTACAGATAACATTTGCAGTAATACAGGCTTTACAAAAGAATCGAAATAACAAATACATCAGTGTTACAAAAATTGTGACATAAGTACATACATAAAAGATCAGAATAACTTTTGAAACATCAATTTCACACATGAGCATTAGAACAAAACAGAATAAATAATGTGTAAACATCTCTACGAAGCAAATAACATGTTATTAATGCAAATTATATTTGAGGATAGCACTATTCCTCATCATAGTGAATGTAGCTTAGTATTAGAAGAAAAGAAATTCTATGAAACAGTACACAGAGACAGGAAGAAAATATATACACAAGGGTACACAAACACATAGTGGGATAACACAAAAGGAAAGGACAGGGTTTGTTTTCAGGGTAACATTTGGTACTGCAGTCCAACCCAAAACTTCAGTCCATAGATCTTTCGTCTTATTTCAACATTTGTTTCCGCCAAAAAAATCCTATCCAAGCATGCTTTTTGTATTCTGTTCACATCCTCTGTCGAAAATAGTTTTTCTTCACTGTACACTACTTTTTTTTGGGCAAACCATTTTTTATAGCTTCTCAATGCTTTTCCTCCAATTGATGACAGTTAGTTTCTTATATAGTCTACCCCCTCTTAAGCTAACTTAAACCTACTGAGCTCAGATGCTAAACTAAGGGACGAGGCAATGCAGCAGCACAAAACAATTAACACAAACAGCAATGATAAAAACGGAAATTGGCAAAAAAAGGCAGCAATATTACGACTAATATAAGGCAATGCGCAGAAAACAAGAAAAATAAAGCAGTAATAAAATTGGCTTAACCTAGTAATACAAAGTGACATTCAGTAGCGCTATGCATGGCAAACAGCAGCAGCAAATGCTATAACTTATACCTAAACATGAGAAAGCTCAAGCAGAAAAAATGTTACACTAAAGACAACAATGCAGATAAGGACAATGTCTATTCAAATCTTAATGTCTATGAAATTAAAGTAGTGCACCACAAAAACTAATGCTACAACAAATTACCAAGTACTTGAAAAGAAAATTATATATACAGTTACTGTTATTAGTCGCTTCATATTGCTCTTTCCATTCCAAGAGCTCCTTTTTCGAAGAATGTGGATCATAAAATAATTATTTAATAGATCTGTTGACAGAAAGTGTTCACATTAGCAAATGCATTTAATTTTATTTTATAAAACCAATGCTGCAACACAGCTGGAAAACAGATATCAAATGAAATAAGCAACTATGTACAAAGAAAAAAAATATCATTCAATAGTCATGCGACATTTCATAAGTTAGTAGAATTCTCTCAACTCTCGCAGAAAGGCGTTTGTTATAATCAGGTGTCAGATGTAAGTATCTTTCCAAGTAATGGGCGTGTCGTATTTGCGATGCTTTCTACAAAGGAATGTCAATAGCGAGGATATTGCCCTTTTTTTTTCTCCACCTAATGGCTTTCTGTTGTCAGACGACTACCTCTCAGCCGGGCGCCCAAAACGCATTACGTCAAGGTCACTTACCTTTCTTACTGAAATATTTATGACAGCAGTTTCCGCTACAATGGCAGTCTCATATAAAAAATTTCACAGGTCAAGAATTTGCGTTACACATCTGTAGAAAAAAATCCTATTGTAATACATTCACGCATTTACATACATTTCATAACTCTTAAAGTACGATTCTTGGTTTCCAGCCACCTTTTTCACAAACTAGAGTCCCTAACCACTACTCATTATTCCTTACCTTATTCGTCGACACTTCTTCAATATTTCATCACAACAGATACGTAGCATAATCAAATAACTCATATAGCATCAGCTTATTGATCATAAACATACCGCAACAGCGTAATACACATCGTCATCATAACATCATAAAACCTCAGCCAAATCTCAAAATCATCGTAGCTTTCTCCAATAATTTCAAAAGCTAAAAAAAATTCTCTGCTCATGTCAAAAGCTTCATCAACCTCAAACGTACTTTAAAAATCATGATCCCATACCAAAGACATCATTCAAACCTCTCATAGTATCACAATGGTTCCGAAAAAATATGAACATTTCACGAAGTACAGACAAAATAGAATTTCATAAGTGTGAAATTATCCAGCTGTGTAATTGCGTAAACATGTGTCACTGACGTAATAAAAAAATGTTTGTCTCTCAGTTAAATGATCAGAGAGCTGTGTAATTTATGTGTTAGAGAAATATGGTACCGATGTGTAAAGTTGTATAAGCAAATACCATATTAGCTAGGGCTCCTTGTGCTTGCCAGACACATGGTATACAAAGTAGGCGTGTACCCCCTGAGGATTAATGTAATTATATCCTCAGATGTTACAGATTACAGCAATGGCATGAAATGTATCACGGAAAACCTTTGTATGATTGAACTTCAAACATATTAAAAAATAAATGTTTTAAGAACAAAATTAGTCACTCAAATACGCGTACTGTAGCACTAAACTGTGAGCCTTTTTGTAAGATAATCTCTGTGGAAGTGTCCTAGTTATCATCCTCCGAAAGCTAAGTTCTGCAGAAGTCAATGTACTGACCTCATGATAAACAAAAGTGAAATGCTTTGTGTATAGATATCGTAGTTACAACGATTATTGCCGTGATGAAGTAAGTACTGTACTGTAACGTATTGTTGTGCTACAGAAAAGGCTGTCTCATTGTAGCTATAGCACAAAGTTACTACTAAAACATGTTTTCCTTTCCAGAAGAATTCAGAAAACCAGTGCAGATATAAAACAGATTCACCGCAAAAGCACAATGTAAATTGTGTCACACATTAGTAGCGTCGTGATATAATCGTGTAGCTATCAAAGAAATTCAAATGCTAAGTCATCTTTAATCTCACAGAAAGTACTTCAAATAAAGAATGTCTTTTCAACTAAAGCAAAATGTTGCATTAAAACCTCATTAACAGTATATGTTCTAAGTATGTAAGCCTTATAGTCGTTACGTAATCGTGCAACTAACAAGCAAGAATGTACAAATAACAACACTGTGTCGTCTGTTCACTATAAGAATGCATTCGTAATTTCTGTTTAAAAATGTTCCCTAGGTTCTAGACTGGATAGTAAACTTCAAACATTGTTCCATATTAACAGTTTATAAGTCTGACAAAGCATACTAGTAACGTGAAGTGAACAGCTTTATGGCAAACACAAAGTTAAAAAGCAGATTATCTTTCAATAAACGGTTTTACATGTGAAATGTGGTGTAAACCTTTACTCTTCCTAGTACGCAGAATTTCAACCTCAACGCAATTATCATGTGGTATATATCGGTTAAGAATACTGGAGTTTTTCTCAAGGTTAGCGCCTATGTTATTTTTCTCTGAGGCAGCCGGCACACGCGGCTGCCTGCGGTGCGAGTCATTGTCTGTCTCTTTGTTGGCGCGCGTCATTGGGATTAGGAGACCTAACTTCTACAAATACACCTTGCCGAGAGGGCCCAGCTCTGTTTGAATCCCGGCACTTCTTATGAAATTCCGGTCTGTCGTTATGATTATATCGTCTGTCGTCATGTCGGTAGTTCCTGTAGTTTCTTTCTTGTCGGTTAATTGGTGGAGAATTTGTCCCTGAATTATCACTGCGCGGTGGACCCTTGCGTCTGAAATTATTCTGTCTCTCGTGATAATAATAGTTCTGGTTGCCATATTGTCTGTTTCATTACTAAGGAAATGCGATCTTTCTCTGTAATTATTACTCTGCCAGTGGTTGTCATACGGGTGGTGTCTGTTTTGTTTACGATTTGTATTGTGAGAATAGCTTTGTCGTGTCCAGTTATTATTTCTTTCATCGAGGAATTGTGACGGATATGACCTGTAATTGTTGTGTTCCTGTTTTCGCGGTCCGCGATTGTCAGTGTCAATTTCCAGTTCTTGTAAGAGTCGCTGAAAAGCTTCAGTGTCGTCTTTGCAACGTCTTTCCAAAATAATATTCCTTAAATGTTCAGGCAATTTCATTATGCAAATGCGAATGAGTTCTGAAGGGCTATATGGGTTTGAAAGATATTGATTCTTATGTAACATGTCTTCAAAATATTTGACGAGACTGGAAAATTCAGATTGTTCAAAGTGTTTCATCATCATGATGCTATGTTTTACTCGGTCTTGTGTAGCTTGAGACCAATATGCTGAGAGGAAGGCATGATAAAATTCTCCTTCACTGTGACAATCGTGAATGACCGATCGCATTCTTACAGCTGGTCCATTCTCCAAGCAGCCACACATAAATTCTAATCTGTGCTCTAATGACCAGTTGGGAGGAAAACAATGAGAGAATTGATGGAGCTGATGGAGGCACGCTTTTGGATGAATGTCGTTGCCAGAGTTCTTAAATGTTTTGAATTTACGTGCAGTAATGAACAGCTTATAGTCAAAATCATCGTGTCGGCGAGTAGCATATCGGTCATTGTTACGTCGTCTCGGCGGTTCCATCTCAAAATTCGGTGCACCTTGCCAATTTCTTTCATGATTTCCGAAATGCCCTGTGTTATTATTTTGTGGCTTTTCCGTATTTCTAAGTTCCTCTTCCCGTGTTGGAGCGCGAGTGTCCTCTGAAATATGTAATTTATGTATTACCTGCGTCAACTGATCTTGTACTTCCCGGATTTCTCTTTTGTATTGCGTATTAATTTGATTCTGATTTTGTTTGAATTTCTTAATTTGTTCATACTCTTCTGTGTCTGTGATGGCTACAGGTCTTCTGTCATTCAGATCATCATCTACCTTTGCAGATAAATTAGTGAACTGATCCGAAAGTTCGGCTACTTTCTCCGATAGTGAACACATTTCCTCAGTGTGTTTTTCTGAACCAAGTTTCAGAGTGTCCATTTGTGTTGAAATCGAATCTACTATGTCCTTTAAGTTTTCCTGAGTTCTTGCAAGTTACGTAACCGAATCGGTGGATGCAACTGAGTCCATTTTAGCTTGCAAGGTGTAGTGATTTTCACGAACAATAGTTAGCAATTCTTTTATGGCTGCTTCGTGATTCTGTAATGCGTTTTCATGCCGCGAAAAAATAGGTTGAAAATGCTCACAAATTTGTGTTTTTACGTCATTACAGATTTTTTGACATTTCGATTCAATGTTATGTAACTCAGTAGTTAAATCTTCACGTGTTTATTCAAGTGTGGTGTCTAACTTCCGAAGATTTTGTTCCATTGTGTCTAACTTTTGAAGATTATGTTCCATTGTGTCCAACTGTTGTTGTGTTTGTCTCTGGTGTTGTTCCATTGTGTCTAACTTTCGAAGATTTTGTTCCATTGTGTCTAACTTTTGAAGCTTTTGCTGTGTTTGTCTCTGATTTTGTTCCGTTGTGTTTAACTTTTGAAGCTTTTGCTGTGTTTGTCTCTGATTTTGTTCCATTGTGTCTAACTTTTGAAGCTTTTGCTGTGTTTGTCTCTGATTTTGTTCCATTGTGTCTAACTTTTGAAGCTTTAGTCCCATTTGTTGCATTAATTGTAAAAACAGTGCACTGGTGTCTGAAACATGTTCCTTAGTGCTATTCGGCAATGCATTTGAACCGACAATATTTGCAGTTTGAAAAACAGAAAATGTGTCTTGACTTATTTGAGAAAATGGTGAGGACGCAAAACCTGAATCTACAGTATTTGCAAGAATGTGTCCTATCATTTCGGAATCCTGAGGCGAACTTTGGCCGACCGATCGATCGATAATGCTTCCCTGTTCACTAATTGTTTCACTGTCTACATCATTCTTTCCAGCCCGCTCCATTTCCCTATGTACAATTACCACATTACTACTTTGAACATTAGTTAATTCATTACATTGTGGCGCTAACACACTGCTTTCGTCTTCACTGTCATTTCTCAGTTAACTTTGGTGCCTAGTATTACGTTTTTCACATGCCATTATAGTCACAATATTTCACACGACAACACAGAAAAGCACACTTTGAAGAGCAAAATAAGAAAACACATTAACATAGCACTGAAAATAATAACTAGCTAATTGCAAGCGCAGCTGCGAAATACTTGGTGCAAATATACATGCGTGCCACACCTGTTTTACTGTACAACAATGAAAGACTGCAACTACAAAGGAGATTCTCTCTACAATTACGCGCTAGCAATAAACAAAATCTACACTAATTACACAAACTACAATAAAAAATCAGAAGGTTCCAGTGAGGTATCCTCGGCTAAGGGTCGACATATGAAACGTCCCCATAGAAAAATTATACATGACTGTGCTTAAACTGACACACAATATTTATAGCGCAACGCAATCTGACTTTCAATAATCCCTACAAATGAATGGCCCTGACTAACATTAACCTATACCTTCCACAAATCACTTACCTCACAAAAATCTTGTTTTCTCGAACTACTGCAATGCATTGAGCCCCACTACTGCCAGCACAATGAAAGATTCAAACTACGGAAGGCACTAACTAGTGATAGGCATAGTTAGCAAATGAAAGATTTTGATAGAGAACAAACAATGTATTTACCTCAATAGTGTTCAAAAGTCATAATATATATATCATTTCATGACATCAATTCTTACAAATTTCAAAACTCCGCCATTTCTCTCCCAACGTCCACCACTGCTGGCGGCTCACCTTCAGCTGCGCAAAGCTACGCGCTGTTAGCATCCAGCTGCCGCTGCCCAACATTACAATGGCAGACAACAATGCAAACCAGCCTCAGACTGCACATGGCACAGCCAGTGATCTTCATACAGAGCGCTACTTGGCGTTACCAAGAAAAAAAACCTACACAGCCTACTTACAACGGAATCCCAAAATCCGGAAACCGGAGCTAAAATCTGTGTGAGATCTGTATCTCCAGGCGTCAAGCTGCCACCACCCAGCACAAACAGCCAGTGTTCTCAGTACCTTAATACATCGAGAGTATGTAATAGCGGATGATGAAAACCTCCACGCAGAATTCGAACACTTGCAGAAGGTTTTTAAAGAGAATGGCTACACTTAGCGGATGATGAAAACCTCCACGCAGAATTCGAACACTTGCAGAAGGTTTTTAAAGAGAATGGCTACACTTCACGCCAAATAAGAAAGGCCATGCGCAACTGTCATAACAAGAAGCAGCGCACTGAGGACGCTGATGACGACTTTAAATCAACTGCGTTTCTTCCATACGCCGGGAACGTGTCGTCGAAAATAGGCCGATTACTGAAGAAGAATAAAATCAAGGTTATCTTCCGCCCACTAGCAAAGAACCGGGCCCTGGCTGGATCCATTAAAGACGATTTACAACTGTAGAAAGCAGGCGTCTACAAAATTCCCTGTGAATGTGGCTCTGCATATATTGGCCAGACGACAAAAACTGTCCATGAACGATGTACAGAACATGAAAGATACACCCGTCTGCGGCAACCGTCAAAATCGGCAGTAGCAGAGCACTGTATTTCATTGGGACATTCAGTGGAATACAGTGGAACAAAAATATTAGCTCCGGTTTCCGGATTTTGGGATTCCGTAATCAAGGAATCAGTGGAAATAAGTCTTGCAGATAATCTTATAAATCGTGACAACGGCTTTCAACTGGATAAAAATTGGAATCCTGTTATTAAAATTATACAATCACAGCGCAATAGACAGCGTCATTCGATAGTCAATGACTAGACGATCTTTTACTTTCACCACCGAGGGCAGCACGTATAACTCGGCTATGCCGCGCATCTCAACACGTGACGCATGTGCTGTAGGATACCAGTGCATTTCGCATGCGCTAGATTCGGCATAAATACCGCGACTACACCAGGGCTCTTCAGTAGTTGTGTACTTACCTGACGATGGCCGGACGTCTCTGGGCCGAAATATCGTGGCAGAATGTCGACGGGATCCGGCTGCATACCCGGAAATTATTAGAAGAACAAATACGCCGGGAAAATTTCAGAAGTCACAACCCTGGAAATGTTAATTTGCATAATATCCATTATTCGGCAACTGAAAACCCATGATGGCTGGGGCAAGTTACACTCCAAAAATCGTAGTCGGTGGATGTATGGTGTGAGATTATGGGGGACAGAATTATAGGCCCCTACTTCGTCGAAGGAAATCTATATGGTAGGAAGTATACCACATATCTGCAAGAAACATTATTTCTGTTATTGAATGAAATACCGTCGAATGTGCGTTTACATATCGATGGCTTATTAGGTGGATACGTCGTATTCGTCGAAAATTCACTATTTGTACGATACGATAGAGAATTGTCAGAGCCTGTGCTTCGGTAAGTGCCGAAGTGGTAAGGAATACCACACAATCCATGGTGAGAAGGATGCAGCACTGCATTGTTGCCAATAGTCATCACTGCGAACACCTGTAACTGGACGTTCATGCCACCTTTTTGACCTTCGCTGAGCTCCAAAGGCTTAACTGTTACACATCACTGGATTCATCTCGATAGCCGCTACCAGAAAATAAGTACCAAACTATAGCATCTTAATTAAAAAAAAAAGGAAACGAAGTTGATCTCTGAAGCGTCTCCACATAGCAACAAGAAACCAAGGTCATATTACGGCCCCCGTTGTCCCATGCAACTTTTGTCCGACAAACGTTTCAGCTGCTATCATACTTTCAGAGTTATACTAGGTGGTAATAGTTACTGAGGCACCCTTTATACACTATTTTCTTAATTTCAGTCCGTAATGATCGTCTTCAGAATTGGGTGAACACAGTTTGCTAATCGTATAGTGTCCACATGTGTAAAACTCGTACAGTCTTAACAATGAGACAAAGTAGGTTCGTCGTTCACATATAAAATGTAAGTACCACATGGAAATGGTAATAGGCATGCTTCCTCTATGAAAACCCTACTTCAGACTTCGCTTACTCAGGTCCGAAGATGGTCATTACGGACCGAAGTTAATAATAACCTGATATAAAAAGAAAATGTTTGGCATCCATACTGAATATTACGCTTTACTGTTGTATGCGGAAATCTCATGGCGGGTCCGGCGTTGCGTCTTCCCAGCTGCTTCAGGTGGTTAAAAATTACGATGTTACCTTATATGGCCTCGATATGGGTACCAGTGACGTGACAGGCGGTAGAACAGACAGGCAGCAACGCACACCACAGTCAGTACCTTTCAATGGCCGGGGCACACCCGGGGAGAAAGCTCGTGGTTCTTTAAACAGCTGACACAGGAGGCAGCTAGAGAGAGTTTTATGTCTTCTTCGCTGAGAAACCATGTATTTGAGGGCATTCATCTTTTACATTCCAACAAAATTCCGCTAAAGGCATTAATTTAAATTTTTCTTCCAAAGATATATTAGATCTCAGTTCTATGCAGGTCATATTCCTCTAATGACATGATCGAAACTTGTGCATTGAGAATAACTGCGTCTGATATCCACAATTTATTTTGCTATTTTATCTAGTATTCACTCTGAAAATACTGCCTAATTGCTTCATTATAGCTTTCTGATACTGAGTAACTACTTAAATAAATGTCTGACTTATTTTACTTATTATTGCGAGAAAGTCAAACTCATTAGGTTGCATTCAAATTATTCAAAGCAAGAATTCTTTGTGATTAGTAGATTCACTTACTTGTCTGCCTTGAACGGTTAATTAAGTTCAGTGATCTCTGCAAAAATATCGTTCAAATGGGTTATTTGAAGCAACCAGTCATTTAAGCTACTTTGCAGTTTGAAATTGGTTTCTAAAGGGAGCAAATGCAACTTGTCCTTCAGTTTCAAAACTCGGGGTAGTATCTTTCATACAGATAATCATCTGTCGTCTGTACTGTAAAGAGCAAAAATATATACACTGCAGTTTTGAATGAACTACTGTTTAGTGCCCAGATTTTATGAAAGGAATGACTTTGGTGGGCTCACCAAGAGAATTTTTGTAACTAAGCAGTTTTTCTTCAACAAGGGCCAGTTTATGGGTCATACAGTGGATATTAAAAACGACCTTGTCGATATTTTTGATAAACTACATATCCCGAATAACTTGTTTCGACAGCAGGGCCATGAGTGTAGTTCTGCCACGCTATTTTATTCTCTTTAAGGAAAGAAGTTCAACATTAGTACGTGTTCGCAGGAAAGTGTAGTAAAGAATATTCTCTACTGACACCTTTCCCTGCTTGTACCTATTACAATCATTATTGCGAGGCCAGCTGCATCGTCAGATTTGACCTTTGGTAATGAACATTTGCATGATTTAACTTGAAAATTACATTTATTACATTGCTTTTTAACTTCAAGATTTCGTCATCCTTTCTAATGAAGAATTTAACTTTTTTTTTTTAATGATCGCCACGAACAGATTCCAAATGACGTTGAATTATAACAGGGCACACAACTCTATTTAGAAGAACTTTTCAGCATAGAACACTCTGAGGATCTTAAATTTATATAATATTTATCATACTTACCAAGTTTTAGAGTAACTTCTTAGGATTGATTACTTTTAGAAGCATTAACTTTCCAAAGTGATTTTCAAACGATTTTACCTGTAATAGTTTCATTACTACCATAATTATCATTAGCTAAAGAGCTAGTTGTTGAATGTGATGCAAGAGAATTAAGTTCTGCAGTAGAACGCTTTAGCGTACCTGTTTTAAACGACGTCTTCGTCTTGCTACGAAAGGTATTAAACAATTTTAACACGAAACCTACCATGGTTGTTACCTACATCGCCATCTACAGGACTGACTTTTAAGTACCTGGCAGAGGGTACCGTTCCACTTACGGAAGAAGCGCAGGAAAAATAAACACTTGAATCTCTCAGTGCGATCTCCGATTTCTCTTATTTTATTTCGATTATCGTTTCTCTCTATGTAGGTGGGTGTCAACAAAACATTTTGTCTTACGTAAGTTGGCTATTGAAATTTCGTGAAAAGGTCTCGACGCGAGGTAAAACGCTGTTGCTTTTATGACCGCCACCTCAACCCGCGTATCACGGACGTGACGTTCTCTCTCTCATATTTCACGAGAGAGTGAAAACTGCCTTTCTTTAAAGTCTCTCGATGGCCTCCATCAATCCCCTCTGGTTAGCCAAACATACCGCCCCGCAATATTCTAGCAGAGAACGGACATGCATAGTGTAGGCAGTCTCTTCAGCGGGTTTGTTGCATCTTCTAAGCGTTCTCTTCAAAGCGTTCTACCAGTAAAGCACAGAGTTCGGTTCACCTTCCCCACAACATTATCTATGTGATTCTTCTAGTTTAAGTTGCTCAGTACTGTTTATCCCAGGTGCTGGTAAGTTCCTATGGGAGGAAACTGCTGAGGTCATCGGTCCCTAGGCTTACACACTACTTAATGTAACTGAAACTAACTTACGGTAAGCACAACACACACATCCATGCTCGAGGAAGGACTCGATTCTCCGTCGGGGGATCCGCGCGAACCGTGGCAAGGCGCCCAAGACCGCACGTAAGCCCCGCGCGGCTACCAGGTGTTTAAATGTACTGAAGCTCTTTAGATTTGTGATGTCGTAACATAACAGAAATTTAGCGATATATTTTGAGACCGAATAAGTTTTACTTGGCTACTTACGTTGATAATATTGTTAACAACAATATGTGAAACTCAAACTACATACAGTAGCAAACGTTCTGTTTTTAGGTGCTTTGGTTAAAAGGGTGGAAAACCGGAGCGGCGGTGGTTTCTAAATGTTACGTAGTCTGCGAGCTACCTTTCATTTTAGGTCAAGTGCACGAAAAGACAGCGTGGGAAAGAAAAAATTGCCTGCAGGTATAAGCGAAATTCTGGCGAAACAGCAGACAGCACAACTGAAGAAAGATGAACAATGGGCTCCTGATGTGCCTTTATGAGGTACAAGAGCACAGCGATTATGCAGCACCCGTTGACATGACAGTGGAGTGGGCCATACGTCTCTCTCCAGAATTCAGAGAGCAGACTGCAGAGAGAGACAGAGTGAAAGGCCCTCGTGGCATAATGCATCAGTCGCTGCCCAATAGACTGCCAGTAAATCCTCAGATCGTACACCATACTGTGAACACTGCAGCTTTTGAGATAGGCTGTAACTGTACTTCTGTGGTGGCGAACGAGGCACGCTCATTGACGTTAAAGAGTCAGCTGACCACGAGCGAGCAGTAGTTGTATGTTCATAATTGGTAACACAGTTGCTGAAGTGTATGTGTTCCATGAAACTTGCTCAATTTGGCGAATCCACTCAATTTTCAACCCTTTTCGAAACTGCACAATCGTCCCTCTTCTACATATAATGGAAATATTTTTTTTTCTTAATTCCAGGTGTAAGAGGTCCATGATTAAGGAATTTGTTGCTAGCGCACTCGAGCAGATGTAGTGTCGATGGATTGCTCTTGCGCTGCCCGCGATATGTAAGGTATAAGAGAATCTCAGACCAAAGAGCAGTGTTGTCAGCAGTAGGAACTGTGTAGCAGTAGGAGTAAGTAGTAGCTAGCAGTCGTGCGTGTGTGTGTGGAGTTGGCTGGGCCGGTCGTGGGGAGCGATGACAGAGCCTGAGCGTTGTAGTATAAGGTAGAAGCAGCCTCGCGCATATGTACTATTGTTATATCAAGTCCCATGTAAATGCTTTTAAAAAGAAATCTCTTAATAATAATCTTTCATATAAAAATTAACTTTTGACAATCATTCAACTCAATTTAAAGATTTTACTAATTTCTCCAATCCTTGGTCATCCTGATTATTGTAAAGATAAATCAGTTGTTTCTTTTTATTCATGACAAATCTATCGGCGAGCATTGCACTGAGTTTTTCCAAAAAAAAATTTTTATGGGACAGATATATACGCGTTACCCGGCGACCTTATTGAGGTAAGAATTTTCTATTTATTCAGTATGATCTTTCAGGGCTACGACGCAACACTGCTGACGTCCAAAATTTATCAGTCTAAATTCACAGTCAATTATTGAAAGGTTATAAGTGAGCCACAATTTTTTTATTGAGAGATTAGTCACATTTATTATTGATAGGTTACGCAATTTATTTATTGGGAGGTTACGCTAAATGTCAATGTTATAGTTATATTTTATACTGTTGGGAGGTTTCGAAACTTTTCTGTTGGGAGGTTACAGCAAATCTGAATACTATTAATATTATTTTACTGTGGGGAGGTTACACAAGCTTGTATAGAATTCCTTCGGTACTTTGTGGAATTTCATGAAAAGTTAATCCGTTTTACGTCAAGAAATCCTTCTAACCCTTGTTACATTTGTGTAGTTCTGAAGAAACAGTAAATGCTAAAATGAAACAACAGGGCCATAGTCATGCAAAACTTTCACTTAGTCACATACACTATTGCATGTTGCATTCGAGTATATATATATTAATCCAACGTGAAAAGCAAGTCAAAACAGGAAATGACTGAAGAAATTATGTATTGAAACAATCGAATGCATTTAAAAGTGAAGCTTACATTCTGAAAAATAGCAAATTCTGCTTCAAAACATTCAAACATGTCGTTGTGACAGTATATTATATACATTCTTAACAGCCATTACCACTTTCAATTCAGTCTTCTTCTCCTCCATTATCCCTCTACTTCCAATAATACTAAACACGTCTACAAATGTGCAAAACTAATAAATGCCCTTCTTAATGCCCTCTATTAATGTTATTATTTTTATCAATTATTATTATTATTATTATTGTTCATAGGAATTATTATTATTTTGATAGTTATTTAATATTTGAATTCCTGGTCAGGTCAAAGAGAGAACCGTAAGGCGCTCCGCTGGTCTGGTTAAATAGCAATAAATGAAAAGGATGTTTAAGTAGCGTGCAGGAGCACCTAATTTCTTTGGCAAAGGTGTAAACGTCCAAGCAGGAAATACGAATTTTCTTTACTTGCCTATTGCCGATTTAGTGCTGTACCACTAGTTTCAACTCTTCGCCCATCTTCAGCAACCCGTCTTCGGCTACCGTCACTGTCACTAAACGTGGCCTGAGTAGTTAGTGTTACAGAGCAGCCCCCGTCTGACGTTGAATTGTAAATTTTAAATATTTTAATTAAACTTCCAATCTGCAGCGGAATTTCAACCGACATCAAAGTTTCTGTAAGATTAAAAAGTTATGCCGGAACGAGACTCGAACCGTGGCGACCCGAATTCGAGTCTCGGCCCAGTACACAGTTTCAATCTGCCAGGATTTTACACGTATTTAGATTAAAATGGATTTTCTGTAACTAAACAGGGACAAATGATATTCCTAAAGATGTCATCTGTCCTTAAGCAAAGAGGGCTATAGTATGTAGCAACTACCCTAAGATCAACGAAAAATCCTCGACCTGTTATTAAGATAACACTTAAAAATAACCGAGTCGCTTCTTTAAGCGCAAAATCTTATCGGAATTCTCATTTACCTCCATTATTGAGCATAGTGTAAGTGCAAAAGGAGTGCAGGGACGGGTGAAGGAAGATTCAACGAAGAAATGACGGCTTAAGGTTATTAACCGCGTTAATGGCAAGCTTGGGAAACAGACGTGTTCATAACCACTTTTAAGTATTCAAATACGCAAAGTTATTTACGGCGAGTAACAATAAAAACAAGACACCTTTATACATTCTGCAGTTTTGGTGTTAAAATTCAAAAACGTAGGCCATCGAGATAAACAGTGGCTTACCACCGAAAATGGTCTATGGCTAGCATACAGTCTGATTGGGCGTAGTTTCTAGCCCTTGTATGAAAACGTCCCATTGTGTGGATCTATTCGCATCCTGATTAATGTGTGCCACATTTCAGTTCATTAAAATTATTTTCAGACAAGAGAGACGACGCTAAATTTCATACTCAGGGTCATACTAACTTACTAGACGTACAATGTCTACAATACTGTGAAGTATCCGATCCATGTGGTACAAGTGAGAATCTACTAAAAACCACAGGAAGAGACCTTAATTTTATTTTTCCCGAAGATCAATAGATCATAGCAGCGTATACAGGGCAAAATCAAGGTGCTAAACGGAATCCGTTAAACTTTGGTTACACGATGAATCAATCAAATCTAAAAGCTATATATTCAATTGAATACCTAGGAATGACTATTACGGAACAACTTTAACTGGAAGAAACACATAGAAAATTTTGAAGGGAAAACTAACAAAAGACTGCGTTTTATTGCCAGGACACTTAAAAAATGAAACATGTCTACTAAAGAGACTGCCTACACTAAGCTTGTCCGCCCTTTTTAGGACACTGCTGCGCTGTGGTTTCCTTTCTAGACAGGGCTGACGCAGTACATCGAGAAAGTTCAAAGAAGGACAGCACGCAGTGCCTTATCGCGAATTAGACGGGAGAATGTGACTGAAATGATGCAGAATTTGGGATGGACATAATTTAAAAAAGGCGTTTTTCGTTGCAGCAGAATTTTCTCACGAAATATCAATCACCACTTTTCTTATCCCAATGGGAAATTATTTTGTTGACGCCGACCTTCATAGCGAGAAACGATCGTCACAGTAAAATAAGGGAAAACAGAGCTCCCACGGAAAGATATAGGTGTTCGTTTTTCCACGTGCTATACGACATTGGACTAATATGGAATTTTTTGGAGGTGGTTCGATGAACCCTCTGCGGATCACTTAAATAATGTTTTCAACCCATGCAGACGTAGAAGGCTATTACGCCTTGAAACAGCACTGTGAACTATTTCTTCCAAGCAACTGAATTGGTGGCTGTGGACATTTATGTTAATACACCTATCTGTTTGCAGATGTCTTTAAGCTGTAACTTAACGTGAATGTCTGAGAAGTTTCTTCAGGGACTGAAGTTAAAATCTTCTGGGTTATTAGGCCGCATTCTATTTCCTCTAAAATAATGAACGTTTCGATCCCTCTGCAAGGTTCTAGCGACAGTGGGCACCGGAACATCCTGAAGAATATCGCAGCAAAGTAGTCAAAACGTCAATTATTTTAGAGGGAATATGACGCGGCCTAATAACCCAGAAGATTTTAACTTCAGTGACAACGACCACGAAAGCCTGCTGACTTACATTGTTCAGGGATGTCACTGTTTCAAAGACAATACTAAAATGGAACGACCAGAGCTTAGGAATGGGATGTGAGGACATTTTTAAGGACAAAAGCACCTCCTCTACCTGTGTCGCTGACTCCAAAGCCGAAATTTAATTTAATTCTGTAAGTAATTATACGTTTTGTTTACTGTAAGTTGCAAGTCAGTGGTACATGTTACGTTGGTGAATATTTGAGAATGATTTGGTATTTAACCGAAAGTAATGTAGTTGGTAAATTTGGGAGATGTTACTGGTTCCTGTACACAGTGCTTTAATCGATTGCCAAGTATACATTCAACTAGCTGCACAAAGTAAACTTCCTCTGCAGCACGCAAAAGAATATTATATATAAGGTTTCACTAGTAAATCTGACTAAAAAATTCGCAGTATAAATAAAAACACGAAAGACGCTGAGGAAACGAGGATTTTTTTTTAATTTTTATTATTTTTTTTTTTTTTATAGAGACAGGACAAGAGTTTTACTCTGAGATCGAGTATTCCTGTTGCACTCCATACTGAATCGATAATCAACAGTGGTACTTCAGGATATGCATAATATGCTGTACTTTTGAGACGACATGGAAAAGATGAACGCTAAATTAATGTTGTAAAGTGCCATAATGATCATTACTAAATTGACGAACGTAGAAACCGAAGTTCCAAATTGAGCTACAATGCGATGAAAAGAATTAATGACACATCTTTTCAGCGCTGTGTAGGATAGCAGGAGAAACTATCAAAAAATAGGGGCCCTTGTAAAGATACAAGGAACGCAACGAAAGAGAAAAATAGAGTGAACAATCAAGAGGACGCATTAAAAAGTCCTAGGTCAAAAGTCAGCAACATATTCCGAAAAGTTGTAGAGTCATTTCCATGAACCCAATTTCAGCAGAGTTGAGAATGTGTGTTTTGAAGAACAGCGTGTCTTGAAAGACTGACGAGCGATTTTGCTTCCATTGACTGTCGATCGTTTGTAGCACAGCGAACATTAGAACTTTCCTCCACTTCTATTAACTGTCGAAATTACTTAGTCGTGAAGATAAATTGTTTACGCAATGAGAAAATAAACTGCTCACGCTTGCGCCAGGTTTTTTCTGTCACTCCCACTGATGACAGTTCCAGACGGTCGTTGGCAATTGTGAATTCTTAATCAGCCGCGAAATAATATCTGACCCCAAGATTAGCCACTCACGTTAAGCTTTAAATAGCCCGATTCAGCATTGACTGAACGAAATATGAAACCAGTCATTCAATAAAAGTGGACCTCTCTCATTACAGGCGTCATAAAATAGTTCAGACACAACAAACAACAGTACTATTCAAATAGGTGGTTTCTAAGTGGGTTCAAAACAAAAGAGTGCTTCTCTGTGTTTTGTCAGATCTATGTTTTACACATTTCAGTTTGGTCTATGAGTAATTCTGCGTATGATATGTACAATAACCGAAATCAGCCTGTTTGCTTATAGTAACAACAATTACATGATCAGTTCGACCTAGATCAATCCTGTATTAACTAATATACGTATAGTCTAAAGTGGATGGTAGAAGGTACTTCGTACCAGTTTAGGCATTATCTGTCTTAAATTAACTAAGTAAGGTGCGACGTTAAATTTGGACTCATTTCCGACTATTCGCATTTCAGATCTACATGCGAGATATTTTCTGGAGGTTGTGGTGCAATTGTCCGCCTCCGTAGCTACGTGGCAGGGCGACTAGCTGCCTTGCGGGAGAACCGGATTCTATTCCCGGAACTACAAGAGATTTTTCGTGGATGTGAAGACTGCAACGGGATGCACTCAGCCTCGTGACACCAACTGAGGAGCTACTTGACCAAGTGGTAGCGATTCCTCGGTCAAGAGGCCCGGCAGCGACCGGGAGAACAGTGAGCTGACGACATGCCATTCAGCAACGCATTCAGTGACGACTTTGGCAGCGGAGGACACGGCAGTCCATCGGGCCTCATTGGGCCATTTAAGGCCAGAAGCGGAACTTCACCTTTTGCTGGAATAATTGAGTAACCTTAGTTCTGACTTTCTGCCTCTTTCATAAGAAAATCGTGGCGTTTTTTTCGTGTCCTGACGTAGTTGTGAGAGGGACAAAGGCGTTGCTGGTCAGTCTGCTCTCCCGAGCGGTACAGAGCGGAAGGCAGAAGGACAATTCACAGTGAAAGTATTTGATTGTTTTCTTCTCTCTGAGCCAACACTGGTACAAGCCTTTACTAGAAATGTTGGTGGTGAGACTCGGTAGGGAACTCGTTGTTGAGACTCTTGGACAAACAGGCTTTTGAAATAGTTATTTATTCCAGAAAATACTAACTAATACACTGCAGGCTAGTTCTAGGGTTAGAAACACTGTTAGAACAGAAGCCAATGTGGAAGTCCCAGGAGTGGATGCTAACCACAGTAGCAAACACTAGCAGCATCTTAAGGCAAAAACTAAGTTACAAAGCAAAACATACTGAATGTGTCACTGTTCACTGAGGCAATCCAAGAGAGAGAGAGAGCAGACTGACGCGGAGCTGGATCGAGGCTGGAGTCGACGGACGCGGATTCGGCGCCCAGATCGTCTGACTGAGAACTCTGCCAAAATGCGGAATCTGGGGGCTTTGAAGAGTCGCGTGGGGGCACTGTTTTTCCCACTTAAAGCCACCCAGCCAATCCAGTAGGTCTGTTGCAGGTGCCTGCCAATCATGGTTTAGTTAGGTCCCCTCTACTGCTCCTAAGGCGGAGATGTTAATGCAGTTGTACTAACTAAGCCGGCCAGTGTGACCGAGAGGTTCTAGGCGCTTAAGTCTGGAACCGCGCGACCGCTACGGTCGCAGGTCCGAATCCTGCCTCGGGCATGAATGGGTGTGATGTCCATAGGTTAGTTAGGTAAAAGCAGTTCTAAGTTCTAGGGAACTGATGACCTCAGATGTTAAGTCCCATAGTGCACATAGCCATTTTTTTTGCACTAAATCCGTTTGGTATAAACATAGTTAAGCATAAAGTTAAACGTACATGCTGTGTCAAATAAGGCTTGCAACATTATTGTTATACGTCATTTAGCCCCGCCACTCTGGTTCCCCGGCGTGGGGACTACAAGGTCAACAGTTGACATCTTCGCTCTCTTTCTAACCCTTGTGAGTCTATTGACGTTGCTGTTCTCAGGGCTGGTATCAAACTGGCTTTATACGCTAGTACGTGCCTGTTGGTTACAAAGTTCTACGGTGACAACCTACCACAGCATCTGCACGACATATGAAGTTACATGTTAATTCCCTGAAGAGTAAATAACGAACGCCCTGGGACCGCTTCTGGGGCGTCTGCATTTTCGCAAGGCTGTATCCATACGGTTTACTTCACGTAACAATATCTCTCCTAGTTTCGTCTGCCATCAGCATCATCCTTGCTTCCGCGCCTTTGAACTCCTGTCCTCCTTTGAACTCCTGTCCTCCTTTCTCACAGCTTCAAGGTAATACTACAGTACCAAGGAATAATCAATATATTACAGTTTTCGCCAACGGTTTCACAGTAAGTTCGTTGGCCGTCTCCGAAAATAAGGGCTACACCAACGTATTTCGAATTCCTTCGACGACTTTCGTCAGCCTTAACTAACGGATGCTTCAGACACGGGATTACTACTCCAGGATAGGTCAGTCTAGATTTTTGTGCGCTTTTTATTTAATAGCTGCATTCTGTTCTCAAAATAATCTAAGGATATCTATGACTTGTACTCTTTTTCCAAAGTATTTATGGATTTTACCAACAATGCCTTATTAATGCGTTACCTTTTATCCGATGGGTGTATCTTTCCTCTGCATCAGACCTGTTTTCTTTCTTTCCTTCAGGAAACAAACGTCTTAGTCACTCTGTAACATATCTGTATTTTTTTATCCGTTTGTATTTGTAATTTCTTCTTTCTATCTTATCCACTAATTCACTATCATTTCTTCTTCTTTCTTTGCCCAGCCAACTACTTCTCCTCATTTCCGCTGTTGTTATGCGTTTTAGCCCACTGTCATTATTATCATTCAACAAGAACGTAGTTGGACACTGCTAATGTTGAAAGGGTGACACATCTTAAATTCCACGTACACATTACTATGCGCATAATTATAATGATTATTATTAAATATTTCTAGTATACCAAACAAATTGTAACGTTAATTTACTGAGGAGGTTTGGATAGATAAACATAGCATAAATAGTGAAAGATTTTCGTACAATTGAGTTCTTTTTCTTTGGTATGGCAGTATAACCTACAAAATTATATTTAAGTCAAACTTGTTTTTAGAACACTGAGATGCTGTCTTTTGTTACTGTTCAGAGCATCCTCTGAAAACAGTGCGGCAGAACAACTGACAATACCTAATGACTTACTTATGAATACCCAAAAGAAAATCTATTTCCCTACTCCTTTCTTCTGCTTAACTCTTTCAAACCATTCTTATCTGCGCTGAAATTCTATAGCACGCAGCTATCAACGGAGCTGACATAATTCACACTTGTTGACTCCCTGTACAACTATTGGTATTCAGTGCCGCTTTCACTGTGTCATGTGTACAGATACCTTCATGCCGTCGTTTCACGGTGCATCTATGGAACGGGAAACGGAGTCCGCTACGATGGGCCCACAGCGAGGCGGATTCCCGGAGCGGCCACTGTACTTAATGGACTCTTATTACCCGAGAGAGGACTCTGGCTGCTTAGTTGAACAGACTTACCTTACCCGTACTGAAACTGGACAACCTACTGTCGGTGCTTTTCCACAGAGTTATACACTCCAGCTCCCTACGCTAGCCACTGGCACTGTAACGCTAGCCTCTCCCCTCACGAGCAACTGTAATTTAGTTCTGGTTGTAAATGTACTGCACAAAATTCCTTTCCTTTCAGTTAAGGATTTCTAACTTCCGTTTTTCTAAGTATTCATCTTTATACTTTTTCACAATGCAAAATTTCCTTCTATGTGTCGCCTATTGGACATAGAGTATATCAAAGAAAGACCAAAGTAATGAAAAGTAGCAGGAATGATAATAGCAAGAAACTCAACATCAAAATTATTGATCACAAAGTATATGAAGTTAAGGAATTTTTCTACCTTGGAAGCGAAACAAGCCATGAAGGAAGAAACAAGGGGAACATAAAAGGCTCAATGGCACTGGCAAAGAAGACATTTGTTTCCAAGAGAAGTCTACTGCTAATGTAAGACATAGTTTAAGGTTAAAATGTTCATTGTACATTTTGTGCATAGCACTGAATGGTAGTGAATCATGAGCAATGGAAAACCAGATCAGAAGAGAATCCAAGCGTTTGTGGTGCTGCCGAAGAACTTTCAAATACGGATTAATAACATAAGAAATGAGGAGGTTCACCGCAGAATCGCCGAAGAAATGAACATCTGGAGAATACTGACGAGAAGGAGTGACAGTATGACAGGACAAGTATTAAGGCCTCACAGTCTTAGAGGAAGTTCTACAGGCTAAGAACCGCACGGAAGACTGAGATTGGAATACGACCAAGATACAGTTCAGTACGTGCGGTAGCGTTCTCGCTTCCGGCACACGGGTTCCCGGGTTCGATTCCCGGCAGCTGCAGGTATTTTTCCCGGCCTCGAGATGACTGAGTGTTGTTGTGTCGTTTTCATCACCATCATTCATCTCCATTACGGTTGGAGGAAGGCAATGGCAAACAACCTCCGCTAGGACATTGCCTTGTCGGCGGTGCAGATCTGCCGCATCGTCCCCCTACGCTCCTCGGAGTATGGGACTTCCTCATTATCACGTAGGGTGCGAAGTGGTCCTCTGAGACGAAGAGGTTTGTGGACGAGAGGAATCGTGCATGGACGAATCAGAATAGTCACCAGAATACATTTTTAACTCTGCATATGTTATTCACTCATGTTGCTGATTTTAAGAGGTATAACATCAATAGTGCTCGTAATCCACATGAGTCGCAGAGCAAAAATCCACATTCTGATATTAAAACATATCTTCATCTTAATTTCTCAGTATACATGCAGTTTTGTGTGCCACTAATGGCTTATTTATTCTTCCCTGCAACGAACCGCATTTAAAAAAGTACCAGTCTCAGAAACGGAGCTACCTATCTGTCACAATTTACGCCCTCTGAATCGAACATTCCCTGACAAATGGTCCTGCCACAGCAGTCACCTTTATTCGACGCCAAAGTGTTCTACAGAAGTGGTGGAACAGCAGCCACAGAGGAAAGGTATACAACTAAGACGTATTAGTAACTTGCAGTATGAACATAGCACCCGCCGTGAAAGTGCAGGAAGACGTTCAAAGAAAAGCCTCGCGCTACATTTTGACTGAATGTACTGGGATGTTCTCTATGTAAATTCGTAACTTTGGTCAACGTCTCCAAGATCTGCAACACAGATCTATAAGGATGGATAATCATTCATCAACAATTAAGTAATTATATTTTGGATGATCTTCTTTCCGTCTGCCGGCCGCGGTGGTCTAGCGGTTCCAGGCGCTCAGTCCGGAACCGCGCGACTGCTACGGTCGCTGGTTAGAATCCTGCCTCGGGCATGGATATGTGTGTGATGTCCTTAGGTTAGTTAGGTTTAAGTAGTTCAAAGTTCTAGGGGACTGATGACCACAGATGTTAAGGGCCATAGTGATCAGAGACATTTGAACCATCTTTCCGTCTCAAGTGTCTGATAAAGGCAGGGATATCATCAGAACCATCAATGATTCTAGAAAACTCAGTTACGCATAAACTCATACATTAATTATTTGTCATTAGTGCCTCTTATGGGACTGGGGTTACTAAGATGTGTAACTAGAGAGTGTGTAAAAATACCTAAAACCACAATCACACTTGTCAGTAAGCCGGACTAGCACTTGCTGAGTCATAAGCTACACAAAAACATTTCACATCTCAGTGAACAATTTAAATCTACACTCCTGGAAAAGGAAAAAAAGAACACATTCACACCGGTGTGTCAGACCCACCATACTTGCTCCGGACACTGCGACAGGGCTGTACAAGCAATGATCACACGCACGGCACAGCGGACACACCAGGAACCGCGGTGTTGGCCGTTGAATGGCGCTAGCTGCGCAGCATTTGTGCACCGCCGCCGTCAGTATCAGCCAGTTTGCCGTGGCATACGGAGCTCCATCGCAGTCTTGAACACTGGTAGCATGCCGCGACAGCGTGGACGTGAACCGTATGTGCAGTTGACGGACTTTGAGCGAGGGCGTATAGTGGGCATGCGGGAGGCCGGGTGGACATACTACAGAATTGCTCAACACGTGAGGCGTGAGGTCGCCACAGTACATCGATGTTGTCGCCAGTGGTCGGCGGAAGGTGCACGTGCCCGTCGACCTGGGACCGGACCACAGCGACGCACGGATGCACGCCAAGACCGTAGGATCCTACGCAGTGCCGTAGGGGACCATACTGCCGCTTCCCAGCAAATTAGGGACACTGTTGCTCCTGGGGTATCGGCGAGGACCATTCGCAACCGTCTCCATGAAGCTGGGCTACAGTCCTGCACACCGTTAGGCCGTCTCCCGCTCACATCGTGCAGCCCGCCTCCAGTGGTGTCGCGACAGGCGTGAATGGAGGGACGAATGGAGACGTGTTGTCTTCAGCGATGAGAGTCGCTTCTGCCTTGGTGCCAATGATGGCCGTATGCGTGTTTGACGCCGTGCAGGTGAGCGCCACAATCAGGACTGCATACGACCGAGGCACACAGGGCCAACACCCGGCATCATGGTGTGGGGAGCGATCTCCTACACTGGCCGTACACCTCTGGTGATCGTCGAGGGGACACTGAATAGTGCACGGTACATCCAAACCGTCATCGAACCCATTCCTAGACCGGCAAGAGAACTTGCTGTTCCAACAGGACAATGCACGTCCGCGTGTATCCCGTGCCACCCAACGTGCTCTAGAAGGTGTAAGTCAACTACCCTGGCCAGCAAGATCTCCGGATCTGTCCCCCATTGAGCATGTTTGGGACTGGATGAAGCGTCGTCTCACGCGGTCTGCACGTCCAGCACGAACGCTGGTCCAACTGAGGCGCCAGGTGGAAATGGCATGGCAAGGCGTTCCACAGCATCTCTACGATCATCTCCATGGGAGAATAGCAGCCTGCATTGCTGCGAAAAGTGGATATACACTGTACTAGTGCCGACATTGTGCATGCTCTGTTGCCTGTGTCTATGTGCCTGTGGTTCTGTCAGTGTGATCATGTGATGTATCTGACCCCAGGAATGTGTCAATAAGGTTTCCCCTTCCTGGGACAATGAATTCACGGTGTTCTTATTTAAATTTCCAGGAGTGTAGTTTGACATACTGTAAACTATTTCTGTGTATTTAGTTCACTAGTACGTTTCATTAAGTTACTCATACGTTCCTGGTCACTTTTCAGAATTATATTTCGTTGTAACCTAACATGCAATGATAATTAGATACATGTTAATTCATATGAACTTTATCTCCATTTCAGCCTTTTAAACATTTTTTAAAATTTATTTACATACATTAAGTAAATCAGCGAATCAATGAACTTGAGCAGTTAAACGGAGAACCGACACGTGGCGATAACATATTAGATCCTCTGGTGAGAAACAGACACAGAAACAGCTGACGCAGAACAGGGAATCATCGATCATAAAGTGGTTACTACATCGATGATTTCAGCCGTAAACAGAAATATTAAAAAAAGGTAGGTAGATTTTTCTGTTTAGCAAAAGCAGATTTCAGAGTACTTAACGGCTCAACACAAAAGTTTTGTCTCAAGTACACATAGTGTTGAGGATCAATGGACAAAGTTCATAACCATCGCACAATATGCATCATTAGTTTAAAACCATCGCATCATTAGATGAGTATGTGCCAAGCAAGATCGTAAGAGATGGAAAAGAGCCACAATGGTACACCAATTGAGTTAGAAAACTGCTGCGGAAGCATAGGGAACTTCTCAGCAAATCTAAACATAACCAAAGCCTTGTAGACAAACAAAAATTACGCGAAGCGAAATCTAGTGTGAGGAGGTCTATGCGAGAGGCGTTCAATGAATTCGAAAGTAAAGTTCTATGTTTCGACGTGGCACAAAATGCTAAGAAATTTTGGTCTTATGTCAAAGCGGTAGGTGGATCAAAACAAAACGTCCAGTACTCTGTGACCAAAAATAGAACTGAAACAGAGGATGACAGACTAAAGGCCGAAATACTAAATGTCTTTTTCCAAAGCTGTTTCACAGAGGAAGACTGCACTGTGGTTCCTTCCCTAAATTGTCGCACCCAGAAGAGAGTAGCGTTCCAAAGGATTGGAAATGGGTACAGGTCATCCCCGTTTTCAAGAAGGGACGTCGAAAAGATGTGCAAAACTATAGACCTATATCTCTAACGTCGATCAGTTGTAGAATTTTGGAGCACGTATTATGTTCGAGTATAATGACTTTTCTGGAGACTAGAAATCTACTCTGTAGGAATCAGCATGGGTTTCGAAAAAGACGATCGTGTGAAACCTAGCTCGTGCTATTCGTCCACGAGACTCAGAGGGCCATAGACACGTGTTCCCAGGTAGATGCCGTGTTTCTTGACTTGCGAAAGGCGTTCGATACATTTCCCCACAGTCGTTTAATGACCCAGAACATAAGGACTGTAAGACCCACTGTTTGATTGGATTGAAGAACTCCGAGATAATAGAACGCTGCATGTCATTCTCAATGGAGAGATGTCTTCCGAAGTAAGAGTGATTTCAGGTGTGCTGCAGGGGAGTGTCGTAGGACCGTTGCTGTTCACAATATACATAAACGACCTTGTGGGTAACATCGGAAGTTGACTAAGGCCTTTTGCGTATAATGCTGTAGTACATCGAGAGGTTGAACCTGTGGAAAATTGTACTGAAATGCAGGAGGATCAGCAACGAATTGACGCATGGTGCAGCGAATGGCAGTAGAATCTCAATGTAGACAAGTGTAATATGCTGCGAATACATAGAAAGAAAGATCCTTTATCATTTAGCCACAATATAGCAGGTCAGTAACTGGAAGCAGTTAATTCCCTAAATTATCTGGGAGTAGGCATTAGGAGTTATTTTAAATGGAATTAACATATAAAGTTGATCGTCGATAAAGCAGATGGTAGACTGAGATTCATTGGGAGAATCCGAAGGAAATGCAATCCGAAAACGTAGGAAGTGGCTTACAGTACACTTGTTCGCACACTGCTTGAATACTGCCCATCAGTGTGGGATCCGTAACAGATAGGGTTGATAGAAGAAATAGGCAGATCCAACCGAGAGCTGCGCTCTTCGTTACAGGATCATTTAGTAATCGCGGAAGCGTTTCCGAGATGATAGATAAACTCCAGTGGAAGACTGTGCAAGAGAGACGCTCAGTAGCTCGGTACGGACTTTTGTTGAAGTTTCGAGAACATACCTTCATCGATTAGTCAAGCAGTATATTGCTCCATCCTACGTATATCCGCGAAAAGATCATGAAGATAAAATCAGATTGATTAGAGCCCACTTAGAGGCAAACCGACAATCTTTCTTTCTACGAAGAATACGAGACTGAAATAGAAAGGAGAACCGATGGAGGTATTCAAAGCACCCTCCGCCACACACCGTCAAGTGGCTTGCGGAGTATGGATGTAGATATAGACAGAATTGTTAGTTTTGAGAGAATCTATGATAGGGAATCATGAGATCCATTCACTGTTTATTGTTTATTCACCAATATAATATGATTATTAGCTAATGATTACAGGAACCATTTCTATATGAAATAAATGAGACGGAATTTACATACAAAAAGTATCAACAATCTCTGACGAGTTAATGCTTTGCAGCTTATTTAGTAAAGTATAAAACTCAAAACATTTGGAGTACGCAAGATAGCACCAGAAATACACAAACGACTCCCGTATTGTTTACTTTATACACCAATATATATATAAGGAAAGAAAGGAGTTCCTTGACATAAATGACAGACGCATGAAGGTCATTACTTGTGTCCACCACCAAGATAACAACGACCCTTCTCTCTGCTGATTCGATTCTTGCAGTTGCATATTCAAAACTGGAATGTCGAGAACGTTCGTTCCTTGCTTAACAATTATTTGTGCTTGTGATTGTTGAATTCGTATGTTGCACTCGCGTCTCTCTCTACCTATCTCAACTACTGGCTCGTAAATGATCTCACGTATGCCAGAAAAGTCTGTAATTCGTAGCTGAATCAATTTTTAAGCTGGTAGAAATGACTAGAATGTAATAAATAAAACGTGTCTATAAGCCGCTAAACAGTAAAGGCACTGGTAACTCACTCGCGTTAACTAAAAAATCTCTCCCTTTTTTCACCTATCCAATCTGCATCTGCAGTGACATTTGTAATTTCTGTGCACACGAAAAGAAAACAACATAGTCCATCTCCAACTCTCCAGGATTTACTAGTTGTAGCGACGTGGGGTAAGTGCCAGCTGGCAGACTTCTATTCAGCCGATATTTTACGCATTCGATTGTTATGACGCGATTTACAGAGGAAACTCTCCGCATACAGCAGTACTGCAACGTCCAATTTCACAGGTGTACAGCTGCTCGCCGTTATGAGTACGTTTTTTTTTTTTTTTTGTTTCTGCATCAACTGTATGCTACGCTAAAAGGCTTTACTATCCGATAAGGAAATTATTCTCACGTGAAAACCACGTACGTTCGTATCAGCCATTCGTTTCTGGGCTAATAATATTGTGTTTAAAATCTTAGGTGATAAACCTCGTTTTGATTCGCTTAGTAAGAAGTGGAAACAAGTCGGTGATGTGTGTGGATGAGACGTGGGTTTCAGGATGCTTGACACACAAATTACAGGCATGAACGTTATATTTTTCATGTTGGTCAATTATGTTATTGAAATAATGTCGCTTACTCGTCGATGCTGAATGTAACAGCTTTACCTCAGAGAATGATGCGGCCGCAAATTATCTGGTGAATGACGTCTTGTGGCATTCGCTGAATAAAGTGTAAGAAACCTCAGAAATGTACAGTGCACAAAATGAAATCGGCTCAGTGACACGAGTTACAGTAAGCAATACGAAAATAATATTTAGCTTTAGCAATTGTATGAACTTTTAAAGGTGCAATACTGTACTAGCACAGACATGACTACACACTCATTGGATTTCTTTCAAAGCACACATCTAAAATTTGAATGAGACCGCTGAAATCAATGTAAACACTCTCTTGTTCTTATTTGTAACTTCTGTCAGATCTGTGTGCCCATATTTTGATATAGTTATCGGCTATACTGCTAGCATAACCATATCATTGTAATGACATTGCGAATGTAGATAAAAACGTTACCAAAGTCAGTAGAAATTTGAGTAACAGTGTCTGTTGCTCTTAGTATCAGGAGCATGAGTAGCGTCGATCACGTTGATATCTGCTGGTCGTCTCCGACCATTATCGTCCTCACAGAGAAGTCTTGCGATCCATTACGTAATGAAACAACATATAGTCTCCGCTCTAACTATTATAGGCAACTTTCCAATTATTTATGTCTAGTCATTATTCTACCACTTTTTATGTGTCCCCTCGCAACTTCCACTGCTATTCCATCGTATTCACCTTATAGTGTAGCTTACACACAAAGTCTTCAGTTATTTGTTGGATACATTCCTATCGGTACAGTTCCCTATACTACCATGAAAGTGATTCACTGATGTCTTAACACATATGTAGGACCCTATTCCTTCTCCTTGTTGGTGTTGGCGGCCGTTATGGCCGAGCGCTTCTAGGCGCTCCAGTCTGGAACCACGCGACCGCTACAGATCGCAGATTCGAATCCTGTCTCGGGCATGGATGTGTGTGACGTCTTTAGGCTACTTAGGTTTAAGTAGTTCTAAGTTCTAGAGGACCGATGACGTCAGATGTTAAGTCCCATAGTGCTCAGAGCCATTTGAACCATTTGTTGGCGTTCCCCGTATGTTTGTTCCCTCGCCGATCCTGCAGAGAATCTACTCATTCTTTAACTTACCTTTCCACCAGATTTTCTACATCTTTCGATTCCACCATACTGCAGACCCTTCGAGTGTCTCTTTTTTGTTCCACACAGTATATCTGTCACAAATGCTGTTTCATATAGTCCGACGAAGTACGATAGTGAAGTTATTGTACCTGTCTTACATTGCTACCAATACCGACTTAGGTCAATATAATTGCTCCTAATTCTTTCTTCATAGGGCCAACAGGATCCTTATGTGAATTTCAACTTGTTGACACCTGAGATTTTAGGAGATATCATGCTATAAGCCTAAGTATCATCTGCAGGAAACAGCTCACAGCTTTGTAGTTCTCATCACTGGTGACCGATTTTTGTGTCAAACTGGCCCACATTCATTGTTTGTGTTCTGCCTGTCTAGCAGTGACGTTCTGCCAAAAAATGTATGTTCCGGATACGGTTTGGTAGTATTATCACTACAAAACCAGAGATGATCAGTGACGTTCAATCCTGTCTTGCTAAATATGCACTGTGAATTTACGGAACTGCAGACGAAACATTTCCGTTTGCTGTTTTTCCCCTGAAAATATTCCAATGTTGTCACCTTCAGCTTATATCCCGACAAAGAAATGTAGCGAATGTCCTAGGGCTGTATTATGTAAGAAATAAAAGCTTTAATATTGGTAGCATGACAGTTACTCTGGAAAACAGGATACACTTAGTTTTGAGTTTTATCCTTACAGAAGAAAAAAAAATCGAGGTTTACATTATGATGACATACTCAACCTATCCTTGCTTTAAAACAAGAAAACTTAAAGATAGGGGAAATATGGACGCGAATTAACAGATACATTGCGTGAAATTAAATCGAATGATAAATACGTGGTAGGGCAACGTAAGACATATGCATGCATGTGGCTTACTTTCAGCGGGGCACATGTAGCTACTGATCAAGCCTGTGCCTTTAAAGGGAGTGGCACGTTAGCCATGTTTGCCTTTGACCCTGGGATGGGCCACGCCCTGATAAATTCCTTCCCTGAACAAAGTCGGGCAGTCGTCGCGTGAGGCCGTCAGTCTCAATTACGGAGTGCTGCGTGTGTGTCGTGTGCTCAGGGGCTCAAGGTTTAACAGAAATCCTGCGAAGTACGGTTGCTACTCCTCAGCTACTGTGCCGTCTGTTCGTACGTAATGATACATTCTGCTAGCTACACAACGCAACTACAGTGCCACTCCTTCGGAATATTCTATCAGCATCGGAATAAATATCATTTTTCAAGTTTATGTTAGGTCCAAAAATAATGCATAATGAAAAATTGCGCATAGGCGCTTGAAAGGCAAGAACTAGAGGACCATTGAAAGACATAATAACTATTTGAGAGGAAGATGGAGGTGGTCATACAACTGTTGACAACGAAGTTGTGAGAGATGCATTCGTCTTAGAAAGAGAACAGGAAATCGACCCCACTGACCTCTGCTGCTGTGAGAACATGCACTTCTAATTGCGGAGAGTCATCTTCTCATTTTACGGGTTAACTGAGTGAGCAGTGAATTGTGACAGCAATGCTAGCCTGTCATGACATGTTGTATACTGGACCATATGGCCCTACCTGTTATAACATTTCTGACGAATATCCTGTTCCAGAACAGCCCGAATGTAGGTAATGTGCAATCTGGAAGAACAACGGGACACGCCCTTGTTAGTTTCGTAGTTGTGAGAATCCTACTGTATATTTGGAGATATCGAAACCTGCCTTTGCAGATGTTCATCTAACTGCGAGATGGCACAGAGGTAACTTTGGAGAGCAACGTGATGTAAGCATTCAGACAACTTAGTACGGGACTCACACCATTGAAGCTTTTTTCTCTTATTCTACATGTTGTACTGTGAACATTATCATAACCATTGGTATGTACACCTGCAAGGACAACCAGTTAACTATCGAGAAAAAATAATACAGCTATTGTAATACACAAGATCTGTTCTTCACCTGAAGATCCTCGGAAGCGCCACTGTAGTTACAGTTACTGATTTCCACAGATTGTAACATTATCTATCAATAGAAAAGTTTACATTTAAGATTGTAACCAAATAAAGTTCTTTTAATAAAATCTGTTTAAAGCGAACCAATTTTCAGGTGATTGTAGTATCGTGAATTAACGATGGACGAGCGACCGCTGGAGACATTTGTGTGCAATAAATAAAAAAGAAGATACTACAAATACACATTGCGATCATAAGAGTAGGCAGAAAACTTAATATCTTATATTAGATCTTGAAACCTGTTACAATAGTTACAGGCTTTTTGGTACTACTAAATAGTGAAACTAGTTGAGCCTGGACCAGTTGCAATGCAAATACGCTGGTGTCCGAAATTAAAACAACAAACGGAAATTTTTCAAGGTTATGTTAATTTTGGCGCAAAACAGTGTAAACAGGTGATAGTAAGGTAGAAACACTGTAAACAATACAGCTTAAACGACTGCAATATGCAAAACTGAAGCCAAAAATGTTCGTCGTCTTCTCCAATTTAACAGATTTTCACACTCATTCAGACAATTAGTTAATGTGGGCAGTTTGAGGTGTGAGCACTTACGGCAGGAACACAGGACTCACACGAACGGAGCATGCCGTGAATGACGTCATTGGTCTCCTGTTAAGCCAATAACGCCCTTCCATCCTGCATGGCTGTATGCAGTCTTGGAGAATGGTAGAAGGATGTTGACGTGATGCGTCTCCCTTGTACATTCCAGTCATGTTCAATGCGATTCAAGTCGGTAGAGCGAGCAGACCACGCCATGGATGCTGAAACGCCCGCTAAACCCGCTGGGAGAACAGGTGATAGGATTGTGAAAAGGGCCAAGGGTTGAGGCCAGTTTCTGCTTCTAATTGTCATATATTGTAATTTAATAACCTTTACAACCAAAGCAGCATATGGCTGAATCTTTACCGAAGTGCAACTTTTTCACGGCTGAAGGCCTCCAGCAAGAAATCTGAAGAAGATAAAGATCCACTTAAGATAGCAATAAAATAATTCAATAAACGACAAACGCAGAGTGGCTGAGGGCCACAATTAAATTTCAAGATTTTAGAAAATATTTCCATAGACCATTTAAGGCAGAAGGCCAACAAGAAATCTTAAAAAAAATCAATTAAAATAGCTATAAAATAATTTAAAACCAAAAAGCAACATAAGCAAAATGCAACACAAATGGCTGAGGGCCACAATTAAATTTCAAAACTTCAGAATATATTACCACAGACCTTTAAAGGCAGAAGGCCAGGATTTTTAACAACAAGAAATCTTAAAAGTCAACAAAATAAAAATCCAATTAAGATAGCAATAAAATAATTTCAAGAAGCAAAAAATGCAAGGTGCAATACCAATGGCCGAGGGCCATAATTAAACTTCAAATTTTTAAAATATGTTGCCATAATCTTTAAAGGCAGAGGCTACTGTCTTTAAGATAGAAAGATAAATTTAAATATTACTTTGCAAAAATTTTATATACCTGACAACAGAGGTGGCACTCAGAAGGCCTCCAAGGACGTCGGTGTGCCCTCATTCAGTTAGGTGAGACAGGTGGTGAGTCCAACTACATTTGATCCGTAGGAACCCAACCAGGGGACAATCAGGACATGGTGACTCAAACCTGCAATATTACAAACGTGATAATCCACAATGGAGTATGTATTAGCTGTCAAAATTACGCACCATGTTGGACAGCGACAACAGGTGAGGAAAGGACGCTGTGAAATTTCCTGGTGGAAAGTAAATTTCGGAACCTTGTTAGTAATATTTCGTTAATTTACTGGTAAAATTTGTCTGAACGCCGTCTAATTGCGCTATCTGCTCGTCGACTCGCGTATGTTCAACAAGATTGCCCCAATCTCTCTCGTAACCTAAAGATTTCCTATGAGCATTGTCCAATTGTCGAGATACTGTAATACCGAAGTCCTACACCAGATAAAGCCGGACAAGAAATATACAGCCCACACAGTCAGAAAATAGACGAAGCCTTTGAATCAGACTCTCCATATGGTTCCAAGCCGAAGGACCCTGATAAACTGTGCGATGAATGCTACAAATTGCGAGCTCTGCTTGCAACCCGTATGCCAGGCAAGCAGCTTGTCTAAATTAAAAACAACCTCAGAACCCAAGTGAGAGACGTCATTGGTGCCGATGTGAGAACCAACTTTCAGGCGATTGCGTCCTGCATGCTCGATAACGGCAGGTAAAGCCTACCCCACTACCATACACACGGAGTGCTCATGGGTCTTCCTTGCGGCCCTCAAGTATAGCTTTTTGGCATCATAATAGGAGGAAGAACGTAGTAAACATTTGGAATACACAGCAATATATAAATCATATTTATAACTGAGATCAAGATTTGTTACGTGGAGATGACTATGATCGCTGAAATTCAGATCAGTGTGTATGTATGGCTGATAGACGGAATAATGTGATGGTCAAGAGTGTGCACGGGCTTAAGAGTAACTGATGATTTATAAACCAGTTAGCGTCTTATAACAAATATTCTGAAATGCGAAAATGCGATCTCTTAATTTGGCCAGGAGAGAAAGCGAGGAAAGCACACTTCGTTCACTGGTACAACGTACAAATTTATTTTGCACAGACTGAATTGTATTAAACCCAAAAATTTAATTAAACAACGATTCATTTGAATAGTGAACAATAATCAGCGAAGGCAGAAAATTCCAATTATAACTTGCACGCTATCACTGTTTGCTAGACTGTAAGATAAAAGATTAAGGACATAGTCTTCGAGCCATATTCAAACAGCCAGTAATATTATCTAAACTCTATGTGCAGAAAACAACAATCAAAAATGTAATACAACTGATCCAGCCATATAAAAAGCCACTGCCAAAGAAGGAGAACAAAAAATTTAAAACATAAAACAGACACGGTATCAAGGCTTACAGGGTTACAGAATAATGTTCAAGTAATTGCATTTAGATTAAATAAGAATGACCGTTGCGATCGCAACCACTGTTAAAATGTTTAAATTACTTCAAGAAGCAATAAGATAAAAAATGGGACATCTTTTCATTTGCAAATAGAATGACTGAATTGCTCTGGAAGATTTCAACTAACATACAAACAGCAGCATTAGAGACCATGGCTGCTCATGAAAGAAATAACACTGCAGAAGAAGGGCAGTGCGAACTGTCGCTGCCAAGGGTTGTGCACAGAGTCGCATATACAGGCGGCTGCGTGATCCGACTGGGCCCAAAATGAGTGGCACTGACAGCGCCGACGCCAGAGCGCAAGCAGCTTTAACGAAACTCCCAGCAGCACAAATAAATTGCAACAAGTGCAAGATCAAGACAAATCCAAGATTATAGTAAATATCAACTACACTCCCAGTAGTTGTTGCAATTTCTTCCGGAGTGATACTCGAAGTGTAACGGCCTTGTGAGAAATAAGCAGAAAACATAAGACACCAGTTAGTGTTGGCTTCAGGAAATTTCAGACTTACATGGTTATATGAAATCCTGCTGGAACAAGTGGTTAAGCCAACCCCGAGCCAGTGGCCTCAAATCGTACGGCTCGTGGATACGTATGCAGCCTAGGCCGGGCTCAGAGCGGACGATGTGTCCTAAAACAAACTAATATTTCCATATAAGCCTCTTCAATAAAACAAACAAATGATATACATGACCTGAAGCAGTATAAGGTAAACATACGATGTACATGATCTGACCGGGGTCCTCGGGTTCGATTCCCGGCGGAGCCAGGGATTTTCTCTGCCTCGTGATGACTGGGTGTTGTGTGATGTCCTTAGCTTAGTTCGGTCTAAGTAGTTCTACGATCTAGGGGACTGATAACCATAGATGTTAAGTCCCATAGTGCTCTGAGCCATTTCAACCATTTAATCTGAAGTATTTAATAAGCAGTACATTAACGTCAGTGTATGAGACACAGTGGAGCTATGTCCGGATAGACGGTCTATGTTCTGCCAAACGACAACGGCAAATTGAGGAGAGCATTTGTCTAAGATGTTCACATTGAACGTAAGCTACACAGTTCTTAACACCAACACTGATAACATCTGCGCGGTAAGAAGTTCCACTTTAACACAAAAAATATGCAATCTGTGGTAATATTAAAAATCGATTAAATACCGTGCACCAGGACTAATATCATCCGACTAATATTTGCTTCAAGGAAGCCGAGAGTTAGTCACAGGCAGATAGAAGCACTTAAACACACATGTCTACAGCTCCTGGTCTATCGGCTAGCTTTGCTGCCTGTTGAACACGGGGACCAGAAATCGATTCCCGGCCTGGTTGTGGATTATCTCTGCCCAGGGACCGTGATCTTGCGTTGTCCTCATCATTTTCCCCTCATCATTATAATTCGTGACAGTGACTAGATTGACTGTGTAAAAATTGGAGTGCGTAAAAATTGGGACTTTCTACGGGCGCAAATGACACCGCAGTTCGAGTTCCCAACAGACCAAACATCATCATCATCATCATCATCATCATCACTTAAACACACACGAATACTACATTGCCAACAAACTTGCTTGCAGAAGCGGACACTAAAATTAACCAAAATTAAAGGCGCCACGGACACTTAATATTCACAGATAAGCATCCATTAAGTTGCAATATACAAAGTCCTAATTAAAATATTTAACAGACATTTTTAACAAATAAAGTCTTGATCGTACAATTCAGTCTGCAAATTCCATGTAGGCGCGGATTAAGAACCAATAAACAGAACCGGAGCATCCAGAAGTCCCCGTAAACACGTCTCCCACAGTTTGGTCGGTTTTGAGTAATCCACTCCAGAGGTTCCTCTGCAATGCAAATCAAACACAGGCCAACATGACCTCTGAATATCCTTCCCAGTATGTGGCAACACAGAGACGGGGGGTGGCGACAAAAGGCCTCCTTTCCGCTTGTTTGTTCCACTGATGCTCCCATCCTCACATTAACTGTCATACTCGATTGCGGGCCCAGCAAGCCAGACCTCCAGGCCACGTAAGAGGGAGCTGCGCTCTCTGGGTAACATCTTAGAGCCAAATACAGGAGCATATCGATATCGATGCAGTACAACAAGCCTCAACGGCTCATACTTACTAACCTATAATGTAACCCAATTTATTATCATTTCTGTTCTTTGTTTATGTGAAGGACTATGTGTATATTTTGTTTCTGTTAGAGTTCCTCAGCATAAAGAGCAAATGTTGACTCCTCCTAGGTACTCCATAATCAGTCTAACTGTTACGGCCTTGCCTGTTTGAAAAATATACAGTTCGCTATACCCAACACGTGTGACTCAGTGAGCTCAATATGCCTTAATAAATCTATCTTACCTGTGCACAACTAAGCAATATGTGAAATGTGATACCTCATATGTAATGGGGTCGTGCTTGGTCGTCCAGTGTTAGAGCTGATGCCTAGAATCAGACAGGTCGAGGGTGCGAATAGCGATCAGACTATAACGGACCTACACTTCCGGTTAATTGTGGTTTTTAAATGACTCATACATGTTGTCCGTGAAAACCACCTAACCCTAACACTAGTAAAAAAATCCACTTAAGTGCAAAAAAAGCTAGAACCGAATCGTTATCGGTGACTACTTCTCTGCGATAACCATCGAAATAAATTTTGACAAAAAAGATAAAAATAAGGAACAGTTAATGAAATCTACATCTACATCCATACTCGGGGAAGCCACCTGACGGTGTGTGGCGGAGGGCACCTTTAGTACCTCTATCGGGTCTCCCTTCTATGCCAGTCGAGTATTGTTCGTGGAAAGAAAGATTGTCGTTAGCCCTCTGCGTGGGCTGTAATCTCTCTGATTCTATTCTCATGGTCTAGTCGCGAGATATACGTATGAGGAACCCAGATACTGCTTGACTCCTCGGTGAAGGTATGTTCTCGAAACTTCAACTAGAGCCCGTGCCGAGCTACTCAGCGTTACTCTTGCAGTGTCTTCCACTTGAGTTTATCTATCATTTCCGTAACGCTTTCGCGATTACTAAATTATCCTGCAACGAAGCGTGCTGCTCTCTGTAGGATCTTCTCCATCTCTTCTATCAACCCTTTCTGGTTCGAATCTCACAGCGGTGAGCAGTATTCAAGCAGTAGGTGAACAGGTGTACTGTAAATTACTTCCTTTGTTTTCGGGCTGCATTTCTTTAGGATTCTTCCATTGAATATCAGTCTGGCATCTGCATTACCGACGATTAATTTTATGTGATCATTCCATTTTAAATCACTCCTAATGCGTACTTCCAGATAATTTATGAAATTAACTGATTCCAGTTGCTGACCTGCTATTTTATAGCTAAATAATAAGGGATCTATCTTTCTATATATTCGTAGCACACTACACTTGTCTACATTGAGATTCTATTGGCATTCCCTACACAATGCGTCAATTCGTTGCAAATCCTCCTGCAGTTACGTACAATTTTGCCATTGTTTCAACCTCTCGATGTACTACAGCATTATCCGCAAAAAGCCTCAGTCAACTTCCGATGTTATTCACAAGGCCGTTTATGTATATTGTGAATAGCAACGGTCCTACGACACTCCCCTGCGGCCCACCTGAATTCCCTTTTACTTCGGAAGACTTATCTCCATTGATAATGACATGCTCCGTTCTATTATCTATGAACTCTTCAATCCGAACAATTGGCCTGATAGTCAATATCCTCTTAATTCGTTCATTAAACGACTGTGGAGAACTGTATCAAACGCCTTGCGCAAGCCAAGAAACACGGAATATACCTGGGAACCCGTGTCTATGGCCCTCTGAGTCTCGTCGACGAATAGTGCGAGCTGGGATTCACACGACCGTCTTTTTCGAAACCCATGCTGATTCCTACAGATTAGATTTCTGGTCTCCAGAAAAGTCCTTATACTCGAACATAATACGTGTTCCAAAAGTCTACAACTGATCGACGTTAGAGATATAGGTCTATAGCACTGCACGTCTGTTCGATGACCTTTCTTGAACACGGGGATGACCTGTGCCCTTTTCCAATCTTTCGGAATGCTACGCTTTTGTAGGGAGCTACGGTACACCGCTTCAAGAAGGGGGGCAAATTTCTTCGTGTACTCTGTGTAAAATCGAACTGATATCCCATCAGGCCCAGCGGCCTTTCCTCTTTTGAGCGATTTTAATTGTTTTTCTAATCCTCTGTCATCTATTTCGAGGTCTACGATTTTGTCATCTGTGTGATAATCTAGAGAAGGAACTAAAGTGCAGCATTCCTCTGTGAATCAGCTTTGGAAAAAGACATTTAGCATTTCAGCCTTTAGTTTGTCTTCCTTCGTTTCAGTACCATTTTGGTCACAGAGTGTCTGCATACTTTGTTTTGATCCACCTACCGCTTTGACCTAAGACCAAAATTTCTTAGGATTTTCTTCCAAGTCAGTACTTAGAACTTGTAACCTCCCCACAATAGAATAATATGAATAATATTCACATTATGTGTAACCTCCCAACAGAAAAATAATATATCAAACAACCCCCCAACAGAAAAAATATAATTATTTATATCATTCACAATAATAAACTTTCGTAACCTACCAATAATACAATGCGACTAACTTCTCAATGAAGTTGTCGCTCACTTATAACCTTTCAGTAATGACTGTGAACTTTAACTGGTGAATTTTGGACGTCAGCAGCGCTGCGTCATGACCCTGAAAGATCATTCTGAATAAATTGAAAATTCTTACCTCAATAAGGTCGCCGGATAACTCGTATATATCTGCTCCTATAAGAAATTTTTCTGGCACAGCTCAGTGCAATGCTGGCCGATAGATTGGAGAAATTAGTTAAATCTTTAAATTGAGTTGAATGATTGTAGAAAGTTAATTTTTATAAGAAAGATTATTATTAAGAGATTTCTTTTTAAAAGCATTTACATGGGACTTGATATAACAATACTACATATGCGCGAGGCCGCTTTCACCTTATACTACAACGCTCAGGTTCTGCCATCGCTCGCCACGACCGGCCCAGCCAACTCCACACACACGACTTCTAGCAACTAACTACTTGCTCCTACTGCTACACAGTTCCTACTGCATACAACACTGCTCTTTGGTCTGAGATTCTCTTATAGCTTACATATCACAGGCAGCGCGACCAATCCATCGAAATTACATCTGCTCGAGTGCACTAGCAACAAATTCCTTAATCATGGACCTCTCACAACCTTTACTTTCGAATTCATTGAACGCCTCTCGCATAGCCCTCCTCATACTACATTTCGCTTCGTGTAAATTTTGTTTGTTTCCAAGGCTGTGGCTATGTTCATGTTTGCTGTGAAGTTCCCTTTGCGTCCTTAGGAGTTTTCTAACTCGGTTGCCTTACCACGATGGCTCTTTTCCACCTCTAAATCTGGAGCAAATAAGCTGAATCTGCTTAATTTTAGACTGCAAATGGCTTACAGCTCACTGTCTGGGCAAAGATTACTGTGTGCTTATTTATTGCCTGTAGACTGTAGCCACTAGCTAATCACTGACTCGAGCGCAGAGCTCACAATTATTACTGTCACTTAAAGTTAGAGAAACAGCAAAATAAGTTTTAGTGCACACTTGCGCATAAAATTTTATTGCTTGCAAAACAGTTCGATTTCTGAACAGCTTTGTGTTAGTAATTGAAAAACTCTTACTGATTTTAGAAATGCAAATATTCATAAATCTTTCTTTTCTATTATAGTAAGTTATTTATGGAAAGAACATGATGTTTGATTTAGCGAAGAATAAGTTAAGAAAGACTACTAAGTCGGATAGCTTTGTACAATTTAAAGACGAAAGTGGCAGGATCTTACTTTGTTAAGCTGCTGCTGGTGGACTGTAAAGTATTATTATACGACTACATTTGGCAAGAGACTCATCTTTGGCGTCTTTCCATATAACAAGTTTGGGCCCACACTACCCTACTCGAAAATTAATTCCTCTTGGTGACAATATAATGTACTCATTTACAATCACATAATACTTCTGGCCGTATATTAAAAATCCATCAGGTTATTCTTTACATTCCCGTGCAGCACGTTCGCGCTTTATCATTTGTCGCTAGCAGATCTCTCCACCGACCACTTCTGCCTGACTCCAAGCTTACGCAGCCAGCACCAGTATCGTTACTATAAACGTATTTCAAAAAATATCCAATAGCAAACTTCCCTTACTACGCCAGAGTTTTCATACATCATAATTACAATCCTCTCTTTAATTAGTTCAATGCAATTAATTGTTTAACATTTAATTATGTGACAACATTAATAAAATGGAAAGGCACATATGACAGAAATTAAATCACAGTTCCATTATTATTATTACTACTACTACTATTATTATTATTTAGTCATAAATCTTTTGATTGGTTTCATGTCCCCTCTGTTTTCGTCACATGTGCCAAACTCTTCATCCCGGAGTAGCACTTACCTGCGTTCTCAGTCAGTTGGCGAATGTATTCCAGTCTCTCTCTTCCTCTAGTTTTTACCCTCTACAGCTCCCTGCAGTATCATGGAAGTCATACCCTGATGTCACAACAGATGTCCTATCATATTGTCCCTTCTTATTGTCAGTGTTTCCCATACATTCCTTTCCTCTTCGATTCTACACAGAACCTCCTCATTCCCTACCTTATCAGTCCACCTAATTTTCAACATTCGCCTGTAGCACTACAACTCAAATTCTTCGATTCCCTTCTGTTCCGGTTTTCCCGCAGTCCATGTTCCACTACCGTATAATGCTGTGCTCCAAACACACATTCAAGTTACGGCTTATGTTTGCTATTAGCAGACTTCTCTTGGACAAGAATGCCCTCTTTGCCGCCGTTAGTTTTTAGTTTCCTTTTTATCTCCTCCATGCTCCGTCAGTCATTTGACACTTTACTGACCACGTAGTACAATTTCTTAACTTTATCTACCACGTGACTATCAATACTAAAGTAAAGTTTATTGCTGCTCTCATTTTTGCTACTTCTCATTACTTTCGTCTTTCTTCGATTTACTCTCAGTCCATAATCTGTGCTCATCAGATTGTTCATTCCATTCAGCAGATCATGTTATTTTTCTTCACTGTCAATGGGAATAGCAAAGTCATAAACGAATCGTATCCACTTTTACTATTGCCGCTTGGCTGTTGCATATGTTATACATTTTCCTTCTCTCCCTTTAGCTTATCCGTATTTCCCTCAGAACTTCGAACACGTTGCACTATCTGACATTGTCGATGCTATGAAAATATCTTGATTCTTTTGTAGACCTGCTTCCATTATCAGCCTCAACATCAGAATTGTTGAAGGTCGCACTGATCGTCATCTAACACATCTCAGTTTTCTTTGCCTTTCTTCTCTGCACTATTATTGTAAGAAACTTGGATGCAGGAGCTGTTAGGCTGATTGTGTGATAATTCTTGTACTTATCAGCTCTTGAAGTCTTCTGAACTGCTTGGATGATATATGGATGTATATTATATTTGCAACACTCATACTCTACACACAACGTGAATGGTTTGCTACATTGCCCCAAATATTTTAGAAATTCTGAATGAACGTTATTTGTAACTACTGCCATATTTGATCTTAATGCCTCCAAAGCTCTCTTAAATTCTTATAGTAATACTGTTTCTTCTACCTCATAAGAGAAATCTTCCCCTCATAGAGGTCTTCATTGTACTCTTTCCGCCTACTCGCTTTCTCGTCTGCGTTTGGCAGTGGAATTCGCTTTGCACTCTTAATGTTAACACCCTTGCTTTTCATTTCACCGAAGGTTGTTTTGACTTTCTTATGTGATGTGCCAGTAATTCAGACAATCATTTATTTTTCGATTTTTTCACACCTGTCACGAAACTGTTTCGTCTTAGCTTCCACGCCCTTTCTATTTACTTAATTTCAAAGTGACTTGTATTTCTGTGTTCCTGCATTGCCCTGAACATTTTTGTATTCCCTTCTTTCATCTATCAACCGAAGTATTTCAACTGTTACCCATGGTTTCTTCGGAGTAACCTTCTTTGTACCTGTGTTTTTCTTTCCATTTGTCCTATTTAGAGATTTCTATTCCTCTTCAACTGAACTACATCCTGAGCTATTCCTTATTGAAACATATGTATCCTCAGAAAACTTCAAGCGTATCTCTTCATTCCTTAGTACTTTTGTATCCAATTACTGTGCGTATTTATTCTTCATGGCTAATCTCTTAAACTTCAGCCTACTAAATTGTATTCTGAGTCTATGTTTGCTCCTGAGTACGCCTTATAATCCAGTAGTACAATCTCTGTATGACCATGATGAAATCTAACTGGAAACTTTTCACATCTTACTGCCTTTTCCAAATATGTCCACTCCTATTCGCTAATACCACTTGAAACTGATCAGAAAACTCAGTACGTCTTTCTCTCATTCTTAGCGAAAAGTCCTTAGTTTCATATAACAATTTCTCCTACTCCTTCCTCTACAACTGCACCAATTCCCCTTTGATTACTAGACTTTCATCTCCCTTTACGTTCTGAATTGCCCCTTAACTATTGTCATATACTTTCTCTATCTCTTCAACTTGCGACAGTGACATGTATGCTTGTACCATCGTTGTCGGTGTTCCTATTTTCTGCTGCTGTTGATATTACCATGTACTCATGCGACCATAAATCCTTTCCACTGGCGCCCAATATACACTCCTGGAAATTGAAATAAGAACACCGAGAATTCATTGTCCCAGGAAGGGGAAACTTTATTGACACATTCCTGGGGTCAGATACATCACATGATCACACTGACAGAACCACAGGCACATAGACACAGGCAACAGGGCATGCACAATGTCGGCACTAGTACAGTGTATATCCACCTTTCGCAGCAATGCAGGCTGCTATTCCCCCATGGAGACGATCGTAGACATGCTGGATGTAGTCCTGTGGAACGGCTTGCCATGCCATTTCCACCTCAGTTGGACCAGCGTTCGTGCTGGACGTGCTGACCGCGTGAGACGACGCTTCATCCAGTCCCAAACATGCTCAATGGGGGACAGATCCGGAGATCTTGCTGGCCAGGGTAGTTGACTTACACCTTCTAGAGCACGTTGGGTGGCACGGGATACATGCGGACGTGCATTGTCCTGTTGGAACAGCAAGTTCCCTTGCCGGTCTAGGAATGGTAGAACGATGGGTTCGATGACGGTTTGGATGTACCGTGCACTATTCAGTGTCCCCTCGACGATCACCAGAGGTGTACGGCCAGTGTAGGAGATCGCTCCCCACACCATGATGCCTGTGTGCCTCGGTCGTATTGCAGTCCTGATTTTGGCGCTCACCTGCACGGCGCCAAACACGCATACGACCATCTTTGGCACCAAGGCAGAAGCGACTCTCATCGCTGAAGACGACACGTTTCCATTCGTCCCTCCATTCACGCCTGTCGCGACACCACTGGAGGTGGGCTGCACGATGTTGGGGCGTGAGCGGAAGACGGCCTAACGGTGTGCGGGACCGTAGCCCAGCTTCATGGAGACGGTTGCGAATGGTCCTCGCCGATACCTCGGGAGCAACAGTGTCCCTAATTTGCTGGGAAGTGGCAGTGCGGTCCCCTACGGCACTTGGCGTGCGTCCGTGCGTCGCTGCGGTCCGGTCCCAGGTCGACGGGCACGTGCACCTTCCGCCGACCACTGGCGACAACATCGATGTACTGTGGAGACCTCACGCCCCACGTGTTGAGCAATTCGGCGGTACGTCCACCTGGCCTCCCGCATGCCCACTATACGCCCTCGCTCAAAGTCCGTCAACTGCACATACGGTTCACGTCCACGCTGTCGCGGCATGCTACCAGTGTTAAAGACTGCGATGGAACTCCGTATGCCACGGCAAACTGGCTGACACTGACGGCGGCGGTGCACAAATGCTGCGCAGCTAGCGCCATTCGACGGCCAACACCGCGGTTCCTGGTGTGTCCGCTGTGCCGTGCGTGTGATCATTGCTTGTACAGCCCTCTCGCAGTGTCCGGAGCAAGTATGGTGGGTCTGACACACCGGTGTGAATGTGTTCTTTTTTCCATTTCCAGGAGTGTATGTCCTCAACGACGTTTCATTTGTTACGTTTAGGAACATCTTTTTATGTATTATATCGGTCCACAGAGGACACTTTTCCGATCTACGAACTTTACAAAATTTGGGATCCCTATGATATAATTCTTTTTAAAAATTCATAATTGTTCTAGTACGTTATTCTAATTCTGTAATGCTATTAAATTCCACATTCGTTCTTTGTGCTATAATTAGTAGCATATCTTATGAATTACAATGGTCCACCCTGTGCAAACAGAGGGCACTTTTAAGTTTGTAGGTGTTCTACGAGTCACGTTTCTAATTAATTGTTTTGTCGCAAGCTAGTACATATATAATAGTTCTGAAGATGGGCAGCTGGCCTGAATCCGGTCATATGGTAATCCCAAGGTGATGTGGAGACTGAATTTGGACACCTATTTTATTTGTTGTTGCAACTTTTCATGTGGCGTTCTGGCAAAAGAACCTGATCATATGACGTCACATCAAATTTATTATATCTGACTGTGAAGTCTACATAGAGAGCGAAGCCAGTGCGCTCATCTTCGCGCCCACGCTAGTTCAAATGTGGTCGCTGCAGAATAGAGACAGAGAGAGAAGGCGGACGTCTGTGACATCCTATCTATCAGTGGCTCCCCGACCTCCGGCTTTAAACAACGCCGATCCAGCAAAACCAGTATGGGTTTCGCTGCTTCTGATTAAGGGTATGTGTATGGATGTATCGTTGCTGCCTATACCTCGCTGCTCGCTGCTGCACTTTGCACCTCGCTGTTGTTGGATTTACTCTGCAGATCGCTGCCTGCTGGGAACAATTACCCTGCAGCTGTTCTCATATGGAGCAAAGAGCTAGCAGAGTCAAACTCGTCACTGCTGGAGTGATCTTGAGGTAACCAATCATGGATCAAGTTTCGAGACGTGGTTGCAGCGCGATATACAACCAGCTTGATATCATCGACTGGTGAGCGCTACTGGTGATGGCAGAGAGTTTGCCTGACACAAGCCGTCTTCTCCCATCGATGCCAGAAGGCGAACGCACGCGACAGAATACTGCCAGTTCTCCGTGGCGCCAGCAAGAACTGCGCTGGCCCCGCATCGAACCAAGGGCCCAACGAGATCGGCTGGAATGGCGAGTGATGACACCCGTTGGACAGCATCAACTTGATGGTTCCAATTAAAAGCCTGGAGTAATCAGGGCTGGCAGATCAGCGGCTACGGCCAGCTGATAATATGGCTTGACGAAAATAGAGACGCTTAGCCTTATTTTCGACCGTTGACTAGCGTCGAGACAGGGCTGGTTGAACTCACGCTGCCAAAGGAATGCTGTTACGGCCAAGCTGAGAGTGTTTGTACTCATTGCGGCTGTATGTTCTATGACACGAGGTAGGTTTCCATCAAGTAGTTAGCCCTTGGAAACACAGTCTTGTGCTCACCGTGCAGCAACCCATTCAGCTACTGACGGCAGTACGCCGATTTGCGAGATGATATATTGACAGCTTGTGGTCTCGCCGTAGCGTTCTCGCTTCCCAAGCATGGGGTCCCAGGTTCGATTCCCAATGGAGTCACTGATTTTCACCTGCCTCGAGATGACTGGGAGTTGTTCTGTCGTATTCATCATCATCATCACTCATCCCCATTACGGTCGGAGGAAGTCAATGGCCAACCACCTCCACTAGGACCTGGTCTAGTACGGTGGTGCAGGTTTCCCGCATCGTTCCTCTACGCTCTGTCAAGGAGTATGGGACTTCACCATCGTGTAGACACTACATGCTGCTTTACAGAGGTGGCTAGCCCGCATATCCCTAGGTTTATTACGAAGGTCTGCATGATCCTCATGCCGAAACAATTGGAAGAAATAATTCTACTGGACAAATGACTTATCCACAACCTAGGCTCCTGTAACGACGAAAGCAGAGCTGTGACATAATACTGTGAAGGCATTGCCAGAGAAAGGAGAGTTCGAGATTAGAGTCAGAGTCTGACACACTTTTAATCTGCCACGATATTTCATAAAAGCACACTCCTCTAGAGATACACACTTCATCCTGGGAACAATGCTACTGAGCCAAGGATGTCAAGTTCGCAGTCTGTGGGTAGCATGCAGCCCTTCAAGGTAATTTTGTGTACCAGCATCCAATATAACGGCTTGTGAGTATTGTGTGAACCTTATACAAAGGCGCACAAAATCTCGCTAGTAGTGATTATCTTCATTGGTGACTACCGCATGATAGATCCATAGAGTATAAATGGACATTTCATTCAGATGCTTTGAAGACCACTCCCTTCACATCATCATCATCATCATCATCATTTAAGACTGATTATGCCTCTCAGCGTTCAGTCTGGAGCATAGCCCCCGTTATAAAATTCCTCCATGATCCCCTATTCAGTGCTAACATTGATGCCTCTTCTGATGTTAAACCTATTACTTCAAAATCATTCTTACCCGAATCCAGGTACCTTCTCCTTGGTCTGTCCCGACTCCTCCTACCCTCTACTGCTGAACCCATAAGTCTCTTGGGCAACCTTGCTTCTCCCATGCGTGTAACATGACCCCCACCATCTAAGCCTGTTCATCCTGACTGCTACATCTATAGAGTTCATTCCCAGTTTTTTTTTTTGATTTCCTCATTGTGGACACCCTCCTGCCATTGTTCCCATCTACTAGTACCTGCAGTCATCCTAGCTACTTTCATATCTGTAACCTCAACCTTGTTGTTAAGTTAACCTGAATCAACCCAGCTTTCGTTCCCATACAACAAAGTTGGTCGAATGATTGAACGGTGCACAGATAACTTAGCCTTGGTGCTGACTCCCTTCTTGCAGAAGAGAGTAGATCGTAGCTGACAGCTCACTGCAATAGCTTTGCTACACCTCGCTTCCAGTTCTTTCACTATGTTGCCATACTGTGAGAATATGCTTCCTAAGTACTTGAAACCGTCCACCTGTTCTAACTTTGTTCCTCCTATTTGGCACTCAATCCGTTTATATTTCTTTCCCACTGACATTACTTCCGTTTTGGAGATGCTAATCTTCATACCATAGTCCTTACATTTCTGATCTAGCTCTGAAATATTACTTTGCAAACTTTCAATCGAATCTGCCATCACAACTAAATCATCCGCATAAGCAAGACTGCTTATTTTGCGTTCACAAATCTTGCACCCAGCCAGTCTATTGTTTTCAACATATGATTTATAAATAATATGAACAACAGTGAAGACGGGTTGCAGCCTTGTCTTACCCCTGAAACTACTCTGAACCATGAACTCAATTTACCATCAACTCTAACTGCTGCCTGACTATCCATGTAAAGACCTTTAATTGCTTGCAAAAGTTGGCCTCCTATTCCATAATCTCGTAGAACAGACAATAACTTCTTCCTAGGATCCCGGTCATATGCCTTTACTAGATCTATAAAGCATAGATACATTTCCCTGTTCCTCTCATTTCACTTCTCCATTATTTGCTGTAAGCTAAAGATCTGGTCCTGACAACCTCTAAGAGGCCTAAACCCACACTGATTTTCATCCAATTGGTCCTCAACTAATACTCGCACTTTCCTTTCAACAATACCTGAGAAGATTTTAACCACAACGCTCGTTAAAGAGATACCTCTGTAGTTGTTACAATATTTTTGGTTTTCATGTTTAAAGATTGGTGTGATTACTGCTTTTGTTCAGTCCGATGGAATCTGTCCCGACACCCAGGCCATTTCAGTTATCCTATGTAGCCATTTAAGACCTGACATTCCACTGTATTTGATGAGTTCCGACTTAATTTCATCCAGCCCAGCTGTTTTATTGCACTGCTATCTATTGACCATTTTCTCCACTTCCTAAAATGTGATCATATTTCCATCATCATTCCTATCCCATTCTACCTCGAAATCTGAAACATTGCTGATCGTATTTTCACCTACATTGAGCAACTCTTCAAAATATTCCCTCCATCTGCCTAAGGCATCCACAGGATTCACCACCAGTTTTCCTGACCTGTCCAAAATACTTGTTATTGCCTTCTTACCTCCCTTTCGAAGGCTGCTAATTAAACTCCAGAATGGTTTTCCAGCAGCTTGACCCATAGTCTCCAACCTGTTTCCAAAGTCTTCCCAAGATTTCTTTTTGGATGCTGCAATTATCTGTTTGGCTTTGTTTCTTTCTTCAACATAACTCTCTCTGTGTACCTGAGTTTTAGTATGTAGCCATTTTGGATACGCCTTCTTTTTCCTTTTACAGGCTGCCTTGACTGTGTCATTCCACCAAGCTGTTTGCTTCATCCTACTTTTACACACTACTGTTCCAAGACATTCTTTAGCCACTTCTAGTACTGTGTCCCTGTACCTGTTCCTTTTCTAATGACTGTAATTGACTACATTCAACTAACTGGTAGCTTTCTGAGATCGCTGTTTTGTACTTGTGCCTGATTTCCTTATCCTGAAGTTTCTCCACACATATCATCCTACATATGGACCTGACCTCCTGCACTTTCGGCCTCACAATACCAATTTCACTGCAGATTAAATAATGATCAGTGTCAACAAATAATCCCCTGAATACACGTGTGTCCCTCACAGCCTTCCTGAATTCCTGATCTGTTATTATATAGTTAATGACAGATCTGGTTCCCCTGCCTTCCCAAGTATACTGGTGAACGTTTTTATGTTTAAAAAAGGAGTTTGTGATTACTAAGCCCATACTGGCACAGAAATCCAAGACTTGTTGCCCGTTCCTGTTGGCCTCCATATCCTCTCCCAATTTACCCATAACCTTTTCATACCCTTCTGTTCGATATCCAACCCTGGCATTAAAATCACCCATGAGCAGGACACTGTACTTGTCCTTTACTCTAACAACTACATCAGTGAGTGCCTCATAAAAACTATCCATCTTATCTTGATCTGTCCCTTCACAATGCGAATATACTGACACACTCCTAATTTTCTTGCTAGACACTGTCAAATCTATCCACATCAGTCATTCGTTTACATACCTTACTCCAACTACGCTGGGTTACATTTCATTCCTGATGTAAAGCCCTACACCCCATTGTGCTATTCCTACTTTGACTCCTGACAGGTAGACCTTGTATTCTCCCACTTCCTCTTCTTTCTCACCCCTTACCCGAATGTCACTTAACTGCTAAAACGTCCAACCCCATCTTACTTGCAGCCTCTGCCAGCTCTACCTTCTTCCCAGGGTAGCCTCCTTTGATATTAATATCTCCCCATCTCTTTAGCATTTGTTTGCCAAGTCGTATCTTAGGAGTCCCAGGTTTGTCGGTTAGAGGTGGGACTCCGTCACCTCCAAAGGTCCGAGGCATGTTGCTCTGATTGTTGCCAGCATCATATTTAAAGTATCGGGGAAGCAGGTTGCTAGCCTTACTTGTCCAGAGTCCCATTGAGTTTTATCTCTAACGGTTGAGGGAGTAACCGGTGGATTTGGTAGTCTTTGCCGTATGAGCACAAAGGTGACCACGACTCAGAATATGTCCGAGATGCCCAGCCTTATTCCGAAGTAACTGGTATCCCGTCTGTTGGCACCACTTACTTGGCCACTCATACGCTGCCCGTTGTTCATGAACTAAGACATGACTACAGGAACCCACACCATGAACCACTCCCTTCACAATGCGCTGCAATTGGAACCGAGCAGCTATAGAGTTTGCTTTGGACAAGAGAACAGTATCGCTCACCTCCTTCAAGTACGAACAATAGATAGATATCGACCAATGTCTTTATCAGAACGATCTGTCGTCGAAGCTGGGTCTCTTTGCTTCCTAGGTCTTCTGGAAACATATAGGTACAAGTCGCTAGTCTTTGTCACTAGGGTGTCGGCGTGTTCCATACTGGTACCGGTAGAGGCGAACACATGGTTATGGTGTGGCAGCTGCTCGGTGAACGGCGACTCAGTATTAGTTAATAAAGCTGTTAGTAATGAAGGCACTCCTGGACCTTCACGCCCATAATCACTGCTACAAAGAAAAAAGACATTCTAACAGGAACATTCCTATCATACGCTTGTACAAAATGTGGTTTCTACCCACGCTATTTATATCATAGTCGCTGATTTGTATTGCACTTTAGTTGGCAGCAATGCCAGATAAGCAGATAAACAAAGCCTTAACCTCTTGCAACCCATTTCCAGTCTCCTGACTGGGTTCATGCTGCCCACCACGATTTACTCTCCTGTGCCAACCTCTTCATCTCAGAGTAGCACCAGCAACCTACATCGTCAACTGTTTGCTGAATGTATTCAAATCTCTGACCCCCTCCACTGTTTTTGCAGTCTACAACTCCCCTTAGTACCATGGAAGTCATTCGCTGATGTCTTAATACATGTCCTATCCTCCTCATTCCTTACTTTATCAGTCCACCCAATTTTCAACATTCGTCTGTAGCACCATATCTCAAATGTTTCGATTCTCTTCTGTTCTGGTTTTCCCACAATCTATTGTATAATGCTGAGCTCCATACATACAGTCTTTACATCTAAATCTACATCTACATCTACCTCCGTAATCCGCAAGCCACCTAAACGGTGAGTGGCGGAGGGTACCCTGAGTACCTCTATCGGTTCTCCCTTCTATTCCAGTCTCGTATTGTACGTGGAAAGATGGATTGTCGGTATGCTTCTGTGTGGGCTCTAATCTCTCTGATTTTATCCTCATGGTCTCTTCGCGAGATATACGTAGGAGGGAGCAATATACTGCTTGACTCTTCGGTGAAGGTATGTTCTCGAAACTTTAACAAAAGTCCGTACCGAGCTACTGAGCGTCTCTCCTGCAGAGTCTTCCACTGGAGTTTATCTATCTTCTCCGTAACGCTTTCGCAATTACTAAACGATCCTGTAACGAAGCGCGCTGCTCTCCGTTGGATCTTCTCTATCTCTTCTATCAACCCTACCTGGTGCGGATCCCACACTGCTGAACATTGGGCGAACAAGCGTACTGTAACCTACTTCCTTTGTTGTCGGATTGCATTTCCTTAGTATTCTTCCAATGAATCTCAGTCTGGTATCTGCTTTACCGACGATCAACTTTATATGATCATTCCATTTTAAATCACTCCTAATGCTTGAAATTTCTTCCCAAAATTAAGGCCTTAATTTGATACTAGTAGACTTCTCTTGGCCAGAATGCCCTTTTTGCTATAGGTAGTCTGCTTTTCATGTCCTCCTTGCTCCGTCCGTCATTGTTTATTTTGCTACCTAAGTTGCAGAAATCCTTAACTGCATCTACTTCGTGGCCATCAGCCTGATGTTAAGATTCTCGCTGTTTTTATCTCTGCTACTTCTCATTACTTTCGTCTTTCCTCGATTTACTCTCACTCCATATTTCGCACTCATTAAACGGATCATTAAATTAAGCATAATATGTAATTCTTCTTCACTTTTGCTAAGGACAGCAGTATCTTCAGTGAATCGTATCGTTGATATCGTTTCCCTTGAATTTTAATCCCACTCAAGAAACTTTCTTTTATTTCCATTATTGCTTCTTAGATGTAGTGATTGATCAGTACACCCATTACACCCATTTTACACTCATTTTAATCCGAGCACTTCGTTCTTGGTATTCCACTTTTATTATTCCTTCTCGCCTCTTGTACATATTATATATTATCTGTCTCTGCCTACAACTCACACCTGTTTTTCTCAGAATTTCAAACATCTTACGAGATTTAGCATTGGCGAACGCTTTTTGCAGGCCGACAGATTCTACGAACATGTCTTAATTTCATTTACGCTTGCTTCCATTATCAAGCAAAAAGTCAGAATTCTCTCTCTATTGCCTCGTCCATTCCTAAAGTCAAACTTCATCATCTAAGACATCTGAAATTTTATTTTCCTTTCTTCTGTGTAACATTCTTGTAAGTAACTTGGATCAATGAGCTGTTAAGCTGATAGTGCGATAATTCTCGGAATTATCAGCCCTTGGAGTCTTCGGAACTGTGTGGTAGGTATTTTTCCGAATATGTGATGCCACGTTGCCAGAATCAACATTTTACACACCAACGTGTGTAGTTGTTTTGTTGCCACATCGCCCAACGATTTTAAATATGCTGATGAAATGTTAATTGATCTTAAGTTCTCCAACGCTCTTTAAAATTCTGGATCCCCTATCTCTTCTAAATCGACCCCTATTTCTTCTTCTATTACGTTAGACAAATCTTCAACTTACTCTTTCCATCTGTTCGCTCTCTCCTCTGGATTTAACAATGGATTTCCCATCGGACTGTTAATGTTATCACCCTCGCTTTTAAATTCACAGAAGGATGTTTGGACTTTCCTATATATTGTCTCAGTTTCTCTGTCATTCATTTCTTTCTCCATTTCTTCACTTTTTCATGCAGCCATTTCGCCTTCGCTTCCTTGCACTTCCTATTTATTTGATTACTAAGTGACGTGTACTTGCGTAGCGCATTCCTCTACAACTGCACTTGCAACTGAGCCATTCCTTATTGCCGTGTCTACAGCTTTAGAGAACTTTATGCGTCTGTCGTCATTCCTTGGTACTTCCGTATATCACTTCTTTGAGTATTGATTCTTCCTGATTAATGTCTTGAACTTCAGCCTACTCTTCATCACTACTACATTGTGATCTGAGTCTATATCTCTTCCAGCATACGCCTTACAATTCAGTACTTGATTTCGGAATTTATTTCCCAAGTATACCTCCTCTTCTTTTGTTTCTTCAACAGAACATTCGATATTACTAGCTGAAATTTATTACAGAACTCAATCAGTCTTTCTCCTCTCTCATATTATGTTCCAAACCCATATTCTTCTTTAGCCCTTTCTTGTACTCCTTCCCATACAACTGCATTCCAATGACTGCTTGATTTTCATCTCCCTTTACGTTCTCTATTACCCTTTCGAAATCCTCATGTATTTTTCTATCTCTGCATTTTTAGCTTGCGACGTCGGTATGTATACCTTGAGTAAGGTAGTCGATGTTTATTTGCTGTCGATTCTGATAAGAATAACCCTATCACTGAACTGTTCACAGTAACACACTCTCTGCCTTACCTCCCTATTCATAACGGATGCTACTCCCGGTATATCATCTTCTGCTGCTGTCGATATTACCCTATACTCGTCTGACCAGATATCCTTGTCTTATTTCCATTTCAATTCGCTGACCACTACTACGCCTATATCTAGACTTAGTCTTTGTAGTTCTCTTTTCAGATTTTATAGCTTCTGTACCACGACCAAGCTTCAGACATTCCACGATCCGACTCGTAGAACGTTATCCTTTCGCTGGTTATTCAATCTTCTTCTCATTGTCAGCTCCGACTGGGTGGTCCCCCCAGGGATCCGAAGGGGGACTATTCCGGAATCTTTTGCCCGTGTAGAGATCATTATGATACATTTTCTATTACAGGCTACATTTCCTGTGGACACACTTTATGTGTCTTTAATGGAGAGATTTCCATTGCCTTGTGTATCCTCATGCCGTTGATCATTGCTGATTCGTCCGCCTTTAGTGCCAGTTTCCCACCCCAAGGACAAGAGAGTGCCCTGAACCTCTGTCCGCTCCTCCGTACTCTTTCACAAGGCCTCTGACAGCAAGAGGGTGCATTCTTATGCTGGAAACCTTCGGTTGCAATTGCTTATAAGTAACCAAGATATAAGCGGTGGTGGGTTTCGAACCCGGCACTGAGGACTTTATGATTATTAGTCAGAGACGCTACCCCTAGACCACGCGCGATCTACAACTCATAGCAACCAAGATTTGACATCCTCCTCACCCCACATAATGTGACACAGTTACGTGGACAGTCCTCAGTCTTGTACGAATTGACATGTTTAGTGGATGAAAGACGGTTATATTATGCTTTCGGAAAATAGTTACCAGTTTACGCAATTATTCAGTATATTGTACGTTTATGTTCAAGAAATCTGTTAACTGTGGTGTGAGTACGGTCATTGGAGGCGTATGTCCACTGTGTTTTTCGTTCTTGAAAAGGATTTGACAATTTTGCAGGAATTACTGGAACTAGTTCCGAACAAAATACCTGCAATAAAAGTAAATATTTAATAGTTCTTTTGATCTGGTGCTAAAGTTCTAACTTCCCCTGTCAAAACCATCTACATTAGCTACAGGAAAAGCTCCTTCGATGTAGGAGAAAAATAGTAGTTTCGTCGCATTAATTAACAAAACGAAGCCCCATTTACGATTTATCCAAAACTCATCCTGCGCATTGCGATATAAATAAAGAAGTTTTATTCGAATGATAACGAAAGTAGAACATGTGTCATAATGTAGAAAAAACCATTACGTTCATTAAATATCGAACTTGAAAGCGGTGAGAGTTCTCTCTTTTCTTCCATGAATTTAACACCATTCAATAGGATTTACATATTAAACGAAGTGTGTTGGCGACCCTATGCCACGATTCTTAAACAGTTGTGAAATTTGAAATATAAAATATTCCACTTATTAACAAGTTAACTCAAGACACAATGTCCTATTTCACTAAATATGGTTACGAGCAACGTTCACGGTAAAGCATTAGGATGTATGCTAGATGTATGGGAAAAGCACTTGAAAACTGAAGATCCGACGCACTTTCCGAAATGCAACGTGAACTATTCTAGTTCAGATAAAACAGCATTACAGGAAACGTAAGTAGAAGAGATCTTGAAACTCACAAAGAACTTTGCAGATTTTTAATCATCAGGAAGTTAGTTCCCTTTGTTCTCTTCGATTTATATAATAAATATAGAATCAGTAACTGATCAGATGCGAAAGGAAGCAAAGGATATTCGTCTAGTGAAGTTTAACTGCGGTCTACCAACCACAGAGTGACTCATTAATTCTATCACCATCCCCAATAAACAAATGACACCTCACGTCTTACGTGTTAGACAGATTTCCGGACCAATCATCCACTCCACGGCAGAGCCGGAGTATGATCTGGCTGAATTTCGGTTCATTGCACGAATTATGCTTGGAGATGTCATACTTATATGGATGAAATATTTCATAATACGGAACAGTCGAGCCGTTAGTCATGTCTAGTACCAAAGAGTAATTCCTAGAACTGTCAGAGACGTTTCTTTGGTGAATGAACTGTGAAAGGTAAGTGAGATTCATCAAGACAGTTTAGCAGGTGCTTGAATGACAAGCGGCATCTCCAGTGTCTGTGAACTCATATTGGCTGGGAGAGCTCTGTGCTGACCTTCTCGGTATCACATCCAAATTACATTGTCCTCTGGGCCTGTTACCAGATCTGCTTTCTCTAAACACAGGACCACATACGCATCAAAAGATCACTCCGTCATAAATCAGTTGCATAGCTATGCTCTGTGCTGATTAAAACCCCATTTACAAGACCGTGTCAATACTGTCATAACAACCCCTCGCAAATCCGTATTCAAATAGGGTTTGCTTTATATTTTCGACTTTTGGATTGGGAAAGTCCCACTGCTATATCGCTAATGGGATACTATGGAATGGCCTTCACAGTTTCTAATATAAATAAATAAAGTATGTGGTATGGCAAAGGGTAATGGGTGAGGAGTCTCGTAAGGTGCTGGCTCATTAAAAAAAAAAGGCTCTGAGCACTATGGGACTTAACAGCACAGGACATCAGTCCCCTAGAACTTAGAACAACTTAAACCTAACTAACCTAAGGACATCACACACATACATGCCTGAGCAGAATTCGAACCTGCGACCGTAGCGGTCGCGCGGTTCCAGACTGAAGCATCTAGAACCAACGGCCGGCGGCTCATAAACAGCAACAACGTAGTATAAACTATCTTTATTAAACAAAAAGAAAATACTTTTTATCTAGTGATTAATCACACTAGCCCACAGAAATAGTACTAAATCACAGTAGTTCCTGACCACTAACCTGCAAGTCCACCGAAGACTAGCATATGTGAAAGCTGCATAGTTCAGACGTGACTTGTGTCACCTTAAATAAAATGGGCATTTATCCAACAGCATTAAAAGGTGCAATTTGCCGAGATATAACATACGTCATCTTGAAGAAACACAAGATTTTACCTAGACTGAATTAAAGATATAGCATAGTTAAATGTCATGTCTGCCACCTCCAAGAAAACAGATGTTTACGTAACAGAATCCAAATCTTGGACTTGAGTACATCACCTCAGGATTTAGGAAACACAACACATTGAAATAAGAGCAACTAAAGTTGCACAACAGTTGGACTTGAGATGCAGCAGCCTTAAATGAAGCAAGTTTTTCTTACCGTAAACAACCTACACCCGTGTCAGGGGTGGAAAGTCACATGGCGCTTACCGCGACTCAGTAAGATGGAATAAGCAATTTTTAACAGCAAGGCTAGCTACAACACACCCATTCCAAATTCTACGAAGAATAACCGTGCAAAAAAAAAATACATAATAGCAGTCTATTAAATTTTACAGCAGTCCACTGTGGCTGTAGCAGTAGAGGCTTAATATCAGTTACTTCAGTAGAGTAATCAAATAACACATAACAGACCTTAAAACTGAGGCGTAACAACGGCTACTGCTGAGATCATATTACTTAGCCTTAAAACAATATATTAAAAACTCAAGCTAATGTTAAAGGAACTAAATTACTCACGGAGTCAACTACATCCGACCCTTAATAAGCTGATACGCAAGGAATTTCATTACAGCAACAGCACGCCGCTACACAAAGCAGAATGCTGCAGGTGGTAGACAAATTTACACTGAGGCATGGACCAACAGCCACCTGGCCTCAACTGACTCCCGTTTACTTACAGGTGTTTCCACAAGTAAACTGGGGAACAGAAGAACTTACTGTACCCAAGTAAAATTCAGAGAATTACCTTAGCAAAGAGGTAATGAAATCTGCGGACACAGTCCTGAGCAAATTTACAGCCACTGCAATTGCCTGTGATTCAGCGAGATGGTTAGCACACTGGACTCGCATACGGGAGGCCGATGGTTGAATCCCGCATCCGGCCATCCTGGTTTAGGTTTTCCGTGATTACCCTAAATCGCTGAGGCAAGTGCTGGAATGGTTTCCTTTGAAAGGGCACAGCTGATTTTCTTCCCCAGCCTTTCCTAATCCGATGAGACCAATGAAATAGTGGTCTGGTCCCCCCCCCCCCCCTCCAAGTCAAGCAACCAACCGAGCTTGTGCAGATTATGGACCTGCGCTCGCTCGCAGACAAAATTAAATAAACCTCACCAGAAACTTGTACTTGGACACGATCACAAAATATCTTAGATACAAAGAATAAATTTCAAACCTATGTACATACTGGAAGTAACTGCTGTTATCTACGAGCTGTAGCAGACAAAACGTTTGACGTATCTATGTTAAAAGCCATATGTGCACAGAACTGTTCTCCCTTGGAATATCTGATAACATACATACCCACACACCTACACGCCCTTCACCTCCCCCTCTCCCTCCCCCGCCCCCCCACACACAAACACACACACACACACACACACACACACACACACACGGAATATAAATCACAAGCTGCAATAACTGATACACTGGCAGATGCACTTCCACTACGTAGTGACCCAGAAGGCGAGCAAATCCCGTGGGAGTCACAACAAACTACACCCAAAAGCGAGCTTTACCGGAAGCCTTGCATTCCAGGAATGTGGTACTAAGTAACCAGTCATGCCACAGGTTTTTTGGATACCCGTAAACTACACGTGCCTCATCTCCGTACAGTACAATCATTGGCTTCCTCCACCAGCACTAATCCCCCGAGTTCGCTACAACAGCGCAGTAGCGCTACTCGTCACACAACCAGTTTTCTTCTCTAATCCGTGAACACCGTCCATCCACGCTGCACGCCCTGGCCCTCCCAACCTCTCTCTTCACCACTGGAACGACCTCCAGCGGTCAGCCCGCTGCCAAAGGCGTTTGCTATTGCAGTTACAACGAAACACGCGTTCAAATAATCGATACACCCTCCGCGAGACACAATATCTTTAAAGTATTACTCATATTCCGTGTAGATTCATATACACTAAAGGAAAATCGTTGGCACTTTCCAGGGTGCTTTAGCATGAACATGGGCGTATCTCGTTAAGGGTGTTTTCATGGTTAGCTGTGACTCTCCTCACAGACATGCACACTGAAGCGCGAAAGAAACTGGTATATACGTACTTATTCAAATACATAGCTATGTACACAGGCAGAATACAGCACCGCGGTTGCCAACGCATATATGAGACAAGTGTCTGGCGCAGTTGTTAGATTGATTATCGCTGCTACAACGGCAGATGATCAATATTTAAGTGAGTCTAAACATGCATCTACAGTCGGCGCAAGAGCGATGCGACGCAGCACCCCGGAAGTAGTGATGAAGTTGGGATAGTCCCGTACGACCATTTCGCGCGTGTACCGTGGTTATCAGGAATCCCGTAAAACATCACATTTCCGACATCGCTGCTGCCGAAAAACGGTCCTGAAAGAACGAGGCCAACGACGACTCAAGAGAATCGTTAACGTGACAGAAGCAAACTGCTGCACATTTCAATGTAGGGCCATCAACAACTGTCAGCCTGGGAACCATTCGACGAAAATTCATTGATAATAGATTTCGAAGCCGAAGGCCCGTTCCTGTACCCTTCCTGACTCTACAACGCAAAACTTTACACTTCACCTGTCCTAGCCAACATCGATATTGGACTGTTGTTCACTGTAAACTTTTTTTTTCCGGCCGAGTCTCGTTTCAAATTGTATCGAGCGGGTGGACGTATATGGGTAAGGAAACAGCCTCATGAAACCATGGACCCCTGCTGGTGGAGGTTCTGTTGTGGAGTGATACGGGACCCTGCTACGTCTAGATACGACTCTGACAGGTGACATGTACGTTAGCTTCCTGTCTGATCACCTGCATCCATTGATGTCCATTGTACATTTCTACGGACTTGCCAATTCCAGCAGGACAATGGGACAACCAACACGTTCAGAATTGCTACAGAGTGGCACCGGAAACACTCTTCTGAGTTATGACACTTGCTCTGACCACCAAACACCCCACATATGAGCAGTATCGAGGAAATCTCGGATGCCTCATAACGTGCTGTTCAGAAGAAACTCTTACCGATTTATGAACAGCTCTGGAGGATTCATGGTGTCAGTTCCTTCCAGCACTACTTCAGACATTATTCGAGTCAGTCACGTCTTGTTGCGGCACTTCTGTTTTTGCTGACAGGGGCTCTATAAGATATTAGACATGTGTACCAGTTTCCTTGGCACTTCAGTGTATTTCATAACGTATTTTAGAGGACAATAAACAGTGTTAGAGTACACAGTGTCGTGAAGATCAAACAATACAGTTACTAAGTACGAATTCAATGAAAACTTACTCAGGATTGGTGGAATATGCATCCTTTTCGACGCAACGATTTCATTGATGTGCACTTTAACCGAGACAGCAGGCCTGTGAATCAGTCGGCTGGTGTACCTCCATAAAACGTAATTATATTAGTTAACATCATGCAATTACCACTCTAAGATAGATGCAGTATACATGAAGAGTACTTTCTGTCGATTTTCCACGGTTGTGATGGGATGAAAGGTAGATGGTGTTCTAAAATTAGTTGAGAGCAAACGCTTTCTCCGTCATGATGGCAAAGTAGGAGAACGTTCTCTTTTAAAACCAAATATTTTAATGATAAATACTCGTCGTCAGGACGCACTTTAGGCTTTGTGAAAAATACTCTTGTCACTTTTATAATGAAACAATTAACACTACCGATTGCTGTCTTTTCATACATTATCGATTCAAAGACGGCATCGCGATGTATCTCGTGGCAGCGTAATACCTCGTTAAACACTTTACGTAAGACTTGCTGGCACCCATTAACGGATTATATGTCTTACAGGGGTAATGCCTACCGCTAATCGATTTCCGCCGTTTATCGCTAAGAGTCGGCTTAACGGGTGTTTACAAGGATTGTGAGCGCCTCTTTCCATCGTCACGTTTTCCCGTATTCTTCTGGTGTTTCTCTTCTTACCGTTGTACCCGATTTACGGTGATTCATGTCCATGCACAGTTCTTCAGTCAACTCACAGCTGGATAACTTAGCGACGAAAATCAGTACCACCGAACAACGAAAATTCAAAATAATGCTTTACTCTTTCATTAACATTAAAAAAATTAAAATAACTTCCTTCAAATAGCTCGAATAAGAAGACTTCGTACAAGATCGCCTGTAAAACGAGGATTTGCCTAGAATGACTATTTCTGATGATCAGTGCAATATCTATAGACAGTCCCAGAAACGTGATTGCCTGGAGTGCTTATGAAAAAAGATACCGCATGACAAAACACGTTGACACCAATGTAACATGGTGACTCGTTAGGAATTCTAAACCCTAACAAGTTAATAGATAAGCCAATACTGTGATTCTCTTATACAAGGTTGTAAAGGTATTATTATAAACACAAAACGGTCCAAGATATTTCTTGTTATCAGAAAGAATTATTAGGGTTCACAGAATTATTATAGCGCGATGTGATATTGAATAGGATCAACTTTCACTCTCGTACATTCCAAGAAAATATCTACACCTCCGCTGCAGAGTGAAAATTTCATTCTGGAAACATCCCCCAGGCCGTTGCTAAGCCATGTCTCCGCGATATCCTTTCTTCCAGTAGTGCTGAAAGAGTACAGTACCATCCGACATTCAAAATAGGTACAACATTCTTTGTTATTCTTGTCAGTACAACTAATTTTTTGTAATAATAACTCAATTTCAATTAATACAGCGAAGCCGGATATCAGTGTGGGAAAGAATTACAACTTATTTATTTAATTGATCACATGTGCACTCCCACAAAATAAACCCCTATATCCAGTTTGGTGAGAACTGTGAAATGAATGAATGTATGGTCGTCTGCTAACCGCAGATAGTGAATGTGAATATATGATCATCTTTGAGACGATCTTTTGGTCACCTTTGGTTCAAACAAAGAGATGAAATTTACCTGAGCTTTGAGTGCCTGAAATGTGGCTGACCAATGGGTAGCATGATCTTCCCCCACCTCGACGGAGGTGCGAGATGACCTGAAGAACGGCCATGTTTCAGCATTCTACCACTGGATCTAGTGTTGGTAAGACCTGTCTTAGGTGCGCTCCATAAAGACAAAAGAGTGGAGACATGGTATGCATGTGATATACTTAAGAGTAGTTTAGAATAATAATTCCTCTATTTCAGGAACTTTTCTGGGGAGAATTAAATGTCAGGCAGGTAATATTCAGGGGATCATAGTCTCTTCGGAAGTGACCAACGGTCACAAGGAAACCACGTGTAGCAATAAGTTGAAATACTTCTGAGTGCTTAAGATAAGCTGAATTACTAGCATGTGTACTATAAGTTGGATATATTTAACAAATGGCTTGCGCAGGACTTGAAATTAGAGACGAGTACTTCCACGTGGTGAGTATTGTGTGACTCTAAATCTGTGTATGAGACAAAGGGTAAAGAGAAGTACTCGTACATGGTATCAGTTGAGGACTCGCGTGTGTGATGAATATGTTCTTAATATTACTTTGAGTATTATGTTTCCATGTGACGCTTGATTAAAACTATAATAGCCTGAGAGAGAAGCAAGGTGAGTCAGTTGTCTATCCAGCAACGCCACTTGGCTTGCATTGCATATATCCTCCAGAATTCATAGTAGGAAAGAAAAATTACGAAGTGGGGCAGTGTCGTGTGAAACTGGGATAAATACTAATTGAAGTGGGAAAGCTGAAAGTGATGTGATTATAACGTTGTAACTATTCTTTGTATTATATGTTGCCAGTGTGATGTACCTGTATTTCATGAAATTTAATTATGTGTGGTTGGCATGGGAGAGTAACAAGATAGTTTCAGAGGCAGTGGGTTATGCATGTTCCTTTTTGTACCGCTCGGTCTGGAGGAAATTTTCGTAATGATGGGTGTGAGAGTCGAAGTGTGAGATATAGAAAAAGATCCACCATCCTATCTAGAAAGTGCACTGTAGCTTTAAATTATTACGAGATCGTGAGATAGAGAATCATCAATGTAAAGCCATGCCCACTGGGCGGAATTTCTCATGTGTTATTGTTGTAGGTTATAGAATTTGTGTGTTTTGGTTATAGAATTAATAGGAATAAATAAGATAGTGAAAAGAAAAAGATTGGTGGCCTTTTCCTTCGAATAGTATGTTGTCATGATACCCACGATTTATAATGTGTGCGCCATTCATATTCAGTGCGATGACCACGTGTTGATCAAAGCCGTTAAATAAGAAAGAAAATGTGGTATAGCCAGTGCGTAGTGAACAGTCAGAGTTGTTTAAACTACGAATAGTCAGAAGTGCGTTTCCGTTGCGTAATATTCAAACAGGAGAATAATTTGTAAGTTAATTCTGAGTACTAGAGCTCATGCTACTTGATAAATGAGAATGAATCCACTCGCTTGGCAGACCACTCATCTTGCAGGCCTGACTGCTTGGTGCCACAGTATGAGCAAGGCATGAGAGTCTCTCAGTGCTAGTTCTGCAAATTTCACAGGAGAACTTCTGTGAAGTTTGGAAGGTAGGAGAGGAGGTATTGGCGGAAGTAAAATGATGAGGACGGTTCGTAAGTCGTGCTTGGGTAGCTCAGTTGGTAGAACACTTACCCGCGAAAGACAAAGGTCCCAAGTTCGAATCTCGGTCCATCACACAGTCTTAATCTGCCAGGAAGTTTCAAATGACCCCTAGCCTGCCTCTCCACTCGGAATCAAGCCTTAAAATTGTGCAGATAGGAAGGTTTCAATCTTTCAGTTACAAAATTTCAGCAACTTGAACTCCATTGCAGGTTAGTTCACCAAAGACATATTTGCATATATTCGGATTGTTCCCAGTTTACCGAAGGTTTAATATCCTGCAAGCCTGCTTCCTGTTACTAACTTCTACATTTGTCGTATTCCTTGCAGCCTAGTTGTTTTGAAGCGGTGGATTTACACCGCTTCAAAACTTTCACTAGATTTCAGTACTGCCCGTTACCGGTATAGCGTATTCATCAACAACCCACAGTGTCCGCAACATGACAGCCGTGTGCCTAGGCGGCTAGGGCTAATGGACACCTAATTGGATGACTAATGTACTTCTACAACACAGTTTTAAAAAAGGAGTGTGACAACTCGACTCGGTAATTGCCCTATCTATCGCAGTAGGACTCCTATTAGTTGGATCCCTTCACAGATCTCCCAAAATACAATACCATATGCTGCTCAAACAATACTAAAACCAGTCAATATGTAGCAACGGGATAGCAACAGGGACTAACTGCACGTAATAAGAGGCACACACAACACAGGAGAGGCCAGAAGATCCGATACACGTCATCCCCTGGGACGACCAACTGACCAACCAACGGTCATTCACGTATTAAATCACAGGGAAAAGGTCTCAGGTGAATCACCGAATGACTGCTTGTTACCAAGAGGTCACTTCGACTGGCGGCAACACAACCGGCAACGTCGGCAACACACCTTCGGTGGAGAACTAATAATCATCAGCCCCTCGCGGAACGGAGCGTTTGGTCACTTCCCGCACAGCCATCGTCCCAACCACTTCAGCTCGGAGTCCTAATTTCCTTCCCTCGCTGTTCGGAAGAGAGTCGCTCGTATCGAAATTTCGGACCATCGGCCGCGGGGTGGCGGCAGTGCCACGGGCTGACCAGAGCAGAAACCAAGCACATGAAATCGCCAGACAAGGGGATCGATACGAAGACTCACATTGGACAGTGATGACCGGCAGAAATAACGTAATCTGCAGTCTAGTGTTACAGACGCTGAGCGATAATTTGTGGTAGAGACAATACCTGGACGGCAAGAATATGAACTACACGAGGAACGTTATGAAACCGTAACTACAGCGAATGAACTATGCACTTTGGATTAAAACTCAACAAACAACTGTGATATTTATTAAGTTCAGGCTATGACAGTGGATAACAATTTACTTCCAGTGGTCAACCAGGGAACCAACCTAATCAAGCACCGCAGCTGCTAAGATTCATCCAGACCTCGATTGACCACCTCTGCTACTCTCAAAATAACATGTTCTGTATACACGCTGTCTGACCCTGTTCATTATGCCCCTCGTTGTCTATCGACGATGCTCATATGAGGAACGTCAACTATACCGTTCGTGCCAATCGAAGACTGACTGTGAGAAAGACTGGACAAGAATGTAGAATTTGAATTGAATCATGTCATGAAATCCTGACACAGAATCTTCGAATGCATAATGTTGCCGCCTAGTCCATCCCATGAGTCAAGGCTGTAAAGACATTCGCCTCGCAATCTCTGAACAGTTCATGGATCGCGCAAACGAGTACGGTATGTTCCTTAAGAGAAATTAATGATGATGATACGCGGGTGAATGGTTATGATGTTGGTACGAAGTGTGTTGGGAAACGTTCTCCATGAGCAAAAAATGGTCGTCAGGTCATATAAAATGTGAGAAGGAAATGACCTCAAATGTGGCGACACAATTCATGTTTCTTGCTTCACGTCAACACACAGGCAAATTCGTCACTGTTGGAACGTGACTACTGCACAAAAAAGGAAATCCCTTTGATGTCCCCTCCTCCGTACTTCTAAGATATGGTCCCTGCGGATTTATTTTATTTCCAAACTTGAAACCCTTATTGAAACGACGAAGATTTGCAACGACAGACGAGATAAAAGAAAATTCGCAGACGATCCATTAAGAGGCGTACCAAGACTGCTTCCGGAAGTGGAAACAGCGTGCCGTTGGGAGCGGTGTGTCCACTGTGGAAGAGAGTATTTCAAAGAAGACCATGCACAATAATTAAAAGATAAGCAAAGAAAAATTTGGTGGACGAAGTTCCGGATCTTTTGAAGAGACGTCGTATGCATATTTTGAGCTATTTATTTCATTGTACTGCGATGACAAATCATGTATCGCGGTACGACGATGACTGGATGAATAAATAGATAAATACGTGATTTTTCATAACTTAAGGCAGTCTATAGCTGGATACGGTCACACACCTGCATCACGTTTTCGAACATTATTAAAACAGGTGTACATCAACTGCAACACCGTTCAAAATGGGCCTATAATTAACATGGAATCATCAGCTTTAACTCAAGCTCAAGATATATCAGTTCTACGCAGACCTTTGGGGACCATCACGAGGGAAAATGCAGACATCGCAGACCATTTTTGCGATGAAATCACTCGAGCTTAAGCACCAGTCTCTCTCAATTCAAATTTGTTGGTTACCTTAAGTCGTCACAAATCCAAACCTGCATGTATAGACACTGTTGATTCCAAACTTAAAAGACAGCCATCTCGCAGCATCCTAGTAGCCAGACGCTACTTAAAGGCGTTTGAAGTGTGCTCTAACTTGTTTCTTGGTGCCTCGGACCTGGGGAGATAACCTCGACTACATCTTACAGGTCCACAAAGCTGGAAAGCATTTTCAGGAAAAACGCCGTCACCAACCCTCAAAGAGCTGCCTCCATTGTTCTGGGCCGCCCACCTCATTGTTCACGTTTGTTTTCCCTGAACCAGTTTTTCGTAATGAGCTTCCAATTACAATCCTTGGAGAGGACAGCATTGAATAAAGACAATTTGGGTAGATATTAGGTTTCACTTAACTCGTTTTTATTAATGTCTTATAAACCTGTAATGAATAGTGGAATTCCTGAATACCGGGGGAATTAATACCCATGGCAAACATATCTCCTCTTTTCCACCACAGGGGGCCCATTAACAGAGCATACACTTGCAAAGAGAATACCCTGACAACTACTTCTATAATCGAGCTATGCCTCTTACATGAAGTTATTGAAGATCACCGAACTCACGTTGAGTAAACAGTAGACTGAACAGAAATGACTGACAAGGCACAATTCCTCTTGCAGAGGGTGTAGTATCGACGTATTGGAATAATTAATGTTGGGTGATGGTGTTAAAGTAATTCATGTGACATGAAAACTTTGTGGAAACACGTCGATTTAATAGAGGCTAGTTTATAACAAGGAAGTATTCAGAGTTGACCAAAGCTGGGCTGGGGAGCGACAATAGGTAGCTTTTGATGGCTCATACTCTGAGAAAGTAGTAACAGGGTGCGGCCTCCAGCTACCTTAAGAAGAGTGAAAGTGAAGGGGAGGGGGGTGGTTGACCCCTATTCTGGTGTACCGGGAAGCAGACAGAGAACTTGTATGCCGGTTGATAGATCTCCGTCATCCAGTTTTCAGTGAAACATGCGAGAAAGCTGCACTAAACTACGGTGGAGCGGTCAACAGAGGCCAAAATATGCGTGTTCGTGAGTATAGCAACTTCACGCTGAATTCATGGCAGTGTATGAAGTAAAATAGGTGAAGAGCGACAGAATGAAATACGCCAGCCTCTGATGGGAACATAGGACCAAGGAATTTGAAGCACTCTCCTGGGAGTCAGAATTCTGGAAAAAATGGTGTTTTGTGCAGACACTAACCTTGACAGGTGGCCTGGGAGGAGCTAAATAACAGAAGTTGAGAGGAAGGGAAATTTTGTGGGAATTTGTTCACTTCCCAGAGCAGGCATTGGTTGGTGTTGGGAAGCAATGCATAATTAAAGTGACTTGCGCTGCAATTGGCGAAAGTGACTTTGCTGGAGGGGAAACCAAGGCGAAGAGTGGACTGGCAGAAGTCTCTGTAGATGTCTTCCATACCCAGCTTGCCTAGAGTGTGGACGTGGTTTTCTTTACTCAGCTTGCCTGAGAGAGTGAGTATCTCTGCACTTTAGGATTTAGCAAACAGAATTATTGAGCTTGGAGATAGAAGGTTTTCGTTCAGCTATGTACTGAGCAAGATAGCTAGGATTGAATAGACAAGTGCAGCCATGCGGCATCACAAGGTCGGCCGACGTCCGCACAATGATGCCGTCCCACCACGCTGAATTCGGTGATATTGTGCCCACTCTGGCTTGAGTTGGCCACTGATTAATTTGTGGGATCACATAGGTAAAGTTTCCACGAGGGTTTCATTGTAGAATTCTTCTCTAACTTTTCATTACACCTGGGTCAGTCGATAGGAATTATCGCGTTTTGGTCCACACAATCACAATTTATTACCACTGCCTGTTAGGACAGTCATGTACTGTGATGATTGAAGGTCGTGAGTTAAAATAAATTTGTGCTAATCGACTGCATATGTTTTCAATCAAGTAGTTAAAATCCCCTTTCTTAATTAATTTTATGTTCAACATTTGCATCTGGTGTTCAATAGCTGAATATAACATCAAAGTGCACCCCTTTTTAATTGAAAGGGATCAATTCTGAATCAATTAATGTCAACACTGCCATCACAGTTCAATCAGGAGTCACAGGTCCTTATTACTTTCTTTGCATCACCCAACATTGTGGCAGTTTTTCACTCTCTGTTGATCTGTTAGTCAATTACCTGGGGCGAACACATGCCAAAACCGGATAAGTGACGGGAGTGGTGTTACAGGTATCCATGACCTTGATGTGCATGTAACGATCGTTCTGGTCTCGTAGTACACCCACACTAAGGCCGGATTATAAGCTTCCAGTGGAATTAGTTTATTCTCGAGTAAAATTTACAGTTTTTTTAACCAAATAGGATATCAAGTGCCCTGTTTGCTCTCAGTGATGGACAGTGATCTTAGTGGCATGGTCGCTATTTCCAAATTACACGTATGGGTATGTAAGATCAAAATTCAGAATGGCCAGCACAAGCACATTACCTAAAGCCATTTTTAAAGCACTGAACGTGGCTTTTTGGGTATCAGTCCACAAGAACATTTTCCCCTAATGTCGTTTCTGATTTAGGAATGCAACCATTTGAGAAACATAGAGGATAAATTTAAGAAAAAAATTATCATTCCTATAAACTAGGCTATGTCTGTAGCTGCCACAATAGATGGATACAGCACAATCCTGATCTACTTTAATTCCTCTAGCGGTCACTACAAGCCCCTAAAATGAAACTTCCCGATGGCCCAAGGTTACCTTCTACAGTTTTACCATCAGCAATGCCATTCATCGGTGCAAGACTGCCACAGACTATCAGGATATTCATTAGAAGTTCATCAAAGATTTTTCTGTAGATGACAAAGTCGTCCAAGTAATTATACGTGCCTCAAAATACCAGATGATGTAACATGGAATCCAACAACTGTGCCAACCTGCCGACCCCCTAAGTAGTCCAGACAATACATTATTTAACTCATATGGTATGCTATATTAATATTTAATGTGGTGATGTAGTGATCTCTCGAAAAGAATAGAAAGCAATTGTGGATGTCCAGTAAGGGTGCTGATTTGACCACAACTTTCTAATTAAGGGAAAGGTAACCCAAAAGAGGATGATATCCATCATAACTTGCTGATATCTATCATCAATGGGTGTAGGCACTAAAGATTTTGGAGTGGCCAACAGGAAGACTCAAGGCCTCATCGCACCACCCACAAATTCTTTCGAAATGCTCACATCTTAAGAGGAAACAACTTCTAAGAGGACTGGTGGGCAGGCATATGATCGGTAAGGTGGATTTTATTTTCGAGATTATCGTTGACTCCTAACTTACCAGTTAGCATATCAGGAGATTCCTCGAAAATTTCCACAAGCCCCAAGCCAGCATTTTGCTGAAATCAACTACATGGAAGGAGGCTCTCCTTCTTTAACACTGCACACTCTTTGAAGGTAGCTATGATTACGCTAGTCATTCTGCTTATCAGGCTGAAATCTAAACATCAATTTCCTACTAACATAATTCGAATACACCCGGCTTTTTCCAAAAAAATCACATCCAGTTAATGTGTCAGTTGTAAAGTTGCTTGCAACAGGACAGTTCATCGACTATGACAGCTACCAGATCCATAAATTCCCTGAATTTTCCCAAAACCGGCAACAACAATCCCTTTAACGTCCCATGCGATTCACACAGATAGTGGCACTTCATTTCGGCGGTGCGGTTTTCGACATTTATATTGCCATGGCGAGTATTATTTACATATTTTTGACAATGATTTCCTAACTAAGGAGATGAATACACTAAAAAGATTCAGAAGGATGTAGGCTGCAGTAGGTACAGGGAGGTGAAGAAGCCGGCACAGGATAGAGCAGCATGGAGAGCTGCATCAAACTAGTCTCAGGACCGAAGACCACAACAACAACAACAAAGACAATATTGCTCACGCAGCATATGTTCGCTTTATTGGGCAACAACAAAGTTATTGACTGTGGATGGTATCGCCAGAATGAAAATAATGAAGTCACTGTAAAAAAGTCATTAATTTTGGCACTTATCTCGAATGGATTCCCAAGTAGATTTTGTCGAAGTTGTTATGGCTCATCTTGTTGATTATAGGGTGGTTCCACTTTCATTGCTAGATTGTGCAGATCTAAATTTTAGCAATATTTGAAGATCTAACAAATGCCAAATGCCAGACCAGAACAACGGTATAGTAACAATCATTTTTGACTTGGTGTTCACGATCCACATTTTTATTAAAATGCTTGTAAATTCATATATACTTCTTCTTAATTGTCACATCATCAAGAAAACAGTTTTGTATCAGTCTTCATATATTTAATTTCCACTTTAACCAAACACAAGACTTGACTGTTCTTTTACATAGCGAAATAACAACTTAACTTCTGCAAAGTGAAACAAAGACTGCTCTGTGCGCATTCGCGTCAAAACGGTTACAAGTAAGTCAAAGATTATGACAGTCTCACAGAATTGAATACACACAAGAACCATATACTGTAATATATCGATACATCGGAGTACCTATACATTAATAAAAAAATGTGAATATTATGACAAAAATATGTCTCTTACTTCGCAGAAAAGCAGTACGATATTACTGGTATCGAGAACTAGGGTTGGAGTGAAGTAATGGTAACGTAATTAAAGAACCATTACTAATGGCAATGCCACGAAAAATAGTAGGATGACAGGTGCAAAAGTCGCAGCCGAACTCGCGAATCCTGTCAGAACCAGAACGACGCGCAGGGAGTTCCATCAACAGGGAACTTCAGGACGAGCTTTAATTCCAAAACCACTTATCAGTGATATAATTGCCCGAAACTGAGAAACGCAGTGTCGAAGCCGTAAAATCTGGGCTATAGGGCAATGGAAGAATCTCATTTGGTCAGAAAGTCTTGTTTTGCACTGTTTCCAGTAGTTTTAATTGCAAGAGTGGAGCCGGCCGGTGTGGCCGATCGGTTCTAGGCGCTTCAGTCTGGAAGCGCGCGACCGCTACGGTCGCAGGTTCGAATCCTGCCTCGGGCACGGATGTGTGTGATGTCCTTAGGTTAGTTAGGTTTAAGTAGTTCTAAGTTCAAGGGGGCTTATGGCCTCAGCCGAGTACCGTGTTTCACGCTTATCATGTCCCCGTGTAACAAAGTATACACAATCGTAACTACTACCATGTCTTTCGTTTTTATTTCGTTTCAGTGAGTCTTACTTTTCTTGCGCACATAGCTGTCACAGTAACCGTTCGTTCTACCTTGATTGTTAAAATATTTACCTAGTGAACTGGACCGGTCAGTGCCATTGTCATTTTATATTTTGGATTACATGTGTACAGTCAGTTGACTCCTGTGCAGACATAAAATGCTCTAAGTTTCCTTCAGGAATATGTACAAATTTTTATCTGGTTTTTAGTGGCGGTTTAGCTTTAAGACACTGCAGCAAATCTCAGTGTGAGGTCATTTCATCCTAGTGTCGCATTTTGTTTAAATATTTTTTCCAAATATTTACATAAACCACCTTGTCAACTGTGGAAGGGCTCTGGATTGGAAACGTCTTTCCTGAGCCTTTCCTGCACAAAGGTAGACCAATATTTGGTGAGGAAATCTTTTTAAATTATTCACATGACTGTCAACACTCGGCTATTTCTGTTTCACCGCGCGGGGTAGGCGTGAGGCGTAATGCGTATTGTCACGGTTCGCGCTGCTCTCCCTGTCGGAGGTTAGAGTCTTCCCTTGGGCATGGGTGTGTGTGGTGTCCTTAGCGTAAGTAGTGATTAAGCCAAGGGACCGATGACCTCAGCCGTTTGGTCCCATAGCCCTTACCACAAATTTGCAAATTTTCCAATTTCCGCTTTTCGGCCTGAAAAATATATTTTATACGGTTTCCAAATCAGCCTATGTCTTAAGCAAAACTTCTTTAAAAGACTTTATGGAAACCAGTGTGTGGAAGTGCTCCTTTCATCAGGTGAGGCAACTTGGAACTACTTGTGCTTTAGCAGACTTTCCTAAAAAAAGAACAGACAGCAAAGAAGGATCTGCTACCATCCCTTATCATGCACTGTAAGGCAACACGCTACTATGATCTCTATGTATGCTATCAAACTGACTCAGAGTGTTATGAGCATCAACCTTCTCTAGTAATAATGACTGGTACACCACGCATCATTTCCGTAACAGTAGACAGATCGCTCCTCACATCGCTAATTTGTGAAGTGGGACTGATACGCAACTTAGGGTGGTCCCTAATGAGTGTAGTTTTAATGTAACACACTTATAACTTTAATACCTCCCCTGAAGCATCTCACTCCGATGATACTCCAGTACTACACTGTTGTATACCATCTAAGAAGTAAAATAGAGAGAACTGTTTGATTTCGAGAGGCAGAATTTTTCTTATGAATTTATGATATGTAGATCTGAGAAAGACTCACTGATTAATAAAACTATGGAATATTAATCAGTGGATCTTTCTCAAATCTCCATGCATGCCCGAAGGAACTTCGCATCTCCATTCGGAATAAAACAGGCACTGCAGTATCGCTTTTATCCGCCGCCACCGGGCGAGCGAATTTCTAGTAAAATGTTTCTCCCCTGTACGGGAATATACATAATGGGTGTGGGAGTACTGTTTATGGACACATGGACGACGAAGCTAGGGTCTGGCTGTGAGTCGTGTACAGATAGCCACATGGTGAGGCGACCGCTCGCTATAAGCGAGATATCGGGATATAGGTCCCAGTCTCAAGTCTTGTTGCCATTCCATCACATTGCTGATGGTAGTCCATATTCGCAATTGCATTGGAAGCATTCTACCGTATCTTGCTTCGTCGTCGGCGTTGTCGTTGTTACCGTGAGACACCGTTATACCAAGAGGAAAGGCGCGTCGATCTTAGAGAATGAGATATGATAACTTTAAGCCATTGACAACACACAACGGTCACGGTGGCACCTGATTCCAGAATAGCTGCGGTAGTTAAGATCTACGAACTATCCCCTCTTGACCAGGTCCCCAAAACTTAACTCATAACGAGATCTCTTCAAAGCAAATTCTCATAACGATCGTCTTTAAAGGCTTCGCACAACGAGAAGAAATGTTACAGATTGTGGAAGAATAACAGATACGACCAAACTGTCTTGTCTCTTCCGTTTTATTTAACATAACTTCGTTCACAGTTTCATTTCGCATTCACCACTCATTCACCGAAACCCTTTGATGAACAGTTTTGGTTGCTTGACACCAACAGTTACTGATAATGATACAGCTTTTCTCCTTTTCATAAATTGAAGCCCGCTCTCCGTGATATAATTTTAAAAAGAAGGTCTCAATACCACGTCCCTTGTGAGATGCGAATAGACTTATCCCGGAATTGACCGCCCTGTAGGTGTACTCAATTTAATGACCACACTTCGCTATCTGCGATTTCGTCTAACTAAATGTCCATTTGTTAGTCGTATTGTACACCGTAGCTATTTAAAACTCGTCCCTATATTTTTCACAACGCACAATTAGCACTTCCTTACCTGTCTATTTCCAAGAGTAAACGGATAGAAAGACGCCGTATCATCGGCTTCGTCGATATAAAGCAAAACACCTTAATATGCCCAATTTTACCTCCGAATGGAGATGCGAAGTTCCTTCGGGCATGCATGGAGATTTGAGAAAGATTCACTGATTAATATTCCATAGTTTTATTAATTTACTACCTATTATTTCCAATAACACTAAACAGGTATCGTCGTTATATTTTAATTGTATTCAAAAGCATGTTATTATTATTATGACCGACCAAATCGTAGCAAATCGCGCGGCGTTCGTTTTTAACGATAACTTTACGCTGTGACAGGAGGGGGTATTTGTATCGGCGAATACACTCACTCTCAGATTCACTCAACAAATCAGTACATACATCTACAGTATTTAAGTTGAGTTAATGGGCCTAGACAAAATGCCCGTAACTAAATTCCACATTTATTTATAGGTTGTCTTAGAAAGATTTCCCACAAATCACTTCATATTCACACAACATTTTTTCTTGGATGAAGCCCTCTGTTCCTCAACCGACTGTGCAAGGCAGGGATCACAGCCGCGTTCGACGATTGGCATCCTAGGTCAAGACCATTATCAGGCCACTTGTTTAACCAGAGAGGATTTGGTCCTTTTCTTTTCCTCTTAATTCCATTTTTAAATCATCCATCCTCTCCGTTCGGTGAGAGGAGAAATCGTATTTCAGCATCGTCATTGTTGCTGATACCAAAAAGGTATCTCATTGAAATCTTCGGTACATTCTTTAATTTTTTTTGTAAGTTAGTATAAGCACGTATTTGTCCAACTGGTGCTTTTATTTAGTCCTTCTGAGTGTAGTCTTGGTATCATTCAGTGTTTCTTGAATGTACACTCCTGGAAATGGAAAAAAGAACACATTGACACCGGTGTGTCAGTCCCACCATACTTGCTCCGGACACTGCGAGAGGGCTGTACAAGCAATGATCACACGCACGGCACAGCGGACACACCAGGAACCGCGGTGTTGGCCGTCGAATGGCGCTTGCTGCGCAGCATTTGTGCACAGCCGCCGTCAGTGTCAGCCAGTTTGCCGTGGCATACGGAGCTCCATCGCAGTCTTTAACACTGGTAGCATGCCGCGACAGCGTGGACGTGAACCGTATGTGCAGTTGACGGACTTTGAGCGAGGGCGTATAGTGGGGACGCGGGAGGCCGGGTGGACGTACCGCCGAATTGCTCAACACGTGGGGCGTGAGGTCTCCACAGTACATCGATGTTGTCGCCAGTGGTCGGCGGAAGGTACACGTGCCCGTCGACCTCGGACCGGACCGCAGCGACGCACGGATGCACGCCAAGACCGTAGGATCCTACGCAGTGCCGTAGGGGACCGCACCGCCACTTCCCAGCAAATTAGGGACACTGTTGCTCCTGGGATATCGGCGAGAACCATTCGCAACCGTCTCCATGAAGCTGGGCTATGGTCCCGCACACCGTTAGGCCGTCTTCCGCTCACGCCCCAACATCGTGCAGCCCGCCTCCAGTGGTGTCGCGACAGGCGTGAATGGAGGGACGAATGGAGACGTGTCGTCTTCAGCGATGAGAGTCGCTTCTGCCTTGGTGCCAATGATGGTCGTATGCGTGTTTGGCGCCGTGCAGGTGAGCGCCACAATCAGGACTGCATACGACCGAGGCACACAGGGCCAACACCCGGCATCATGGTGTGGGGAGCGATCTCCTACACTAGCCGTACACCTCTGGTGATCGTCGAGGGGACACTGAATAATGCACGGTACATCCAAACCGTCATCGAACCCATCGTTCTACCATTCCTAGACCGGCAAGGGAACTTGCTGTTCCAACAGGACAATGCACGTCCGCATGTATCCCGTGCCACCCAACGTGCTCTAGAAGGTGTAAGTCAACTACCCTGGCCAGCAAGATCGCCGGATCTGTCCCCCATTGAGCATGTTTGGGACTGGATGAAGCGTCGTCTCACGCGGTGTGCACGTCCAGCACGAACGCTGGTCCAACTGAGGCGCCAGGTGGAAATGGCATGGCAAGCCGTTCCACAGGACTACATCCAGCATCTCTACGGTCGTCCCCATGGGAGAATAGCAGCCTGCATTGCTGCGAAATGTGGATATACACTGTACTAGTGCCGACATTGTGCATGCTCTGTTGCCTGTGTCTATGTGCCTGTGGTTCTGTCAGTGTGATCATGTGATGTATCTGACCCCAGGAATGTGTCAATAAAGTTTCCCCTTCCTGGGACAATGAATTCACGGTATTCTTATTTCAATTTCCAAGAGTGTATATTTCGCTCATTATTGACAATTCTTCTTCAGGTTCATGTGAGGGAACAAGCCTTCAATTACATCAGTATCACAACCCGTCAGGAGGTAGCCCCCTTCATGAGGTATTTTTATTATTTTGTGTGGACCTGTATATAAATATTGCTATTTCTTATTCGGTTTTTTTCATGGTTGAAGCTTTTGGGTGATTTCTCAATAAAATTTCTTCGCCTACATCATATGTGACTACTTTGTTCACATTTTTATCAGAACAGGTTTTTCTCAATTGTGCTTGATGCTTTAGGTTTTCGTAGACCTTCTTCACCATATCTTTTTTCTTGGTAATCTCTTGTTCTATCACAGCTAATTTCATCATCCATTCTGGCACAATACTTTCATCAAATACCATTTGGCTAGGTGAATAACCTGTCGATAAGTGCGGTAAGTCATTATACGCTCTCTCAAATTCATAAATCCAATCGATCCATTTATAATGTTGTTTGGGTATGTATGTCCATAAAAATCGGTTCAACTCTCGGAAGATTCTCATCAACCGGATTTCCAGAAGGGTAAAATCTTGAGTGTAAATGTGCTGGTATCCTTGCTCTTTCATAGTGTTTCTCCATACTCTGCTTGTATAATATGCAGCGTTGTCTGTCTATATCATTATAGGTTTGCCGAGCTTAGTTAAATATTTGTTGATAAATTTGCGTAACATGGGTCGAACATGGAGAATTTTCAAAGGATATAATTTCACATATTTTGAAAAGAGATCATAGAAAGCCAAAACATATTTGAACCGTCCACGTGTCATGGGACATGGCCCACAGGCATCAAATGACACCAACATTAAAGGTTGTTGTGGGATGATCGGATGTAATTCTATCTTTTGACAATAGTTTATGGGTTGCCTTCTGACATATTTGGCACTTCTTAAGAATATTTGTAGCTAGACGTCCCAGATTTGGATGATAGCAGTATTGTGCTATTTTGGCTGCACATTTAGCGACACCAAAATGACCCCAATTCAAGTGAATGTACCATACTAGTGATTCTAAATATTTATTTGGAACACAAACTTTCCAAACATCTTCTTCATCCTTCCTCCGATACAATATTCCGAATATTAATCGATACTGTTCTTGAGAGTGACTTAACGTTTTGCTTTCAGCGGCACGTCAAATGGCTTTCCACAACTTATCATCTTCTTCCAGTTGTGGAAGACTTCGACGTAGCTGTGAAATCTGCCTCTCACTATATAGCCTTGATAAATCCATGACTTTGAAGTCAATAGTTCGTTCTTCACACTCGTCCTCATTCTTTCTTTTCGGTAGTCTTGAAAGAGCATCGGCTATGATGTTGTCTTTCCCTCTGATGTATTTGAGCGTAATATCATATTCCTCCCCCCATGAACCATGGACCTGGCCGATGGTGGGGAGGCTTGCGTGCCTCAGCGATACAGATAGCCGTACCGTAGGTGCAACCACACCGGAGGGGTATCTGTTGAGAGGCCAGACAAACGTGTGGTTCCTGAAGAGGGGCAGCAGCCTTTTCAGTAGTTGCAGGGGCAACAGTCTGGATGATTGACTGATCTGGCCTTGTAACAATAACCAAAACAGCCTTGCTGTGCCGGTTCTGCGAACGGCTGAAAGCAAGGGGAAACTACAGCCGTAATTTTTCCCGAGGGCATGCAGCTTTACTGTATGATTAAATGATGATGGCATCCTCTTGGGTTAAATATTCCGGAGGTAAAATAGTCCCCCATTCGGATCTCCGGGCGGGGACTACTCAAGAGGATGTCGTTATCAGGAGAAAGAAAAGTGGCGTTCTACGGGTCGGAGCGTGGAATGTCAGATCCCTTAATCGGCAGGTAGGTTAGAAAATTTAAAAAGGGAAATGGATAGGTTAAAGTTAGATATAGTGGGAATTAGTGAAGTTCGGTGGCAAGAGGAACAAGACTTCTGGTCAGGTGACTACAGGGTTATAAACACTAAATCAAATAGGGGTAATGCAGGAGTAGGTTTAATAATGAATAGGAAAATAGGAATGCTGGTAAGCTACTACAAAGAGCATAGTGAACGCATTATTGTGGCCAAGATAGATATGAAGCCCACACCTACTACAGTAGTACAAGTTTATATGCCAACTAGCTCTGCAGATGACGAAGAAATTGAAGAAATGTATGATCAAATAAAAGAAATTATTCAGATAGTGAAGGGTGACGAAATTTAATAGTCATGGGTGACTGGAATTCGGTAGTAGGAAAAGGGAGAGAAGGAAACGTAGTAGGTCAATATGGACTGGGGCAAAGAAATGAAAGAGGAAGCCGACTGGTAGAATTTTGCACAGAGCACAACTTAATCATAGGTAACACTTGGTTCAAGAATCATAAAAGAAGGCTGTATACATGGAAGAAGCCTGGAGATACTGACAGGTTTCAGATAGATTATATAATGGTACGACAGAGATTTAGGAACCAGGTTTTAAATTGTAAGACATTTCCAGGGGCAGATGTGGACTCTGACCACAATCTATTGGTTATGACCTGTAGATTAAAACTGAAGAAACTGCAAAAAGGTGGGAATTTAAGTAGATGGGACCTGGATAAAGTAAAAGAACCAGAGGTTGTACGGAGTTTCAAGGAGAACTTAAGGGAGCCATTGACAGGAATGGGGGAAAGAAATACAATAGAAGAAGAATGGGTAGCTTTGAGGGAGGAAGTAGTGAAGGCAGCAGAGGATCAAGTAGGTAAAAAGACTAGGGCTAGTAGAAATCCTTGGGTAACAGAAGAAATATTGAATTTCATTGATGAAAGGATAAAATATAAAAATGCAGTAAATGAAGCAGGCAAAAGAGAATACAAACGTCTCAAAAATGAGATCGACAGGAAGTGCAAAATGGCTAAGCAGGGATGGCTAGAGGACAAATGTAAGGATGTAGAGGCTTATCTCACTAGAGGTAAGAAAGATACTGCCTACAGGAAAATTAAAGAGACCTTTGGAGAAAAGAGGACCACTTGTATGAATATTAAGAGCTCAGATGGAAACCCAGTTCTAACCAAAGAAGGGAAAGCAGAAAGGTGGAAGGAGTATATAGAGAGTCTATACAAGGGCGATGTACTTCAGGACAATATTATGGAAATGGAAGAGGATGTAGATGAAGATGAAATGGGAGATACGATACTGCGTGAAGAGTTTGACAGAGCACTGAAAGACCTGAGTCGAAACAAGGCCACAGGACTCGACAACATTCCATTGGAACTACTGACGTCCTTGGGAGAGCCAGTCCTGACAAAACTCTACCATCTGGTGAGCAAGATGTATGAGACAGGCGAAATACTCTCAGACTTCACGAAGAATGTAATAATTCCAATCCCAAAGAAAGCAGGTGTTGACAGATGTGAAAATTACAGAACTATCAGTTTAATAAGTCACAGCTGTAAAATACTAACGCGAGTTCTTTACAGACGAATGGAAAAACTGGTAGAAGCCGACCTCGGGGAAGATCAGTTTGGATTCCGTAGAAATGTTGGAACACGTGAGGCAATACTGACCCTACGGCTTATCTTAGAAGCTAGATTAAGAAAAGGCAAACCTACGTTTCTAGCATTTGTAGACTTAGAGAAAGCTTTTGACAATGTTGACTGGAATATTCTCTTTAGAATTCTGAAGGTGGCAGGGGTAAAATACAGGGAGCGAAAGGCTATTTACAATTTGTACAGAAACCAGATGGCAGTTATAAGAGTCGAGGGGCATGAAAGGGAAGCAGTGGTGGGAAAGGGAGTAAGACAGGGTTGTAGCCTATCCCCGATGTTATTCAATCTGTATATTGAGCAAGCCGTAAAGGAAGCAAAAGAAATATTCTGAGTAGGTATTAAAATCCATGGAGAAGAAATAAAAACTTTGAGGTTCGCCGATGACATTGTAATTCTGTTAGAGACAGCAAAGGACTGGGAAGAGCAGCTGAACGGAATGGACAGTGTCTTGAAAGGAGGATATAAGACGACGATCAACAACAGCAAAACGAGGATAACGGAATGTAGTCGAATTAAGTCGGGAGATGCTGAGGGAATTAGATTAGGAAGTGAGACACTTAAAGTAGTAAAGGAGTTTTGCTATTTGGGGAGCAAAATAACTGATGATGGTCGAAGTAGAGAGGATATAAAATGTAGACTGGCAATGGCAAGAAAAGCGTTTCTGAAGAAGAGAAGTTTGTTAACATCGAGTATAGATTTAAGTGTCAGGAAGTCATTTCTGAAAGTATTAGTATGGAGTGTAGCCATGTATGGAAGTGAATCATGGACGATAAATAGTTTGGACAAGAAGAGAATAGAAGCTTTCGAAATGTGGTGCTACAGAAGAATGCTGAGGATTAGATGGGTAGATCACATAACTAATGAGGAAGTATTGAATCGGATTGGGGAGAAGAGAAGTTTGTGGCACAACTTGACCAGAAGAAGGGATTGGTTGGTAGGACATGTTCTGAGGCATCAAGGGATCACCAATTTAGTATTGGAGGGCAGCGTGGAGGGTGAAAATCGTAGAGGGAGACCAAGAGATGACTACACTAAGCAGATTCAGAAGGATGTAGGTTGCAGTAGGTACTGGGAGATGAAGAAGCTTGCACAGGATAGAGTAGCATGCAGAGCTGCATCAAACCCGTTTCAGGACTGAAGACCACAACAACAACAACATCATATTCTTGCAGTAGGAATGCCCACCGGGTTAAACGTGAATGGAACATCCTTCCCGATAAATAAAAGATAAAGCTTTGTGGTCACAGAATACAATGATCTTCTTTCCATATAGAAAATAGCGAAACTTTCTAAGGGACCAGACCACGGCCAGCACTTCCAATTTAGTAGTATAATATACACATTCACAGCTAGAGAGTATTCTGCTGGCAAACCCAACTATTTTGGTGGTACCGATATCTTCTGGATTGTCCATCTGGAAAAGAGTGGCACCCAATCCCGTTTCAGAATCATCCGCAGCAGTATAAAAATCTTGATTGACATTTTTTCTTAACAGCTTAAGAAACAGTCTTAGCTTCCTAACTGATTGGTTAAAAATCGTCGAAAAAATGAGACTTAGCCGATAAATGACTTTAATTCCGTTCAATTCTTTGGATAAGCACGTTTGTTAATTGCATCCATCCTTTTAGGATTAGGTTTTATCCCTTGAGGAGTAATCATATGTCCAAGAAATTTCAATTGGTTATGGGCAAACTTGGATTTGCTCAAATTTACAGTAACTCCGTATTCCAAAAATTTCGCAAAAACTCTTCTTAATAAGTCCAAATGTTCCAAGTTTCAGGGGCAATTAGCAAATCATCCACATATAAAGTAACTTCATTCAAAAGGTCTCTGCCCAGTACGGTATCTATTTCCGATATGAAAACACCACCAACCCAAATGGCATGACAGTAAACTGGTAACTTCGGCCCAGAAAAACTAATGCAGTATATTTTCGAGATTCTTTCGATATTGTAGTTTGCCAATATGAACTACGTGTATCCAAAGAAGTTAAGAAGCGGGCACCATAAAACTTTTGTACTAACTCTTCTAGGTTCTCCGGTCGCGTTTGTTCAAGTATAATGATCTTATTGATCCGACACCAATCTGATGCCACAATTGGGTTTAATTACCGCCACAAGAGGGTTACAATATTCGGAATCTGAGGGCTCAATAATACCCCATTCTAACATTTTATTGATTTCCTTTCTGACTACTTCTTTCTTTGTCCATGGGACAGAATAGGAAGTACGACAAAAGGGTTTTTGTGCATACGTCTTTATATGGTATTCAAAGTCTTTTATTATACCCGGACTTTTACGAAAAATCGACTGATATGCTTCCAGCAAGTAGTACAATTCGTCCCCTTGGATAACACATAAATATTCTGATTCTAACACCTTTCATTTCTTCAGAACATTCAATAAGGCAGATATCATACACATATTCATTATCAATACTGACATATTTTACCATTAGATTCATATACAATTGATTTGGAATTCTCATGGTGGCTGTCAAAACATTACCATTGGAATTAAATATACATTCACCTTTCTCTAAATTAATGATTGCACCTGTCTCACATAAAAAAATCCAAACCCCAGATACATGGTACTGTCATTTTAGGAACAATCAGGAATGTACTTTCTATTTGAGCCCCCCGTATTGTAACGTCGACACGTACCTGTTTCACAACTTTTTGCATTTTTGCTCTGAACGCGCCAGACACAGTACATCCTGTTATAGGAAAAGTGGGCATTTTTACCCCTCGGCTTATCTGTTTTAAACAGTCCAGCGTAATGACACTAATAGTCGCTCCAGTATCAATTAATATTTCAACATCAACGTTCTTTATACTTTTTGGAATTATTGCCTGTAAAATTTGTCCGTATTTATTAGAAACTTCAGGTTTTTCTTCAGGTAATTCATTCCTTATATCCTGATCATTATTGTACCTTAATACTACCAGTTAAAATTGATGCCTGCCTTCCTTCTCCTTTCCAGTCATCCTAGGAAGGCATTTGGTGACTGGTATTAGTTTAATCTATCTCGTTGACTCATCGGAGGGAGTTTATGAACTTCCAAAGTCTGTACAGTACGATACGTGTTATGGTATTCACCCCGTCGCACATTGGAGGCACCTTCACCCATTGGTATAACTCCTTGTGCTGGATGAGGACTCGAGGCATTTGTTCCATCCTGCCGATGAACATTATGCTTCGAATTATCTTCCCAATGTCGAATACAATTGGGTTCATCACTTGGGTACCTGTTACTCTTATTAATATCACTACTATGCACATTCGCGTCACCGTATCGATGTTTACCTCTAGCACAGTAAGTATCTCTTCTATATTTAATATAATCATTGTTTTCATTGCAACCATAGGACGAAGATTATCCACGCTCCTGTGATGCGGGTTTGACCTGGTTTTCGGTATTATTATTATCATACGTTAAATGATTACTATAATTGTTCGTATTACTATGAGTGTGAGTCGACATTTGATTACTACTCGATTGTCTTGCGTCTTCCATAATCATATCTATAGAGTCAATCACCGACAACAATTGCTCTACATAGTAATCAGGAACATTTATTAACTTTTCACGTATATTTATGGGCAACCTTCCCTTCAAAATTCTGATCACTTCCTTTTGAGAAATTGCATCACTCAAATAACGTGTCTTATTTATGTACATTTCAAAATATTGCCTTAAAGTACTCCTTTTACTGTTAAAACACTCACGTTGATAAACCTCTTTTCTTAATTTCTCTTGTTTACTCGAAGACCGGTATTTAGCCAAAAAAAGTTGTTCAAACTCAGCGCAAGTATGGCAACTTTCACTTACTTCGGCGGCCTATAATGCAGCTTCTCCGGTAATTTTGGATACTATAAATTGAAGTCGGTCGTGTTCAGACCAGCTACATGGAAAAATTCTTTTGAAATTATTGATAAAGATTTTCGGATGCAGGTTGTTCTTTTAAGTGGAGAATGTGGGGAATTGTCTACTTTTAAAAATGGTATTCTCCATCTTTAAAGAAGACAAATATCCTCGCTGGCCAAACGAATTATTCTCTGTACCAACCGAATCATCAACTTCCCAATGCAAATTTTTCACCACAGTTGTACTTCGTATTATCACGTGTTCGGTTGTTTTTCGTTCTATTCTCCGAATGTTTTTCATCAGTCAACAAATTTTGTGATGACTTTCGTTATCTACATCTACATCTACATCCATACTCCGCAAGCCACCTGACGGTGTGTGGCGGAGGGTACCCTAAGTACCTCTATCGGTTCTCCCTTCTATTCCAGTCTCGTATTGTACTCTGCCAATTGCCACATTGAGCTCATGGGATGCATCATCCATATCCTCTTCACTTTCCTCTCTCTCTCTACTCATTACTCTTCTCAGCTGCACATTATCATGTATTCTTTTCGTTCGTTTTGACATGATTATTCACTACCAAGACATACACTTATTTTCACTATGTATTTATATATATTTATCTACCAAAATCACAAGTTTCCACTTCCTTTTTTATAATTATACAGTTATTTTAATCATACCTGGTAGTATCGCTCACTTTTAGCGATTATTGAAGAATACCTCTCTCATTGGACACATTCATTGGGTGCTACAATATTTTCCAAATCTAGGGTTCGTGAATCCGGATGACACTCGACTCGATGCAGCAGTCCTACTCGATCGAGCCGCACGTTGTGGCGCCAATTCTACCGTATCTTCCTTCGTCGTCGGCGTTGTCGTTGTTACCGTGAGACACCGTTATACCAAGAGGAAAGGCACGTCGATCTTAGAGAATGAGATATGATAACTTTAAGCCATTGACAACACACAACGGTCACGGTAGCGCCTGATTCCAGAATAGCTGCAGTAGTTAGGATCTACGAACTATCCCCTCTTGAGCAGGTCCCCAAAACTTTAATAACGAGATCCTTTCAAAGCAAATTGTCATAACGATCGTCTTTAAAGGCTTCGAACAACGAGAAGAAATGTTACAGTTTATGGAAGAATAACAGATACGACCAAACTCTCTGGTCTCTTCTGTTTTATTTAACATAACTTCGTTCACAGTTTCATTTCGCATTCACTACTCATTCACCGAAACCTTTTGATGAACAGTTTTGGTTGCTTGACACCAACAGTCACTGATAATGATACAGGTTTTCTCCTTTTCATAAATTGAAGCCCGCTCTCCGCGATATAATTTAAAAAAATCCGGTCTCAATACCGCGTCCCTCGTGAGATGCGAATAGACTTACCCCGGAATTGACCGCCCTGTAGGTGTACTGAATTTAATGACCACAATTCGCTATCCACTATTTCGTGTAACTAAATGTCAATTTGGTAGCTTGATTGTACACCGTAGCTATTTAAAACTCGTCCCTATAGTTTTCACAACGCACAATTAGCACTTCTTTACTTGTTTATTTCTAAGAGTAAACGGAAAAAAGACGCCGTATCATCGGCTTCGTCGATATAAAGCAAAACACCTTAATATGCCCAATTTTACCTCTTCTTATAGGATCGACTACCTTACTCATTAATTTACTACATATTATTTCCAATAACACTAAACAGGTATCGCCGTTATATTTTAATTGTATTCAAAAGCATGTTATTATTATTATGACCGACCAAATCGTAACAAATCGCACGGCTTGCGTTTTTAACGATAATTTTACGCTATTCAAGTTCCGTTACATCTATCTTGACTCGTTATGTTACAACATTAACAGATGCCAGCTTAAATGCACCTTGCTTTGAAGTAGAAGCAGCTTTGACTTATACTGCATGCCATCGTGCTTTTTGTCACTAATATTGGTTTTTTCGATGTTCGCCAACAGCCACGAGTTAAGTACGGCAAATATTTTAGGTTTATTAATGAAAAGGATTTGTAACCAGTCCTCCAGATACTCACTTCCACCTCATTACTGACTGCCTCTACCGCTAATGTACCAATACAAAGGACTGACAGAGCTATCCTTATGTCCACAATATGCCGCATATGTGGCCCCCTGCGGCCTTAGGCACATAAAAATATCGACTGGCTCAGCTCATTCAGAATTCTATTTGACAAATTTTCCTTCCGTCAAGCTTTAGCAGAGCTCAATTCTGACCAGTTTTCTCCAAGTTAAGCCAAAGAAAGGGATAGATAATTTGGAATATGATGGAGTGTGCCTGATTTGAAGTTCTGCAAACGTTCTCTGAGGTATCTGTAAAGGAGACCGCTTATAAAGCACTAATACGATTTATTCTTGAGTACTGCTCCAGCGTTTGGGATCCCTATCAGGTCGGATTGATGGAGGACATAGAAGCAATTCAGAGGCGGGCTGCTAGATTTGTTACTGGTATGTTTGATCATCCCGCGAGTGTTACGGGAATGCTTCAGGAACTGTGGTGGGAGTCTCTAGAGGAAAGGAGGCGTTATTTTCGTGAATCGCTAGTGAGGAAATTTAGAGAAGCAGCACTTCAGGGTGACTGCAGTACACTTTTACTGCCGCCAACTTACATTTCGCAGAAAGACTACAAAGATATAAGAGATTAGGGCTCGTACAGAGGTATATAGGCAGTTATTTTTCTCTCGTTCTGTTTGGGAGTAGAACAGGGAGAGAAGATGCTGGTTGTGGTACGAGGTACCCTCCGCCACGCACAATATGGTGGATTGCGGAGTATGTATGTAGATGGAGATGTAGGTATAATAGGTCTACGATCTGACCGCTCAAGTCTAGAGATAATTTATCAGTGCCCTATACCTCTGACTGAAACAGATTAGGCGATTTACCTTCGTTCATAATTCTTGCCTTAGCGCTCAGTAACTTCCTCAAAAGTAGCTTGCCTCGGAAGCGAACCCCTGTCCCACCGTACACTTTTTTGCCAACGCAGCAAATTTTGCTCAAGTTGTAAGGAGTAATAATCCCCCTGAATCTCCTCCTCCTCCTCCTCCTCCTCAATAGAGGGGGTCTGCTTCGCATCAGCATTCACTTGACTCAGATGTTGATGGCAGTTACTTAAATGATTAAGATGTTTCTAGATCCCAATATCTTGTCTTCGTGTAGGGGCACTGTCCCGTACACTGGACAGAAAACTACGGCACACAATACAGATGTCACATGCTTCGCCAATTGTTTCCGCAGTGCTGTGGTCCAAAGCACTGTGCAAGCGATGGTCACGTTGCCTTCGAACAGCAGGTCTCGCATCATGAGTTCCCATTGAAGTGGATATTTGGTAAGGTATGAAATCTCCAGTCCACTCCTTCATCCCATAGCGATTTGCATTTTTAAGTGACCTGAAATCGAAAACCAAGCAGTATACGTAGCAAACAACACCTCTTTACCAAAACACAGGCTTAGAACCCTGGCGCACCAACATAACAGCGTTGCGTTACCATTCAGATGGTAGAGAGTTAAGGTGTGAGCGGTGACTGCTGGATTAAATATTACTTCAATTAGTTTGTTTCACAGTAATCTGTCTTAACATTCCAGGCGGACTCGTTAGAAAAACAATTTACACCTTTTTTTTACTCGTAATTACTCAAAATAAAGAGGCCAGAAGAAATAAAACATGGAAAACAATTTTACCTGAGTGCCACATTAAAATGCAGTAGTATAAATCAACAGACTACCTAACTAAGCGCCATAATGGCGACAAATGTGTCTCAATACTATTTTAAAACAGGAATAATAAATATCTCACCTTATGTGACAACCAAGGTTAGAAAGATTTAAAATAAATGAATTTGGGGACTATTGTGGCAGGAGTCATAGTACATTACCAAAACAAAGTACAATACACCAGGAAGAAATGCAGATGATAAACGGGTATCCATTGGACAAATATATTATACTAGAACTGACAGGTGATTACATTTTCACGCGATTTGCGTGCATAGATCCTGAGAAATCAGTACCCAGAACAACCACCTCTGGCCTTAATAACAGCCTTGATACTTCTGGGCACTGAGTCAAACAGAGCTTGGATGGCGTGTACAGGTACAGCTGCCCAATCAGCTTCAACACGACACCACAGTTCACCAAAAATAGTGACTGGCGTATTGTGACGATCCAGTTGCTCGGCGACCATTTACCAGATGTTTAACATTGGTGAGAGATCTGGAGAATGTGCTGGCCAGGGCAGCAGTAGAACATTTTCTGTATCGCCCCTACAGGAACTGCAACATGCGTTCGTGCATTATCCTGCTGAAATGTAGGGTTTCGCAGGGATCGAATGATGGGTAGAGCCACGAGTCGTAACACATCTGAAATTTAACGTCCACTGTTGAAAGTGCCATCAATGCAAACAAGAGGTGACCAAGATGTGTAACCAATGACAACCCATATGATCAGGTTGGGTGATACGCCAGTATGGCGATGACGAATACACGCTTCCATTGTGCGTTCACCGCGATGTCGCCAAAGACGGATGCGACTATCATGATGCTGTAAACAGAACCTGTATTCACCTGAAAAGTGACGTTTTGCCATTCGTGCACCCAGGTTCGTCGCTGAGCACACCATCACAGGCGCTCCTGTCTGTGATGCAGCGCTAAGGGTAACCGCAGCCATCGTCTCCAAGCTGATAGTCCATGCTGCTGCAAACGTCGTCTAACTGTTCGTGCAGATGGTAGTTGTTTTTCAAACGTCCCCATCTGTTGACTCAGGGATCGAGAGGTGGCTGCACGATCCGTTACAGCCATGCGGATAAGATGCCTGTCATCACTACAGCTAGTGATACGAGGCCGCTGGAATCCAGCACGGCGTTCCGTATTACCCTGCTGAACCCACCGATTCCATATTCTGCTAACAGTCATTGGATCTCGACCAACGCGGGCAGCAATGTCGCGACACAATAAACCGCAATCGCGATACGCTACAATCCGACCTTTTATCAAAGTCGAAACCGTGATGGTATGTGTTTCTCCTCCTTACACGAGGCATCACAACAACGTTTCTCCAGGCAACGCCGGTCAACTGCTGTTTGTCTATGAGAAATCGGTTGGAAACTTTCCTCATGTCAGCATGTTGTAGATGTCGCCACCGGCGCCAACCTTGTGTGAATGCTCTGAAAAGCTAATCAGAGGAATATCACAGCATATTCTTTCTGTATGTTACGTTTCGCGTCTGTAGCACGTCATCTTCGTGGTGTAGCAGTTTTAATGGCCAGTAGTGTATATGAGGATATTACTGACTCAGGTGGCCGACGACGATTCATGTACGTTGCAAACTAGCTCATGAACAGAAACACCGAGGAAACGAGACGCCCACCGAGTTGCGTTTTAATGTTTTATATTCCTTAAATGACAAAGCCCATAAACAATAACAGGTTGCCTGAAGAACACGAAAAGTCTTCAAGCTTTTAATACTACTTGTAGGGCACACAGAATTAAACATGGATTTAAAGTAGGCCAAGCGGGTCAAATATTTAGTCATCAGACAGTACCAAAATAAAGAATACACCAAGGAGGGACCACCAAACAAGCACCTGCGTGAAGGGACAATAGAACAAATTATAAATACCAGTTAATGTGGAAGTGGCACAGAACAAATCGAAAACCGAGTAATAATAAGCGTGAGCAATACTTCAGTCAGTGCCACTGGCCTCACTTAGTTTTGTATACAACATAAACACATATAAAATAAATCACGTGTGGATACTGTCCTCCCGTCAGAATGCATGTGTAAAGACGATATGTAAGGCAGAACTGTATAAAAATTTGACAAAAAGTAACACATGCGTCATAGCCGAGCGTTGTTGAAAGTGAGGTGCCTCAGCCCTTGTGACGCAAACTGTGTAGCTACTTGATTGAGAAGTACCGGTTTCAGGTCTCGGAAACTGACATACGGCCGGGAGAGCGGTGTGCTGACTATATGCCCTTCCATATCCGCATCAAGTGACGCCTGTGGGCTGAGGATGACAAGGCGGCCGGTGGGTACCGTTGGGTTTTCATGGCCTGTTAGGGAGAAGTTTAGTTTAGTTCATTGTGCCTCGACAACTAGGATGGAGGAACCTTCTGGTAGAACACAGGGATTTTCCAAAATTCACACCCTAGCACCCGGTGACTGTAAATTAGAAGCTCACCATCGATTCCATGTTGGAACTGAATGAAATAATATCATCAAAAGTCTCAAGTCCACCAGGCTAAACTTAACTGTGAAAATCGTCTGCTAGTTTTGGAGATTAGCGTGTTCAAGCAGAGACGACGGTTTTAGATAATACACTACTTCAGGACACCTTACGCTCTCCATGATCTGATCTTCATGTCATAAAGCCTACACGATGTCCCACGCCAAGCGCAAGTTAGCTGTGAAATCCAATGAAAATTCTTCTAGTTGTTTTGGAGACTGGACAAACAGACACGACAGTTAAAAATGTTGTTACGAGTATAGACATAGATAATGATACAGATATAGTTTAGTGTTTCAGGGCTTGAACTGCCCCAATGCAGATAAAAGTTTAGTTACAATAAAAATTACTTCTTTGTTTAATCACCCTATGAAGCAAAATTTTGATACTTCATAGTAATTATGGCTTCACTACGAACAATATATATACGAAAATGTGTCTCATATACAATGATAACTTACTTTTCTTATGAAGTTGCTTTGTCCGGTTTCGTTTACAGAATTCACCAGGTAGCGTATCTAACAGAAAACATCCAACTAGGACACATAACTGAAAACTAATTGACCGAAATGAAATGTTTCACCATCAGTAAGAAAAGTCGTTAACTTTTAGGAGCGAGCAATTACTATGGACACTTGAAATGAAATGCAGTCGAATATTAAAATTAAAATTTAGAGGTGTAGTTTTGGTAAGATTTCACTACAGTTGTAAACGATCTGGTTGACACCAATAGCATATGCACACTCACACAAGTCCATTCATGAATAAGAGGAGTTTATCCAGAAGACCGGGTGTGAGCAAACAAGAGCACTCAATGATCAGGATATCCGTTTCGGATTTACTTAAGAATCTTGTTTGGGTGTAGATGATTCAGTAGACACAGTTAAGAGCCAATTCGGCGTGAGTGTTGACGGTGAGCAGTGTGATGCGAGAACACCGCCACCCCACACGCTGTCTTCACCATCAGTCAGCGCCTGCCGACATCTCATCTTACAGCTGCTCCAAACAAATTTCGTTGGAGTTCTTGATTTCCCAGGCGACCGCGATCTAACTTGCTCGCGAGCTTCTTCTTGGCTGCTTCAATTCTCCGGTTTTATTGGGCTCCCGGACCACTGTTATTTGTATACAGTTTGCAGAAGACGCACTGAAGAAGTTGATACGTATTCCTCAATTACCTGTCTTTGTATTAACACTGTAATGAAGTGAAGTCATTGCAAGTGCTTTTGGTGATACACTAAACTTTGTCAGTAACAAAGAGCGTTTTGCAGAGGATTTTATAAAAAACAAAATGCTGAAACATAATCCGGTTTTTTATCCTTAAACTGTACACCATCTATTTTGGCGTGAAATGATAGGGGCTCTTAACAGTTTTCTGCCAATGGAGACGATACAGCAGGTCCACAATAATATGCAACGGTAGGTGTCCTTTATAGATATGTAGTCAAAAATTTTTCTGATGTTCCACGTAGTTCATGTACGGTGCTCAGTATTTCTATTGTATAATGAATGTTTTATCGGAACAAAGTAAAACGAAAAGTGTGATACAAAACATGCTAATGAATAATTATTTGAATTACGTGCTTTAGATTTAAATTTCTATTACGACTGTATCCAAAATAAGCATTCCAAAAATCTACGTCTTGTAATCTATTCTTTCTATTGTACCATTTTGAATTATGTTTGGTAGCAAGTAAAAAAAAGCAGTTAGAGAAAGGGCAGATTGCAATTGACTGATGAGAGCGAAACAAATCGGCCTAACTCTTGGTAGTAGCTCCGCCATTTATAAGGGATCCGTGACATTCAGAATACCATTAAGAATATCAAATTCGGTGCTGAGTTTGTAGAAAAATGACTCTTCGAAATAACATCGGAGTTAGTAGAAAAAATTTAAGTGATGACAGGATGTAACGTCGATTATGAGATATGTAATTAAACCTGTTAAATTGGCGCCTCGCCAATGGCATCACCGTATTAAGACGTCGGACTTGATTCACGCTCTGCATATTAATGGCTGGAAACAAATTTAGAAAAACGAGTTAGGACAAGGAAATGTTTAAAATATTGAATAACGGCTGTGTGGATCTCATCAAATTTCTAATCAGTATAAAATATACAACAAAGAATGAAACGACATTCTGCCTATTTTGCAGTTAGAAGCAGCGGGAAGAGAGGAAAAACGGTAGCAAACGCTGCCGCTCTAGCGTTTGTCTTAGAACACAATACAATTGAAAAACTATCTAAAAATAATTTTAAACTACAAATACATTCGAGCAAGTCATCTCGGGATTCGAGAAGCTGTCACCCTATCAATTATGATTTATTATCGTCTGCTTACACGCGAGGATGAATATGGAAGTAACATAAAAAAATACTTGATACCTGTTCGAGGCATCAGCGGCCGTTTAATATGTAGAGATCACAGTATTAAACACTGAATAAGGGTAATCTAACAATGAGTCTTGATCAGACTATGAAAATAAAACAGAGCTGAACGTTTGTTACATTATCCTAACTAGATGTTTGCAGTTTAAATAACTCTGAAATCTCAAGTTATGAGTCAACGATCAAAACTTTGGCATTATTTGGTGTATTGAAGAGTTAAATTTACAAATATAGGCCTTAAAATGTATGTATTGTGAAGGTAAAGTATTATCTTTCCATAGTTGTAAATCCTTTTAATTTTTTTAGACTAAAAGGTAAGTATCCCAGAAGCCAATACTAAATAAACTCAAAATATAGTGAAATAATATCTCTATCGCCACCATTCGCGGTGGTAATAACAAAGATAAAATTTCTTAGTAAAATTTCAGTCAATAATATTAAGCCCATCGAAATGGACACAAGATCAGTACCCACAAGGAGAATACGTTCTAGCATACACATTTTCGAACACAGTGTAAGAAACATATCAACATGTCATTTCAACCGTCTCGGATGAGCATGAACTACACCTATTCTTCTATGTCTGTTACAAGGACGATGTGTGTCTTAGATAATTTTCCACACTCTTCTAGGCTAATGCTTGCCTGGTCTTAAATCTCCGCATCAGTACGCATCAAGTATAAACATTCACACTTAGCGCTCATAGCTTTCCCGCCATAGCAAAACTGTGACAAAGGTGGAAGCAGGGGCCAGCTACGACAAATTTAAAAATCAAGAAGTGCCAAATTGTGAACGCGATCAGCAATATAACCACAGTATATCTCATCTGGCGTTAGATAACCGATCCAGTGGATGTTTGTGCACCGTTAAAATTCCTAGTTCCCAATGAGACTTTTTGTATGAGACACGACGGAAATGATACGTACGGTGTGCGTAAAGAATCCATAGGACATGACACTTTGGAGCAGTCACTAACAGCCGACAGTATGAAACAATTTATAAATCGTCTGCTCTACAAACTGTAACTCTCTGGGCAGCTGAGGACCAACAACAATCCAAAACGTGAAGCTTCCTACACAGCCTCATAGAACTTGTAACATGAGGATTAATTTACTGGTACGCTAATGTCTAGTAGATTAACAAACCATAGACTCCCAATTCAACTGACACGATTAACATAGGATCACTTTACCTACCGCTGGTAAATACAGTAAAAATAGCAAGTTAACAGTATCTTTAATGATCGACTAGAGCATTGACTGAAATTTCTATTCCTATGGAATGGAACTACGAAGCATCTCAACCAGAATGGATGTGGACATGTGAAAATTTTCTTCACCGTTACAAGGAAGGTGTTCTATCCGCAGACACAACGACGAATGATTAACGGGCCACATAATGTCACCATGATACCGAATTTGAATATCTCGAATAAGCAAGTGCAACAGGTCTGAACCGTAGCGTCAACAAATCGACAATACGTATTGTACGTTTGCAAGTTATTACTTCGGCTTCTAAAATGCAGAAGGCATAATCACTTCACACACTATTCTGTATGACGAAATCATTACTGATCTGATGAGAGATGAAATGTTGTTCGGGTTGTGACGAAAGTAAGTGAACTAATATATTAGTAGAAACATACAACAAAAGAGTGCTAAATGACAAAACATCCACAAAGAAGACATTAGCAGTTCTCTGTTTACCTTCACCGCAGCGGATAATATAATAAAAGAGAGGGAAAGGCGGGGGGGGGGGGGGGGGGACACCATGAAGAAATTATCGGAATAGGATGGAAATAAGTAAATGTGATAGACGAGGATTGGAAGTTAAATAGTGGCAACTATTTATTCATAACCGATACAAAAGAGTTACAAGTTTGCACCTCTTACTGTCCTTCAAAATAGTCACCAGCGTTTTGTAGAACCCGTTGCCACCGATGTGGAAGGCGTATTATACCGTTAGCAGAGCCTGTTCTGTTGATGGTGCGAATGGAGCAGTCTGCTGCCTGTAGAATCTCTGGAACAGATCTGAAGCGAATGCCACTTTGTGGTTCCTCCATCTTCCGAATCAAATAAAAGTTACAAGGTCTTAAATCAGGGGAGTGTGGTGGATGGTACAGATCTTCCCAGTCCCATAGACCGAACAGAGCAACTACAGCTTGCTGTGTGTGCGACCGCTCATTGTTGTGCAAAATGATGGGTGGGTTGCGCAGAAAGTGCCGCCGCTTCTTTCGCGAAGCTGGTCGCAGGTGAAGGTGACATTGTACGAGAAATTTAATTCTCATTGAAAGCGAGACCACTCAGTCAGCATTGTTCACGTATCGAGGCAAAATAGGATTAGTTAAACGTGTTATTATAGCAGATTAATTTACAAAATCTCCCACCACATCCACTTATATTTAACCATGCCCATTAGTAAGAGACAAGAATTCCCAGATTATTCACACACCGCAATACCGACCACTTGTTCAAATACATGTAAAGAGGGAATTTTTTTTTGAAGGGATTCTATAGTTTGGTATTTATTTTCTGATAGCGGCTGTCGAGAATAATCCAGTGATGTGTAAAAGTAAGGTCTTTGAAGGTCAACGAATGTCAAACAGCTGGCATGATCGTCCATTTACAGAAGGTGTTCGAAATGATGACCATTGGTATCAGTACACTGCTGCAGTCTTCTTATCATGGATTGACTGGTATGCCTTATCACTTCGACACTTATCCAAGCACATGCTCTAACAATTCTCTCTCGTTTATCGTGCAAATAGTAAATATTCGCTGAATACGGCGTATCCATCTAATGCGGCATTGACATGTAAACTCCATTCGACGGTTTCGCATTACAACACTAATAATAACGGTAAGACTGGTATTATCGTATCAAGTGAATGTGAATGATGTATTCCTTCGAAGAACAAGTCGATATGCTTTTCATATCCGGAGAATGCCAACGCAATTCGGTGAGATCTAGAGACTTATATGCTGAAAGGTATCCTCAACTTACTCACCCTACATGTCGTACATTTAAATGTGTGTATGATAAAATGAGGACAACATGGTGTTTAACGGATCAGGAACATATCCGGCAAAGAAAAGTTACTAACGAGGAAACGGAAATTAGTACTTTTGCCACCGTGTTAGTTCGTGTCAAATAGCAAAAGAATCTGCTATGAGCCAGAGTGTGTCGTTCGTGTACTGCATCGCCATAAATATCATCCTTACCATATCAGTCTGCACCAAAAATTAACTACCACGGACTGTATGCGTCGCATTACATTCTGCCGATAGGCTCAACTTCAGATTCAGAGGGATGACACATTTATTGATTTCATTTACCGGCGAGGGTACATTCACGAACCATGGAAATGTTAATTTGCATAATATGCATTATTGGACAACTGCAAATCCATGTTGGTTGCTGCAAGTTTCACACCAAAAACCGTGGTCGATGAATGTATGGGGTGGGATTCTGGAGGACAGCGTTATAGGCCTGTAATTAATCGAAGGAAATCTTAATGGTAGGAAGTATACAACATTCCTGCAAGAAATATTAGGTCTGTTATAGGAAGCACCTTCAGGCACAAGGAACTGAATGTTGTAGCGACACGATGGGTGTCCGGTGTATTTTTCGCTGTTTTCTAGTAATGACTTACACAGACAATTCTCAAATCGTTGGATTGGACGCGGAGCAGATGTGTCGCGGCTGGCCGGTTCGCGAAACTTGACGCCTCTGGATTTTTGTTGTGGGGATTCGTAAAAGGCATTGTTTATAAAGACGTTCTAACTACACCTGAAGATATGCGAGAGAGAATAGTCAGAGCATGTGCTTCGATAAGTGCCGAAGTGATAAGGAATACCACTCAAGCCATGATACGAAGATTGCACTGATACCAATGGTCATCACTTCAATCACCTTCTGTAAATGGACGTCCATGCCACCTTTGTGACCTTCTTTGATCTTCAAAGACCTTACAGTTACCCATCATTGGGTTCGTCTCGATAGCCGCTATCACAAAATAAGTACCAAACTATAACATCCAATTTAAAAGAAAAAGTGGACCTTCATATCTCTGATGCGACCCCACCTGTCAACGAAAAACCAGCGTCGTGTTGTGACCCCGTTGTCGTATTGAACGTCTGTCCCACAAACGTTTTAGCTTGTATCATACTTTCGGAGTTATTCTAGGTGGAAATAAGTAGTGACTCATCCTGTATAAGGGCTGTGGGGCAGCAACTCCTCAAAATACCTCCTAATCCCTCTAGCTTTCACAGGCGTAGACTTCTCTACCTCTTAGTTCATTGTGTAACTAAACTCCAAAAGCTTAACGGCTACCTTTTACCTTATCCTCAAATCTTCGTCAACTTGCTGAAATTTGAAATTTATTGTATAAACGTTAGACTAAACGACAAACTAGGAAATCCTTTTTTTCTAATTTGAGAAAATCTACTGTATGCTGTAACGTGTCATCTTACTGTTGTTTCTTCTACTTTCAATTTACCTTCGGCGTGATTATTTCTTGTTATATCCACATGATATCTTTTTTATCTATTCGAATATGGAAAATCTGTTGCCACTTCTCAAAATACATTATGCACCTCACATTCTACATTTATCCTCTTTAATTCTTCCTCGCAGCGTGGATCTCTTGCATCTACTATTAACAAACACAAAATGAACATGATAGCGTTACGTAACTTGCATTATACCGCACGCCTACTCCACATTGTTGGCGGATGGTCATCTCACACAACACGTGACATTTCTGTCTGATCCAAGAGAATGACTTCTCTACAATATGGGAGGTTCCTCTCCTTCTCTCACTGGCTCCATGAGATTGTAACACGAAATAGAACAAAATCAACGTAATGTAGTCTGCATGTCCTTAGGCGTGTATCAAAGATCAACACAACTCTATAATGAACCACAAACTCCGTAATCAACCACAAACCCTTTGTACCGTGAGCCTATAAAAATCTCTCGCTTCCTTAGTTAATGCTAAATATTGTAACAACTTCTGGAGATCACATGATAAGGTCGTATCCACATAATGATGGTGCCAACTAACGCTACTCCATATTACAGTTACTACAGGTGCTACACGTTTGACCTAAACACCTAATGGCGTTGACCTCAGTCGTCTCTCCACAAATGACTGTACGTTAGTAACTTATGAGACCTGGACCGCACCCTACGCGCATTAGACAACACCTCATTTTCCTTTTCTCGGTGTACACGTTCACTGCATGTACTTCATCACAACATCATCGTAATGTGTACGGAGGCTAAACCTCGAGGATCTATTTGTTAAATAACTTAGGTAAACAGCGTATTCGAAAATCAGCCAATAGTGCCTGTGACAAAACGTCACCTCGTTCAACTTGAAGAACGTCCACCTTTGCACATATTTCCCTAACTTTGAATTCAGTTTCCTACGCACAGACACAGTAGACAAGTCCTCCTAAACTAATTAATCTCCAATAACCTATCGACATGTAAGCAAAACATTCAAAATACTTGTCGCTGAAGCCTGTCTATTCCATAAAGGCTTTGACATTCTTCAAATGATCGGTACCAAGGAACTTGAATGATTTCAGAAAATCAGCTTAAATATCATCGGTGCTTGCATATCGTATAATGCATAACTCACTCAACCTCTCTTAAAAGTACATCTTCCAAGACGATCACACCAGTTATCCTTAGGTCTGACACTGGTGTATCTTCTGGCTAACCCGCGTGAGCCCTTTGTCAATGTCTTTATGATAGGTCAGCAACTCAGCGATTTCCACGTCTCTTCTCTGTGGTTCCAGACTATTTTCTTCCTACTCGAATCTATTGTCGTTATTGTCTTTCCTGTGGAAAATGTTGCATGTCCCCGTTTGCTCTTCCTCTCGTTGTCTGTTTCTCAGGACTCACAAAACTGTGCACTGAATCAAGTGGCTATAATCCCTCCTCAAGAATTTTAAGTCTCGCAGCACATTGTTAAATGCTTTAATGTCATGCCTCTCACATGCCATAACGAAGTACTGGAAACGTCACGGTACCTTCTGGTAGTAAAAGTTAATTATTTCAATGGAGCTGCACTGTATGACGAGAAAATGCTTGCAGGGGTACCATCTTTCGAGCTCTGAAACCCTATAAATCAAGCTGTCCTTTGTAATCAAAGTTCTCCAAGCCTGCTCACCTTTGTTGCCCACTAGAAATTTCCCTTTCCCCACTGTTTGTTAACTCTGCTTCCTGGTGACAAAACTGAACAGTTTCCATAGCTCCTTGTACACTTGCGACGGTTTTTTTTATTTTTTATTTTTTTTATTTAACGTGTGTGCGTGCGATGCTCCAATTGCGACGGATTATACGTTGCTGCTGCAATGCAATTTCTTTCACTTTCATAAGTTTTGTTCACCTACCTCTTTACAGCGGTAGATCTTCGCACGTAAACTCATGACTGCAGCTACTTACTAGATCACAGAAAAGCAGTGTTGAGGAAACTGTAACCTCATATGTCAAATTTAAACCTTCAATAGATCTTTATTGCCGTTAAGCAAGATCATCATCCCACATTTATGAAAATTACTAAAGTTTCAGCTCACAGTTATAACCATACCTAAAACAGCCGGAACTTTTACCTTCTCAAATTCCGAAACCAATTACTTGTAACATAGTCAATGATCGGCAAATTACTTCTGCAGACGATATTCAGTGTTTGTCTGTAGTAAAAGTTTATGCTCGTCATAAAATACTCAGTAAGAATATACCCAGTACCACCACGCTATATAATTCAAAGTTCACTCGCGATTTTCATCGAAATGAATTATCACAACACTCTAAAGTTTTCATAAAAAGTTTCTTGTCACTACCAGATACTATTAACACTGGACCATAACGCGGAAGTCATCCCAAAACTTCATCTTACACATAATGCGAAAAGTCACATCCAGCATAGCCGCCTCCAATCAAAGCTAGCTCGCGACGCTTCCTCCTCACTCTCCCACACTCAAAAATACACTCCTGGAATGGAAAAAAGAACACATTGACATCGGTGTGTCAGACCCACCATACTTGCTCCGGACACTGCGAGAGGGCTGTACAAGCAATGGTCACACGCACGGCACAGCAGACACACCAGGAACCGCGGTGTTAGCCGTCGAATGGCGCTAGATGCGCAGCATTTGTGCACCGCCGCCGTCAGTGTCAGCCAGTTTGCCGTGGCATACGGAGCTCCATCGCAGTCTTTAACACTGGTAGCATGCCGCGACAGCGTGGACGTGAACCGTATGTGGAGTTGACGGACTTTGAGCGAGGGCGTATAGTGGGGATGCGGGAGGCCAGGTGGACGTACCGCCGAATTGCTCAACTCGTGGGGAGTGAGGTCTCCACAGTACATCGATGTTGTCGCCAGTGGTCGGCGGAAGGTGCACGTGCCCGTCGACCTGGGACCGGACCGCAGCGTCGCACGGATGCACGCCAAGACCGTAAGATCCTACGCAGTGCCGTAGGGGACCACACCGCCACTTCCCAGCAAATTAGGGACACTGTTGCTCCTGGGGTATCGGCGAGGACCATTCGCAACCGTCTCCATGAAGCTGGCCTACGGTCCCGCACACCGTTAGGCCGTCTTCCGCTCACGCCCCAACTTCGTGCAGCCCGCCTCCAGTGGTGTCGCGACAGGCGTGAATGGAGGGACGAATGGAGACGTGTCGTCTTCAGCGATGAGATTCGCTTCTGCCTTGGTGCCAATGATGGTCGTGTGCGTGTTTGGCGCCGTGCAGGTGAGCGCCACAATCAGGACAGCATACGACCGAGGCACACAGGGACAACACCCGGCATCATGGTGTGGGTAGCGATCTCCTACACTGGCCGTACACCTCTGGTGATCGTCGAGGGGACACTGAATAGTGCACGGTACATCCAAACCGTCATCGAACCCATCGTTCTACCATTCCTAGACCGGCAAGGGAACTTGCTGTTCCAACAGGACAATGCACGTCCGCATGTATCCCGTGCCACCCAACGTGCTCTAGAAGGTGTAAGTCAACTACCCTGGCCAGCAAGATCTCCGGATCTGTCCCCCATTGAGCATGTTTGGGACTGGATGAAGCGTCGTCTCACGCGGTGTGCACGTCCAGCACGAACGCTGGTCCAACTGAGGCGCCAGGTGGAAATGGCATAGCAAGCCGTTCCACAGGACTACATCCTGCATCTCTACGATCGTGTCCATGGGAGAATAGCAGCCTGCATTGCTGCGAAATGTGGATATACACTGTACTAGTGCCGACATTGTGCATGCTCTGTTGCCTGTGCCTATGTGCCTGTGGTTCTGTCAGTGTGATCATGTGATGTATCTGACCCCAGGAATGTGTCAATAAAGTTTCCCCTTCCTGGGACAATGAATTCACGGTGTTCTTATTTCAATTTCCAGGAGTGTATGAAGCGAGAGTGTGTCAGGTATTTTTGACAGATTTTTATAGTTAATGTGAGCTCATAACCAGACGAGACGTAAAAAAGCTTAGTAACCAGTTTTACATGAAGGTCAGTCAGAATATTGAGGAAATTACATCTGTCAGAGAACCGGTCTCGTTGAGCACAGGTGGTTGTTTAAAGTTAAAGGGAACGTGAAACTAATCCCGAAAATGACTCAAAATGAAACTGAGATTGATGATTTATATGCGTTAATGCCTTATCGAGTTGACGCATTGGTTATAATAAGGATCCATGGTGAGAATGAAACGCCTATATAAGACAACAAGTGTCTGGCGCAGTTGTTCCTCCTACAATGGCAGGTTACAAAAATTTAAGTGAGTTTAAGCGCGGTGTTACGCTCGGCGCACGGGAGATGGGACACAGCAGTTTAGAGGTAGCAACTAAGTGGAGATTTTCCCATACGACAATTTCACGAGTGTACCGTGAAAAACAGGAATCCGGTAAACCATCAAATCTCCGACATCGCTGGGCTGTAAAAAGATCCTACAAGAAAGGGACTGACGACGACTGAAAAGAATCGTTCAATGTGACAGAAGTGCTACCTTTCAGCAAATTGCTGCAGATTTCACTGTTGGGCCATCAACAAGTGTCAGCCTGCGACCCATTCAACGAAACATCATCCACGTGGGCTCTCTGAAGCGAAGTTCCACTCGTGTACCCTTGATGAAGTCAAGATACTAAGCTTCGCCTGGGTCCGACAACACCGACATTGGACTGTTGATAATTGGAAACATGTTGTCTAGTCGGACGAGCCTCGTTTCAGATTGTATCGAGTGCATGGATATGGAGACAACTTCATGAATCCAGAAAGAGTTTTTCACTCTCCTGCGGAATTCGCTCTGATATGAAACTTTCTGGCAGTTTAAAACTCTTTGCCGGACTGGGACGCAAACTCGAGACCTTTGCTTTCGCGGGCTAATTCTCTATCGTCTGAGCTACCCAATCACGCCTCAGGCCCCGTCCTCAATGTTTCACTTCTTTCAGTACCTCGTCTAATACATTCCAAACTTCACAGAAACTGTACTGCGAATCTTGCAATATCCTTTCTTCCAGGCGTGCTAGTTCTTCAAGAGTCGTAGGAGATCTTCTGCGAAGTTTGGAAGGTAGGAGACGAGGTACTGGCAGAAGTGAAGCTGTGAGGACGGGGCCTGAGACGTGTTTGGGTAGCTCAGGCGGTAGAGAAGTTACCCGGGAAAGGCAAAGGTCTCGGTCCGGCACAAAGTTATACCCTGACAGGAAGATTCTAACCGCATGTATCCATGGACTCCGCACGTCAGCATGGGATTCTCAAACCTTTGAAGACTCTTCAGTATGAGGGGTGTCTGCAGTTGGAGTGATACGTGACCCCTGACACGTCTAGATACAACTCTGACAGGTGAATCATACGTAAGCATCCTGTCTGATCATCGGTATCAGTTCATACCCATTGTGCATTCCGATGGACTTGGATTCGTGGTTTTAGTTCCCTCCAGAACTACTTCAGATATTAGCCAAGTCCATGCCACGTCGTGTTGCAGCACTTCTACGTGCTCCCAGGGTCCCTACACGGTATTAGGCAGATGTACCAGTTTCTCTGTCTCTTCGGTGTATTTGCAATCAACAATACCCTCAGCCAAATTATCTCACTGGCCAAATACAGATATCACGGTACATGCAGAATTCTATTAACTAAATAGATCAGACGATTACCTAAGTAAGATCCAGGGCAAGAGTTGCCACCTTTAATGAAACACACGACTGGGGTTAGGGCTTTACTTTTACTAAATGCCTTTTACATGTACCAAGTATCCCCTCTCGATATGCAAATTGTGGAGTCCTGCCCACTTGTCTCTTATAGGGTGCCTAGATGATGCTGCCTTCTCGCATAGCTATACAACAATTCAGGCAAATCACTTTCATGGTTTTTATTGCAATGAAGTAAATCGACAATACTTAACTTTGATTTACAAGAACCTGTCGCAAGCGATTGGCGAAATACAAACAATGAGTGTCCTTAACTATATACAATTTCCATGCAAGTGCGTCATACAATTCAACCGGACCACTAATAACGCTATCGCAATGCTATCCCTTCTAGTGTCCGTCTTCTTCTGTCTCGAGGCTGGCAAGAGTGGCGCTTATATTCTCTTCGGCTAGAGGCCGCTCCTGTCGTGGTGCGGTCCTAGTCAGCAAACTATTGGCTGATGTCGTCTCACAGCCTTCTCTGCTCTTGCGTTCTTCATCTTTGTACCCGTACTAACTGTTACGTAGGAACACAAATCACACCACTACGATTCCAACGTATGGTAATGATTTAAGCACAGGTAAAAGGAAGAGGACGGTGATCTAACAAATGAACCATTGCTGTGCATCTAGAATAAAATTAATACCCATGGAATTTGCGTCTGGGACAGTGGTCCACTAGAAAGAGACATGAAATTCGAAAATTCATGATTTATGGACAACTTTACTGAATCAAAACAGGCATCAAACAAAAGCAAGTAATCTAATTCTCTCTCTTGGAAGAAATGAGTCCCGAGTCTCATCGCATACAAATGAACAAATTAAACTGTTATGGTGAACGGTATGGATAACAGAGCAATTGATATTACTGTGGCTAGAAAGCATCGTGCAGAATCTAATTGCATTTAAATGCAGGGCGCTCTGATCATAATGATTGCATCGATTTGTTAAGTGAGGTGAATAAGCAAGCGGGAAAACCCAGTGATAAGAACATGGCCAAGTGTTTAATTACAAAGAGTGACCGAGTAATATTAAGTAAGATAAAAGCACGGATAATCTATTGCGACTGTAAATCACTAGCCACATTGCTGTGTAAACTTACACAAGTCAACCCTGAAACGAGTTGAGAATAAGTTGGAGCGGGTCACGGCCTGATAGATACGCGTCACATGAGCTTCTGCCCTCTGATCGCTCCTCTACAATGTCGCCGAAAAAACTCCGACTATTTCAGAAGAAGACTTCGTCCTAAGCGTTTCTAAAAACTTGTAATCTCTGCTTCAGCCCTCACGCTGTCACCAAAACTGCCGGCAAACCAATCTAAAAGACGGTCTCTAGTTCTGCCAATGGGAAAACTTGTCTCAAAGATGGTGCACCACTATGCAGCCTCCACCTGTACTTCGACGAGGCCGCAGTTTTTTCTATAGAGCGTTTCCACATTACTATTGACCACCTCCATAGTGGACAGTGGCGTCACGGCGTCATGCCTTAAACGCGCACGATTCTGTGCGCCTTGGCAAGATAACACCTCTTCGAGATGCGATAAGAGCAAATCTCCATCATTAGGACCATCCTTAAAGCTTGCGGACGCCTCACTGAATGCGCTATCCACGTACCAGGTGCACATTCTGGAAACATCCCCCAGGCTGTGCCTATGCCGTGTCTCCGCAATATCCTTTCTTTCAGGAGGGCTAGTTGTGCACGATTCCCAGGAGAGCTTCTGTAAAGTTTGTAATGGAGGAGACGAGGTACCGGCAGAACTAAGGCTGCCAGAACGGAGCGTGAGTCGTGCTTGGGTGGCTCAGTGGGTAGAGCACTATCCCGCGAAAGGCAAAGGTTCCGATTTCGAGTCTGTGCCAGCTAAATAAAGGACTCAAACTACTGAAGGCACTAACTACTGATAGGCATAGTTAGCAAATGAAAGATTTTGATAGAGAACAAACAATGTATTTACCTTAATAGTGTTCAAAAGTCATAATATATAAAGCAGTTCATGACATCCATTCTTACAAATGTACTGTTTCTGGTGGACACACGTCCAGGTCATCCGCTCTCAAAAATTCGCCATCTCACTTCCCCAAATCCACTACTGCTGACGGCTCACCTCCAACGCGCTGTTAACATCCAGCTGCCCAACACTACAATGGCAGACAACAATGCAAACCAGTCACAGACTGCACACAGCACAGTCAGTATTTTCATACAGAGCGCTACGTGGCGTTACCGATAAGAAAACCTAAGCAGCCTACTTGCAAATGGTAAGACAGAAATTTAGGAACCAGGTTTTAAATTGTAAGCCATTTCCAGGGGCAGATGTGGACTCTGACCACAATCTATTGGTTATGAACTGTAGATTAAAACTGAAGAAACTGCAAAAAGGTGGGAATTTAAGGAGATGGGACCTGGATAAACTGACTAAACCAGAGGTTGTCCAGAGTTTCAGGGAGAGCATAAGGGAACAACTGACAGGAATGGGGGAAAGAAATACAATAGAAGAAGAATGGGTAGCTTTTAGGGATGAAATAGTGAAGGCAGCAGAGGATCAAGCAGGTAAAAAGACAAGGGGTAGTAGAAATCCTTGGGTAACAGAAGAGATATTGAATTTAATTGATGAAAGGAAAAATACAAAAATGCAGTAAGTAAAGCAGGCAAAAAGGAATACAAACGCCTCAAAAGTGAGATGGACAGGAAGTGCAAAAAGGCTAAGCAGAGATGGCTAGATGACAAATGTAAGGATGTAGAGGCTTATCTCACTAGGGGTAAGATAGATACGGCCTACAGGAAACTTAAAGAGACCTTTGGTGAAATGAGAACCACTTGCATGTATATCGAGAGCTTTGATGGAAAAACAGTTCTAAGCAAAGACGGGAAAGCAGAAATGAGGAAGCAGTATATAGAGGGTCTATACAAGGGCGACGTACTTGAGGACAATTTTATGGAAATGGAAGAGGATGTAGATGAAGGTGAAATGGGAGATATGATACTGCGTAATGAGTTTGACAGAGCAGTGAAAGATCTAAGTGGAAACAAGGCCCCCGTAGTAGACAACATTCCATTAGAACTATGGACAGCCTTGGGAGAGCCAGTGCTGACGAAACTCTACCATCTGGTGAGCAAGATGTATGAGACAGGCGAAATACCCTGAGAGTTCAAGAGGAATATAATAATTCCGTCCCGCATTTCGTGGTGGTGCGGTAGCGTTCTAGCTTCCCATGCCCGCGTTCCCGGGTTCGATTCCCGGCGGGGTCAGGGATTTTCTCTGCCTCTTGATGGCTGGGTGTTGTGTGTTAGATAGGTTTAAGTAGTTCTAAGTTCTAGGGGGCTGATGACCATAGATGTTAAGTCCCATAGTGCTCAGAGCCATTTGAACCATATTTTTTAGTAATTCCAATCCTAAAGAAAGCAGGTGTAGACAGAAGTGCAAATTACCAAACTATCAATTTAATAAGTCACAGCTGCAAAATACTAACGCGAATTCTTTACAGACGAGTGGAAAAACCGATAGAAGCTGACCGCGGGGAAGATCAGTTTGGATTCAGTAGAAATGTTGGAACACGTAACGACTTATCTTAGAAGAAAGATTAAGGAAAGGGAAACCTACGTTTCTAGCATTTGTAGTCTTAGAGAAACTTTTGACAATATTGATTGGAATACTCTCTTTCAAATTCTAAAGGTGGCAGGGCTAAAATACAGCGAGTTAAAGGCTATTTACAATTTGTACAGAAACCAGATGGCAGTTATAAGAATCGAGGGGTATGAAAGGGAAGCAGTGGTTGGGAAAGGAGTGAGACAGGGTTGTAGCCTATCCGTGATGTTATTCAATCTGTATATTGATCAAGCCGTAAAGGAAGCAAAAGAAAAGTTCTGAGTAGGTATTAAAATCCATGGAGAAGAAATAAAAACTTTGAGGTTCGCCGATGACATTGTAATTCTGTCAGAGACAGCAAAGGACTTAGAAGAGCAGCTGAACGGATTGGACAGTGTCTTGAAAGGAGGGTATAAGATGAACATCAACAAAAGCATAACGAGGATAATGGAATGTAGTCGAATTAAGTCGGGAGATGCTGAGGGAATTAGATTAGGAAATGAGACACTTAAAGTAGTAAAGGAGTTTTGCTATTTGGGGAGAAAAATAACTGATGATGGTCGAAGTAGAGAGGATATAAAATGTAGACTGGCAATGGCAAGGAAAGCGTTTCTGAAGAAGAAACACTTCTTAACGTTGAGTATAGATTTAAATATCAGTAAGTCATTTCTGAAAGTATTTGTATGGAGTGTAGCCATGTTTGGAAGTGAAACGTGGACGATAAATACTTTAGACGAGAAGAGAATAAAAGCTTTCGAAATGTGGTGCTACAGAAGACTTCTGAAGATTAGATGGGTAGATCACATAACTAATGAGGAGGTATTGAATAGAACTGGGGAGAAGAGGAGCTTGTGGCACAACTTGAGTAGAAGAAGGGATCGGTTTTTAGGACATGTTCTGAGAGATCGAGCGATCACCAATTTTGTATTGGAGGGCAGCTTGGGAGGTAAAAATCGTAGAGGGAGACCAAGAGATAATTACACTAAGCAGATTCAGAAGGATGTAAGCCGCAGTAGGTACTGGGAGATGAAGAAGCTTGCACAGGATAGAGTAGCATGGAGAGTTGCATCAAACCAGTCTCAGGACTGAAGACCACAACAACAACAACGACGATATGATAAGGAATGAGGAGGTTCTGCGCAGAAACGGGGAGGAACTGAATACATGAAAAACACTAAGAAGAATCGACAGGATTGGACGACATCTGTTAAGACATCTGGGAAAACTTTTCATGGTACTAAGGTCTGTAGAGGGTAGAAACTGTAGAGGAAGACAGAGACTGGCGACTAGTATGTTTTGTGGCTCTCATTGTAGCACGGGCAGGGTCACTATCTCCTCAGTTATTAAAGTCAGAGGTCAAATACAGCTCTAAACTAATCGCTTATGTCGTGTCACAATCTTAAAGAATAGTATCAAATAAATTTGCCTAATTCAGAATGAAAAATAACTTTCAAAATGACTGTTGATATCATATGTTACAAGGGAGTGGTGCTTTTCTATCATGTTCACCCGAGTTTTAAGGACAATTACCTCACGTTCAAGAAAAAAAATAATTATCTATGAAATCCTATTATCAATAGTTAGATGTGTAGTTGATGTACGGAGACAGTAGAATGAAAAGGTCAAGGAGGATCAGATAAACCACAATCGATGCACTTGGACCCTTCAAAAATATTCCACTGTTTTTCTCTCTGTTTAACGCTGCTATTCTTAGTTTAGTGCCTCGAGAATTCTTGAAATTTGGGAAATATTTTTCCAGAACTTCCTAGGATTTTCTGTCTAGTCGGTACATAGAGTTTTACTTTCGAATTCACTGAACGCTTCACGCATAGCCCTCCTTACGCTAACGTTGACATCGTTTAGCTTCTGTTTGTCTGAGAGGTTTTGGCTGCGTTTAAACTTGCAGTGAAGCTCTCTTTGCTTTTGCAGTAGTTTCCTAACTTCGATGTTGAACCACGGTGGTTTTTTCCCGTCCCTCACAGTTTTACTCGGCACGTATCAGTCTAAAAAGCATTTTACGATTCCCTTGAACTTTCTCAAAAATGGTTCAAATGGCTCTGAGCACTATGGGACTTAACATCTATGGTCATCAGTCCCCTAGAACTTAGATCTACTTAAACCTAACTAACCTAAGGACATCACACAACACCCAGCCATCACGAGGCAGAGAAAATCCCTATTCAGGGATGCTGCAACGGCCCACATTGGTGGGCAATATTGAAGCAGTGAGCGAACTAATGTATTGTAACCTACTTTCTTTGTTTTCGGATAAAATTTCCTTACTATTGTTCCAATAAATCTCAGTCTGGCATCTGGTTTTCCGACGATCAATTTTATATGATCATTCCATTTTAAATCACTCCTAATCCGTACTCCCTGATAATTTATGGAATTAACTGCTTCCAGTTGCCGACCTGCTATACTGAAGCTAAATGGTAAAGGATCTTTCTTTCTATGTATTCGCAGCACATTACACTTCTCTACAATGAGATTCAATAGCCATTCCCTGCACCATGCGTCACTTCTTTGCAGATCCTCCTGCATTTCAGTACAATTTTCCATTGTTACAACCTATCGATGTATCACAGCATCATCCGCAAAAAGCCTCAGTGAACTTCCGATGTTATACACAAGGTCATTTATGTAAACTGTGAATAGCAACGGTCCTACGACACTCCCCTGCGGCTCACCTAAAATCGCTCTTACTTCGGAAGACTTCTCTCCATTGAGACGACATGCTGCGTTCTGTTATTTAGGTACTCATCAATCAAATCACACAATTGGTCTGATAGTCCATATGCTCTTACCTTGTTCATCAAAAGACTGTGGAGAACTGTATTGAAGGCCTTGCGGAAGTCAAGAAACACCACATCTACCTGGAAACCCGTGTCTGTAGCCCTCTAAGTCTCGTGGACGAATAGGGCGAGCTGGGTTTCACACGATCGTCTTTTTCTAGTCTCCAAAAAAGTCATTATACTCGAACATAATACGTGTTCAAAAATTCGACAACTGATCTACGTTAGAGATATAAGTCTATAGTTCTGCACATATGTTCGACGTCCCTTCTTGAAAACGGGGATGACCTGTGCTCTTTTCCAATCTTTTGGAACGCTACGCTCTTCTACAGACCTACGGTACTCCGCTGCAAGAAAGGGGCAAGTTCCTTCGTGTACTCTTTGTACAATCGAACTCGAAATGTGGTGGTACAGAAGCACGCTGAAGATTAGATGGGTAGAACATATAACTAATGAGAAGGTATTCAATAGGATTGGGGAGAAGAGAAGTTCGTGGTACAACGTAACTAGAAGAAGTGATCCGTTGGTAGGACATGTTCTGACGCATCAAGGGATCACCAATTTAGCATTGGAGGGCAGCGTGGAGGCTAAAAATCGTAGAGGGAGACCAAGAGATGAATACACTAAACAGATTCAGAAGGATGTAGGTTGCAGTAGGTACTGGGAAATGAAGAAGCTTGCATAGGATAGAGTAGCATGGAGAGATGCATCAAACCAGTCTCAGGACTGAAGACCACAACAACAACAACAACATCCCATCAGGTCCAGCGGCCTTTCCTCTTTTGAGCGATTTTGTTTCTCTATCCCTCTGTCGTCTATTTCGATGTCTACCATTTTGACATCTGTGTGACAATCTAGAGAGGGAACTACAGTGCAATCTACCTCTGTGAAACAGCTTTTGAAAAAGACATTTTGTATTTCGGCCCTTAGTCTGTCATCCTCTGTTTCAGTACCAGGTCACAGAGGGTCTGGACATTTTGTTTTGATCGACCTACCGCTTTGACATAGGACCAAAATTTCTTACGATTTTCTGCCAAATAAGTACATAGAACTTTACTTTAGAATTCATTGAACACCTATCCCATAGTCCTCCTCACACTACATTCCGCTTCGCGTAATTTTTGTTTGTCTGCAAGGCTTTGGCTATGTTTATGTTTGCTGCGAAGTTCCCTATGCTTCCGCAGCAGTTTTCTAACTCAATTGGTGTACCACGGTGGCTCTTTTCCATCTCTTACAACCTTGATTGGCACATACTCATCTAATGCGTATTGTACGATGGTTGTGAACTTTGTCCACTGATCCACAACACTATCTGTACTTGAGACATAACTTTTGTGTTGAGCCGTCAAGTACTCTGAAATCTGCTTTTTGCCACTTTTGCTAAACAGAAAAATCTTCCAAACTTTTTTAACATTTCTATTTACGGCTGAAATGAGCGATGCAGTAACCGCTTTATGATCGCTGATTCCCGCTTCTGCGTTAACTGTTCGAAATAGTTCGGGTCTGTTTGTAACCAGAAGGTCAAATATGTTATCACCACGAGTCGGTTCTCTGTTTAACTGCTCAAGGTAGTTCTCAGATAATACATTTCGAGTCTTTGTCCCTGCCACCCGTTATAACCATTTGAGTCTCCCAGTCAATATCTGGCAAATTAAAATCTCCACCCATAACTATAATATGGTCGGCAAATCTACTCGAAATATTTTCTAAATTTTCCTTCAGGTGTTCTGCCATAACAGCTGCTGAGCCAGGGGACCTTCACCCAAATTATTTCACATTTCGAATCCCCGTCAATTTCCTCACATACTATAGTACTTTTTATCGCTATAAACACGCCTCCTCCTTCACTGTTCAGCCTGTCTCTGTGGTATACATTCGAATCTGAGTTTAGAATTTCATTACTGATTACACCTGGTTTCAACCAACTTTCTGTCCGTAGTACTATGAGGGCGTTGCGACCGTTTATTAATGAGAGCAGATCTGGGAACTTTCTATAGACGCTCCTGCAGTATACTATTAGCGCATTAATATTGTTATTCCCCGTTGCGTTTTACCTACTACTACCTTGTCGCGTCTCAGGAAGCGGAGGGAATTCTCTGACCTAAAAAACCCACATGTGCACTCAACACGTACTCCGCTACCCTTGTAGCCGCTTCCTGCGTGTAGTGCACGCCTGACCTATTCAGGGGAACCCTACATTACTCCACCCGATAGCGGAGGTCGAGAAATTTGCACCTCAGATCTCTGCAGAATCGTCTGAGCCTCTGGTTTAAGCCTTCCACTCGGCTCCAAACCAGAGGACCGCGATTGGTTCTGGGAGCGACACAGCAAATAGTTAGTTCAGATTCCACCCCGCCAGCGAGGCTTTCCACCTACACCAACTCCGCCAACCACGTGTATGAACTGAGGATGACCTCTGAACCCAGACGGCAGGAGTCATTGGTGCCTACATGAGCAACAATTTGCAGTCGGGTGCACCCAGTGCTCTCTATCGCCGCCGGCAGGGCCTCCTCCACATCTCGGATGAGACCCACCGGCAAGCAGACAGAGTGAACACTGGCCTTCTTCCCCGACCTTTCTGCTATCTACCCAAGGGGTTCCATCAGCCTCCTAACGTTGGAGATCCCAATCACTACTAAACCCCTCCCCCCGTGTGCCTGTTCAGACCTTGCTGAAAAAGCGGCCACATGTCCACTCACAGGCGGAGCGGGCGATGCCACACGGCTAGCCTCCACATTGACCCTCCGCCTCGTGTGAAGAACACCGCTGAACTCGCCACTCTCCTTGGGGAGAGGGTGACCCAACCGCGCCCGGTACCCGCGAAGATGTCTCGACAGCGGGGATTGTGGGTCAAGTATGTAACACCTGGGGTGTACCATGCGACGCACCAGACTGCCCACTGCCGCCACACTCCGAGGCAGCAGCCTGAAGACGGCTGACCGCGGCCATCAACACTTTCAGCTGTTGGCGAACAGTGGCCAGCTCCTCCTGCGCCCGTACACAGCAGCCACACATCCTATCCTTCCTACGAAAGCTATTTATTGTAGAGAGCTAATCAACTTTTAACTATACTGCTAATTCACTAATGGCGGCTGATAGCTAACTAAACTGTGTTTACTAGACACTTCTTGTTGAAAACAGTGAAAATAAGGACTAACTGTCTCTGGACTGTATTCAAAACAAACGCTAGCACTACTGACACTACAGCTGAGTAAAGGGCTCTCGGACTGTATTCAAAACAAACATTAAATCTATGGAACACAAATACTAGTACTCGAAAATTAAAGCTTCCAGAAAGCAAAAACACACGGATGAAGAAGTGACAAGTAAGAAAAATACAGTTAATACTTAAATTAGTGTAGCTCGCTGCACAGCAGATGTGAAGTAGACGGCAGTTTCGACGACGCTAACACTACTGACACAATGGCTCACAAAATGCACTCTCTCTGACTGTATTCAAAACAAACATGAAATCTATTTTGCCGACTGCAACTCAAATTGCTGCTGCAGTACGTAATCAGATATTACCCTCCGTCATTAGACAGAAGATGACAAATTTCGACTTTTTGTCGCAATAATCTTCCAGTGTTTCAATATAGGGAAGCTTGTTGTAGCTCGGTTGCCTTTTGGAAACTTCGATCTTAAGATGACCACGGACTGTAAGCAAAACAGGACGAATGACTAAAATCTGTGATTGACATGCGCATAAATGAAACATAAAAATCAGTTACATCAATCAGGGGACCTCTCTGGATTTCAGTGCTGTCTGGTCAAGTTTCTCATTTTCTTAGTAATCACAAATACTTTCCAATTGAGAATTTTTTTGATAGTGAACACAGTACAGTTCGTCGAATTACACACTGAAGAAGCTCAAGTCGTAAGAAATCTTGCTAAAATCGGAGAGAAAGAACCGAGTTATACCTAAACTACACTAATTTTCGCACGGGAGTTAGTTTATGAAAAGTGAAGCTGTTGCATCATGTTTTTGCGGGCAGTGTGTTCCCTCAGGTAATACGGCAACTCTGAAGACAGTCGAGAAGAAAATGTTGTGGGTGCTGCTGCTAAGCTTCTGGATAAACATAGTCCGCTTTGAGCGGCTATGAGGACGCCGCCCGCTTCATGCATATTTACAGCCGGCCATTTGCGCCGATGAATAATGCAACGTCAAAAATAGCGAGTCGCTGTCGGAGCAGTGTACGACTCGGCGGAAGCGGCGTCCGACCCACAGTAATGCTAAACGCCAAAAGCGCGTTAAACCCCGGAACTGCAGCAGCAGCAGCAGCAGTAGAGGAGGCTGGTCGTGCTGTAGAAAGCCGCCCTGACGAGATTCTCTTTAGATTATTGCCCTTCTCTAACTCCGATGCATCGAGACTTCCGCACGCAGCCACTGACAACATCCCTATTCCTATCAGATAATAGTTGCGTCTAGTAATTCAATCAAATAACGTGCTTGAATGCTACCGTATGACGTCTTTGACCAATCAGATAACATGAGATACACTTTTCGTTCAATACATACACATAGACGAGATCATCCAGTATGTACAATAACTAAGAAAACAAGTATGCATAACACATACAATGGAATGACGGAAGTCATGATATAGGGATGTGCACATATGCAGATGGCGGCAGCATCGAATACACAATGTATGAAAGGGCAATGCATTGGCGGAGCAGTCATTTGTCCTCAGGTAATGCACGTGAAAAGTTTCCGACGTGATTGTGGACGTACAACAGGGATTAACAGACTTTGAATCTCAGGCACTAACCCCTCACAATGGACAACGCAACCCCCGACGGCCTTCAGTTTAAGATCGATAGCAGCGAATCAGTAGAGTTGCCATTGTTATCAGACAAGTAACACTGCGTCAAATTGCCCCAGAAATTGACTTGCTGGTCGTATGGTGTGTTCCAAAAGGAACAGCATAGATACAGAAGTGATGACACTTTCTGCGGGACCGGACCATCATTTTGCAGGACAATCCTCAAGCACGTACAATGCAAGCTGTTACTGATGTGTTTGACTGATGACTAGCTGGTCGTATGGTGTGTTCCAAAAAGGAACAGCATAGAGACACAAGTGATGACACTTTCTGCGGGACCGGACCATCATTTTGCAGGACAATCCTCAAGCACGTACAGTGCAAGCTGTTACTGATGTGTTTGACTGATGGGGCTGCTAAGTGCTATACCACCTATTACACTCCCCTGGTTTAAGCCCTCGTAATTTCAACTCGATTTTTAAGCTGTTGGAAACACCTCACGGCATTCGCTTCAGAACTGCTACAAATGCGTCGGGCAATAGACCGCGTCACTCGAACTGTCTACACAACTCGCACTGCTAAGAGTATCGTACGACTTCAACATTGGTAGCAACGGTTTCAATACAATGCTGTTGACTACTTTGAAGGTCAGTAAAATTTTGAAACATTTATCTATTTTGAACAAGCTGTAAATAAATAGTTGCCACTATTCAAGTAACAACCCTCGTATTTAGGAGAACGATGAACAGCTTCATTATTTTCCCGTTATTAACACATTTTATTTTGAAACTTAAGAACATTTCGGTTGTTCCATATATCCGGCACATCAAGTCTAAATACTTTTGCCACCAATAGATCTCAATACGGAGCTCAAATCCTCCGCACATAGTCGCTAATTCCCTCTCATCTTCATCCGTTTGCTATTCCCTTCACATAATACTGAACGTTATTGTACAACATGTGCCAAACACCACTACCAGAAGTTCTTCTGAAGCCTTGTACATTATCCTGAATAACACTATCCGCTGTGGTGTTCTTGGGATCGGAAACCTCGGAAAGAGACAAGGCTACCAAACGATTCGCTAATAAGTTAGGTGCATGTCTACCGTTGTTCAGATCAAAGCTGTTCCGTGATATTAATAAGTGGCCCTGGTCGCAGAGGGAAACTCTAGAACGGCTGTTAGGAAAACATAAAAGGCACTCCGAGGAATAAAATAACGTATAAAGCTAAATCCTGCTTTTTCTGTCGCGAAACATTAAAAAAAAAAACCTTCATCAAAATTCGACATTCTCGTGAGCGCTGCGGATTAGCATATCATTGTCAATGCGTGATTAGCTGGGGAACGAAACAGCTTCAGCAGCTCAGCACAGGTTGTTTGAAGTTTTATTTGAAGACCCTGAACGACTGTGTGCCACCAGCTCAGGGTAGAGCTTATCTGGCGCTGGGAGGCGTTGCTCTGATTTATACGGCGAGAACTGGCCGGCTGCCGATTTACTGGCTAACCGCCCGTGTGCCCGCAGGCTCCGCAAACGCTGGAGGTTACAGTAGCATGAAGCTCAAACGAACTGAGGGTGCAGCATTTCTAGGAAGGCTGCTCCAGGTATTTTACACATCTGACTTAAAATCTGCAGTGTAAAATTCACCTAATGTCTAAGTAGATTATCGGATACTGTTTGCGATGTCGGAGTCCCATTACCAGAAATGTAGTAAACGTGCATTGCATTGTTCAGAGATACGAGAAAATTGAGGCCAAGGGCGAAGTCAATAACCAGAATTAGTAACACAGATATCTGAGGGGTAACACAATACAGAATATTCAGAAATTCATTTTTTATGGATTTAAAAGATGCTTTCCTTCTGAAATGCGAGAAAAAAGTATATTCTCTGTGAAATATTGTTCTAAGGAATTCCAAGTTCCTCCTCTGGCGCCACGGATGATCCGAAATGCCCCACTTGCGCCAAACCAATGCCACCTGTAGAGTCTGAGTATTGATACAAGCAGTCCAAAACAACAACACGTTATCCTGGCTTCAGAAGCGTCAGTTACGTGTCCGAAAACGACAATTCTTTCACTATGAATCTTCATTTTTGGTGTAATATTGAATTTTGAGAATTTATTTATGATCTTACAGTATACAGCTTTCAAGTGAGAATGAGCTATAAGGAAGTGTACTCTGACGGAAAATGAACGAAAACATGTTATGCAATTCGGTGTCGAAGTAATTTGTCATCAAAGCATCCAAAGCATAAATCTAAGGCTAAGAGCATTTCGGAAGGAGTCAGTGTCTCTGCTAAGAAACTTAAAGACAATAAGCAGCATTTTGATGGATATTATGGATTGAGCCATAGGACTGTAAATTTTCTTGCTTTTCCTCTATTTCTCTACACGGGAAACGAATTTTTCTTCAAAATAAAACTTAACTAGGTTGCGATACTACTTGATATGAATGACACGTTTCACCCCACTGGATAATAAGCAGAGGGTATAGAAGTAGCTGAATATGTAAATCACCCTTCAGAAAGCTATGTAAAATGGAAAAGGGATGCAACAGTAACTGGACATCTACCCCATCTGAGATCAAAAACATGTAAAATACGAAGTGGTTCTTGAGGACGCCAGCTGACTCCACCACAGCAGTTCAAAACAGGGCCTCGCTTTTAAAAAATAAACGCCGTATGAGCCGCCCGCAGCGCAACGCCCGTTTGGTGTAAATAGAAATATTACTGCCAGTAATACTTGTGTGAACACCAAACGGAAATTGTGACGTATGTGGTTTATATCGGCTTTATTTTGTAAGCTTGACTCTTTTTTGTACTGCTATGGCGGATTTAGGTAGTGTTCTCATGGTCCACTTCACGTTTTATGTCTTTTATGTCGGATGGATTACATATACAGTTACTGTAGCGTCCATTCCCCATTTTGTATGGCTTTATAACGGCTGCGTCCCACATCCAGCTACTTTTACACAATCTGATTATGCTCCAAAAGGGTGAAAAGCGTCATTCGTATTAAATAATTTCGCACGCTATACTGTTTTTATTCTTTAATAAATCGAAACATACTGCTGTAGCATCCTGCGTAATGGAAGGGAGCAATCTTTAAAAAAATGTAAAACGTGTAATGTTGACAGCAGTTTGCAAGAACAAAGTCCTCGAGACGTAAGCTTCACTATAATTATTGCTTGTCCAGATTGCCGAGATGTTGTTATATTTAGCAATAAGTTTATACGCAACGCATATGAAAACAACCCTCGAATCGTCCTAGCAATGTGCCTGCTTGGTGTAGGCCTAAACTGAATTGTAAAGTTTCGTGCGTTCATGGAATCTCTACGACCCATATTTAAATAGGTCTGTGATAAACTATTGAATATGCTTTTAATCTCAACGGTAAGAGCACTACACACTAGTCCTGGAATAGCTGATTAACTGTAAGATTTTTCTGGCAGTGGAATTTTTCATTTTTTATCGTCTATACCATTTCAAAACTTCAAACGCGTTCTTCGCGGAATATGGTTTCCCACAACAGCATGCAGTATACCTCCAAAAATGTTTAATTCTTTTATTTTGAAAGATTAAGGACAACTTTGAAATAGGGTTTCAAAGTATGCCACATAAGAGATTTTAATTTAGTCGATTTAACTACACTACTGGCCATTAAAATTGCTACACCACGAAGATGACGTGTTACAGATGCGAAATTTAACCGACAGGAAGAAGATGCTTTAATATGCAAATGATCAGCTTTTCAGAGCATTGACACAAGGTTGGCGCCGGTGGCGACACCTACAAAGTGCTGACAGCAGGAAAGTTTGCAACCGATTTCTCATATACAAGCAGCATTTGACCGGCGTTGCCTGGTGAAACGTTGTTGTGATGCCTCGTGTAGCGAGCCTATCGCAATTGCGATTTATCGTATCGCGACATTACTGCTCGCGTTGGTCTAGCTCCAATGACTATTAGCAGAATATGGAATCTGTGGGTTCAGGAGGGTAATACGGAACGCCGTGATGTATCCCAACGGCCACGTATAAGTAGCAGTCGATATGACAGGCATCTCATCCGCATGGCTGTAACAGATCGTGCAACCACGTCTCAGTCCCTGAGTAAACAGATGGGGACATTCGCAAGACAACAACCATCTGCACGAACAATTCGACGACGTTTGCAGCGGCATGGACTATCAGCTCAGAGACCATGGCTGCGGTTACACTTGACGCTGCATCAGAGACAGGAGCGCCTGCGATGGTGTACTCAACGACGAACCTTGGTGCAGGAATAGCAAAACGTCATTTTTTCGGATGAATCCTGGTTCTGATTACAGAATCATGATGCTCGCATCCGTGTTTGGCGACATCGTGGTTAACGCACATTGGAAGCGTGTATTCGTCATCGCCATACTGGTGTATCACCCGACGTGATGGTATGGGGTGCCACTGGTTACACGTCTCTGTCACCTCTTGTCCGCATTGACGGCATTTTGAACAGTGGACGTTACATTTCAGATGTGTTACGACCCGTGACTCTACCCTTCTTTCGATCCCTGCGAAACCCTATATTTCAGCTGGATAATGCACGGCCGAATGTTGCAGGTCCTATACGGGCCTTTCTGCATACAGAAAATGTTCGACTGCTGCCCTGGCCAGCACATTCTCCAGATGTCTCACTAATTGAAAACGTCTGGTCAATGGTGGCCGAGCAACTGGCTCGTCACAATATGCCAGTCACTACTCTTGATGAATTGTGGTATCGTGTTGAAGCTCCTTGGGCAGCTATACCTGTACACGCCATTCAAGCTCTGTCTGAATCAATGCCCTGGCGTATCAAGGCCGTTATTACGGCCAGAGGTGGTTGTTCTTGGTACTGATTTCTCAGGATCTATGCACCAAATCTGCGTGAAAATGTAATCACATGTCAGTTCTAGTATAATATATTTTTCCAATGAATACCCGTTTATCATCCTCATTTCTTCTTGGTGTAGCAGTTTTAATGACCAGTAATATATATTTTTGAACAAACGACTGTACTTTTTTATGAAAACTGAACGTCTTTAATCAGATACTCGCTATTTACACAGAAATCAATACTAAACCTCCGTTATTTATTAGTCACATTCGTGCAGATTATACAATTTTTTTTTCTTTTTTCCAGATTGAAATTGGCGCCGGAGATCGCCTCAAATTCAGCATGCCTCGTCCGAATAACAGCAGTATCGCCATTTTGTAATATTTTCGTACTGAAATTTTTATATACTGAAGTATGTGCTCAATAGCTACCCCAAATGTTATTTCTCTATCACCTCTCCTTCCACCCAAAAAATCGTCAAGGAAACACTTTTTTAGGCCTTTCGGTCGTGTTATTTTTCATAAGGTTATTTGGAAGATTACTTGAAAACAATATACTGGCTGGGTGAGATTAAGATATGTGAGCACAAAACAAGCAGTCTTGCATATGCGGATGACTTAGTTGTGATGGCAGATTCGATTGAAAGTTTGCAGAGTAATATCTCAGAGCTAGATCAGAAATGTAAGGACTATGGTATGAAGATTAGCTTCTCCAAAACGAAAGTAATGTCAGTGGGAAAGGAATATAAACGGATTGAGTGCCAAACAGGAGGAACAAACTTAGAACTGGTGAACGGTTTCAAGTACTTAGGAAGCATATTCTCACAGGATGGCAATATAGCGAAAGAACAGGAAGCGATGTGTAGCAAAGCTAATTCAGTAAGCGCTCAGCTACGATCTACTCTCTTCTGCAAGAAGGAAGTCAGTACCAAGACTAAGTTATCTGTGCACCGTTCAATCTTTCGACCAAATTTGTTGTATGGGAGCGAAAGCTAGGTGGATTCAGGTTACCTTATCAACAAGGTTGAGGTTACGGATATGAAAGTAGCTAGTATGATTGCAGGTACTAGTAGATGGGAATAATGGCCGGAGGGTGTCCACAATGAGGAAATCAAAGAAAACTGGGAATGAACTCTATAGATGTAGCAGTCAGGGTGAACAGCCTTAGATGGTGAGGTCATGTTACACGCATGGGAGAAGCAAGGTTACCCAAGAGACTCATGGGTTCAGCAGTAGAGGAGAGGAGGAATCGGGGCAGACCAAGGAGAAGGTACCTAGATGCGGTTAAGAATGATTTTGAAGTAATAGGTGTAACATCAGAAGAGGCACCAATGTTAGCACTGAACAGGGGATCATGGAGGAATTTTATAAGGGAGGCTATGCTCCAGACTGAACGCTGATAGGCATAATCAGTCTTAAATGATGATGATTATGATGACTTGAAAATAGATCCAGACCGTATGGAGGTCGCCATGTTTCCGGAAGTACGCAGGCAGTTCACGGCCCAAACCTATAGCTCATTAGGAACAATAGATGACTTGCAGAATAGCTCAGACTTCATCGCCAAAAGTGTGAGGAAATGTAAGTAGACTGTTTAGGTTGTTTATTGGTAACGCCGCCGCCACGTAGTGCTCTGTATGAAAATCACTGGCTGTGCCGTGTGCAGTCTGTGGCTGGTATGCATTGTTGTCTGCCATTGTAGTGTTGGGCAGCGGCAGCTGGATGCTAACAGCGCATAGCGTTGCGCAGTTGGAGGTGAGCCGCTAGCAGTGGTGGACGTGTGGAGAGAGATGCGGAGTTTTGAAATTTGTAGGAATTGATGTCATGAACTGATATATATATATATATATATATATATATATATATATATATATATATGTATATATATATATATATATTGACTATTAAGGTAAACACATTGTTTGTTCTCTATTAAAATCTTTCATTTGCTAACTATCCCTATCAGTAGTTAGTGACTTCCATAGTTTGAATCTTTTCGTTAGCTGTGTTGCAATAGTTCGAGTAACAAAGATTTTTGGTGAGGTAAGTGATTTGTGAAAGGTATAGGTTAATGTTAGTCAGGGCCATTCTTTTGTAGGGATTATTGAAAGTCAGATTGTGTTGCGCTAAAATATTGTGTGTCAGTTTAAGCACAGTCTTGTATAATTTTTCAATGGGGGCGTTTCATATGGCGACCCTGCCAGGATTAGAACCTGGAATCTTGCGTTTCGGAAATGGCTGTATTCATTTGCGCAACACCTCTGAGAGCTGCTAATACAGAGATACGCAGTTCAAAATACAAAGGAATCCTGCCCTTTCTTAGATTCCATAAAATTACTTAAACTCAACTTCTAATGCCGAATACAGGATTTTCAGTACCGTTTGCGGAAATTGCACACGAGTAAAATAAATTGTACTGAAATAAAATTTATGCAACACCGGTCGAGCAAGGTCTTGTTGAAGATACCGTGTAGTGCAGCTAGGAACTCTAAGGACTTCAGCTTGGAATCAGAGAGTGAACAGGATTGATAGTGAGGTGATATATTATCCAATGCCGTCTTTGTGTGTCTCCATAATGCAATGACAGCAGTTTAAATATTACCAATACACATTTCACATCGCAAAACCCCACGTGTCACATATGTTCATCAAGCAGTACAATAACACATATTGCAGATTTCAGTCATGAGAACAGTGTCAGTCACGAAGACAGTGCCTTTCATGCGTGCGGCCAAGATTGAGCAGATTCAGTCAGGACACTACCAACTACCACTTACCACTCAGCACACCGAGATGTTCACATTGCCGTGTTAAAAAGAGTCCTCATGCTGTGGAATGCGTGCTACTGGGTGTTTCTCCAGCTAAGGGACAAAGTTTCCTACTTCTTTATGTTATTTCCTACTCCGTAGAAGATAGTGAGTTGTTCGAGATCAGACGCACATCTGGTGGGGGAAAAAGGGGGGGGGGATTGATTGCAATATTTGTCTTACGTCAAAGTAAACATTGGAAGGAACCGGTACTTAGGACTAAGCAAAATTTTGAGGGCATTAAGTGCATGGATAACTTGCCTCACATATGCCGTGTATCTTTGTGTAAATTTCGCTACATAAATATGCAGAGATGCTTTCTGTTGGTAGGAGTGTAGAAATATAGATGGAACCGAGATGCTGTAAGTGCACAAACGGACGGATTGTATTTATCGAATATCAGGTATGTTAATCAATAGTTAAGTAAAATGCCGTGACAGGCGTATCAGACGTCGAATTTCCTCTTATTTAATCACTCAGCACACGAGGCTGCTACTACCTGCATGAGAAGAGTATTACTGATCATGAGTTTGCTTTGCCACTTTGCATTTTTTCTTGTTCTTGTTTGTGTTAATGTTTGTGCTGATGAATTGCCTCGTTCTCAGGTATATATATATATATATATATATATATTCCTGGAAATGGAAAAAAGAACACATTGACACCGGTGTTTCAGACCCACCATACTTGCTCCGGACACTGCGAGAGGGCTGTACAAGCAATGATCACACGCACGGCACAGCGGACACACCAGGAACCACGGTGTTGGCCGTCGAATGGCGCTAGCTGCGCAGCATTTGTGCACCGCCGCCATCAGTGTCAGCCAGTTTGCCGTGGCATACGGAGCTCCATCGCAGTCTTTAACACTGGTAGCATGCCGCGACAGCGTGGACGTGAACCGTATGTGCAGTTGACGGACTTTGAGCGAGGGCGTATAGTGGGCATGCGGGAGGCCGGGTGGACGTACCGCCGAATTTGCTCAACACGTGGGGCGTGAGGTCTCCACAGTACATCGATGTTGTCGCCAGTGGTCGGCGGAAGGTGCATGTGCCCGTCGACCTGGGACCGGTCCGCAGCGACGCACGGATGCACGCCAAGACCGTAGGATCCTACGCAGTGCCGTAGGGGACCGCACCGCCACTTCCCAGCAACTTAGGGATACTGTTGCTCCTGGGGTATCGGCGAGGACCATTCGCAACCGTCTCCATGAAGCTGGGATACGGTCCCGCACACCGTTAGGCCGTCTTCCGCTCACGCCCCAACATCGTGCAGCCCGCCTCCAGTGGTGTCGCGACAGGCGTGAATGGAGGGACGAATGGAGACGTGTCGTCTTCAGCGATGAGATTCGCTTCTGCCTTGGTGCCAATGATGGTCGTATGCGTGTTTGGCGCCGTGCAGGTGAGCGCCACAATCAGGACTGCATACGACCTAGGCACACAGGGCCAACACCCGGCATCATGGTGTGGGAGCGATCTCCTACACTGGCCGTACACCTCTGGTGATCGTCGAGGGGACACTGAATAGTGCAAGGTACATCCAAACCGTCATCGAACCCATCGTTCTACCATTCCTAGACCGGCAAGGGAACTTGCTGTTCCAACAGGACAATGCACGTCCGCATGTATCCCGTGCCACCCAACGTGCTCTAGAAGGTGTAAATCAACTACCCTGGCCAGCAAGATCTCCGGATCTGTCCCCCATTGAGCATGTTTGGGACTGGATGAAGCGTCGTCTCACGTGGTCTGCACGTCCAGCACGAACGCTGGTCCAACTGAGGCGCCAGGTGGAAATGGCATGGCAAGCCGTTCCACAGGACTACATCCAGCATGTCTACGATCGTCTCCATGGGAGAATAGCAGCCTGCATTGCTGCGAAATGTGGATATACACTGTACTAGTGCCGACATTGTGCATGCTCTGTTGCCTGTGTCTATGTGCCTGTGGTTCTGTCAGTGTGATCATGTGATGTATCTGACCCCAGGAATGTGTCAATAAAGTTTCCCCTTCCTGGGACAATGAATTCACGGTGTTCTTATTTCAATTTCCAGCTCAGTAGATTTATGTTAGCTTAACAGGGGAAAGCCTATATAAGAGAATGAGTTGTGATGAATTGGAAGAAATGCAAGAAAAAGGTTTGGCCAAAAAAAGTAGTGTACCATGAAGAACATTTATTTTGAGAGAGGATATGAACAAAAAAAGTAGGGACAACAGGTTTAGGCAGGATTTTCTCAGAAAGGAATGATGAGGTGGGATAATGGAGAGTAATGGCTCTGAGCACTATGGGACATAACCTCTGAGGTCATCAGTTCCCTATAACTTAGAACTACTTAAACCTAACTAACCTAAGGATATCACACACATCCATGCCCGAGACAGGATTCGAACCTGCGACCATAGCGGTGGCGCGGTTCCTGACTGTAGCGTCTAGAACCGCTCCGCCACTCTGGACGGCCTGGAAAATACAGAAAGCATCCTTAGATAGGACATCTTTGCTGAAAAAAAGATTGAAATAAGAGGAAAGATCTATGGAATGAAGTTTTGGGTTGGACTGCAGTACCAAATGTTATACTGAAAACAAACCCTGTCCTTTCATTTTGTCTTATTTCGCTATGTGTTTGTGTACCCTTATGTATTTGTGTTCTTCCTGTCTTTATGTGTTTATCTGATATATTATATTGTAGAATTTTTATAATAGTAAACTAATTTTCACTATGATGAGGAATACTGTTATCCTCAAATATAATTTGCAATAATAATATGTTCTTTACCTTGTAAAGATGTTTAGTCATTATTTATTCTGTTATATTTTTAATGCTCGTGTGTGAAGTTAATGTATCGAAAGATATTCTCATTTTTTATTTATTTACTTATGGCATAATTCCTGGACACTGAAGTATATGTTTATTTCTATTCTTTTGTAACATCTGGATTACTACTAATGTTATCATTATATTTTTAACGATATTTTTTGTACCTTTGTAATTGTATTCTTATGTCATTAAATTAGACAACGGGTCTGCAAATTAAGTATGTAGTAGGGTTTAGTTTCACTGCACACATTTCTGTTGGTCATAGTATATGCACACTACGTGAGAAGTTAAAAAAAGGGACTGTTAGTGTTTGCATGTGTGTTGATACTTCAGCAAGGGACTGGTTAACAGCACTTCTGGTTCTAAGGACATTTCAACATTCTTTTGTTGATTTTGCACCCATACAGTCGCTATGGTTGGCTGCTGGCCATCTCTGCAAGGACTACAGTGGATCTGCACCTTTGGTGGCCCACCAATACCATTACCTCTATCAGGACTACAGTGCGTCTGCACCTATGGGGGCCCACTCATACCATAATCTCTACAAGGAGCACTGTGGGTCTGCTCTTTGATGATCTACCTTCCAATATTCTTCAAACCTTCGACTGACTCTGCAGTGGGTTTGGTCTGTTGTGGCCCATTACCTGATTACCTGTCTGCATATCAAGAGTTAGCACTGTCTTTCCGTTGGAAGGACAACACTATTTCTCCAAGACTACATGGAAATCCACTACTTCCGTGTGTACTTTCTTTTACTGCTCAGTCTTTTGCATAAAACTATCATTCTCATTGCGATGAATGATCTGGACTGTCTTTATGGACTGTGAGGACAATTGTTGCTTTTGACCAACATTGCATCAATGAGAGTGTGCATTTGATATCTTTGTTATTGTAATTATGAAAAATGTTATGGAATCAGTATTGTCCACTGCCCAAAACAATTTGTAATTTTTTTTGTGTTGAACATGGGGACTATGCAAGTAGGCAGTTTAGGTTTTTATGTTGGTAACGCTACGTAGTGCTTCGCATGAAAATCGCCGACTGAGCTGTGTGCAATTTGTGGCTGATTGGACTCATTGTTGGAATATTCACATGTGAAGTGTTGGACAGTTAGATGTGAACAGTATGTATCTTTGGGCAGCTGGAGGTGAGCCGCCAGCAGTGGTGGATGTGGAGAGAGAGATGCCAGAGTTTCGAGGGTTTGCTATGAGCGGACGATCTGGACATGTGTCTGTCACAAAATGGAAATTCGTAAGACTGGATGTCATGAACTGATATATATATATATATATATATATATATATATATATATATATATATATATATATATATATTAAAATAAATACATTGTTTGATCCCTATCTAAATCTTTCATTTGCTAACTATGCATATCAGAAGTTAGTGCCTTCAGTAGTTAGAAACTTTTATTTAGCTGCCTGTATTGCAGTAGTTCGAGTAACGAAGATTTTTGTGAGGTAAGTGATTCAGGAAAGGTATAGCTCATTGTTAGCCAGGGCCATTGTTGTGTAGGGATTGTTGAAAGTAAGATTGGGTTGCGCTAAAAAATTGTGTGTCAGTTTAGTGATGATCACAATATGTACAGAGAGAACTGTCTGAGTACGTTCAGTTTTGCTTAGCTGTTTGAAAATAAAATAACGTAAGAGTCTTTCCAGCACTGTCATTCATTTCATTCAAAGGGGAAGTTCCAGACTCTCCTATTTGATGTGTTTTGTATTCGATTGCAGTCTATCGTTCATCGTAGTTGAGTTACTCGTTATATCACTCAATCTCCTATTTCTGGCTACAGAGACCGATTGCAAATTGGAAGGAACAAAGGTAAGGATATAATATTTCCAGAAGTGCCTTTCACAGTGCTATTCCATTAAGAATCTAGTTAGATGACCGCTTTACCGGAATTATTTGTAGATGTGATTTAGAGAAAAGCTTGCGTACTAAAATATAGTCTATTTGTTGTCTGTAAGAGTCTCTTTATTCACTAAGAAGAGTTTCTAGGAGTCGTCTCCTCCTTACCTCACAGAAATTGGAGCACCCAGCTAACATCACGACTGGCAATCAATGCGAAAGCATAACGTTTCTTGGAAATTTACCGCAAAGTGCCCACTTTAGAAAATAACTTCCGGCTTTCCTTGGGTTCGTGCGTTGCATTTCACAACGTTATCCCTTTCAGCAGGAGCGTTAAAAGCGCTTTTAGGAGGAGGCTGGGGTTGAGAAGCGAAATGGGAGCTGCTGCAGCAGGTTAAAGTTGAAGTGAATGAGAGGCGCATTTTGCAAATCGGCGAGCCGAATCTGCAGGGCGGCGGCAGCAGCTAGCTTTCTGCCTCACGTGGTTCCTTTGTTTTCGTCCCTTCCTCTCACGCTGTAACTCTTTAGTTTCAACTTTCTCTCATCTTCCCATTCGGCGCCCTCTAGCATTTCCTCTCTTCATCCTGCTCTACCGTCCTTGCCCCCATTCCCCCCCCCCTCTCTCTCTGTCTCTGTCTCTGTGTGTGTGTGTGTGTGTGTGTGTGTGTGTGTGTGTGCGTGTGTCCTACTGTGAGCATTAAGGTCCTGTTACTCAACACCATGAAAAGGGAAGCTCTTGTAAAACTTTTCCGGGAGCTGGCTGTCTACTATTGTTCTCGGATCGTTCTCGTGGTACGTCAGAGCTACAACTAAGTGCTATCATTTTAGTAGCTTTTTAATTTACTCTTTCTATTATAACATAGTGTACTTAAAAATACGTATTTTTTCCATTTTATTTTCGTTTTTGTCAGTAGTCTGAGAAACTGAAACTGCTATTTCTCGATATTTTTACCGTTTCTGCACTGAGAGACTTTTTATGCAAATTGAACCTTTTACTGCCAACTTTTATTACCCATTATTCACTCTACTACGGAGTAGCTATCCTTGGAGGCAGCCGTCCAAGCTGTACGGATCGGTAGAAGATGAACTTACTGTTATTCACGTAGGGGTCTGCTGTTCGACTAAACAACCGTTTTAGTTTGGTTCGATCACCATTCTCATTAATTGGTAGTTATTGTCATACACATCGATTAATTATCAAACTTTCACTGGTTGATTTTTGGAGTTTACTTTTAGCTTGATTTCCGGAGCGTCCACGCAAAAGACGAAGGAGTGAAGCACTCAGAAATGGCGAGGAAACAAAATGATAATGCACGATCTGACAGGGTATGCAATGTTATTTCAGTAATTACTAAATATAGTCAAGTTTAGAAAACACTTGGCATTTTGAACCCAATTATTAGTATGACATTTCACCCATGGTGTCACTGGGATGGAGATGACGTCCAGGATAGTCCCACGTATCATCTGTCGGAGACAGTGCGAGAAGCAGAAACATATGGGTGTAAAAGAGTGGTGGAATTGTGGACGATGATGCCTTTCCTACGAGGTGTCTCGTGGACGGAGAAGGTAATCTGTGCTAATCGCTGCCAAACCGGATCTAGTGAAACAGAGCGTCTTCAGGAAGCTGATTATTGCTGTGCGACTACACGCTGTTTGAGCATCGGATAACACCCCTGCAAGAATACTGTGACCATAATGCATCAGCCTTTGAGGTTACACTGACTTACATAGCTGCACCTTTACATAGTATCGATCATAAGATCTATGCAGCGACCATAAACTGAAGCAAAGACTGCACTGCAATCAACAATGTGCGAGTAGGTGAGCGAGAGTCGAGTGTTAGACTCTGTGAGTGGATGTCGGCACGACAGGGAGCTTATTGCAAAATTAATGAAATATAACTTCATCTTCAGCGTATGCGAATAATAGAGTTCGGTGCGGAACTGGGGGTACGTTATATATGGCGACGCGCGTGTCGCACTTCGATTCCACAGCAATGTTTGGAAACTACGGAGAAGGCAACACAGAAAACGGTGAGTCCACAGCATTTCGACGCAGCAGCGTTTCGAAATTAATTGAATTCAACGTTGTGTAGGAATGAACAGGAATAGGAACAATCAATAGTATCACTGACTTTTAAGTTGCGAGTGAACTTTTCAATTGAGAGCAAGCATAAGTTATAACGAACAGTGATTGATGTGAACAGTGTTAATATGGCTAATTCAGAACAAACCGGTAGTGTTACTAAAGACGAGGGAGCAGAATTTAATAACGTGGTTGACGGAGAACAAGTTAATGTGGTGGAAAATATTACAGTTAATTCGACAGAGGACAGTGGTATTGTTAGTTTTGATTTACCTAAAAGAAGTTCAGCACCGGTGGTTATCCAGCAAACAGAAACTGCTATTGCCAGTAAAGACCGTATGTCTCAGTTGTTAGAAGCAATCAAAAATATTCATGAGGAAAATAGACAGGCGCGTCTACAAACGAGAGCTTATAATAAGGAAAATAAAAAGGCGCCTGAGAAAATAACAGAAGTTCCCTCAGGGAATAAAAAATGATTATCAGATGCTAACTAATGCTATTAGTAATTTGCGTACGGAACTCCTTTGAACAAAATAATGATGAGCTCCGAAAAGATTGTCGACACAAACATGAGGCCATTAGCAGCGAAATTACAGACCTTATAATACAAGATAATGAACGGTGTATGCAAACGGAAGATTCTGTTAGCAAAGTTAATGACAAAGTTAAGGCTCAAGATGAAGAAATCGCCAAAGTTAAAAGTACTCGTAAAGCCAACAAAGAGTCGATTAAGATGGTTAGCGGCGTACAAACGAGATGTGATGAACTAAGTGTTAAGGTAGATGAGATACGACAAAAGGTAACAAACAACGACACACTGTCAAAAGAAATTATTAAAGAAATTTTGCGGGATGAAATTAATGCAGTATTACGTGAACCAGGCAGCAGTATTGTTGCTTTGACGCAAGTAATTGTTGACAATGGAAAGAGCTGTCGAAAATTTCATGACTATGAACGGAAAAAAGTCATTCAAGCAGCTGCGTTCATTAAACAGTTCAAACATGCGTTTCCGAGGCATTACACGGAACGTGGTAAGATAAATAGTTGCGTCAGCCACATGAAGGGTGAGGCACGTATTTGGGGTATGAGCGTATCCGACAATTACACCAAGTAAGAGGAATTTGAAACATAATTTTTGAACAAATTTTGGTAGAAAGCAAAACAGTGAGATGTAAGCTTAAAAGTCCTCACACTGCCGAAATATGCAAGACGTCACGGTACAATGTGTGAATTTATGCAAAGGTACTGGAACGATAATGCGTACTTGGACGATCCGGTTAAAAAAGAGAAGCTGATGCTTTATTAATCCTGAAATTACAATTTTTGCTGCTTAAGAAGTTAGCACTCACACCACAGTAAACAATGGAGCCGGTGTGTTTGCTAATTAGCCGAACGGAAACGCTCAGTGCCGAACGGGAACAACGTGAGCCAAACAGCAATAATTACACGAATCGTGATAACGGCCTATCGCGAGAAGATATTCCAAGTTACGGACGACCGAAATTGTTTGATCGCCGAGATGATCATAGACACAGAAGAAACGGATACAATATACAAGACGGATTCAGGTCAAATCATCCGCCGAACCGGCCACAGAATGACAGAGACAGAGGACAGGATCGATCGCCAGAACGTGCAAGAAGCCGTGATCGCAATCAGTGAGATTCTGGACAGTTAAACTGAACAGAGTTTCGGAGACGTCCCTCTCCGCAACTCTATGAGAGGGACAAGGGTCGGATTATGATAAATGCCATAAAGTGTGAACATATAAATGACGTCAAAGAGGAATTGTACTGTGAAGATAAAGAAACTAATAAAGAAATTTTGGTGCCATTTTTAACAGTACAAATATGTCGTAATGTTATGGATGCACTAATTGATTCAGCTAGCGAGACAAGTGCTATTTCAGAAAATCTATTTCCGCTACTAAACAATCTTGTAGCCATTCTCGCATTTCTTGTTAACGGCTACGCGTTGTCAGTGCAGTTGGAAATCGAAGCAAACCAATTAAAAGCCAAATATTACCAAGATTTCGTACTCAAGGGGACGTATATGAGCAAGGTGTGTCAACCATGGGTTCTCTCAGTGTTGAGGATGGCTAAAGAAAAATATGATGTCCGTATGCCAAGGATAGTGACCTGATATGTCAGTATTTATTAGCACAAGATGGCATCCTTTACCACCGAAGAAACTTGAATTCTGATCACTGCAGGCAATGTATACCCAAACACGTTGTGGACGAATTGGTAAGATACGTGCACGCAAGCTATACTCATTTTGGGCCACGTAAATGTATACCATAATTACAAGAGATTGTCATCTTCGATAACATTGCACGGAAAGTGTGATCAATTGTAAAATCTTGCGATCTCTGTCAAAATACTAAAGTGTCTACGATTCAACACCATGGCTTCATGCACAGTAGTATACCTAAAAAACCTCGTTCTCTATGGACTGCTACCCAGATCAAAAGGAAACTTTAGTCAAATTTTAGTTGTGATGGATGTCTTTTCAAAATTTGTAGGCCTGTACCCACTAGGAAAGCCAACAATAAGATTATAATTAAGAAACTCAGGGAGAAATTCTTGTAAATACTGTTAAGCCAGAGAGAATTTTATCGCATAATGGTCCACAATTTCGGTCACACCTATGGAAAGATTTTGTTAATGCTGAAGGTATTCGGCACATTGCAATTCCGTCTTTTAGACCCCGTCCAACTCGACTGAACACTAGATGCTTAGTTGGGCATTTATTTCATGCACAGTGTAGGAAGAAACATGACAGATGGATTGAGTACCTGACAGATTTTGAAACAATAATTAATAGTTTGTCGCATGATTCGACAGGATTGCCGCCATGTACAGTTCTCTTTGGAAGAAACCCAACGGTATCTTTCATGAATACATTTCCTTTCTGCAAGAAGAGGACATTACGCAAGAGAAGAGCTTTATAATCGCTTTGGAGACGATGAAGAAACGAGTAGAAGATCGGAAACTGGCACATGACAAGGGAGGGAAGCCCAATACACACATAGTCAATGATTTAGTACCCATTCGAACTCACACGAAATCGTCAAGTGTAAATGAAGCGCTAAAAATGTTTCATCACTACTACCGAGGGCCATTCAAAATTAAATAAGTTGTTCAGCCTAATTCGGCTGAAATTGAAATGGTGCAGTCTGGTCAGTATCTTAGCCTACTAAATGTGTTGTTGTTGTTGTGGTCTTCAGTTCTGAAACTGGTTTGATGCAGCTCTCAATGCTAATCTGTCCTGTGCAAGCTCCTTCATCTCCCAGTACCTACTGTAATCTACATCCTTCTGAATCTGCTTAGTGTATTTATCTCTTGGTCTGCCTCTACGATTTTTACGCTCCACGCTGCTCTCCAATGTTAAATTTGTGATCCCTTGATGACTCAGGACATGTCCTACCAACCAATCCCTTCTTTTAGTCAAGTTGTGCCACAAACGTCTCTTCTCCCCAATCCTATTCAATACCTCCCCATTAGTTACGTGATCTACCCACCTAATCTTCAACATTCTTCTGTTGAACCCCGTTTCGAAAGCTTCTATTCTCTTTTTGTCCAAACTATTTACTGTCCATGTTTCACATCCATACAAGGCTACACTCCAAACAAATACTTTCAAAAACGACTTCCTGACACTTAAATCTATACTCGATGTTAACAAATTTCTCTTCTTGAGAAACGCTTTCTTTGCCATTGCCAGTCTACATTTTATATCCTCTCTACTTTGTCAATCATCAGTTATTTTGCTCCCAAAATAGCAAAACTCCTTTACTACTTTAAGTGTCTCATTTCCCAATCTAATTGCTTCAGCATCACCCGACTTAACTCGACTACATTCCATTATCGTCGTTTTTGTTTTGTTGATGTTCATCTTATATCCTCCTTTCAAGACACTGTCCATTCCGCTCAACTGCTCTTCCAAGTCCTTTGCTGTCTCTGACGGAATTACAATGTCATCGGCGAACCTCAAAGTTTTTTTTCTTCTCCCTGGATTTTAATACCTACTCCAAATTTTTCTTTTGTTTCCTTTACTGCCTGCTCAATATACAGGTTGAATAACATCGAGGAGAGACTACAACCTTGTCTCCCTCCCTTCCCAACCACTGCTTCCCTTTCATGCCCTCGACTGTTATCACTGCCATCTGGTTTCTGTACAAATTGTAAATAGCCTTCCCCCCTGTATTTTACCCATGCCACCTTTAGAATTTGAAAGAGAGTATGTAAAAAGCTTTCTCTTAGTCTACAAATGCTAGAAACGTAGGTTTCCTTTTCCTTAATCTTTCTTCTAAGATAATTCGTAAGGTCAGTATTGCCTCACGTGTTAAAACATTTCTACGGAATCCAAACTGATCTTCCCCGAGGTCGGCTTGTACCTATTTTTCCATTCGTCTGTAAATGATTCGCGTTAGTATTTTGCAGCTGTGGCTTTTTAAACTGATAGTTCGGTACTTTTCACATCTGTCAACACTTGCTTTCTTTAGGATTCCAATCCTACTAAATGTAGAAAACATTCAACTGTATCATCTGTAACAAGTGTTGCTAGGGAAGAGATGCACTGTAAAAAAGTGAACGTTGTGTTATTTATGAACATATCATTTTGCTTGTTTGAAAGTAATTGTGAGTCATAGTAGACAGTAGTAGGTAACTACTCTGAGCTAGGTGCAATCAGTTTTAAACATTCTTTGTCGTCAAGTAAACATTGTAAAATGCTTGAGTCAGAGTCACATCCATAAAAGGTAACAGGGGTGCGTGGCAGAGTTTTGTGTTTACTAACGACTGATTAATGTGCGCGCACAGTGTGTGTTTTGCTCCCACACTGTCGTAATTCCCTTTTGTGTTTGTATGTTGGCAAGCCGATATGGAGCCACCGTCGTGAAGCGATGCGCGCACAGCGTGGTCGTCACTTGTCGCTACTGCAACAGTGCATCTGTCAACACCTCCAAGGACCTAGCACGTAGCGCGACCGTCGCTTGTTCTAGCGCTGTGCTAGGTTGTCAGGTTGGCGAGCTTTGTCAACACCACCTAAATCACAAGACCTTACAGCGCTCTGCCAGTGTCTAGTGACGCCATCAACTTCAGGCATACAGCCAGGGCCACCTACCGGTAGCAGTTTCAGAAAAATGCTTACAGTACATTATTTTTCACTTCGTAGGTCTGCCATTTGCTCTTCTGCGAAGACGATATATTGTCGGAAGCACAAGCAGTAGACTGGAAAACTAGGGCTAACCGCACCACTAAACAAGCCACAAGTCCGATAAAATGCAGTCCCAAGCAAATTTCCTAACTGCCCTTTGTATATTTCCGAAGTGATGTCAAAAAACAGAGAATCTCCTTCTGAAAAACAGTAGAAAAGGAAAGCTGCTGCACTGAGAGCATCCATAGAGGACAGTAGTAAATCTCTAGAAGAATATAATAAGACGTTTTCTTTCAGTTCATTCCAAGTACTGATAAAGAAGCTTGATTGTGTTACTTGTAGTGAAAATTAGTCAGAAGCAATGAAAGTTTCATATATATTGCTTTTTTTTAAGTAGACACTGAAAGAACACCATAACATATTCTGTACGTAATTATTAATCAGGAACTCAGTGTAAGCATTTATGTTAATGGTTGTGAAATCACTTCCAAGAATGTTCCAAACAATGTAATATCTATGATCTAGACAATATTATAATATTTGTTGAAAGTATAGTGTGCAAAAGGGAAGAAGAAGACCTCACGACATCATTGCTGAGTTATCAGATAACTTAGAATGTGAGGGGAAAACCAAACCTCATGCTGAATTCATAAGAAGCCAGCTTTAGTAAAGCTTTCCACCTCCTGAGAGACATAGGTTTCCTCCACATACTTTAGTATTTGCTTCTTTGTTGCTTTTTATTTCAAACTTTGCTTACAGATTCATATGGAGCACTGGAAATTTTATTCTGCCTGATCCTAATACTAACAGAAAGATCTGTGCAAATATTGATGTTGATTCAAACATTGAAAAGTTTCTAGCATTAGGTGGAAAGTATCAAACCTGAATCATCTTTATTGTTTTGTGACACTCATTTTAGGTGAAATACACATTGAGCCAGCCATGGACTACAAAGGAGGAAATTTAGTCAGTATGTCACATGATAACACTACTCTTGCAACAACTACTCATGGTGCAAGGTGTAATTTCATCATTAAAAGATGTCCACATCTTGACTGTAAATAAAATGACTGCTGACCAGTTGTTCAATGTAAGAAAAATTTATTGATTGGACTGGAAGACTTAGGTTTAAAGGTTATTTGTATTTGTTCTGACAACACCTCAATTAATAGAAATTCTGCAAATCCACCATAACTTAGTATTGCTTACTCATACCCTTCAGATCATTCCAGACCCTTGTTTTATGTTATAGACCCAGTACACATTTGTAAATGCATCATAAATAACTGAGTGAATTTGAAAGATGAACTTCTCACATTTTGCTTCCCCAGCTTTCAAAACACATCTGTGACAATGCAAGCTTTATTTTCTGCAGTTAGGTCCATATTTGACACTGAAACAAACGAATTATTGAAAGTCACATTTAGTTTAAGTATGAAAGCTCTGTGGCCCTCTTCATTACAAAGACAAAATGTAAAGCTTTTTGTCAAATGGTCATTAACAACATCAAGTGCAATTTACGGGAGATGGTACATTCAAATGACATTAAAATTATGAAGGAACTGCTGAATTTATTAAAATAACAAGCACATGGTGGAAAACTGTGATTGTCAAGTCCCTTTGGAAAGGCCTTCGACTCAGAGAGGAAATGAAAAAGCATCTAGCAAGCTGCAAGGATGGTGAGAGACGTTATTATTTAGAAAAGTTGGTAGACAACTGGAGATCAAGTGGTGAGATCAGCAAAGAAACACGCTCTGCACTCAAGCGTACAAGATATGCATTATTAGAATAGAGAACGTATTGTCTATCAGAACTTAAAATGTCATACTTGCTTCCTGTAAAATTTCACACTGCTGCCTAGGATGCCAGGTTTGGAGTGTATCGATGTCTGTCTGGATCCCAGTACCATATGTCAATGAGGCAAATGTTTGAGGCATACAAAAGATGCGATTTGGACCTTTGTTAGAGCTTTATTTACAAGGTGAATCAGCTAAGAAAATAGTAAGTAGATCTCTACAAAGCTGTTATTAGTCTGAATCTCGTGGTGTTTCTTGTGACATCTCAGCATCAGGTATTCGTAAATTAATGATTAGTCAATGTGATTTGGAACTTATTGGTGCAAAATTACCAGCGCTTACATTCATTGCTGGATACTGTTGCTACAGAGCAATAAAGAAGTTAAAGTGTGGTAACCGTGCTCAGTTTTTAACAATAGATAGGCGGCTGGCGTGTGGTGCTGAGCACATGCTGATTAAGGATCTTGGTAGAGGTGGATTGCGGTTTCCACGTAAAATGCCATTGCTGGTAGTGTAATCTCCGTTGGCACCTACAGGCAGAAGGGAGTGATCGCATAACCGGCGCTTCCTATTGTTTGTGGTTTGAAGTGAATATATATCGCGAGCGAAATATTTACACCTTGACTCTGCATTCCTCCATGGCTAGCGGAGAAAAGGGAGAAAATCGGAATGAGAGTGGACTATGTTAAAAGACACGATAACGAGAGGACCTGTAGGAAGTGTGTACAATGAAACAGTCATTGTTAGCGGCTATATTATATAATTTGTGTTTTTAAGATTAACAAGAGTATTTAATGTTAATGTGGAGTTCAGTAACGGCCAGAACACAGTCTGGTGCATTTTAAAGGTAATTGCGGGTATTTAATTTTTATTAAAAGATTCTGTGAGGAACTATTTTGCACTGCAAACTTGTATAGGACTTCGAACATTTGGTGGTCGATGGTAGCAGCAGAACCTCCTTCTACAACACGGTCAAATCATTGAGAAAGTTTTCTCTGATAAAAAGAACTGATTTCACTCGTAGACAATAATCGAATGACCAAATGCGAATGGCAGCATTCCACTTCGAGAAGATCGTATAGAGGTTTTCTTTCTCATTCATCTCAAGACTTTTTCAGGCAACCGTCGGAGTCGGAAGCTGCTTCACCACCACGAGAGTAACTTGTCTACGTGTACGAAATTATGTGCGCTGTGGGGATCGTCGACGCCGATATAGTGTTCTTCACAGACATACAGAGAAATTACACACACTAGTTCAGTAACAACGAGGTTCATATTAACAGCTGGAAAAACGTTAACTTCTTGTTTTGAGCGGTAAGAAATACAGTAAAAGTTCCTTAAACGTGACAGGATCTACAGGAGTGAAACAAAGCCATTATCTAGCGTTTAATGAACAAAGACAAACTAAAATACGAGAATTTAGAAATATGTATTTATTGTATGGATTGAGATTTATTGTGATAAATGTGTATATTATTGTATGTATACCTACTAATGTTGTGCTTTGAATAATTTCATGTACAGCTGATGGAATTACTCTTCAGTGAGCTACACCTTACATCAGGCAGCCACGACAACATAGGTCCATCACATATGAACTTCATACAGCACTACTCTGCAGCATTTTCAGCACAAGAATGACATGCTAAGTCATTGCACACCTAGTCAGGTCTTTGAAGCTAACGACTAGGGTAGGAATATTTGCAGATTTAGTTATTATATGCTTTAATATTTGCAGAATGATATGTGTTTTTTTGTGTGTTCACAGTTGTGGAGAGGCATTTCGGGGTACAGCATCTGATGTGTGTTTTAGCAGGGTAAACCTGAATTGTGTCCACAGTAAAGTAATTAAGGGGTAGTGAAGAACTGAATTCTTATGGTTAAAACCAGATCACAGTTTACAATGCAGAGGGAACTGGAAGAGAATTTGCAGCCCAGTGATGATGAACAAAACTCAAGGCAAACGGTAGATATTGGCCAAGGAGTATACAAATATCCTACGGATGAACTCTTCCATCAACTGAAACTTTTGATGAGCTAGTTAACCTGTAGAGCAGTCTCACATATCTTAATAACAGTTGAAAATTTAGCGCCGGCCGCTGTGGACGAGCTGTTCTAGGCGCTTCTGTCTGGAACCGCACGCCTGCTATGGTCGGAGGTTTGAATCCTGCCTCGGGAATGGATGTGTGTGATGTCCTTAGGTTAGTTAGGTTTAAGTAGTTCCTAAGTCAAGTGGCTGATGACCTCAGATGTTAAGTCCCATAGTGCTTAGAGCCATTTTTGAAAATTTAGCTTCGGAACAGTCTTGCATATCTGCTACACAAGCGGATATGTCAGTTACGCAGGCGGCTATTTCTGCAAATGTAGAAACCGTAGCTTTGGAACCGACAAATTTAGTGGCTAAAGTAAGAGATCTGTCTACCACTGTGAGCAGTTTAGTTACAGAACCGGAAGAGTTAGCCGAGAAAGTAAAAGGTATAACAAATAAAGTGAATGAACCACCCAGAAGGGAAGATTTTGTTAAAGTATTGGATGATGAGAATACTTTGACAAATGAATAGACAGAAATCAGGAAAGAAATAAGTAGTATGAAGGGTGGCCTTAACAATTTCCGATCGAAATAAACAGAGTAAACAGTGAAACGGAAATCGTGCGGGGGAGACAACAAATGGTAGAAGTGGAGGTACAAAACCTGGCTTCAACAGTAAAGGAATTAGCGTCCGGATGTGAAGGGCCGATGGAACAAAAGTTCCAAAAAAACAGCAGTTTAAGCAACAATTAGACGACTGGGTAGTAGGTAAGGAATAGCATGTAATACTGTCTTTTAATAAAGGTATGAAAAAAGCCTTAGAGAAAATATTGAATGAATGCTTACCGTTATCTCGTCAAATAGATCAAGAGTAGAAGGAAGTTCGCGAGCAGACAGGAACCGAGTTACAAAGATGGAAAGGAGAAGTTGCCAAGAATTTGCAAATCTGCACTCGAAGGATAGAAGAACTGCGGTGGCGGCTACAGACGAAAGAAAGGAAGTCCGCTCACAGTGGAGATCTAAAGGTAGATATCAGGGCTCTATGTATAATTATGGGGGTGAGAAGCAGTACCCAGATACAACTCCATCTATGGAAATATGTCACCTATGAGTGATTACACCTGATCTATCATGGAAGAGAAAAATGTTAAAGCATAGGCAATTACACATATTTTTTTCCGGAAAAGAATACATTAAATCAGGTCGTATTTATCAGCCGGTGCAGAGTAAGGTTACCACGAGCTTGGGCTGATCGACAGAAAATCGAATATGTGTCAGGATACGTCCTAGGCGATGTTGGTTTGTGGGTAACGGACATAATAGACATGTGTCACACCTACAAATTATATGAGAAGGCATTCCTGAATAGATTTGGTTCAAGAGGCATTGAGAACGGATTGAAGAAGAAAGTACATAACCTGGAAACCTTCTCTTACCAAAAAGGGAACTTAAGGAGGTACTTCGAAAAATATTTGACTAAAGCAAGATATTGAGATCAAACAACAGTATAAAATATGATAATGATTTTCAAAGCTCAGCTTCCGATGGAGATCAGAGAATAACCGCTGCATGTCTCAGAAGATAAATTGGAAGAATTCATAACTGTAGTAGATTGCTACAGGAGGAACAAAGAGGAAGAAATAATTACAATAAATCCTGTCAAATAGAAAATAGGCAGATAGATTATAACAGTAATGACTGAAGAATGAATGGAAGACAAATTGATAATTTCCTTCGAAGCAATATGAATAATGGTTAAAACAAAGGACCAAATTGTATGGAACAGCAGAATAATGGAAGAAATTATGAGCCGAACAGAAACAGACAGAGGCGATTTCAAAGGAGGTACAATCCTGTGTACAATGACCTTAGAAATCAAGGACAAAGTAATGAAACCATATACGAGGGGAGGCCACGGCCACAAATAATCAAGCCTGACCAGATCATCCACCGGTCATAGTGGAAGGAAACGATGACAACAACGGACTGGTTAGACTGAGAAATTCAAACGGAATCCGACCGGATTGTGCTCCAGGGGCTCGGTAAGAGTAACGTGAGGAATTTTAAACTGTTTTAGATACAATGATGCAATGACGATCATTGAGAAGTTAATGTAAGATGTAAATCCCGGGGAACAAGTTTCTTATAAGTTCCAATATCAGCGATCCGTGACGAAATTTTTGGCATTTCTATCAGAGTAATCTTGGATACCGGAGCCTCGATGAATGCGACTTCCGACAATTTATTTAAACGGTTATCCCAGTAGACAGAGTTACCGACGACGCCGATCCGAAACCGTAAGCTCATAGGAGCCTTAGGTACCCGCTCGTAACCAGTCCAGATACAAATTTTGCTAGATGTAAGAACAGGAAATAAAGTGATAAGATAATTCAAAAATTAATAGGACATTTTATCATCAGACTGGAGACTATAAAGGAGGAGGACTTAAAAACAGACTTCTCGTCTGGTAAAATCAGTTTTGTGATAATGGGGAAATGGCACAAGTTGACCTGATCACAGAAGAAAGAAACATTGGAAATTATTCTCCTGGGCATGCTTTGAAAGGTAATTGTGGTTGGACAAGGGTTTCATGTTTGTTTTGTATTTCCTTTACGTGTCATGAATTCGGATTGTCTTGTTTTTCTTCCCCTGTTTGTGTGAAAGTTATTTTTGTGCGGAATCCTTTAATGGGATGTAATCTCCCATTTATAAACTTAAATCTGTTTTCTTCTTTACGCATTGTGCTGTGCCCATCAGCACAATAATTCAGAACCACAGTGTCAATATTTGAGAAGTTTTGTAGAAGAAACTTTGCTATGCATAAATTCAAATGTGATGTTGTTTAAATAATTATTACTATCTGTCCTGTATTAAGAGGCTGTTGCATCAGTCATTATGTCTGTGAAACGAACATAGCAAATAAAAACAAGCTTACATCCTTGAGGACTGCTGCTTTGTTACACTGTGCCATATTTCCAAAAATGTAACGTAGAATGATTTTTTTCATTGTTAGAGTAATGCTGGGCTGTTTCATGCAATTCATAGATATTTCTGTATGTTTTGATTGTGAGACATATCAATAATCTTTTGAAATATGTTATGGATGTATATTATTCTTCGTTAAATGCCATTCACATGTGTAAGTTGTATATTCTAAGATTTTCTTTGTGGCAATATTATGAGAATAAAACTGTCAGCGTAAATAAAAACTTTTGTACAATTAAAAGGGTCAACATCATCATTTAAGACTGATTGTGCCTTTCAGCGTTCAATCTGGAGTATAGTCCCCATTACAAATTCCTCCATGATCCCCTATTCAGTGCTAACACTTGTGCCTCTTCTGATGTTAAGCATATTACTTCAAAATCATTCTTAACCGAATCCAGGTACCTTTTCCTTAGTCTATCCCGACACCACCTACCCTCTACTGCTGAAGCCATGAGTCTCTTGGGTAACCTTGCTTCTCCCATGCATGTAACGTGACCCCACCAACTAAGCCTGTTCGAGCTGACTGCTTCATCTACGGAGTTCATTCCCATCTTTTCTTTGATTTACTCATTGTGGACACCCTCTTGCGATTGTTCCCATCTACTAGTACCTACAATCATCCTAGCTACTTTCATATCCGTAACGTCAACCTTATTGATAAGGTAACCTGAATCCATCCAGCTTTCGCTCCCATACAACAAAGTTGGTCGTATGAGTGAACGGTGCACAGATAACTTAGTCTTGGTACTGACTTCCTTCTTGCAGAAGAGAGTAGATCATAGCTGAGAGCTCTCTTCATTAGCTTCGCTACACCTCGCTTCCAGTTCTTTCACTATGTTGCCATCCTGTGAGAATATGCATCCTAAGTACTTGAAACGGTTCACCTGTTCTAATTTTATTCCTCCTATTTGGCACTCAGTCCGCTTATATCTCTTTCGCACTAACACTACTTTCGATTAGGAGATGCTAATACTCATACCGTAGTCCTTACATTTCTGATCTAGCTCTGAAATATTACTTTGCAAACTTTCAATCGAATCTGCCAACACAACTAAGCCATACGCATATGCGAGACTGCTTATTTTGTATCACATATCTTAATCTCGCCAAGACAGTCTATTGTTTTCAACATATGATCCATAAATAATATGAGAAACAGTGGGGACATGTTGCTGCCTTGTCATACCCTTGAAACTACTCTGAACCATGAACTCAATTTATTGTCAACTCTAACTGCGGCCTGACTATCTATGTAAAGACCGTTAATGATTGCAAAAGTTTGCCTCCTATTCCATAATCTCGTAGAATAGACAATAACTTCCAGCTAGGAACCCGGTCATATGCTTTTTCTAGATCTATAAAGTATAGATACAATTCCCTGTTGCACTCATAACACTTCTCCATTATTTGCCGTAAGGTAGGGATCTGAGCCTGAAAACCTCCAAGAGGCCTAAACCCACACTGATTTTCATCCAATTTGTCCTCAACTAATACCCTCACTTTCCTTTCAACAATGCCTGAGAAGATTTTACCCACAACGCTGACTAAAGAGATACCTCTGTAGTTGTTACAATCTCTTCTGCTGCCATGTTTAAAGATTGGTGTGATCACTGCTTTCGTCCAGTCTTATGGGACCTGTCCCGACTCCCACGCCATTTCAATAATCCTGTGTAGCCATTTAAGACTTGACATTCCACTGTTTTTTATGAGTTCCGACTTAATTTCATCCACCCCAGCCACATTATCGCACTGCAATCTATTGACCATTTTCTCCATTTCCTCAAATGTGATCCTATTTCCATCATCATTCCTATACCACTGTACATCGAAATCTGAAACATTACTGATCGTATTTTCGCCTAGATTGAGCAACTCTTCAAAATATTCCCTCCATCTGCCCAAGGCATCAACGGGATTCACCAGCAGCTTTCGTGACCTGTCCAAAATACTTGTCATTTCCTTCTTACCTCCCTTTCGAAGACTACTAATTACACATATCCTCCTACATATGGACCTGACTTCCTGCACTTTCGGCCTCACAATACCAATTTCACTGCAGATTAAATAGTGATCAGTGTCATCAAAGAATCCCCTGAATACACATGTGCCCCTCACAGCTTTCCTGAATTCCTGATCTGTTATTATATAGTCAATGACAGATCTGGTTGCCCTGTGTCCCAAGTATAGCAGTGAATGTTCTTATGTTTAAAAAAAAGGAGTTTGTGATTACTAAGCCCATACTGGCACAGAAATCCAAGAGTTGATTCCCGTTTCTGTAGGCCTCCATATCCTCTCCAAATTCACCCATAGCATTTTCATACCCTTCTGTTCGATTTCCAATCCTGGCATTAAAATCATCCATGAGGAGAACACTGTCCTTGTCTTTTACTCTAACAAGTACATCAGTGAGTGCATCATAAAAACTATCTATCTTATCTTGATCTGTCCCTTCACAATGCGAATATACTGACACAATCCTAATTTTCTTGCTATTCACTGTCAAATCTTTGCACATCAGTCGTTCGTTAACATACCTTATTGAAACTACGCTGGGTTCCATTTCTTTCCTGATGTAAAGCAATACACCCCATTGTGCTGTTCCTGATTTGACTCCTGACAGGTAGACCTTGTGTTCTCCCACTTTCTCTTCTTTCTACCCCTTATCCGAATGTCACTAACAGCTAAAACGTTCAACACCATCTTACTTGCAGGCTCTGCCAGCTCTACCTTGCCGGCCGGTGTGGCCGAGCGGTTCTAGGCGCTTCAGTCTGGAACCACACGACCGCTACGGCGCAGGTTCGAATCCTGCCTCGGGCATGGATGTGTGTGATGTCTTTCGGTTAGTTAGGTTAAAGTAGTTCTAGGGGACTGATGACCTCAGATGTTAAGTACCATAGTGCTCAGAGCCATTTGAGCTCTACCCTCTTCCCAGAGTAGGTCCCATTGATATTAACAGCTCCCCATCTCGTTACCATTCGTTTGCTGAGTAGTATCTTAGGAGTCCCGGGTTTGTCAATTCGAGGTGAGACTCTGTCACCTCCAAAGGTCCGAGGCATTTTTCTCTGATTGTTGCCAGCATCTGATTTAAAGTACCAGGGAAGCTAGCCTTACTTGCCCCGAGTCCCATTGAGTTTTACCCCTAATGTTTGAGGGACTAACCGATGGATTTGGTAGTCTTTGCCGTCTGAGCACAAATGTGACCACGACTCAGAATATTTCCGAGATGCCCAGCCTTATTCCAAAATAACTTGTATCCCGACTGTCGGGACCAATTACTTGGCCACTCACACATTGCCCGTGTTTCATGAACTAGGACATGACAACAGGATCCCACACCATGACGCCAGAAACACAGCAACTGCGCACATATTAACTACAGCGTAAAATACAGTCTAAAACTGCCCACGAAATGAGTAATAACTCGAATCGGTTGCCCGCAAGTGCAAGTGGGTAGTAAAAAATGCAAGGTCGAGATGGTCTGTCATATGCTTGCTTCCCAGGTCATAAGCTGCCAGAGACAAGTTGTGCACTCGCCACAGTGTCCGACCTGCGACTTGTTTTCAACTCCCACCGTCAGCAAAACATGCTGCTGCTATAACGCTATTACCTTGTTGGTAACAATTGCACCTCACAGCGCGGCTCTTGTGAGGCCCTACTGTTCGGAGTAGTCGCGCCCGACTGTCAGAGACGCACTCTGTCAAACATTCACGCACGACCGCGCTAACGAGAGGTTGAAGAGAGCCGCACGGCACAAGCACCACAACTTACTAGACCCAAAAGAACTGTCAGTATACAAGTGTTTCCAGTGAGCTTTTCTGCTCTGACTCGGGATCATAATGACACAAACTGAAACGTCCCCTTAGAAAAATTTATACAAGACTGTGCTTAAACTGACACACAATAGTTTTTAGCGGAACACAATCTGACTTTCAATAATCCCTACAAGAGAATGGCCCTGACTAACATTAACCTATATGTTTCATAAATCACTTACCTCACAAAAATCTTCGTTACTCGAACTACTGCAATACAGCGAGCGCCACTACTGCCAGCTAACTAAAAGATTCAAACTACAGAAGTCACTAACTACTGATAGGCACAGTTAGCAAATGAAAGATTTTAATAGAGAACAAACAATGTATTTACCTTTATAGTCATAATATATATATATATATATATATATATATATATATATATATATATATATATATATATATATATATATCAGTTCATGACACCAATTCTTAGAAATTTCAAAACTCCGCCATCTCTCTCCCCACGTCCACAACCGCTGGTGGCTCACCTCCAACTGCACAACGGTACGCGCTGTTAGCATCCAGCTGCCGCTGCCCAACACTACAATGGCGAGTATTACAACAATGCCAACCAGCCACAGATTGCACACTGCACAGCCAGTGATTTTCATACAGAGTGCTATGTGGCGGTGGCGTTACCAATAAAAAAAACCTAAACAGCCTACTTACATAGCCCCCATGCTCCCCACAAAAAAATTTACAAATTGTTTTGGGCAGTGGCCAATACAGATTTGAAAATTTTTATCATAATTACAATAACAAAGAAATTAAATGCACACACTTATCGATACAATGTTGGTCATAGATAAAATTTTCTCGCAGTCCATAAAGACAGTCCTGATCATTTATCAAACTAAAATTGCAGTGTTTTTCTCAAAGTCTGAGTAGTAAAAGAAAATGCAGACGGAAGTAGTGGATTTCCATGCAGTCTTGAAGAAGTAGTGTTGTCCTTCCAACGGAAAGCCAGTGCTGACTCTTGACATGCAGACAGGTAATGGGCCACAACAGAGCAAATCCACAGCAGAGTCAGTCGAAGTTTTAAAGAATATTGGTAGGTAGGTCGTCACAGAGTAGACCCATTGTAGTCCTGGTAGAGATTACGGTATTGGTGGGCCACCAGAGGTGCAGACCCACTACAGTCCTTGTAGAAATAATGGTATTGGTGGGTCATCAAAGGTGTAGACCCACTGTAGTCCATGTAGAGATGGCCAGCAGCCATCTGTTTGACTGTGCAGGTGCACAATCACCACTGAAGAGTCTTGTGGATATATAGCAAGTTCATAACCACCACTTGTGCACTCACAAAAATTGTTTTTGAAATGTCCTTAGAACCAGCAATACTGTTATCCAGTCCCTTACTGAACTATTAACACACGTGCAAACACTATCAGTCCCTACTTCTCACATATTGTCCATATACTATGACCAAGAGAAATGTGTGCAGTGAAATGTAACTTACAAGTTACTTAATTTGATGAACCGGTGTCAATTACAATTTTATAACATGAGAATACAATAACAAAGGTACAAAATATATCATTGAAGAACATAATAGTACAGATAACATTTGCAGTAATACAGGCTTTACAAAAGAATCGAAATAACATATAAATCAGTGTTACAGGAATTGTGACAGGAGCACATACATAAAAAATCAGAATAAATTTCGAAACATCAGCTTCACACATGAGCATTAAAACAAAATAGAATAAATTATGTCTAAACATATTTACAAAGTAAATAGCATATTATTGATGGAAATTATATTTGAGGATAACAGTGAATGTAGCTTAGGGTATTAGAACAGAAAAAATTCTATGAAACGGTACACAGAGACAGGAGGAAAATAAATACACAAGGGTACACAAACGCATAGTGGGATAACACAAGAGGAAAGGGTAGGGTTTGTTTTCAGTGTAACATTTGGTACTGGAGTCCAACCCAAAACTTCATTCCATAGATCGCCCCTCTTATTTCAACATTTGCTCCAGCCAAAAAAAATCCTATCCAAGCATGCTTTCTGTATTGTGTTCTCATCCTCTTTCAAAAATAGTTTTCCTCCACTGTACACTACTTTTTTTGGTCAAACCATTTTCTTATAGCTTCTCAATGCTTTTCTTCCAATTCATCATAGTTAGTTTCTTATATAGTCTACCCCCTCTTAAGCAAACTTAAACCTACTGAGCTCAGATGCTAAACTAAGGGACGACGCAATGGAGCAACACAAAACAAATTAACGCAAACAGCAATGACCCAAAAGAATGCAGATTTGCAAAGCAAGCAGCAGTAAACGTAATAACTTATATCTAAACATGAAAATACACACAAGCAGAAAAAATAGTGTACCAAAGACAACAATGCAGATAAGGGAAAGTTATAATCACATCTTCATGTCTATGTAATTAAAGTGGTGCACCACAAAAACTAATGCTACAACAAATTACCGAGTAATTGAAAAGAAAATTATATATACAGTTACTGTTATTAGTCGCTTCTTATTGCTCTTTCCATTCGAAGAGCTCCTTTTTCGAAGAATGTTGATCATAAAATAATTATTTAATAGATCTGTCGACAGAAAGTGTTCACATTAGCAAATGCATTTTATTTTATAAAACCAATGCTGCAACACAGCTGGAAAACAGATATCAAATGAAATAAGCAACTATGGACAAAGCATAAAAATATCATTCAATAGTCATGTGTCATTTCATAAGTTAGTAGAATTCTCTCAACTCTCGTAGAAAGACGTTTTTTATAATCAGGTGTCAGATGTAAGTAACTTTCTCAGTAATGAGTGTGTCGTATTTGCGGTGCTTTCCACAAAGGAATGTCAATAGCGAGGATAATGGCCTCCTTTTTTTTTCACCTGTGCCTCTGAAAGGCACACACTAATGTCTTTCATTTGTCAGGTGGTTGTCGCGCAGCTGTGTGCCCACGACGCATTACATGCAGGTGGTCACTTAACTCTCTTACCGAAATATTTATGACACCAGTTTCCGCTACAGTGGCAGTCTCATATAAAAATATTTCACAGGTCAAGAATTTGCGTTACAAATCTGTAGAAACAAAATCCTATAAATATAACAGTGTCCAAAAAATTTTCGTCTGCATTGTCATACATTCACACATTTACATACATTTCATAACTCTTAAAGTACGATTCTTGGTTTCCAACAACCTTTTTCACAAACCAGAGTTCCTAACCACTACTCATTATTCCTTACCTTATTACACATATACATATTTGTCGACACTTCTTCAATATTTTATCATAAGAGATATGTAGCATAATCAAATAACTCATATAGCATCAGCATATTGATCATAAACATACCGCAACAGCATAATACACATAGTCATCGTAATAATATCGTAACACCTCAGTCAACTCTCAAAATCGTCGTAGCTTCCTCCAGTAATTACAAAACCTAAAAAAATTTTCTGCTCATGTCAAAAGTGTCATTACCTCAACCGTACTTTAAAAATCATGATCTCATACCCAATTATTTCATTCAAAGCTCTCATTGTATCACAATGGTTCTGAAAAAAATATGAACAGTTCACAAAGTACAGACAAAATACAATTTAGTAAGTATGAAGTTATCCAACTGTGTAATTACGTAAACATCTGTGACTGATGTAGTAAAAAAAAATGTTTGTTCCTCTGATAAATGATCAGACAGCTGTGTAATTCATGTGTTAGAGAAATATGGTACCGATGTGTAAATTTGTATAAGCAAATACCATATTAGCTAGGTCTCCTTCTGCTTGCCATACACATGATACACAAAGTAAGCGTGTACCCCCCTGAGGATTAATGTAATTATATCCTCAGGTGTTACAGATTACAGCAATGGAATGAAATGTATCACAGAAAACCTTTGTATCAATGTACTTCAAATATCTTTAAAAATAAATGTTTTAAGTACAAAATTAATCATTCAAATACGTGTACTGTAGCGCTAAACTGTGCGTTTTGTTGTAAGATAATCTCTGTGGAAGTGTCGTGTTATCGTCCTCCGAAAGCTAAGTTCTGCAGAAATCGATGTACTTACCTCATGATAAAAGTGAAATGCTTTGCGTATAGATATCGTACTTACTGCGCTTATTGCCGTGATGAAGTAAGTACTGTACTGTAACGTATTGTTGTGCTACAGAAAAGGCTGTCTCATTGTAGTTATACCATAAAGTTACTACTAAAACATGTTTTCCTTTCCAGAAGAATTCAGAAAAACTGTGCAGATATAAAACAGATACACCGCAAAAGCATAATGTAAATTGTGCCACACATTAGTAGCGTCGTGATATAATCATGTAGCTGTCACATAAACTAACCACTGAGTCATCTAGTATCTCACAGAAAGTACTTTAAATCCAGAATTTATTTTCAAGTAAGCCAAAATGTTGCATTACACTCTCATTAGCAGTACTGGTAACTGTTCTAAGTATGTCAGCCTTATAGTCGTTACGTAATCGTGCAACTAACAAGCAAGAATGTACACGCCCAATAACACTGTGACATCTGTTCACTATAACAATGCATTCGTAATATCTATTTAAATAAGTTCTCTTGTTTCTTGACTGGATATTTAACTTCAAACATGGTTGCATGTTAACAGATTCTAAGTCTGACAAATTGTACTAATAGCGTGAAGTGAAAAATTTAATGGCAAAGACAAAGTTGAAAAGCAGATTATCTTTCAATAAACGGTTTTACATGTGAAATGTGGTGTAAACCTTTACTCTTCCTAGTACGCAGAGTTTCAACTTCAACGCAATTATCTTGTGGTATACATCGGTAAGGAATGCTAAAAATTTTCTCAAGGTTAGCGTCTATGTTATTTTTCTCTGAGCCAGCCGGCGCACGCGGCTGCCTGCGATGCGAGTCATTGTCTGTCCCTTTGTTGGCGCGCGCCGTTATTGGGATTAGGAGACCTAACATCTACAAATTCACCATGCCGAGAGGGCCCAGCTCTGTTTGAATCCCTCCAGTTCAGATGAAATTCCGGTCAGTCGTTGTGATTATATCGTCTGTCGTCATGTCGGTAGTTCCTGTAGTTTCTTTCTTGTCGGTTAAGTGGTGGAGAATTTCTCCCTGAATCGTAACTGCGCGCTGGACCGTTGCGTCTGAAGTTATTCTGTCTCCCTGATAATAATAGCTCTGGTTGCCATATTGTCTGTTTCTATGATTGTCTCTGTCATGTTCATTACTACGGAAATACGATATTTCCCTGTAACTATTACTCTGCCAGTGGTTGTCATACGGGTGGTGTCTGTTTTGGTCACGATTTGTGTTGTGAGAATAGCCTTGTCGTCTCCAGTTGTTATTTCTTTCATCGCGGAATTGCGACGGATATGACCTGTAAATGTTGTGCTTCTGTTTTTGCGTTCCGCGATTGTTAGTGTCAATTTCCAGTTCTTGTAAGAGTCGTTGAAAAGCTTCAGTGTCGTCTTTGCAACGTCCTACCAAAATAATGTGTCGTAAATGTTAAGGCAATTTGATTAAGCACATGCGGATGAGTTCTGAGGGGCTGTAGGGATTTGAAAGATACTGTTTCTTATGCAACATGTCTTCAAAATATATCATAGGACTGGAAAATTCAGATTGTTCGAAATTTTTCATCATTATGATGCCATGTTTTACTCGGTCTTGTGTGGCTTGAGACCAATGTGCTGAGAGGAAGGCATGGTAAAATTCTCCTTCACTGTGGCAACCGTGAATGACCGATCGCATTCTTACAGCTGGTTCATTGTCTAAGTAGCCACACATAAATTCTAATCTGTGCTCTAATGACCAGTTGGGAGGAAAACAATGAGAGAATTGATGGAGCCACGCTTGTGGATGAATGTCGTTGCCAGAATTCTTAAATGTTTGAATTTACGTGCTGTAATGAACAGCTTATAGTAAAAATCATAGTGTCGGCCACTAGCATATCGGTCATTGTTACATCGTGTCGGCGGTTCCATCCCAAAATTCGGCGCACCTTGCCAATTTCTTTCATGATTTCCGAAATGCCCTGTGTTATTGTTTTGTGGTTTTTCCTTATTTCTAAGTTCGTCTTCCTGTGTTGGAGCGCGAGTGTCCTCTGAAATATGTAATTTTTTAATTACCTGCGTCAACTGATCTTGTACTTCCCAGATTTCTCTTCGGTGTTGTGTATTAATTTGATTCTGATTTTGTTTGAATTTCCTAATTTGTTTGCACTCTTCTGTAACATTCAGATCATCATCTACCTTCGTAGATAAGTTAATGAACTGATCCGAAAGTTCGGCTACTTTCTCCGATAGTGAACACATTTCCTCAGTGTGTTTTTCTGAACCAAGTTTCAGAGTGTCCATTTGTGTTGAAATCGAATCTACTGTGTCCTTTAAGTTTTCCTGAGTTCTTGCAAGTTGCGTAACCGAATCGGTGGATGCAACTGAGTCCATTTTAGCTTATTTCGATTCAATGTTATCTAACTCAGTAGTTAAATCTTCACGTGTTTGTTCAAGTGTGGCGTCTAACTTTTGAAGATTTTGCTGTGTTTGTCTCTGATTTTGTTCCATTGTGTCTAAATGTTGCTGTGTTGGTCTCTGGTGTTGTTCTATTGTGTCTAACATTTGAAGATTTTGTTCCATTGTGTCTAACTTTTGAAGATTTTGTTCCATTGTGTCTAACTTTTGAAGCTTTTGTTCCTTTTGTTGCATTAATTGTAATAACATATTCCTTAGTGCTATTCGGCAATGCATTTGAACCGGCAATATTCGCAGTTTGAAAAACAGAAAAGTGTCTTGACCTATTTGAGAAAACGGTGAGGACGCAAAACCTGAATTTACAGTATTTGCAAGATTGTGTCCTGTCATTTCGGAATCCTGAGGCGAGCTGTTGCCGACCGATCGATCGATAATGCTTCCCTGTTCACTAATTGTTTCACTGCCTACAACATTATTTGCAACCCGCTCCATTTCCCTATGCACAATTACCAAATTACTACTTTGAACATTATGTAATTCATTACTTGGTGGCGCTAACACACTGCTTTCGTCTTCACTGTCATTTCTCAGTTTACTTTGGAGCCTAGTATTACGTTTTTCACACGCCATTATTGTCACAATATTTCACACGACAACACAAAAAAGTACAATTTGAAGAGCAAAAATAAGAGAACACATTAACATATCACTCAAAATAATATCTAGTTAATTGCAAGCGCAGCGGCGAAATACTTCGTGCTAAACTACATGCATGCCACAACTATTTTACTGTACAACAATGAAAGACTGCAACTACAAAGGAAATTCTCTCTATGATTACGCGCTAGGAATAAACAAAAGCTACACTAATTACACAAACTACAAGGAAAAAATCAGAAGATTCCAGTGAGGTATCCTCGACTAAGGGTCGACATATGAAACGTCCCCTTAGAAAAATTAATACAAGACTGTGCTTAAACTGACACACAATAGTTTTTAGCGCAACGCAATCTGACTTTCAATAATCCCTACAAGAGAATGGCCCTGACTAACATTAACCTATATGTTTCACAAATCACGTACCTCACAAAAATCTTCGTTACTCGAAATACTGCAATACAGCGAGCGCCACTACTGCCAGCTAACTAAACGATTCAAACTACGGAAGTCACTAACTACTGATAGGCACAGTTAGCAAATGAAAGATTTTAATAGAGAACGAACAATGTATTTACTTTTATAGTCATAATACATATATATCAGTTCACGACACCAATTCTTACAAATTTCAAAACTCCCCCATCTCTCTCCCCACGTCCACCACCGCTGGTGGCTCACCTCCAACTGCACAACGGTACGCGCTGTTAGCATCCAGCTGCCGCTGCCCAACACTACAATGGCGAGTATTACAACATTTGCAGCACGCCCGCTACTGCTTATTTTAGCGGGCTACGAGTAACGAAACAGAGCATGCGATTTCATAAAGCGCAAAACGTCTATGCGAATATTGAAAATTGATCTCTGACTAATTTTCACTTGTTCCACTGTCTCTTCGATTGTCATACGCCTGTCCTAGAGGCCAAGGACAAGGACCTCCTCCTTCGATTTCCGGTTCTTCACCGAGAGGGTCGTTCTTCATTATTCGGATCAGTCTGACCACACGGCACCCGCTAACCGCCGACGTACGTGGCTCGTACGTGCATTGTTGGAGCGCTTTCCCTACTCAGCTACACAAACGTGATTAGCGCACGAAATTCTTCTTAATCAATAGCTACCCCCGTTTCTAATCGTGTGTTACGCTGCTTTGGCACATGGGTTTCAGCATGTACTAGGATTGCAGACAAATGCCAGGAAAAATGTATCAGAAAAATTTATTGTCGACCTAATATTGACGACCTTATCTTTATCCCTCGTACACAATTTACTATACATGTGTCTAAGATGCCAAATCCAAACAAATAATTCTAGATAGTAGTGCATTAAGGAAGTTCGTATTGGTGGTAATAACAATTGGCCATATGCTGCATTTGTTGCCAGTGCACTTAGATAACTTCCAAGTACTATATATACGAAGTAATATACCTAAAAATAAGAAAAATGCCCTTATATCGGTATAATGACGCACCCTGGAGTACGTTCACATTAGCGTCCGGGAGAGTGTTTACCATTGACATAGCGTAAACGGAGAGGTTATTGTAAAGGACCAATGAATGCGCACGGAGAGGGAGGATTTGTAGTTTGCGGACGGAGCAACTTGTTTGTAGCAAACAACAGCGCCATAATAGCGGGAGCTACAAGCTTCCTGACCCGTGACAAATGCAATCCACACGGCGAAACTTTACAGACGGCAGTACATAAAAAGAAACGCGCGTACGTTCGTGCTCGGGCTCCGACGTTAACATTGCTGTTTGTTGACCGCTGAGGCCATCTGCAAAGCCCAAGAGGGCAAGAGCGCAGAAAGGTTTCACTAATGGTCAAGTGTTTGAACTTCTGCTTCTTTCGTTGCTGGATTCAAACCGGACATACAATACTCAATTTAAGCAGCTGTCATGCGCTAGCCGACGCGTTTAAAAACTGTGAAACTACGATACCAGCTTCTCGATTGATTCGAAATTCGAATGCCGAGGCGTTTAAAAACTGTGAAACTACGATACCGGCTTCTCGATTGATTCGAAATTCGAATGCCGATGCGTTTAAAAGCTGTGAAACTACTATACCAGCTTCTCGATTGATTCGAAATTCGAATGCCGGAGCAGCTGTATGAATTAATCATTTGCCCCATACACCTGCTCGTATTCTATAGTGAAAACAGACCTTCACTTGTGACACAGCTCACAAGCTAGTTACTCTACCAGGCAATCGCTAAGTTTCGAAAAATCACAATGCATAAAGAAAGCCCGTAAGAGAATAGTGGCTGGCTCTGACCACTATGGGACTTAACATTTATGGTCATCAGTCCCCTAGAACTTAGAACTACTTAAACCTAACTAACCTAAGGACATCACACACGTCCAGGCTCGAGGCAGGATTCGAACCTGCGACCGTAGTGGGCAGTCCGCAGCTCGTGGTCTTGCGGTAGCGTTCTCGCTTCCCGCGCCCGCGATCCCGGGTTCGATTCCCGGAGGGGTCAGGGATTATCTCTGCCTCGTGATGACTGGGTGTTGTGTGATGCCCTTAGGTTTGTTAGGTTTAAGTAGTTCTAAGTTCTAGGGGACTGATGACCATAAATGTTAAGTCCCATAGTGCTCAGAGCCATTCGAACGTAGCGGTCACGCGGTTCCGGACTGAAGGTCCTAGAACCGCACGGCTACACCGGCCGGCAAGAGAATAGTAATTTCTAAGTTAATTATAGATTAAGTTTCATTAGTTGGAATAACAACAAGAGGTACTTCTATCTTCGATCACCATCGTCAGTTTGGGCCATTAAAGCCTTTTCGACTGGTCGTGAATCTAGCGTCGAGAGAGTACACAGTTTACACCCATGACGCAAGACAACTTGAAAATTACCATAGGGGCCGAAACCAGGAGTATGAGCAAAGTAATAGGGCATCTGGTGCTGCTATTCGATTCGAAATAATTACCACAATTGTGGTCCATACACCAGTGTGTACAAAGTTCTCGACCAGAAATTTATCTCTTCCAACCGTCTTCTGCATTCTTTGCATCAAAATGATACAATATATTCTTTCTGAGAGTAATGTCAGCTAAGAAAAATCAGCATACGAATACATATCTTTATTTTGAAATGTCGGTCAATAAAGGTATATGGGCAGGTCATTATTGTCTTCAGGCAATAGCTTCAATCCTTTTCCATTGTTATCATGAAGTCTCGTTACAGCAACGTAGCTTGATCTGGGTTTTGCACTGATTCTACAAAATTCGAATACCTCTCAAAATTCACCGAGTTTCATGGAAACCTGACAGTGAGGATCTCATTAAAAGAATTAAAACCTCTCAGACCTACAGTTACGACTTTGCTCCTGTGATGTGATGATAGTGTAGTGACATCGCCGTTTAGGAAAGGGAAAGTTAGTTTTGTGCAATATTCTGAGCACAAGTTACATCATGGTGCAGGCCGGATTTCAGTAAGTTACGCGTACGAACAGTTTCGAAGTAGAATAGAGGACACAGGACCGTCAGATTGCTGAATGAGTATAAGTAGCAGTTTTGCATGTCGCAAATTACAGGCAGAAGGGGCCCACTGGCCAAACTACCATGTTTTCAGTATGTGACGTGAAGCAGCACGTATGGCAAAACAGAGGCACACAGCCGCGTCTAAATAGGTGCAAGTTTCTAACGAGAACCAATGAAGTGTGGCAGCTTTCCTCGAGGGCGGGCCATGTCACACCACCAGCTAGCTACACACAGCAGCAGATGGGACGATAGCATTCCAGTCAACAGTGGGTCGCTGGTTCGACCCTCTGAGGCTGACGTGGGGTCTTTAGAGCAGGCATCGGTCGGCCACTCCATGGCTCTCTACCATGGGCAGTTGTCCTGGCTTCTGACACATGCGGAGGCATGCCGAGGCCAGGGCCACAGATTCGGACTCCGGATAGCAGGTAGTTGTTGTCGCTGTGGACTTAGCCATGCTGGCGAGAAGCATGCAACTGGCCGCCTGTGGTTCACACTGAGCGGGGCTGAGTCAGCAGGGATGCAGACCGCTGAGTAAACTGCCAGCATCCTGACGATGCCCCAAGTCCACTGCCGTACAAGGCTGGCACACAGAACGGTGTGCAAGGGGCGCTAACACAGCCATTTCGCACCAAGCCGTTTCGCACACAGCAGAGTGGTGTCCTCAGCATTGTGGGACCCAGTGATATAGATCGAGAGGAACGGGGGCCACTGTAGTTGGAAACAATAAAACTTGGACAGGTCTTAATATGGTGCCTTCTTTGGTGTCGGAATAGCGGCCATAGTCCGTCCAGTATGAAGTTTGAGCCCACCGCCCGAATTACATTCACAAAATGGTGTGAGTTTTGACCAGTTTTCTTTTGAGTATTAGACATTTTCTTGCCCTTTTGTATTTTTGAGTATCGCTCATTTCAGGCCATTTTAGATATTTTGTGTAGGCATATTTTTTGTTTGTCAGAATAACTGGTAGTGTATTTGGGCCAGTGAGATTTATTTTTTTCATGGCATTTAATTACCTTTGTATTAGTTTGAGTATGCTATTGTGGAGTATGATGATACTGAAGTGTAGGGAGTCGGGTTATTCTCATATTTAAATGTTTTGTTTCAGGGTACGAAAGCAACACAATGGCAGAGTCAGGGACGAGAGGTGTGTCGGAACCAGAAGCAGTACGGATTTTGTAGGAAAAAGGAGCACAATTGACAGCAGACTATACGCAGTTGCGAAATGTATTAACATCTAGAAGTGAGTGGGAAACTGTATCTGATGAGGCGTTGTTGCCAAGGGTGAAGGAGATTGATGCAGCTGCCACGAGTTTGAGTATTCCGTTTTTTATCAGGCAAGACATCTGAGGATGTGCTTTCGTTTCAGGAGGACTTGGAGATTTCAGTGATGATGAATGGTTGGGCTGATGAGCAGTTGTTTCATATAGCCAAGGTTAGATTAACGGGTGAAACGAAAACATATGAGGTGTTCTGAGGCCTTAAGGAAGGCATGACAGTTTAAACAGTTAAAGGAAGGCCTTTTACAAAGGTACAAATAATTGAATAGCGCTCGTTGTTTAGAGAGTGGTTAAGTACAGTGGCAAAGAGACAGGGGGAGACGATGGAGAAATTTGCAGACAGAATAAGGGAAATTAATGAGTATACTGACGAGTTAGGTCAGACCGATGAAGCAAATGATGTTCTGTTGCAGGAGGCCGAGCAAAGGGCACTTGACGTATTTTTGAAAGGGTTACCGGCGCCTATGCCGCGGAAAGTGCTGGAAGTGGCTCCAAAAGATTTATATCCGGCCATTCAGCTGGCAAATCATTGAGAGGAAATGGAAGTGGGAACAGGGGTAACGAGAGACGAATAGTGTTTACAGCAGGTGTGGAATGTTTAAAGTGTGGCTATACTGGACGTGTGCAGAGGCAATGTACCCAGTCACCGAGGACCGAGGAATAAAGGAAGGGGTGGAATTCGGTAGCGGGGAGAACGGAGAAGTGGAGATAGGAGAGGTGGAATGTTAAGTGGTAGGATCTATAGGAACTAAGAAGTTTAAGATTTTTTTGGACACAGTGGCGCGTGTGAGTGGCTACTAGGAATATAATGGGATGAAGGAAGCTAGATGCACCACGTTATAGGTTGCGTGGAGTGGGGGATAAGGAGGTCACGCCTTTGGGGTCGGTGACAGTTGACTTTCGAGTAGAGAAAGTCCGATTTAATGCATGCATGGAGGTAATACCATGGGTAATCAAGGGATACAACATGATCCTAAGAGTAGATTTCTCTCATCAACATCGTGCCAAAATTGGCCTTGGACAATGAACAGTGGAACTTGGTGGAATGTTATTTCAGCTAGGGGAAATTGTTGTCGATGCAGAGCTGTTGCGAGGGCGTTCAACGTATTGAACAAACCAACTGAACCGCGTACTTCACCTTTAAGGCTTAATTATCCTGAGTGTGTGTCTAGTGGCACCGGGAAGTCGCTTTGGGTAAGTGTGGAGTCAGCGTACAGTATGTGTTAGGAGGACCATTGGAGGATAATGAAGTTTTGGGCCCATTGGGTTGTTTTGTGAAACATAGTATTGTACGCGTACAGGAGGGGAACGAAAGGCAAGTAGTTCCCGTGAAAGTGGATAATTTTAGCGGTGTAGACGAGAATTCGAAGAAAGGAGCTTTGTAGCAAATTTGGATACGCCAGATGACGGAAACTGGTGTTCGAGAGGTTGGGGAAGCGATCAACCACTAAGTGCCGTTAGAATTGCACTGCGTGACTAAATTAAGCATTTGAAAGGAGGAGACAGAGTACATATGGAAGAATTATATTGGGAATTTAAGGATTTGTTATTTCCAAAAGGGCAGTTACCAGCAACTCCATTAGTTCAATATAGGGTTCCCACGGGGAATGAAGCACCTGTTTACCGTAAACCACACAGGATACCGAGGTGTTTGCAGGAGACTGTGGAGGATTTCATTGATCAGCAGTTTGCGGGCGGTATTATAGAGTATTATAGAGTATATTGCAGGGGAGTGGGCATTGTCGTTGTGCCTAAAAAATCTATGGATGGAACTAAGAAATACAGGTTTTGTTGTGACTACCGGTACCTCAATAATATGACAGTAACGGACGCATACCCCATTCCAAACAAATCTACGATCTATTTGACAACTGGTTATCATCAGTTACAGGTAGCTCCAGAGTTTCATCCAAAAACTGCTTTCTCTACTGCTGGAGGCCTTTACCAGTACATTAGTGTGCCATTGGGTTTGAAAAACACTCCGGCAACGTTTCAGAGGTTGGTAGACAGTGTCCTGAGGAGTTTGCAACCACAGCAAGGTCTGGTCTCTTTGGATGACATTACAGTGTTTTCAAGTGTTGTGGAGCAACACAGACAGCGGTTAAGGGAAGTCTTTATGAGGTTAAGAGCGGCTCGTTTGACGTTGAGCCTGCAGAAGTGTAATTTTACATTGGAAGAAGTGAAATATTTGGGTCATATTACATATTATCAGTAAGGACGGAATGCGAACTGATCCGAGGTTGGTACAGGCTGTAAGGGATTTTCAGGAACCTAAAACAAGGAAGTGCAGTCGTTCATCGGAATTGGCAATTTCTATCTAAAGTTCGTGAAGGTTTTTGCAGATTTAGCACAGCTGATGACGTGATTGTTATGGAAGGGTGTGAAATTTTAGTGGACAGAAGAGTGTCAGAAAGCGTTTGACAAATTGAAAGAAGTGTTAACAGCAAGTAAAGTTCTTATGTTTATACTAGCATGAGATGCATCGGATTAAGCATTAGGGTGTGTTTTTAGAAATTGATGGGAAAGAAAATCATGTAGCCTATGCGTCTAGGCAGTTGAATACAGGAGAGAGGAATTACTCAACAACAGAGGGAGATGCTTAGCGCAATCTATGGAATCATATATTTTAAATGTCATTTATATGCGAGAAGATTTCGGGTAATGACAGATCATACTACATTGAAGTGGTTGTTGGGGTAGAAGGATCCGTCCACTAGACTCGCTTGATGGGCTGTGAGGCTTAGTGAATGCAACTATGAGGTGGTGCACAAGCCTTTGAAGAAGCATGGTAATACAGATGCACTAAGTAGGAAGGTGGCAAACGTAGAAGTCATAGGTTATGACCTAGCAGTATGTCAAAAATTACAGGACAGGGACAACGATTGTAAATTGTAAGAGACACATCCACAATTTAATATGTACGACAGTCTTCTGTACAGGGAAACGCAGTTAGGGCATAGGATCGTAGTGCCAGCGAAGTTGATGGATGAGGTTTTAAAGGAAGCACATGATCACCTGTTATCTGGTCGTGGAAGGTGCAGAGCGACGAATAGGAGAATGACCGAGAGGTATTGGTGGAGAGGTAGGAAAGTAGATGTTGATCAGTATGTCACAAGTTGTATACCAAGTGAGCAGAGAGCAGATTTGAGCCGAAACAGATACAGCTACAACGATTGCCAGAAGTGACATGTCTTAGGACCTTTCAGGCGAACACCATTGGGGAACAGATTTATTTTGACCATAACAGACCACTTTCGAGGTATGTGGACATGGTGGCTATGCCAAATCAACAGGCAGCAATAGTGGCGCAAGCGCTAGTAAACAACTGGATTTTGAAGTCTGGTGTACTGGAGACAATAATTACTGACCAAGGACCAACTTCATGTCGGATTTAATTAAGGAACTTTGTGAACTGTTGAACACAAAGAAGTTGAGGACGAGAGCGTTGCATCCAAAGGCCAACAGGACAGAAGAGATACACTGAACAATCAGGAAGAAGCTGAGGTTTTATGAATATTTCAAGCTTAATGTATGTGCATGCAATGCAAAAGTTCGTATAATTACCGGTTTGTCTACATATGAGGTAGTGTACGGGCGAAAATGCCGTCATCGTTTGATCTGATGAGGCTACAGAAAGGGAGGACTGGTAAATCTGTACGTCAATTTGCAAGGACAATTTGGGATGTTTGGAAATGGGTGAAAAAGGCGAATACAAAGGCTTTGGAAAGTCAGAAAAATGCAGGAAAGCGGAAAGGAATTTTACCGCTGTATAGAGTGGGACAGTGGGTAATGTTGTCCAGTCCCTATATGTAAAAAGGGGAAACGATGAAGTTCCTCGCGATGTTTCAAGGGCCATACCAAGTTGTTGAAACCTCATCCCCGGTTAATGCTAAGCTTCAGCTGCCAACTACAAAAATGATAGTACATATTGGACAGTTACGGTCATTTAATGGTTGCCCAGATGTGATTCCAGGCGTGTCACAGGAAGGAAAGAGGAAGAAAGCGATAGTGAAGAGAGGTGTAAAACACAGAGAAAAGCAGGAAGATAGAGTACAGCATGAAGTACACTATGCTTTGCGATTCGGAAAGTAGTAGAGTATTTGTAGTTTTTTTGTTTTCATGTCATGTATCATTGGGTTGGCATAGAGTAATTAGGCTTAGTATTATCATACATTGTGTGTATTGTCGAACACAGCCTGCTGCGGACAGAAGTCCTTTTGAAGAGGAAGGATGGGTGATGGTGATCCCTGTCCTCTGGTCACTGAAAAGGGGAGCGTTGGAGGCCATTCATCTCTTCATCATCGGGGTGGATGCCTTACGCGTGAACACCTACATTGGGGTGTGCTGTACTCAAGGCAGGAAGACGTGGTGGTGTCGAGTCACCAGTGGGCATTAAGATAGGTATGGAACGTATGGGAAATGCGGAATGAAGTAAGGAGGCTTGAGGAAGTGTTCAAAGAGCTTAGGCAATTTGCAGAGGGCAAGGGAATGCCGGAGGAATTTGAAGGGGAGTATAAGAAATTACATGAGGGTTATAAGACGCTACAGAAGCACGTAGTACGGATGGAGGAGGCAGTGCCACGGGTAAGAGGGAAACGAGCATGGCTCAACATAAGGGGAAAGATTTTAAGGACAGTCTTGGAACCGCAGACAAGAGCAATGTAAAAGAAGTGAACAACATGGTGGAAGTGGTGAGGCAACTCGCAGAGGAGAGTGGGGCAACGGAAGCTTGGCTTGCAACTCAGATAGTGACATTGGAAGGGGAAGTCCTGAATAGCACTCGGTTGCTCCGAGCATTAGCAGGGCAGATAGTGGAATATGCTAAGGTGTCGGAAGACGTAATCGTAACCTGGAAACCCTACAGGGGTATCTAGGTAGCAGGCTGGTGTTAACCTGACTTTTGCTAGGAGCAACTGACAGTGTGTGGGATGTGCAGGATTAATAACGAATCTGCAAGAAGCACTACATGACCCATTGCAAGGCTAGATAAGTACCGATTTGTTACCATCGGAACAACATTTACACGGGTTGCGCAAGGCAGAGAAGGAATTGCCGTCAGGGTTATATTTAATAAGGGAGCCAAGCGAGCTAAATTTGCAGTTTTTATACCTTGTCGCTACAGTAAGGGAATTTAAGGGGCTGCCCAGCCAGGGTGGTAAGTACAAATCCTGACACACGCATGGTGCAGTTATTTTTTGCCAGGAGCAAAGGGACAGACTGTCGAAGGGAGCCAAAGTTGAGCTTGCAATGGGTCGGGAGGCATTGGATCTTCTCCACCTACTAGAATTTGGTAGTAGTAGCAAGTTGTTTTGAGCGGGGAGTATTTACAGAAGCGTAACGTATAGATATCGAGGGGAGCGGAATTTTAACAGTGTAACGTAACAGCACCAACCTACCACCTGCCAGCGTCAGCTTCAGGAGTCACGCAACTGAATGTTAGGCAGCCAAAGCTTTACTGGCCAGAAGCCACTTAAGAGTTTTTGCCAAGGAAGAATCTGACCTAGTTAAATCAAACTCTGGAGCCAGATCTGTCAAGATCCATAAACCAGTTCATTTTAGAGCAAGAGGGGCCCATATCAGCTGAACAGGTTATGCAACATGTCGCTCAGTACAGGGAAATGCAACGGCCAATAACGATCATTTTGAGCACTTCTTTGTCAAGTGTCATAGCAGCCTTAATTTCTTAGGTGCTGTTTTCATTCTGATCAGGTGAAGAGCTAATTCCAAGAGGGAACCAAGGGTAGTACAAGTCCCTGTGGATAGAATACGAAGGGCATGAGACGAGTAGATAAGGGGTTGATCGAGCAGTGGTCATCCAGTAAGGAACTTTTAAGTTTTGTTTCATTTCATGGTTTTAAGGGACACCAGACCACATTTAAGTTTTCTAATAGTAAGGATATATACCATAGCTGCTGACCCAAAGAAGTTAAGAGCTAGTTAAAGGTCGACGTGGGGACCAGGTCTTTGGTGAGAGGGGAATAATGTGGCGGCAGCACCATTTAGGAAAGGGAAAGTTAGTTTTGTGCAATATACTGAGCGCAAGTTACAGCCAGGTGCGGGCCAGATTGCAGTGAGTTACGCATACCAACACTTGCAAAGTAGGATAGAGGCCACATGGCTGTCATATTGTTGAAAAAGAATAGATAGCGGTTTTGCATGTTGCAAATCCGAGGCAGTGCTCAGTTGTGCGACTGGATTCGTGATTTCCTGTCAGGAAGGTCGCAGCTCGTAGTAATAGAAGGCAAATCATCGAGTAAAACTGAAGTGATATCAGGTGTTCCCCAGGGAAGCGTCCTGGGACCTCTGTTGTTCCTGCTCTATATTAATGACCTGGGTGACAATCTGAGCACTTCTCTTAGATTGTTCGCAGATGATGCTGTAATTTACCGTCTAGTAAGGTCATCCGAAGACCAGTATCAGTTGCAAAGCGATTTAGAAAAGATTGCTGTATGGTGTGTCAGGTGGTAGTAGACGCTAAATAACAAAAAGTGTGAGATGATCCACATGAGTTTCATAAGTAATCCGTTGGAATTCGATTACTCGATAAATAGTAAAATTCTCAAGGCTGTCAATTCAACTAAGTACCTGGGTGTTAAAATTACGAACAACTTCAGTTGGAAGGACCACATAGATAATATTGTCGGGAAGGCGAGCCCAAGGTTGCGTTTCATTGACAGGACACTTAGAAGATGCAACAAGTCCACTAAAGAGACAGCTTACACTACACTCGTTCGTCCTCCGTTAGAATATTGCTGCCCGGTGTGGGATCCTTACAAGGTGGGATTGACGGAGGACATCGAAAGGGTGCAAAAAAGGGCACCTCGTTTTGTATTACCACGTTATAGGCGAGAGAGTGTGGCAGATATGATACACGAGTTGGGATGGAAGTCATTAAAGGAAAGACGTTTTTCGTCGCGGTGAGACCTTTTTACGAAATTTCAGTCACCAACTTTCTCTTCCGAATGCGAAAATATTTTGTTGAGCCCAACCTACATAGGTAGGAATTATCATCAAAATAAAATAAGAGAAATCAGAGCTCGGTCAGAAAGGTTTAGGTGTTCGTTTTTCCCGCTCGCTGTTCGGGAGTGGAATAGTAGAGAGATAGTATGATTGTGGTTCGATGAACTCTCTGCCAAGCACTTAAATGTGAATTGCAGAGTAGTCATGTAGATGTAGATGCAGTAGGGGGCCCACTGGACAACGTAGCGTTTTATGAGTACAAGACGCGAAGCGGCGCATATGACGAAACAGAGACGCACAGCCGCATATAAATAGGTGCGGCCTTTAACGAGATTTATTCAAATGTGGTAGCTCTCTTGGATAGTGGGGCGTGTCATACCACCAGATACACGCAGCAGCAGATGGAGCACCAAATGTTCCAGTCAACGCCGGATCACTGGTTCGACCCTCTATAGCCAACACATGGTCCGCAGCCAGCCAACGGCGGGGCACTCCACGGCTCACTACCATGGAAAGTTGTCCTGGCTTCCGACACACACTGGAGTCATCCTGAGGCAAGGGCTGCAGAATCGGACTTCAGATCACGGTCACATATTGTCGCCGCGACTTTAGCCACGCTGGTGAAAAGCACGCTGCTGGCTGCCTGCTGCTCACACTAAACGGAGCTGAGTCGGCAGAGATGCACACCACTAAGTCAACTGCTGGAATCGTGACGATGCCGCAACTCTGCTGCCATACAAGGCTAACACACAGCACAACTTGCACAGGTCGCTGAGGCAGTCATTCTGCGCCAAGCTGTTTCACAGACATTGAAGTGGTGTCCTCAGGACTATGGGACACAGTGACGCAGATCGAAAAGAGCAGTGGCACTGTAGTTGGGAACAATAAATCACTTGGAAAATTCGGATGAGTCATTATACTGTGCCTTACACCTCTTCCCACTAAAACAGTAAAGACGTTAGCTGAAAACTCACAAATATGCATAACAGCAAACAGCCAAGAGGCTGTCGTTATAGGTCAGACCAAAGTGTCATTCATACGAAAGACATTCTGCACCACAACAACTTCAGGGATTCTAGTCCAATCCATGGATACCATCAGGCCAACTAGTAGAAGACGGCATGGAACTCCTGAGCCACAAATACCTGCAGCCGTTGAAATGCTCCAGAACCTGCGTTCATCTGGTTTGCGCCACATGAGAAGCTTTGCACAATTAAGTAACATTTCATATTAACTCAGAAGGCGATATTTTCGATGGGTATCAAATCTTTGCTTCCATGTTTCATGTAGCATGCAAATCAGCATGAGAAGGGAGGAATTGCTCTTCTTCATTGATTTGTGTAAACCTTTGTCTATGCGACCAAGAAGACAATGCCCATCAGACATGTATGACAGGGAAAAAAGCATGAAAGAAAAGGAGATCTATTCTCCAGCAGCCCGTCCCCACATAAGACAAAAACTTTTTGTTATGCAGAATAATTCCATCAAGATATCACAAGTTTTCATGAGTAATGGAGAAGAGTAAATGTATCAATCAGAGTCAAGAAACCTTGATCTGGAAACGACTGGGTCGGAAGTTATAAGAGAAAGCCGTTCTGATACTCTCACAGTAGTACACATGTACCGGTACTGTTGTTGCTAAGACTGTAAAATAGGCAACCCCGTTGAGCAGATAGCGTACTGTGTACTGACATGACCAGGCCTAGTGAACTATGTCTCTATTACAGAAGACTCCCAGTCTGTGTTTACAAATTGAAGTAGTGATTTTGATCACCTCTAACAAAATGGAATTGTACCCAGTGTCAGAACGTGAAGAAATGAAAAAAAAAAATAAATGAAATGAGCGTATGGCATCGTTGGCCGGAAGGTACAATCCGGTGAAGTTCGGCCACCGAGTACAAGTCTTATTTCAGTGGAAGCCATATTGGGCGACTTGCACGCCTGTGAGGAAGATAAAATTATGATGAGGACAGCACAACACCCAGTCCCTGAACGGAGAAAGTCTCCAACCTGGCCGGGAGTCCAACCCGGGCCTGCTTGCTTGTGAGGTGAGCACGCTACCACCCAGCTAAGCAGGCGGACGGGTGAAGGCATGATTTTCGCTTAAGGGAAAGCAAATTAAAACAGCAAAGAAGTGGAAATGTTGTACAGATACAACACCAACGGTGAAGACTCGCGAATCGTACCATGTTCCCAAGACTGTTCGAACTATCAGGCGGAACAGGGGCAATTGGTATCACAATACAACGACCAATGAGAATAAAGAACTACACAGACTCCCGACTTGTAAGATGCAATGCTTTTTACATTGGACCAGCACTCGGTCAGTTTAACCCTTTTTCCGCAGAGCACCGTGTGGTGTGATGCAGCTACACCCCTACCTTTATTAGAAGGTGCTTATTTTGATTCCTGCCAACTTCAGAATTCGTCATGCGGTGAACCAACGGTTTTTGGAGTGCCTCCTCAATTGATAGCGTATGTACTTTCTATGGATGGAGTATGTTTCACCAAAACCATAATCATAGGTAGTAGAATAATCATGTTATCACATTATAGCTGATGAGAATATCTAAGGTACAGTTGTGAAGAGCCACCGACACAGATTATCAGTCAACATGTGGAGAGGGAAAGTCAATGATTACTCACCAGGCCTGTTTCTTCTTTCTTCCCGATTAAATACATCGATGTACTTAGTGTTTAGCAGAGACATACTAACCAGACTTCTGGAACACATCCCACCAGTTATTCGTCATTGGATGTTCCAAACACCTGACGCCGAAGGCAGACATTCACTGGAAACTAGATAGGTAGAGGAGGTCCTACTTCGAGGCCAGCACGATTATCTGATCTCACCCCACTTGATGTCTTCATGCTTTGCCATCTGGAAAGTCATGAGCATGAGACGCCTGTCGAGACTGAAGAGGATCTCTTGGCAAGAGTTCCCGCTGCCTGTGACACTGATCAAACGACGGAACTTTATGCAATGATGCAATACCTGCATTGACGCTGGGGGCCGCCGTTTTAAGCAACTATTGTAAATGTAGCTGTAACACGGGAATGTATCTGAAGATACTGGAGAAATACAGCGGAAGTTGACGTAAGAGAAAGTCCGATTTAATGCATGCATGGAGGTAATACCATGGGTAAATAAGGGCTACGACATCATCCTCCTTACACAAGGCATCACAACAACGTGTCACCAGGCAACGCCGGTCAACTGCTGTTTGTGTATGAGAAATCGGTTGGAAACTTTCCTCATGTCACCACGTTGTAGGTGTCGCCACCGGCGCCAACCTTGTGTGAATGCTCTGAAAAGCTAATCATTTGCATATCACAGCGTTTTCTTCCTGTCGGTTGAATTTAGTTTCTGTAGCACATCTTCGTGGTGTAGCAATTTTAATGGCCAGTTGTGTATTTTCTGCGCAGCGGACAACCACTTTACAAGACTGCAGGCTGGTGATCATTAATTTGAACTTATGCGTACGCATCTCGCTTTTACTTGCCATCTTACTACAAGTGTGATCAGTGGCACGTCATCTGTGGTAACACAGAGAGGTATGAAGGAGAGAAATTTTCGTGGCGTATGCACGTAAATACCTCTCTCCAATGCTGTCTATACACATCTCTTTCGCTTTCCTCTTGCCGTACATAGCGTCCCTGGCTGCAATTCTTCGAAGTCGAAGTGCTGTGAACTATGAGGCTAGAATTTAATAGCGAGAACTGTCAACTGTAACCGACCAGCGAACCGTCTAAGAAAAGTAATACGTGTGAAATGTAAAACACTAGAGAACTGCATAAGAACTGTGATAATTGTGCTTGGAATTTTATTTGAAAGTGTTTTTGGAACTTCTAGTGAACCATAATAACTGTTGCTGCAAAATGAAATTTTTTTTAACCGCGAATGCAGTGTCGGTATAAACTAGGAATGGGAAGTGCTGAAGTGCTACGAGAATAAAAGTTAACGTTCGATTCCCGGTGGAGTCAGGGATTTTCTCTGCCTCGTGATGGCTGGGTGTTGTGCGATGTCCTTAGGTTAGTTAGGTTGAAGTAGTTCTAAGTTCTAGGGGACTGATGACCTAAGATGTTAAATCCGATAGCGATCAGAGCCATTTGAATCATTTTTTTGAAAACAGAGAAAGTAGGTAAGGGGTTAAAAGAAATCAAAGTAGGAATAGCTCAAATTAACATTAAATTGATGCTTTGGAACAACAGCTAACAAATCTTTAAGGTAATACTGAGGGATGTTGGGAGAAGCTATGTGATGAAGCAAAATAATGGGGTAAACAACTGATGTCTAGAATTAAGAAATAAATCAAAAGGTTGAAAATGAATTCGCAAAGCTAAATAAAGATTTGCGGGATTAAAATGAGGTAATACAAATTACAATTACTGACATTAGTAATGTAAGGCAATAACAAAGCGAAGGTATCAGACAATGTAATGATAAACGTAAGATGCAGTTGTGTAATGACCATGAAATGCTTAGTCGTAATATTTCAAATGTAGAATCGTCTTTTTTAGGCAACACAAGTGCATATCAGTGTAAATTGACAGAAACAGAGAAAAAAAGGCTTCCTTAAATGAGACAAAATAGAAACTAAAATTAAACAGAAAGTAGATGTAGGCAGCATTTATAACAACGAAATGATGACGTTTTAGGTCTGTTATAATACTCCCCAGCAGCAACTGTAATAAAATGAATTTCTCAGATACCAGATCAACTTTACGAATATATTATGGCCTCAGATAGTTTTATAGCTCTTCGTACCTCACTATGAATTACGTCAGCGTATAGTTCTTCTCCTTAAGAGGACTGTGTGCTCTGTCTGGAGGATGACACTATAAACAAACATTTATGTCTCAAAATGTTTTAAGATTAGGAAAGCAAAAGGAGGTCTATTTTATATAACACAAATGAAGCTAAGCTTAAAATAATCTGAAGGGTGTAGAAAACAAGGACTAAGCTAAACCAGGTAGGTGGATATGAAAATGAACAACAGAAGAAATTCTGGTGGCAAAAATAATGGTGATGTACAGATTATGTCAAAATAGACATGTTATCTTATAAAAATTCTCTATAGCAGGAGTGCTGCGTACCTCTGATGTTCACCGCTTTCAAAAGGAACAGCAATGTCATAAGCGTCTATAGCCAATGCTTCTATAGTCAATGTCGTCCTTTAACGTTGAATTTTAATAGCTTTTCTAAAATTATCATCATTGATGCTGTGACGTACTCTTGACTATTATAATGGATTCACTATGCTGTTTATAGTAAGCTACCCACTTCCTATTTTCTTATTCATTATTTGACTTACTCCTGAATTATCTCTATTTGATTTTGTATTTATAACTCTCTGTTCGCCTAACCAGAAGTCCTGTTCCTCCTGCCACTAATCGGCACTAATTCCCACAATATCTAACTTCAGACTATCAATTTCTCGTAATTTTTTCTGTTATCCGTCGTCCCTTAGTTTCTTGCAACTTCGTGGAGGTGTATTGCGTCTATGCAACTAATTGAAGGCAGTTTTTTAATTGCCATAAGAGTTTCGTACTTTTTATTTGTGAAGCGTCTTCAGTGGCCTGTATTACATTTTTTTTTATACATGCAAAGAATGTAATATGTGGTGATTACAATATGTTAATATGTTACATTTTGTCCTGTTTTCTTCTTTTTTGGGGTTTTAATCAACTCAACAAAACATGACAAAATGTAACATAGTAAAATAATACCTTTCTTATAGGTGTAAAAGTACAAGAGCCTTTTTCTCTTTTTAAATTTTCTAATCTACCTCTAATATTAAAGGATCTAAGATTCATGCTCCGATCTCTAGAATGCCAGTTTTGTTTGTCCTGATGACAACATCGTGCTGAATAATCTCTGCCTGGAGATCCGAATGGGGCACTATTTTACCTCTGGAATAGCTTACTCAAGAGGACACCATCATCACTCAGCTATACAGTAGAGCTCAAGCCCTTAAGAAAATTACTGCAGTAGTTTCTCTGTGCTTTCAGCGTTCGCAGTATCAGTACAGTAAGGCCTTCTTGTTGACGTTACAAGGCCAAATTAGTCAATAATCTACGCTATTACCCTTGCAATTATTGAAAAGGCTACTGCCCTCTTATTGATCTGATGGTGGATGGAGACTCGTCGCTCTGACGAGCGTGACTCTGATTCTCTGGTACGACCACCGTCCTCCGACTTGCCGCCTTGGCACATTGGTTAGAGTATACATCAGCGCTGCTCAGTAGATGGTGATTAATGTTTAGGTAGGAAGTGTACCGTTGCCACAGCTATTTTAAACCTGATACATACCTTAGTATCGTTTGATGTGTTATTCAGTCGACCACTGGAGATTCTAACTTGAACGTTGGTTTATTTTGGATTAATGATTTAATATGTAGCTAGGATTGCAGTGCCCACTTATTAGCTGTCATCAGCAGTTAACTTTGTTTATTCATAGAATGTTCATGCCAATACTTTGTAACTGCTTAATGTAACATATAACCAGTTTATGTTTCAATTGCGTTTTTATTTGAAGGAGCACATAGTTCCCTCCAATTCACTCATTTAATTTGTTGACCGAATGGATAATTATACAGGGTGATTCAAAAAGAATACCAAAACTTTAGGAATTTAAAACTCTGCAACGACAAAAGACAGAGCTAAGCACTAACTGTCGGCGAATTAAGGGAGCTATAAAGTTTCATTTAGTTGTACATATGTTCGCTTGAGACGCTGTTGACTAGGCGTCAGCGTCAGTTGATGCTAAGATGGCGACCGCTCAACAGAAACCTTTTTGTGTTATTGAGTACGGCAGAAGTGAATCGACGACAGTTGTTCATCGTGTATTTCGAACGAAGTATGGTGTTAAACCTCCTGATAGGTGGTGTATTAAACGTTGGTATAAACTGTTTACAAGAATGGGTGTTTGTGCAAAGGGAAAAGTTCTGGACGGCCGAGAACGAGTGATGAAAATGTAGCACGCATCCAGCAAGCATTTGTTCGCAGCCCAGGAAAATCGACTCGCAGAGCAAGCAGAGAGCTGCAAATTCCACAATCAACTGTATGGAGAGCCACCACATTGGCACTTATCTGTCCCTAACTACATGAACGTCAACTACCCGAGGCGATGGATCGGCCGCCAGGCAGCCTGTGACAGAGCACTTCATCACTGGCCTCCAAGAAGCACTGATCTTACCCCTGCGATTTTTTCTTATGGGGATATGTTAAGGATATGGTCTTTCGGCCATCTCACCCAACCACCATTGATGATTTGAAACGAGAAATAACAGCAGCTATCCAAACTGTTACGCCTGATATGCTACAGAGAGTGTGGGACGAGTTGGAGTATCGGGTTGATATTGCTCGAGTGTCAGGACGGGGCCATATTGAACTTCTCTGAACTTGTTTTTGAGTGAAAAAAAACCTTTTTAAATACTCTTTGTAATGATGTATAACAGAAGGTTATATTATGTTTCTTTCATTAAATACACATTTTTAAAGTTGTGGTATTCTTTTTGAATCACCCTGTATATTAGGATTATTGCAGTTTCTCAATTAGGGCATTACAAAACAGATATTCCGTTGCGTAATTTAGAGTTGACAAGGAAATATTTTAAAAAGTGTCATTATTGAATCACAATAGCATTGGTTCTACTAGCGAGCTGATCGTTCAGCAGTTGCTAAGGTTAGAAACAATTTCTTATTCACATTAAAATCATGCATGGTAGAAACATACAATAATTTTCGCTTATTTTTGTTATCCTCATAGTCAATCTGAAGATGCTTCATCAAGGCGAAACACTTGTTAATAATGGATTAAACTGCAACTGAAACTGTTTTTAATTAAAGGAGTGGAGGATATTACAAGAGATGTGCACATAATATAATTCCAAATTCCCTCCTGTCACTTAAAAATGTAGAGTAATTAGCATTCACACATACATATTACTCTTTGCCGGCTTCGACAAAAACTGAATACCACAAATATATTGTATGAGTAAAGAACTAAAACGGAAGTTACAAACACAGTAATTTTCGAAACTTCCTAGCAGATTAAAACTGTCTGCCCGACCGAGACTCGAACTCGTAACATTTGCCTTTCGCGTGCACGTGCTCTACCATCTGAGCCACCGAAGCACGAATCACGGCCGCCACCCACGGCTTTACTTCTGCCAGTATCTCGTCTCGTACCTTCCATACTTTACAGAAGCTCTCCTGCAAACCTTGCAGAACTAGCACACCTGAAAGAAAGGATATTACGGAGACATGGCAAAGCCACAGCCTGGGGATGTTTCCAGAATGAGATTTTCACTCTGCAGCGGTGTGTGCGCTGATATGAAACTTCCTGGCAGATTAAAACTGTGTGCCCGACCGAGACTCGAAGGTAGGAGAGGAGATACTGGCAGAAGTAAAGCTGTGGGTACAAGGCGTGATTCGTGCTTCGGTGGCTCAGATGGTAGAGCACTTGCCTGCGAAATACAAAGGTCCCTAGTTCGAGTCTCGGACGGGCACACAGTTTTAATCTGCCAGGAAGTTTCATATCAGCGCACAAACCGCTGCAGAGTGAAAATCTCAATCTGGACAGTAATTTTCTGTAAAAACCCATGCCACATCTCGAGCACGCAGTGTATTAAAAAATACAATATTACATTCAACACAACTGTTTTGTGTACCTAACAGTCATTTTTAAATAACTGTAACGAGATAATATGATTGTCACTATTTGCATTATAAATCTTTGGAGGCATCAGTCTCAAACATATTGATTTAATAATATTGTTGTTGTTGTGGTTTTCAGTCCTGAGACTGATTTGTTGCAGCTCTCCATGCTGCTCTATCCTGTGCTAGCTTCTTCATCTCACAGTACCTACTGCAACCTACATCCTTCTCAATCTGCTTAGTGTATCCATCTCTTGGTCTCCCTCTACGATTTTTACCCTCCACACTGCCCTCCAATATTAAATTGGTGATCCCTTGATGCCTCAGAACATGTCCTACCAACCGATCCCTTCTTCTGGTCAAGTTTTGCCACAAACGTCTCTTCTCCCCAATCCTATTCAATACTTCCTCATTAGTTATGTGATCTACCTATCTAATCTTCAGCATTCTTCTGTAGCACCACATTTCGAAAGCTTCTATTCTCTTCTTGTCCAAACTATTTATCGTCCATGTTTCATTTCCATACAAGGCTACACTCCATACAAATACTTTCAGAAATGTCTTCCTGACACTTAAATCTATACTCGATGTTAACAAACTTCTCTTCTTCAGAAACGCTTTCCTTGCCATTGCCAGTCTACATTTTATATCCTCTCTACTTCGACCATCATCAGTTATTTTGCTCCCCAATTAGCTAAACTCCTTTACTACTTTAAGTGTCTCATTTCCTAATCTAATTCCCTCAGCATCACCCGATTTAATTCGACTACATTCCATTATCGTCGTTTTAGTTTTGTTGATGTTCATCTTATATCCTCCTTTCAAGACACGGTCCATTCCATTCAACTGCTCTTCCAAGTCCTTTGCTGTCTCTGACAGAATTACAGTGTCATCGGCGAACCTCTAAGTTTTTATTTCTTCTCCATGGACTTTAATACCTACTCCGAAATTTTGTTTTCTTTCCTTTACTGCTTGCTCAATATACAGATTGAATAACATCGGGGATAGGCTACAACCCTGTTTCACTCCCTTCCCAACCACTGCCTCCCTTTCGTGCCCCTCGACTCTTATAACTGCCATCTGGTTTCTGTACAAATTGTAAATAGCCTTTCGCTCCCTGTATTTTACCCCTGCACCTTTAGAATTTGAAAGAGAGTATTCCAGTCAACATTGTCAAAAGCTCTCTCTAGGTCTACAAATGCTAGAAACGTAGGTTTGCCTTAATCTTTCTTCTCAGAATCTTTCTTCTTCTTCTAAGGTCAGTATTGCCCCACGTGTTCCAGTATTTCTACGGAATCCAAACTGATCTTCCCCAAGGTCGGCTTCTACTAGTTTTTCCATTCGTCTGTAAAGAATTCGTGTTAGTATTTTGCAGCTGTGGCTTATTAAACTGATGGTTCGGTAATTTTCACATCTGTCAACACCTGCTTTCTTTGGAATTATTATATTCTTCTTGAAGTCTGAGGGTATTTCGCCTGTTTCATACATCTTGCTCACCAGATGGTAGAGTTTCGTCAGGACTGGCTCTCCCAAGGCCGTCAGTAGTTCTAATGGAATGTTGTCTACTCCGGGGGCCTTGTTGCGACTCAGGTCTTTCAGTGCTCTGTCAAATTCTTCACGCAGTATCGTATCTCCCATTTCATCTTCATCTACATCCTCTTCCATTTCCATAATATTGTCCTCAAGTACATCGCCCTTGTATAGACCCTCTATATACTCCTTCCACCTTTCTGCTTTAACCTTTATTGCTTAGAACTGGGTTTCCATCTGAGCTTTTGATGTTCCTACAAGTGATTCTCTTTTCTCCAAAGGTCTCTTTAATTTTCCTGTAGGCAGTATCTATCTTATCCCTTGTGAGATAAGCCTCTACATCCTTACATTTGTCCTCTAGCCATCCCTGCTTAGCCATTTTGCATTTCCTGTCGATCTCATTTTTGAGACGTTTGTATTCCTTTTTGCCTGCTTCATTTACTGCATTTTTATATTTTCTCCTTTCATCAATTAAATTCAATATTTCTTCTGTTACCTAAGGATTTCTACTAGCCCTCGTCTTTTTACCTACTTGTTCCTCTGCTGCCTTCACTATTTCATCCCCCAATGCTACGCCTTTTTCTTCTACTGTATTTGTTTTCCCCATTCCTGGCAATTGTTCCCTTATGCTCTCCCTGAAACTCTGTACTACCTCTTTATCCAGGTCCCATTTCCTTAAATTTCCACCTTTTGGCAGTTTCTACCGTTTTAATCTACAGGTCATAACCAATAGATTGCGGTCAGGCTGTACATCAGCCCCTGGAATTGTCTTACAATTTAAAACCTGGTTCCTAAATCTCTGTCTTACCATTATATAATCTCTCTGATACCTTTTAGTATCTCCAGGGTTCTTCCATGTATACAGCCTTCTTTCATGATTCTTAAACCAAGTGTTAGCTACGATTAAGTTAAGGAAATAATATTTGACCGAACTTAATATAACTGCTTAAGTTTCCTATTCTTGCAATAAATACACATTTTAAAATATTGTTAAAATATGTTTTCCATATTCTCGACACGGTCACCACGAACGGTTCAATTCATGCTTGATTCCGTATTCACTGAAGTCTGTGTGCGCTTGTGTTATATGTCCCAACGAATGATATGTAACAGACAACCTTTAAGTTACTGTCATCGCTTCTCTCTGCTTCATATTCTAGATATTCCAACCATGCAAATGGTATTCCTGATTTACATTCATCTGCTTATTCCGCTTACATTACCATCAGGAGCTGCTTCCCGAACTGGCATCGATGACCGAATAAATGCTCGCTATTTGAGCTGTTCGTTTTTCTGGTTCAGGTACAGAACCGTTACGAGGACATTTATAAATGCTGCACCCGGACATAGCGCTCGCTCATTTCGTCGCTTTTTCGCTCGCTGTAGATGTAACATATCGCTCTGTGATGATCAGTAATGATGAGATGTTGTATTCCGACTTCACCGACGACTTCTGTAAACAAAGTACTGTATGCCATGTAGGTTAACTGTTTTCTGTCCTTTAAGACACCGGTCGCGACGTGTACACTGTCAACAAAGAAACAAGAGCTAATTTTCTTGGAAGTGCTTGGCGAAAGAAACAGTTACGTTCGTTTCGTTTCTCCTAACATCCAAACAGTTGATTGCTGCCTACTTGCAGGCTCGTGCGAATACATCAATGTTTTGTATTCTTTGGTAAAAATGAAAACCTTTGTTTTTCGGTGCAAGGCCTGATTTATGTTATTTTATGACAATGGCTGTTTATCCCTCTGTCGATGGGAGCCAATAAAATGTTTTGTCATTCGGGGAGTGAATTGATGATTGAAATTTCATGAGAAGCTTTCGCCGCAGTAAAAAACGCTATTGTTTTAAGGATTGCTACCTTAACTCGTTTATAATACCCTTGGCAAACTCGACCCTATTTCGAGAAAATATAAATACAATAAAAACGCAAAAATCTTATTTGGATAATGCTTGGACGGTACGTCACATAAATGGAAATTTGGAGAAAGGGAAAGGAAGTTTTTGTTATGAGACGTGAGAATTATAAGTTATTTCAAGACTGTGTACGTGTGTGCGATGTATAACAGATAGTAAAGAACGTAAGCTATTATTATCAAAACACAAATATCGATGTAATTAACAAAAAACAGTTTTTTGGTATAATCTCTGTGTAACATAGGCCATGAAGACCAGAAACAATGCTTTGATTGAACTAGCTCTCCTGTTTTGTTTCGTCTATCTGTAGGCCGCCATTGTAGTGCTGTCTGATCGTTAACGTACGTTCTATCTGTATTTTGAAGAATATGATAGAAATTGTTATTAGAAAGTGTGTATTATTGACTTAGTTGTCACCTCTCATGATCGCAACTATTAATTATAATTAACAAAGTTTTTACAGAACTTCGCGGTATATGGAGCTCATCTCCCCAAGCAGGATTTAGTTGGCCGTTACGCTGACTGTACTATTTAATTAAAATATCATGTCATAGTATTAAATGTAAATGCGAGAGACTTCTCAATTTTTATCCTTCATTAATTTCAAAGTTAAAAAGAGTCAAAATAGATTTCTTTTATTAATATTTAGAATACTGAGTGAGTTCAGTATGTTTCATTTTGGGTCGCCTTACGGCAGACGAGAGTCTCTCCAGTTTTGCCTTGCAAATAATGAAAAAGAAAGATTAAAAAATCATTACATTACGCAATATCTCAGTTAATCTTTGTGTAATTTGGTACATAAATAACCAATAGCGCCTGAGATCCATATTAATAATTACAGTTTGCGTAAGAACACGCATATTTTCTTTTCTAAATAGCAGCAGTCACGCAAACTATATACACTCCTGGAAATTGAAATAAGAACACCGTGAATTCATTGTCCCAGGTAGGGGAAACTTTATTGACACATTCCTGGGGTCAGATACATCACATGATACCACTGACAGAACCACAGGCACATAGACACAGGCAACAGAGCATGCACAATGTCGGCACTAGTACAGTGTATATCCACCTTTCGCAGCAATGCAGGCTGCTATTCTCCCATGGAGACGATCGTAGAGATGCTGGATGTAGTCCTGTGGAACGGCTTGCCATGCCACTTCCACCTGGCGCCTCAGTTGGACCAGCGTTCGTGCTGGACGTGCAGACCGCGTGAGACGACGCTTCATCCAGTCCCAAACATGCTCAATGGGGGACAGATCCGGAGATCTTGCTGGCCAGGGTAGTTGACTTACAGCTTCTAGAGCACGTTGGGTGGCACGGGATACATGCGGACGTGCATTGTCCTGTTGGAAAAGCAAGTTCCCTTGCCGGTCTAGGAATGGTAGAACGATGGGTTCGATGACGGTTTGGATGTACCGTGCACTATTCAGTGTCCCCTCGACGATCACCAGAGGTGTACAGCCAGTGTAGGAGATCGCTCCCCACACCATGATGCCGGGTGTTGGACCTGTGTGCCTCGGTCGTATGCAGTCCTGATTGTGGCGCTCACCTGCACGGCGCCAAACACGCATACGACCATCATTGGCTCCAAGGCAGAAGCGACTCTCATCGCTGAAGACGACACGTCTCCATTCGTCCCTCCATTCACGCCTGTCGCGACACCACTGGAGGCGGGCTGCACGAAGTTGGGGCGTGAGCGGAAGACGGCCTAACGGTGTGCGGGACCGTAGCCCAGCTTCATGGAGACGGTTGCGAATGGTCCTCGCCGATACCCCTGGTGCATTAGTGTCCCTAATTTGCTGGGAAGTGGCGGTGCGGTCCCCTACGGCACTGCGTAGGATCCTACAGTCTTGGCGTGCATCCGAGCGTCGCTGCGGTCCGGTCCCAGGTCGACGGGCACGTGCACTTTCCGCCGACCACTGGCGACAACATCGATGTACTGTGGAGACCTCACGCCCCACGTGTTGAGCAATTCGGCGGTACGTCCACCCGGCCTCCCGCATGCCCACTATACGCCCTCGCTCAAAGTCCGTCAACTGCACATACGGTTCACGTCCACGCTGTTGCGGCATGCTACCGGTGTTAAAGACTGCGATGGAGCTCCGTATGCCACGGCAAACTGGCTGACACTGACGGCGGCGGTGCACAAATGCTGCGCAGCTAGCGCCATTCGATGGCCAACACCGCGGTTCCTGGTGTGTCCGCTGTGCCGTGCGTGTGATCATTGCTTCTACACCCCTCTCGCAGTGTCCGGAGCAAGTATGGTGGGTCTGACACACGGGTGTCAATGTGTTCTTTTTTCCATTTCCAGGAGTGTATTACAAGGCGGTGAGTCGCGCTGAATTTAAAAAATATTACATCGTGCGTACTTCGGGGCAGTCGATGTCCGTACGAGTGTTATCGCGGCATAAGTTAATGAATAGTCTCATGCTAGCCCACAATATTTGAAGCCACTCCAACCAAAATCATAAAATATATAATTATAAAAATATAAAATATACACTTATACAGTGATACGTTTTTATGATTGTCATAAATGCCTAACTCAACAACACGGCATTTAAAAGCTTCACTCAAATTTTGGTAATCAAAAAATCTTATTTATAATAAACATTTGCTGAATGTAGTCCTGGTCGTGGTTCCGTTAACGATGAACGTCGTGAAGGTAACCAAATTTGCTTGTTGGTCCCTAAAATACAGTGCTGTGCCAAACGAGACTGGAGAGAATCGGTTGTTGGAGACTTAAAAATGAGAAGCTACACTGCCAGTACAAAAAGTGCACCATTCTTATGGACGTTGTCGTTTTACGGACGAGTCATGTGAAAGATAGTTCATTATTGTAAAACTATATTATAAGAAATTCATACCACATGAAACATATGAGTCATTGTAAGGATTTCCGAAACAGTGCCATCTCTACAGAGTGTACCCTTCCTCTTGTGGCAACGCAGGAGAGCATTTTTCATGAGACTATCATTAAGCAGCCAACTGGCAAACTGCAGGGAACGCTCTGAAGCATATCTGCTCATTTTGTCGCTGTTTCGCAACAATTCCAGCATACTTTGGAAAACGAGCAAGTTCCAGCTTCATCAACCCCCGTGCATATTTAACTGACGAGAGATCTTGTGATCATTCTCGCCTGAACAGTTGTTGTACACTACAAAGATCGCCTTGCACCGAGGCAGGCGTAGAAGATGTCCACTGTCCTGCTGTATAAGCGCCTCTGAAGCAGCGCATCGTCTTCCTACTGATAAACTATCAATAGCGTGAGGATAGCGAACTCTACAATTTAGCACGGGCTGGTCACTGTGTACCACAGAAATGAGACATGTGACCGCAAGATGTAACTAATGGGCCCCCTCCCATTCCGCCCTCAACTCTCAACTATGAGACCTGGGGTGGGACACGCGTGTAGTGGACGAATGCGCTGCGGAATAGTTCGCTCACCAGAGCTATGTGGTACATGTGTAGGTCCATTACTCGCTTACAGACAGCACCTACTCTCATCACTGAAGACAAAAGAGTGCTTCCATTCTCCGGTCGACTCTTTCACGACACCAGAGTAGCCGTGGCTCTTGGTGTCGTGGTGTCAGCCTGGACAGATTCACACTTGTCCTTCGTCCTGCTGCAAGTTAGCAGACAGTTGCCATGTTCCTTGGTAGCACAGGAGGGATACCCACGTGGTACGTCTATCTTGACTAGTTCCTGTAGCATCCGGACTTCCAGAACTTCATCTGTGGAAATCTTCCACAGACGGCTGCTAAAAGCAGCGACACACGACCGATACACGCAATCACCATATGCAGTAATCAGTCAGTGCGTCCATCCAGAGTCCCGCATGCCCACAACGAGATGCCTTTCAAGTGGTAGAGGGTATTTAACAGGAGAACGTACTCCTCAGAGGAGCACGCATGCGCCCTTGAATGAATGCTGCAAAATGCTGTTCACCTCTGAACTCCGCTCAGTTATTGCCCGCAGAGGCAACACCGAAAGGCCCACAGCCGGGACTCCTGAGCGCCATCCGATGGCAAACGAACCACTAAGACTGCTTACCTTCAGTACGCACACATTATACCGTGGTGCCACTAAGTACATTTCTTGAGGATTTGGAATTTTTTTAGTTTTCGGCAATGTTGTTTCGTTGGACTTCTAGGAATATGCAGTAAATTCGACTTTGAACCACATTTCTGTTCTGTGTGGATTGCGCACACTTCGATCGAAACTCAGAATTATTCTCGAGTCATATGGGATAAGTAAATGATCCATAGTTCGAACGTGCTTTTGTAAAATCTGTATAGAACGTTAAGCCTCACAGTAACAAGGATCTCTTAGTAGATGAAGCCAATGGCGTGGCTGCAGTGATAACACCAGGTCCAGACAGATAATAGAAATTAAGCGCTGTCGAGCTTGGTTAACTCTTAGATGGATGACCATTCGGGACAGCTGAGCGGTGTTAGCAAACGGGTTTCTCTCAGTCCTTTTGGGACGAATTGAGGTGTTGCTAGACTGAGAGCAGCGGCTCCCAACGTTCGAGAGAGAGAGGTGTGCTGCTGACATGCCCCTCAGTATGCCCCTCCAATTACTCCTATTGGCCGAGAATGACATGGCGTTCGGTCGCTGCCGTCGCGCCTGCAATACCTGTTCGGGCAGAGACAGTAAATCAAGGGCTCCAATTCTGCTAACTTGGAAGACAAATCATGCCAGAAAATGAAAGCTAAGATGCTATAAGATACCAACAGCACCCTAAAGGAAATCTAACGGTATAAAACGTAAATACTTTGAGAGAGAAATTTCTGAGAACGTTCATTTGGAGTACAGCCTCATACAGAAGGGAGATCTGGATTGCTGGAAAAATTAAAAAGAAAAGAATCGATATGTTTGAGATGTGGTGTTACAGAAGCTGAAAACTATGTACATCTACATCTACATGATTACTCTGCATTTCTCATTTAAGTGCATGGCAACCCGAACAGAGCGAGGGAAAAACGAACACCTAAACCTTTCTGTACGAGCTCCGATTTCTCTTAACTTTATTTTGATGAATATTCCAACCTATGTAGGTTGGACTCAACAAAATATTTTCGCATTCGGAAGAGAAAGTTGGTGACTGAAATTTCGTAAATAGATCTCGCCGCGCCGAAAAACGTCTTTCCTTTAATGACTTCCATCCCAACTCGCGTATAGTATCTGCCACACTCTCTCCGTTATTATGTGATAATACAAAACGAGCTGCCCTTTTTTGCACCCTTTCGATGTCCTCCGTCAATCCCACCTGGTAAGGATCCCACACCGAGCAGCAATATTCTAACAGAGGACGAATGAGTGTAGTGTAAGCTGTCTCTTTAGTGGACTTGTTGCATCTTCTAAGTGTACTGCCAATGAAGCGCAACCTTTGGCTCGCCTTCCGCACAGTATTGTCTATGTGGTCCTTCCAACTGACGTTATTCGTAATTTTAACACCCAGGTACTTAGTTGAATTGACTGCCTTGAGAATTGTACTATTTATCGAGTAATCGAATTTCAACGGATTCCTTTTGCAACTCATGTGGATCACCTCACACTTTTCGTTATTTAGCGTCAACTGCCACCTGCCACAACATACAGCAATATTTTCTAAATCGCTTTGCTACTGATATTGGCCTTCGGATGACCTTACTAGACGATAAATTACAGCACCATCAGCGAACAACCTAAAAGAACTGCTCAGATTGTCGCCCAGGTCATTTACATACATCAGGAACCACAAAGGTCCCAGGACGCTTCCCTCGGGAACACTGATATTTCCTTCAGTTTTACTCGATGATTTGCCGTCTATTACTACGAACTGCGACCTTCCTGACAGGAAATCACGAATCCAGTCGCACAACTGAGACGATACCCCGTAGGCCCGCAGCTTGATTAGAAGTCGCTGGTGAGGAACGGTGTCATAAGCTTTCCGGAAATCCAGAAATACGGAATCACCTTGAGATCCTTGTCAATAGCGGCCATTACTTCGTGCGAATAAAGAGCTAGCTGCGTTGCACAAGAGCGATGTTTTCTGAAACTATGCTGATAACGTATCAATAGATCGTTCACTTCGAGGTGATTCACGATGTTTGAATACAGTATATGCCCCCAAACCCTACTGCAAACCGACGTCAATGATATACACTCCTGGAAATGGAAAAAAGAACACATTGACACCTGTGTGTCAGACCCACCATACTTGCTCCGGACACTGCGAGTGGGCTGTACAAGCAATGATCACACGCACGGCACAGCGGACATACCAGGAACCGCGGTGTTGGCCGTCGAATGGCGCTAGCTGCGCAGCATTTGTGCACCGCCGCCGTCAGTATCAGCCAGTTTGCCGTGGCATATGGAGCTCCATCGCAGTCTTTAACACTGGTAGCATGCCCCGACAGCGTGGACGTGAACCGTATGTGCAGCTGACGGACTTTGAGCGAGGGCGTATAGTGGGCATGCGGGAGGCCGGGTGGACGTACCGCCGAATTGCTCAACACGTGGGGCGTGAGGTCTCCACAGTACATCGATGTTGTCGCCAGTGGTCGGCTTAAGGTGCACGTGCCCGTCGACCTGGTACCGGACCGCAGCGACGCACGGATGCACGCCAAGACCGTAGGATCCTACGCAGTGCCGTAGGGGACCGCACCGCCACTTCCCAGCAAATTAGGGACACTGTTGCTCCTGGGGTATCGGCGAGGACCATTCGCAACCGTCTCCATGAAGCTGGGTTACGGTCCCGCACACCGTTAGGCCGTGTTCCGCTCACGCCCCAACATCGTGCAGCCCGCCTCCAGTGGTGACACGACAGGCGTGAATGGAGGGACGAATGTAGACGTGTCGTCTTCAGCGATGAGAGTCGCTTCTGCCTTGGTGCCAATGATGGTCGTATGCGTGTTTGGCGCCGTGCAGGTGAGCGCCACAATCAGGACTGCATACGACCGAGGCACACAGGGCCAACACCCGGCATCATGCTGTGGGGAGCGATCTCCTGCACTGGCCGTACACCTCTGGTGATCGTCGAGGGGACACTGAATAGTGCACGGTACATCCTAACCGTCATCGAACCCATCTTTCTACCATTCCTAGACCGGCAAGGGAACTTGCTGTTCCAACAGGACAATGCACGTCCGTATGTATCCCGTGCCACCCAACGTGCTCTAGAAGGCCAGCAAGATCTCCGGATCTGTCCCCATTGAGCATGTTGGGGACTGGATGAAGCGTCGTCTCACGCGGTCTGCACGTCCAGCACGAACGCTGGTCCAACTGAGGCGCCAGGTGGAAATGGCATGGCAAGCCGTTCCACAGGACTACATCCAGCATCTCTACGATCGTCTCCATGGGAGAATAGCAGCCTGCATTGCTGCGAAAGGTGGATATACACTGTACTAGTGCCGACATTGTGCATGCTCTGTTGTCTGTGTCTATGTGCCTGTGGTTCTGTCAGTGTGATCATGTGATATATCTGACCCCAGGAATGTGTCAATAAAGTTTCCCCTTCCTGGGACAATGAATGCACGGTGTTCTTATTTCAATTTCCAGGAGTGTAGGTCTGTAGTTCGATGGATTACTCCTACTACCCTTCTTAAACACTGGTGCGACCTGCGCAATGTTCCAATCCGTAGGTACAGATCTATCGGTGAGCGAGCGGTTGTATATGATTGCTAAGTAGGGAGCTAGAGTGATTAGAACCGAGCAGCTCTCCCAGAATCGTCCTGGTAAGAAGAAACAACAGGAAAACACCGATTAAGCGAAAGGAGAAGATCGTAGGGCATGCAACAGAAAAAAAAATAGTCTTGGCTGCACAAGACAGGTTTCTTTAATCTTCACATGTGACGCGTTTCGCCTATTCTAGGCATCATCAGACGTTCCATAAAACTTCTTGCTAATCGTAACCGAGGCATCGAATTTAATTAAGAGTTCCATAGAAGTGGGAGGTGACAGCCAGATAGTCGCTGTCAACGCTCTATTACATCACCGACAAAAATCTTTTTACTCGCAGAGGAATCGTCAGACGTGATGAAGAGTTTCTAAGATGTGGGAGGTAACAGACAAAAGACCACTTTCAGTGCATCCTTATATCACCCATGACGAAATCTCCCCATGAACACAAAAATGATCTATTACGATTGCTGCACCAGTGCCACCGCAGTAGTCATAGAGTGGAGGTATTTTAATGATAGGACACGTGTTAAAACATCAGCAAATAAGTTTCATAGCATTAGCGAGAACTGACAAGGGACTACAGGGACGGGATTTAATGAGACATAATCCAGAAGTTCGCTGGCGCTGTAGAGAATGTCACAGTAGGTGACAGCTCATCAGTCTGTAGACTGATTACCCAAAAACCTGAGGCCTCTCTGCCTGACACGATAGCAAAGAGACAGACCACCTTAAACTTTCTTATCCAAAATCCGTCCCTCGTAGTGTGGTTTCATTAAGATGCCCCCGTGACAGGTGTGTTGTCGCCTAAAGGGGACACAGCACCCACGGCGGATGCCTGCCACAGGAGTTTCTGGCGTGGAGAAATGGTGCACATTATGGAAGCTCAATTAATCCAATTTTTCCCACAAATTACCATTTCAGGGACAGCTAACGGCGTCGCATCATTAGTCAAATAGAAATTGAGAAAAAGGGAAGGACAGGTGTTACGACACGCTTCGTTATTGAGAAAAGTGGAGTGTATTAAGAAGCCTCGAGACCGGCTACCGGGCAGCAGATGGGGGAGAAGGAAATTACACCCATCAATTGCGCCAGACTTCCAGATAAGAGCTCATTTATTTTGACCTGTCGAAAAATTTTCTAGCTCCGAAGGCGCCAACGAAAGGTCAAAGAAGAACTGAAAGCACATTCAGAGTCGCACTAATGGCAGCGTTGTTATAGTTACAAATAGAATTATTCGTAATTCACTTCTGCTTCTACCGTTCGGTGTACCGTTTTGACCTGTCTAATTTCAGAGTGAGAAACAATGGATTAGATAGTTTAAGAAACTTAAGAAACTTTCATAAGATTTGTTGCTATGTAACAATCGTTACACAATATAAAGTAATTGAAGACAGAATATTGTAATTTTGTAGTCAACAAATTATGTTTCAGCTCTTGGTGTCATATATTCAGTGGCTTTTCTGTGTCACTTAACTCTGTACGTTAAGTATGCTCGCAGTTGTATATCATGTCTACCATTCAGTCTACCAGCACACACAAGTAAGAGCGCCATGAAGCGAAAAAAAGTGCCACCGAAGATAACACGTAAAGTCCTAAAACATTTTCGCGTAATAATAAAACTATGAAACGCTACCTTACATGAAGCGAAATTTCTGCGCAGTTTTTATTAGCGAGGATGGAAAATACGAAGGACATCAACGTCCAACATACGTGATCTGCTCAAAAAATTCGGGAATATTCGTAATTTTGCGCCAGTGGTGTGTTGGAGCGAAGTGTGGTTGGCATCATTTGAACACACCTGTGTTTAATACGTAACTGCCGGAAGTGTCACTGTTGGTATGTCTTTTAATGTTTGGTGCTGTATTGAGTGGGACGTTGTGTCGAACAGTTTGCGAATTTCGAGACGGTAGAGGTAGAGGAGCTACGCGTCTGCAACTAAATTTTACGCGAAACTCAAGAAAACTGTTACAGATACACACCAAATGGTGCAAGACACATACGGTGATGTTGGGACCAAGCTTCAGTCTTCACAATGGGTCGGGAAAGTTTCTCAAGATAAAAAACAACTCAGTTTCTATGTCAAATCTCAAAGCCATGCTGAGAGTTTTCTTTGACTTTGAATGATCACTTCATCCTGAAATTGTGCCACAGAGACAAACTGTTAATCGATGGTACTATCGAGATATTTTGGGACGCCTGTGGGAAAATGTACGAAGTAAACGGCTCATGTATTAAGATAACGCACCGGTAGATTGATCCCCGTTGGTGCGTTACTGGTGCACAAAAAAACGGAATCATTGTGCTACCTCTTTCTCCGTACGTTCCAGACCTGGTCCCTGCAGACGTATTTTTCGATTTCCAAAGTTAAAGACCCTCTGAAAGGACGAACATTTGCAACGACAGACGAGATAAAAGAAAATCCATAGACGACGCTTCGGGCGAACCAGCAAGAGGCGTCCCAAGACTGTAAGCGTAGAAAAGTTTTGTGAACAAAGTTTCGAAATTTTACGAACAGACCTCATATCATGGCTAACGAACATACGTATGCGATACAGGGAGAGAATCTAGATAATATGTTTAGAATAAAAAACAAGAGAAAGGTGATCTGACAAAAAGGGTCTGAAGCACAAATGCCGCCTACGTCTAATGTTGAGCGAGTATATCAAAACATCAACAACGAAAATTTCAGAAGTGCTATTAAAATTCAGCTTTAAAAGTCAGCATTGACAATAGACGCCCGCATCTCTTGGTCGTGCGGTAGCGTTCTCGCTTCCCACGCCCGGGTTCCCGGGTTCGATTCCCGGCGGTGTCAGGGATTTTCTCTGCCTCGTGATAGCTGGGTGTTGTGTGGTGTCCTTAGGTTAGTTAGGTTTAAGTAGTTCTAAGTTCTAGGGGACTGATGACCATAGATGTTAAGTCCCATAGTGCTCAGAGCCATTTTGACAATATACGTTCATCACAGTTTAGGCCCTTGTCGAAGCGATGAAGAATTAAAGCTCAGTGAAGTCTTTTGTCCGGCCGTTGTGGCCGAGCGGTTCTAGGCGCTTCAGTCCGGAACCGCGTTGCTGCTACGGTCGCAGATTTGAATCCTGCCCCGGGCATGGATGTGTGTGATGTTCTTAGGTTAGTTAGGTTTAAGTAATTCTGAGTCTAAGGGACTGATGACCTCAGATGATAAGTCCCATAGTGCTCAGAGCCATTTGAACCATCATCTCGCAAATCGGGGTACTGCCGTCAGTAGCTGAATGGACAGCTGCACGGTGAGCACAAGACGTGACAGTGGCTTGAAACAAAACAGAAAGAAAGGCTTCGATGATGAGAGAAAAGGTAATTAGATTAGACACAAACCTTACGAGTAACAAGCGCACTAACACGACAGAGATAGCATTTTGAAGTAAAAGAAATATTCTTGTGTCAAACGCAGTCCTTAATGTCCGAAAATCTATATCTCGAACGTAATACTGGGTGGATGTGAATCCTGGACTGTGGGCAACACGGAAATGATGACGACTTTGGCCTGCTATGATACTGCTCAGCGGCAGCTGTAGTAAAATTGAAGTCTCATCTACCAAACTTTTTTACAACACTGTAGCTCTCCTTACCGCACTACGAAGTGCGTCAATCTATAATTGTTCCCTTTCAAAGGATAGTGTCCTACACCTATAGGATAATTGTGCATCACGGACTTCGGCGAGGTTGGTTCAAATGGCTCTAAGCACTATGGGACTTAACATCTGAAGTCATCAGTCCCCTAGACAGAATTACTTACACCTAACTAACCCAAGGGCATCACACTCTTCCATGCCAGAGGCAAGATTCGAACCTGCGGTCGTAGCAGCAGCGCGGTTCCGGACTGAAGCGCCTAGAACCACTCCACCACTGGGGCAAGGAATACACGGAATTGTGCCGAGAAATGTCCAGATGAAATACAGGCTTCAGCACCATCTGTCTACAATTGATTTACAGCTTGTATTAGGGCTCAAGATCATCAGCTTGAGTATTTTACATTCCAGTAGTCATAATGAACTCTCTAGCCATACCGAAGTTAGGCGTTTGGTTACGTTTGGCACAGTGGGCTACAGGTTTGTTAGGTCTGAATCCACAAGGAAACTGAGGTGCCCAGCGACGGTATTAATCTCAGCCTCTGATACGATGAAACCAATTTAGACTACGTGTATATTTAAGTGGTTTTAATGTTTTAACTCACATTTACTACACTGAAGATGGCCGTAGAATGAAATTATTTGCTCTGTACATAATTTGCGACCGATTACTGTATCCTTTGCTGCTTGAGAAATTTGTGAGATCCCTTGTGTTGACTACGCGACAGTAGCGTGTGGGAGATGTTCTGTTTAGGTCAAATTCCGAGAAGTTACGTCTTTCTAATCTTTTCATTGGTATGTATAATCTTATTATGAATATCGGTCGGTAGACGTAATTCGCAGGTGTAATTATCTGCGTCACAGAACTCCTCGCACTGTCCAGTGTAACTTGATGAAACCGCAATCCCGACGTACGTACTCGTAACGTAAAGGCAAACACATCTCACGGCTTCTGCCTAGGGTCTTTTGCGAGTGGACGAGAGTCGATCTACGATAGTGTGACATGTGACCAACAAATAGCAAATCCCTCCCGTCGTTACTGAAGTTAGATGAATCGTGATGAGTCTATTGTTTCTTTATTGAGGCATCTCCTCATTTGGTCTCCTAAGGACAGTGGGCCCAGTAATAGAGTTCTACCTTAAAAATAATCTTGAGGAGCTATCGGGACCCGAACCCGGACGATGGTAACCACTCGACTACGGAGCGATGTTGGATGTACTTGCTCTCGATGTATTTGAGAAATCCTGCATTATCTAGCCCATGCTGCATATTTTACTATCAGCCATTAAAACGTAGTGTTATTGGTGTGTAAGTAAGCAATGCTGTTTTTGCGCACATAAAGTCCCGTATCAAATGAATCCTTCCTTGATGCTGAATACATAGCTGTGTCTGACTTTTGTAACGTATCCAAATCTCTTTTCACTTGCTGATTCTGTTCTGTATTATTGCAGCATACTACACCGAAGAACCAAAGGAACTGGTATAGGCACGCATATTCCAATAAAGATATATGTAAACAGGCAAAATACGCAACTAAAGTCGGCAACGCCTGTACAAGACAACAAGTAACTGGCGCAGTTGTTAGATCGGTTGCTGCTGCTAGAATGGCATGTTATCACATCTCCGAGATAGCGATGAAGTGAGGATTTTCCCGCACTACCATTTCACGGGTGTACCGTTAATATCAGGGATCCGCAAAACATCAAATCTCCGACGTCCCTGGGTCCGGAAAAAGATCCTGCACTATCGGGACCAACGACGTCTGAAGAGAATCGCTGCGTTGAGTGGCCGCGTGGTTTGAGGCGCCGTATCACGGATTGGTCGGCCTTTCCTGCTGGAGGTTCGAGTCCTCGGTCGGCCGTGGGTGTGTGTGTTGTTCTTAGCATAAGTTAGTGTAAGTAGTGTGTAAGTCTAGGGACCGATGACCTCAGCAGTTTGGTCCCTTAGTAAATCAGACTCATTTTAACATTTCAAAAGAATCGTTCAACATTACAGAATTGCAACCCTTCCGCAAATTGCAGCAGATTTCAATGCTGCGTCATCAACAAGTGTCAGCATGCGAACCATTCACCATTGGACTACAGATGACTGGAAAGATGTTGCCCGTCCGGGCGAGACTCGTTTAAAATTCTATCGAGCGGAATGACGTGTACGGGTATGAAGAAAATCTCACGAATCCAGGGACCCTGCATGTCAGTAGGGGGCGTTTCGAGCTGGTGGGGGGTCTGTAAGGTGTGGGGCGCGTGCAGTTGGAGTGATGTGGGATCCCTAATGCGTCTAGACACGACTCTGACTGGTGATACGTAAACAAGCATCCTGTCTGATCACCTATATCCACTCATGTCCATTGCGCATTCCGACGACGTTGGGCAGTTCCAGCAAGACAGTGCGATACCTAATACTGCTACAGAACGGCTCCAGGAACAATCTTCTGAGTTTAAATACTTCCTATGGTAACTGAACTCACCAGACATAAACATAATTGAGCGTATCAGAGATGCCTTGCAACTTGTTGTTAAAAAGAGATCTCAACTCCCTCGTACTCTTACGGATTTATGGACAGCCCTGCGGAATTAACGGCGTCAGTTGCTTCCAGCACTACTTCAGACATCAGTCGAGTCCATGCTACGCCCTGTTGCGGCACTTCTACGTGCTCGCGGGGACGCTTCAATATATTATGCAGGTGTACAAATTTCTTTCGTTCTTCAGTGTTTTTCATACGTTGATCTAGATAGTGAAAGTAGCGGAAAGTAAATCGCCCAGATCTGAAATTCCACACTGGTGCTCTAGATGGTAAAGGGAATTTCTGACTCTCATTCAATATAAGTGTGCTGCTGATGACTCTCTTGAAAACAAACTATTTGCATGAAGTTTTTATGACTGGATTGCTAATTAATGGGCATCCTCGCTTGTTCGTGATAAAAATCAGTGGTTAAGCCATCGTTGACCGTTGAGGGAACTAACACATAAAGTTTGTAAAAGGCTGATCTAATCTAGCATGCCCAATCTTCAGTGCCTTACTTCCACTGGTCTGCCATATCAACAAAAATTCTAAAACTGCTAGAATAGCCTTATTTAACGATATAGTTCTATAAAAATAATATTTTAGTCGGCACAGTAATTCAAAGATCGGAGCACTGAAACTGCTTTTTTTTCTTTCTCTCGCAGGTACATCTTCCAAAATACAAACTCATTAATATTTGAGGATGATTAACGTGAGCACTTGTGGTTCATGACGTAACATATTCTTGTATACGATGCAAAGATAGAAACAGAAATACAAAACAGTGCGATCCATTGTCAGGCATATATAGTTCGAAATAAAGTTATTAGTATAGCTACCTCAAATTGTTATATTTTTAAATTTAGATAATTTTCTTTAGCTAAACGTATTTGCCTAGATCGCAAGGAAGGATACATAGATTACTAGTTTCCACCAGTTAAACGACCATCCTCAGATCTGAAAGTAAGCTGAAGGATAAAAGCTACCATTCATAATGCAAGGTATTAGCGTTACACACAGAGTGAGGTATGCAACTGTAGCTAATATTTACTCAACAAACAAGTGAGAGCTGACAAGGGGATTATATGTGTTCAGGATTTGACAAGGAAATTATGTACCTCCAGATGAGCATTCCCATCATGTTGATTTATTTTCGATGCTTGATGACTAATTATGATGATGTTTCGAATAATGTATACACTCGTAATGTTATCATTCCTGGCTCATAAACATTTCTGTCTTCGTGGTACATTAATTAGGGTTATAACAGAAAACAACCAAACATTTGAAAGTAAGTATCACTTATATATCAGGCTATGTGACCAGGACTATAGAACTATATATCACATACTTCATTAGTACAACTTTTCGAATTATGGCTTCTGTAGCTTGGAGATAGGCCTCTCAGCAATTCCACAGCTTTATTATTGAGAAATAGTATCATACAGGCAACATGCGTCACATTATACGATTCGATAACAAGACAACAAGCTATGCATTGAACTAGTTTGGGCACGCTTCACACGAAAACTTACCCAAATATGATCTTTCTAGCTTCAAAATAAGTGTAACCAATGTTCTATATCTTTACTAAAATCAGGGAATTAGAACCGTATTTTAAATTTATATTGTATAGGCTTTCTACGTTCGTTAGGGAACAGACGTATGAGACCTTCCCATTATAGTTTTTTTTATGTTTTTAGAATTACATAGTAGTTTGTGCATCATGAGTGCTAGTAACATATGGAATCATAGTGTTGAACCCATATCGGCCTCCACATCTTGTGTTTCTGCAGTCTTTCGCGTGATTGATATTACATTCTACAGTCAACATTCTACTGGCATAATGTTCTAAGGCCATCACAATGAAAACATAAACATCGGTCTATGCGCAATGTACTACTTAGCTGTAGCTGCTCGTTTTGTAAAAACAGACCATAATCCTGTTTTTGTAAACTGAAAAACTGTCATTACGGTAAATATGAAACGTTATATTTGTTATGCTTTGACAGCTCTAGCTTTTACACTAGTGCATGTATATGGAACGTCTTAGAATTCTGCACTCTCCGCACATTGATCACTTATGCTGGTAGTATGTAAGCTAATATTTATATTTCTCCTCACTTACTCATTGTAACTGACTGTATTTATGTACGGTATTTGTAATTTTATACGTACCTGTTTTGTTACTTTCATACATCGTAAATTGGGGCTACATTGCTCCAATAGGGTTACTTTTGCTGGAGAGGAAATGTTCATCTAAAATCAAAAGATTTCAGCTATGAATCATAGATGGCACTACAGTCTTCCTTCCAGTACTTACTGGCTATGCCATTTTGTGTTTGGTTGTTGAGTGGAAACCACTTATTAAACTGAAATTTGCGTTTGCAAAGTTGTCTCTACAGAGCAGAATTACAGTAAAGAAACTTTCATTATATAACAGTTTTTTGTAGAATTTAGGGCTGTATTTAAATTTACTTCGCCTGATAATGCGATAGTGTTTGTTTTTCTGTTATTCAAAAATAAGTAAGTAGGGTTACGTTTTCAGCAATTGTGGGCCTACTTTGCACCATTCACAAAATGGAACAAAGTAATGCCATTCATTTCTACGAAATGTGATTTAGTTTTATTTATGTATTGTTTCTCATAGATATGGTTAGTAATTATAAGAAAAGACAGGTTCACGCCGATACATCGATTATTAACACCAGCAGTTGTAACAAAGCCTGGAAAGTATCCCAAATGTTGCATTTACCTACAGAAAGGCAGCAGATCCCTTCAGAATCCCAATAAGTACGATTTTAAACAAACTTAAACAAAAATACCACAATACCACAAGAATGAAGCCTGTGTTTAATGGAGATGAGGAAAGTGTGTTTGCACCATATACAGAAATGATGAGTGATCATGGCTTCCCCAAAAATTCTGGTGATCTGAGTTACGTAAAATCTTATGTGGATCGATAGGGGCATAACGTGAAAGCATTTTCCAGCAATACACCAGGGAAATATTGAACAAAATGTTTCCTTCAACGACATCCTCAAGTGACTGAAACATTTGCCATCAACATCAAATGATGAAACATTATTGCGTAAATTCATTGAAAATCTGTCCAATGTAAAGAGAGATGTAATACCATCACACAACTGCAAACTAGATGCAACACAGCTCTCAGACGATCTAGCTGAAGAAATTGGAAGGAGAAAAGGTTGTGATTGCTGGCAATCTCTCTAGCCACTTGAACATCCAAGTTTTCCAGACGTGTAGAGAAAGTGATATTCATTTGGAGTTTCTTCCACCAAACGTGACTCATCTAACTTACTCTTGCAAGGTGGCATGTACTGTGTGACTGGAAGCAAACACTTTAAGGGATGAAGTGTGCTTTTCATCCCAAACACCGATTTTCTGCTCTGCCGAAAATGGCTCTTGATGTGATGTAGCCAAATGTAGAAAGTAACCTTTATGAAGTGTGGGATATTTCCCTACAATGTTGAACCATTGCTTGAACACATCCAACCCAGAGAGGTGCAACAACATGATCTGAATAATTCTTTTCAGTTCGTTTTTCAAAGAAAGCCAACTCCCAACATTTCTGTGGGTAAAGGTCACACGAACAGAACAAACATTGCAGTCTCATCCTGAAAAAGAGTCTCTCATGCAACTACTACAAGTAGTAGAATGATGGAGAATGTGGGTGTTGCAGTTAAACCACTTCAAAAATACCTAGAAGCCAACCAGGGAAACGTAAAAGAAAACAGATTTGGCTTTCTATGAAACGTGGAGATCACTATACACATGACTTTTCTACGAAGAATCCTGGGAATCTTACACGAAGATATGTCTTCAGGAAGTAGAGCACGAAGAAGAGTACGAAAACTTACAGAACTCTCAGAGACCACAAATTGAATCACTAGAGACAGAAGTCGATGCTTTTATGAACTTTTATTGTAAGGAACATCTGTATTCAGGTGTTAATCTAAGCTTTAATGAGAATGCGGTAACAATAAGAGCTATGTTAAGTCAAAAAATCATATAATTGTCCATCAAAACAAGATGTTTTATGACAGGAAAGAAATTGTACGAGGCATAGATCCACCAAACACAGTTAATAAAAGGGGCTATTTCCAAATTTCTGAACCGAGTTGTGTTGAGTGACAATGCTGAATTGTGGGGTAATTAGGTTACGTTACATAGATTATATGAACATGTTGTATTTTAGGTGAGTATCGTATATCCAAGATAGTCTAATATTTACTTTTTATAAGAATAATTTGCAACTCTAAAAAATAAATACTGTATCTATATGTGGATTTTTTCTGGTTAATTAATGTTGAAACTGAACTTTGCAATCTGTCTAACGTTGCTCCATACAATTTTTCCATTGGAATTAAGCTGATTTAGAAAGTAGAGCAAAGTAACCTGACCATATGGAAAAATTTGTCCCAGTTTGAAAAATGGTGTAACTCATTGCAAAATGAAAATCCCAACACCTATTCATTCAGATATTATTCCTTTGGGCCTTAGGAGACTGTCTGGAAATTATCAAATCTGTTAACTTTATCTTACATATTTCCAAGCATCGATACCAAGTCTCTAAATATTGGAGCAAAGTAGCCCCACTTTATGGTAGGGTAAAATTGGGTTAAATGAATCATTTCAACCTATTGGGCCACGCAGGGGTACTAATTATCTTATAACACATGTTAAATTGTTTTGGAGAATAGGTCATATTTAGAAGTTTTATATGGTACAGGAACATCGCTTCAAAAGCTACTCTTCTTCATTGTATATAACAAAATATAGAATGTTGCAACACCAAGAAAATTTAAAATTAGTGCTGATATTTGAACCGTAAATGAGGCTACTTGAATTCTGGTCATCTATCATATAATTATATAAAATCTGGATGATTACACTTCTTAAATGTTCCAGTAGTCCTTACACATATTTCCCACACAGGAGTTGTTTACGACCAGCGGCCTCCACACAAATTTCGTGAAACCGCAACTAGTGCTTGTCACATCTGATCTATTCCCATATCTTCACAGATCTAGGGCCGTGATATTTGATGCTTCAGAAATCACGAGGTGCGTTTTCTTTCTCAGACTCAGCTTCCAGTGATGATGAATCACCTTCCTCACTTCAAAGTTGCTCTTGAGCACCGAGTACATTTCTGCAACTCTCGATCTTCTTCCTTTGAGGCTTTTAATGGAATTATCTCTTCCCTCTCGTAAGATTGACATGATCTTAGAAGACAGAGGGTAAGTTGAATTTTTCTCTCTCCTGTGGTACCGCTAGTTTTATTTGCAGTTGGCAAAACAGAAGAAAATGATGAAGACAATGCTGATGAGTTCTGACTTTCCAGATGTCTTGGAGGATTAGAAGAAGGGCCTGAGTTTACTTCGGATCCTGTGGCAACAGAATGGGATACATCATTCAGCAATGTAGACGCAGAAGGGATTCTGTTTGATGGTATTTTTTGGGACTGATGGAGAAAGTCCTGTACACTCAAATTCCTTCACAGCATTTTCTACATTAGCTCCACGCCTCCAGGCACGTCGAAAGATTTACCAAAAATGTATTTTGTAATGGAGGCTAACAGATAATTTTGTATAAATGAATTTGCTTCTTGATGGTAATGGGCCTTTAATGGCTTCGACACAGTTCTCTTCAGCGGCTACAGTATGTGCTGACAGGCAGCATAACTCAATGTAATTCTTCACAAAATATTCCACGCATAGAGAAAGGTGTGAGTCTGACCGTCCAAAAGTAAGAGATATCTGCTTGTGAACGGTGCTTGTTGAACTGTTGGAGACAACTCAAAACCAAATCTTCGTTTACATAGCCGAATCTGACATAGACGCATGAGTACCTGTAGGGGATCCCAGATTGTATTCTTCTGACATTCCTTTGCTTTGGGAGATGGTGAACGGTGGTATATAAAAACATCAAAAAACCTTTTGCATCACCCCAGTTCCCAGAACTCCTGAAGGCAAACGTTGACTGTGGATACAGTATCACAGACACAGCCCCTTTGAATGTTTAGAGATGTCACTAAGCCCAACCAAACAACCATGCATTAGCAGCGCCTATTAGACGAAGGATGGCGCCTATTAAACGAAGGGTGTCCGACAGGTGATCAGTTCCAGTCATGGCACCAGGAAGGAGGTACACGGCTCGTGTTGTCTGTAGTTCAACCATGCCTGGAAGATCAATACCGTCGTTCGGTCGCGTCCTCATTGTTACTTTGTGCCTGTGCCAGGAAGGGCTCTCCAAAAGGGAAGTGTCCAGGCGTTTCGGAGTGAAACAAGCGATGTTCGTCAGACATGGAGGAGATACAGGGCAGGGAGGAAACCTTACAGCAATGCCACCATGTTGAACAATGCCTTTCTTGCAGACATAGGACGACGTGCTACGACTCAAACTGTACGCAGTAGGCTGCATGATGGACAACTTCACTCCTGACTTCCTTGGCAAGGTCCATCTTTCCAACCACGACACCATGCAGCTCGGTACAGGTGGGAGCAACAACATGCAGAATGGACGGCTCAGAATTGGCATCACATTCTCTTCACCATTGACTGTCGCATATGCCTTCAATCAAACAATCGTCGGAGGCGTGTTTTGGGACAACTCGGTCTGACTGAACGCCTTAGGCACATTGTCCAGCGAGTGCAGCAAGGTGGAGGTTCCCTGATGTTATAGGGTGGCATTATGTGGGGCCGACGTACGTCGCTGGTGGTAATGGAAGGCGTCGTAGCAGCTGTACGATACGTGCATGCTATCCTCTGGCCGATAGTGCAACCACATCGTCAGCGTATTGGGCAGGCATTCGTCTTCGTGAATGGACATTAGCGCCCCCATCGTGCACATCTTGTGAATAACTTCCCTCAGGATAACGGAATCGCTCGTCTAGAGTGGCCAGCATGTTATCCAGACATGAACCTTATTGAACAAGCCTGGGATAGATTGAAAAGGGCTGTTTGTGGACGACGTGACCCACCAACCACTCTGAGGGATCTACTCCGAATCGCCGTTAAGATGTGGGACAGTCTGGACCAACAGTGCCTTGATGAATTTGTGGATAATATGCCACGACGAATAAAGGCATTCATGAGTACAAGAGGACGTGCTACTGGGTATTAGAGGTAGCGATGTGTACAGCAATCTTTCATATCTCTGAAGGTCTCGCTGTATGATGGTACAACATGCAATGTGTGGTTTTCATGAGAAATAAAAAGGGCGGATATGATGTTTATGTTGATATCTATTCCAATTTTCTGTACAGGTTCAGGAACTCTCGAAATCCGAGGTGCTGCAAAACGTTTTTCGGTGTGTATCTGTCTCAGTGGCATTACAGGCAACAGTGACTGTCACATCGCCCCCCCCCCCTCTCTCTCAATGCAACAGTTTCTTTTTTGTTTTCCTCCCCACTACGTTTTCAGACCTAGTGTTGATGTGACCCCTGCTTTCGTCCACATTATATAAGTTGGAAACATCGAAGAAATTTTTAATTGCTTCCTTTTTTAATCACCTGGCCTTTAGAAGGGCCTCAGGACTCCTACATGAAATGTCTTCCATATGTCGTTTCATGAAGGAAAGGAACCAATCCTTACAAGCTATTTTCACATCTCTTCCACATGGAACCATAAAGTCATTGATTTGGCATACTGGTACGCTGCTCTTCTAATGCTGAGGCAAGTAACGGTTAGATAAACTCTTCAATCTTTCGATGAAATCTGATTCTGGTTCTGCTGAAAACGCAGCTGGAAGGCCCATTTTTCATTTTCTCTGAGTGATCACTTCATGCATTTCTTTCTCTTCCATTCCTTGAAGGAAACGAGTTTCTCCAACCGGTCTATAGAGAGTTATAAGTGGCACATCATACAGCCCAATGGCAGCGCTCATACTTACATGCTCTTATAAAACACTGATTATAGCGCCGTAAACTTTCCCGGTGTAATAATTGGTTTCATTCGTGTCGGGTCTCCAGCAGGAGAATACCGTCATCTGGATACAATATTTCAGCAGTCCATCTGGCCGCCATCTTCAGGTGAGTACGTCGTCACACTATCTCCCCAGAATTGAAATCAAACACGGCGTAGTGGCTCTTTTATACTTGGACCCTGGGTCCATAGCGCATGTGGGAACATAACTGCCATATAGCGATAGGCAGAATAGCGTATCGATGGTGAAAGCTCGCGGAAACGAAAAATCGATATCAAAAACTATTGACCGTTTTTGATGACTGAAGCAAGGGCCGTTGTTTCTTAATGTTAAACAGAACAGGATTCCAACTCTTACTTAATGGATACCCCTTATCTCTGTTCATAATATCGTCAGATAGATGGATTTCAACGGCTTCTTTCACTACATAGTCCTAATAACGCAACCCAGGGGCAACCAAATGTGTCTCATCATACAAAATTTTGTGTCCTTCAGTAAGAAAATGTTCCGCTACTGAAGATTTTTCTGGCTGAAATACACGTCGTGGGGTCGCATCCGACCCAACGTATGAGAGATCTCTTGCCTAACCTAGACATTTAGTGACGAATACTTTGAACAAACTCAAGGAGTGGCTATGGGGAGTCCATTATCTCCTGTAGTCGCCAATTTGTTTATGGAAGATTTTGAGAACATGGCACTGAAGTAGGCCAAACTGTTTCTGAAAAAAAAAACAACATTGACGATATATATATATATATGCTTCACGATGGAAGCTGAAACGGATGGAACTCTTCCGTTTTTAAATCTCTTGATCTGCAGGACTTTATCTTAAACCCACGCATATGGGCCGATATCTTCATGCATTAAGCTGCCAGCCATCGTACCAACGCACGGGTCCTATGTACATTGGTAAAAAGAGCTTACGCCATCTCAGATGCAGACAGTTTGACACAAGAACTGGATCACCTAAATGCTGTGTTCAAGCAGAAAGGTTATACTGATAAGCAGATCCGCCGTGCTTTAGAGATTGGACTTTCCCGGAAACCAGCAAAAGATACAAGCAAATCTGTGGGGTGTTTCTACCTTCTGCGGGAAGCATATCTTCAAAAATAGGAATAATTATAAAGAAATTTGATATTAAAAGTGTATTCCGTTCGCCAGCTAAGAACAGAGCTTTGTTGAGTTTGATGAAAAAAATGCCTTGGTCCAGAAAATCCCCTGCCACTGCGGGGAAGCCTATATCAGACAAACGATTCGCGCCGTCCAAGTTCGTTGGATGGATCATTGTCGCCACACAATTTTCTTTCAGCCAGAAAAATCCGCATTGGTGGAACATTGCCTTACCGAAGGACGCAAAATGTACGCGATGAGACATAAGTGGTTGTCCCCGAGTCGCGTTATTGGGACTATGTAGTGAAAGAATCCATTGAAATCTAGCTATCTGACAACACTATGAACACAGATAAGAGGTTCCCTTTAAGTAAGAGTTGGAATCCCATTCTGTTCAACATTAAGAAACAACTGTCTTTTCTACGGTCATAAAAAAAGGTCAATAGTTTTTTATATCGATTTATCGTTTAACCATCGATGTGCTCTTGAGCCTCTCGCTAGAATGCAGTTATGTTCGAGCATGCGTGGTGGACCCACGGCCAGTGTATAAAGGAGCTGCCGTAGCGTGTTTTATTTCAGTTATGGCAAGATAGTGCGATGACAGTCTCTCCTGAAAATGGCGGCCAGGTGGAACGCCGAAGTACTGTGTCTAAATGACGATACAACTACAATAGCATATAGGGTGATTAGCTCTCACAAGTCACGTGTTCTTAACCTCATCTCCAAGTAGTGCTGTTCACAACCTTCGTAATGTAACCGTCTGAAAAAAGGGAAAAATAAAAAATTCTATTTATCATTACTAAATTAGTACGTCTTGCTAAAACTGTAACCTAAATTAGAGCTTAATTGAATTATCGTTGTAAGTTATATTAATTAGGCTACGTGAAAACTTCAGTAAGGAATAAATCATACATGTTATACTTCGATTCAGGAAGCCCCACGAAGACTGATTCACATAGCCTCATTGCCTAATTATTTTTAAAATGTCAGTACTTGTTCAAATTTGCAATAGATGACACTAGTTATTATGCTGACCGACCTGATGGATCCTATACAACTGGTAAGGAAAACATTTATAACTAATATTCATGTCTTTCAACACTAGATCTATTTTCAAACTAACTTAATATCGCATGGAAGATTTTTGTAAGCAGTACTACGTTGTTTCTTCTACTTCCTTACAGCTTCCGTCACCATGAACATCAGTCAAAATCTCTCTTATATAATTTGCACTATTAGTATGTTGACAATGTGCTAGATGCATAGATGTCTTTCTCCGTAAAACAGAATTAGAATTTGTTAAAGTCTCTTGTATTTCCATTTCGTAATTTTAAACAGTCTATATAGTGTCTAACATTTTACGTTAAAATACACTACTGTCCATTAAAATTGCTACACCACGAAGACGACGGGCTACAGAAGCGAAATTTAACTGACAGGAAGAAGATGCTGTGATATGCAAATGATTAGCTTTGCAGAGCACTCAAACAAGGTTGGCGCCGGTGGCGACACCTACAACGTGCTGACATGAGGAAAGTTTCCAACCGATTTCTCATACACAAACAGCAGTTGACCGGCGTTGCCTGGTGAAACGTTGTTGTGATGCCTCGTGTAAGTAGTACCACCAAGTTTCCGACTTCGATAAACGTCGGATTGTAGCCTATCGCGATTGCGGTTTATCGTATCACGACATTTCTGATAGCGTTGGTCGAGATACAATGACTGTTAGCAGAATATGGGATCGGTGGGTTCAGGAGTGTAGTACGGAACCCCGTGCTGGATCCCAACGGCCCCGTATCATTATCACTCGTGCTGCCAGGCATCTTATGGCATGGGGTGCCATTGATTACACGTCTCGGTCATCTCTTGTTCGCATTAACGGCATTTTGAACAGTGGATGTTACATTTCAGATGTGTTACGACCCGTAGCCCTACCCATCATTCGATCCCGGCGAAACCCTATATTTCAGCAGGATAATGCACGACCGCATGTTGCAGGTCCTGTACGGGCATTCCTGGATAGAGAAAATGTTTGACTGCTGCCCTGGCCAGCACATTCTCCACATCTCTCACCAACTGAAAACGTCTGGCCAATGGTGGCCGAGCAACTTTCTCGTCCCAATACGCCAGTCACTACTCTTGATGAAATCTGGTATTCTGCTCAAACTGAATGGGCAGCTGTACCTGTACACGCCATCCAAGCTCTGTTTGACTCAATGCCCAGGCGTATCAAGGCCGTTATTATGGCCAAAGGTGGTTGTTCTGGGTACTGATTTCTCAGAATCTATGCACCCAAATTGCGTGAAAATGTAATCACATGTCAATTCTAATATATTTGTCCAATGAATACCCGTTTATAATATGCATTTCTTCTTGGTGTAGCAATTTTAATTTCCAGTATTGTATTTACGTGTAATCCGATATACTGCGGACTGGAATTTCAGTCTTCGTTACCAACACCACAAACAGGCTCTGACTACCTATGAAGCTTTCGTACTTTTAAGTATTTAACATTGTAATGGACTCTACATCTGTTACTTAAACTACTTCGTATCTTTTACAGTTATATGTTATTCTGTAATATTATTGTAAATTCACTGTGCCCCAGCCTGGTGGCAACATCAATGAATCAAAATTAGGTATACAGAGTATCGGGCGGTCTGAATATTGGTGTCAGGTAGGTTGTTTTATTCGATAGTGTCAACAGGCAATATGGCTCATTGCGTTGTCTCGTCTGTATCTGTTATACTGTGCAATGAAATGGTATATAGCCTATCTAATAGGTATATGCTTCTGAGGTACTTGTTTTTCTAAAAATATTTCTGTACATTTTTTTAGATGAATTTAAATTATTTTCATAAAGTTTGCCCGAATTTATCCTATAGTTTGGAACTGCAAATACAACTGTAAGAAAGCTTCTTTCTTGAGTAGTTGATATAGACACTGCTTTATACTGTGTGGTATGTAGTGTTGCAACTATTATGAAACCATTAATGTATATTTGTTGATATACTTTCCGGGATGTGAGGTCGTGGTCCAATAACTTTTTCTGCTCCTTACGTATCGTCCAGGACTGCGCTGGTCTTCCTCAGAGGCGCTGCTCCGCTGAGTCTTGCCGACTGACTGGTCCGGTGTCTGAGAGCGACTTATATATTGTGAGAAAGGGGGCGTGGTTCAGGTGACACGTGATGAGCAGTGATAATCCATAGCAAAGATAAGGTTCACTATCGATTACCACCTTGTCAAGATAAAAATAAAAATTGTTAGCAATTTTGTTGAGCCATTGTCCATATATCGCTGAGTTTCATAGCCTCCTCTTTCCTACTAAAATTATCGTGATGTTTATAAATTTCAATAGCTTCTCTGTATAGGCGTGGATAGTAATTTAACGTTGTAGATAAAACTTCGGTATCCGAAAACTTTACTTGGTGGTTTCCTGGTTGAAGAGCATGTTCCGCTACAGTTGATTTTTCTATTTTTCCAAGTCGACAAAGACTTTTATTCTCTTTCAGTCGCGTATTTACGCTTCCTTTGGTAGTACCAATATAAGCTTTCCCACAGGTACATGGAATTTTATACACACCACATGTCGACAATCCATTAGGCCCTGCGGTTACCAATCTTTACATGGAGAGATTTGAACAATCAGCTCTAGAAAAAGCTAATAACAAACCATCTCGTTGGTATCGATATGTAGATGACACATTTGTGGTTTGGCCCCATGGCAGAAGGCCTTGGACGATTTCTTTGATTATTTAAATATAATTCACCCAAAAATAGTTTACCGTGGAAATAGAAAAGGATAACAGAATATCTTTCTTGGATGTCTTAGTTATGAGACGGTCTGATAGAAGCTTGGAATATAAAGTTTTTTCGAAAGGCAACACATACGGACAGATATTTACATAAAAATTCTAATCATCATCCACAACAAAAAAGGGCTGTCATAAAAAGTCTTGTCGATCGAGCGCAACGCATATGTGCACCTGAACATCTGGATGCTGAAGTGAAACATCTGAAGCAGGCTTTTGAAAAAAAACGGCTACTCAAAAAAAGAGATAAATAGAATTTTGCGTCCAAGGAACAGAAGACCAAAAGATACGAATGAACCACGACACAAAAATACAGTAGTTCTCCCTTTTATTAAAAAAGTAACAGATCGGATCGGTAAGATTTTACGAAAACTTGACATAACACCGGTCTTTAAACCAACAAAGAAAATAAGTCAAGCACTACGATCTGTGAAGGATAAACGCCCTCCTCTGTCGACATGTGGTGTGTATAAAATTCCATGTACCTGTGGGAAAGTTTATATTGGTACTACCAAAAGAAGCGTAAATACGCGACTGAAAGAGCATAAAAGTCTTTGTCGACTTGGAAAAATAGAAAAATCAGCTGTAGCTGAACATGCTCTTCAACCAGGAAACCACCAAGTAAAGTTTTCGGATACCGAAGTTTTATCTACAACTTTAAATTACTATCCACGCCTATACAGAGAAGCTATTGAAATTTATAAACATCACGATAATTTTAATAGGAAAGGAGAGGCTATGAAACTCAGCGATATATGGACAGTGGCTCTACAAAATTGCTAACAATTTTTTTTTTATCTTGACAAGGTGGTAATCGATAGTGAACCTTATCTTTGCTATGGATTATCACTGCTCATCACGTGTCACCTGAACCACGCCCCCTTTCTCACAATATATAAGTTGCTCTCAGACACCCGACGAGTCAGTCGGCAAGACTCAGCGGAACAGCGCCTCTGAGGAAGTCCAGCGCAGTCCTGGACGTAACGTAAGGAGCAGAAAAAGTTCTTGGACCACGACCTCACATCCCGGAAAGAATATCAACAGCCATGTCACCCCGTCGTGAAAGCCTTCATTCTACATTAATGTATATTCCTTGTATTATGAGTTTTGGTCCAGAAACTTCTGTATATTTTCAGATCTGAAGTTGGCCTTTTAACTGGTCGAAACTAGTAATCATTGCATTCTTCCTTGCAAATCTCTTCAAATAAAAAGTTTCTTGACTGAATACTACATCACAGAGTTCATTAATATTATCGAAAGATTGACTTCTTCGGCTCAGTGTGCCGCATATTGGGCGTACGTGTTTTTGAAATCTCCACGACAGATATATAGATTCAAATGCCCACTATGATCAATAGTTGTGAGAGATAATCACCCAATACACTATTGTAAGTCACATGTTCTTCACCTCATCTCCAAGTAGTGCTGTTCATGACCTTCGTAATGTAACTGCTGAATAGTCGTTTGCGTATTGCTATTCTCACTTGCCTCCTTACTGTGTCCACGTGTCGCAGACAGAATTTAAGGAAATAATATAAGAGAAGACAAGTGTCTCCCGGCTGACACGGAGATAGCTACCTCGCAGATTTCGCTCAAAACGACATGGCACATGCACAGACACGCGTCCTCGAGCTGAGAGCTGGGGCAGTCCAGCTGGGGCAGTCCAGCAGTTTATTTCGAAGAGAAGCTATACGATTTCTGTATGTGACGTTTTACGTAGTACTGAACCGCATTCTTCCCACAGCGTATCTCTAGGAAAATTTTCTCATAGTCAGGCACATGTGACTATGCCACTAAAATGCAAGCAAAAACCTCATTAAAACGTGTGCTTGTGAGGATTCCTGGAACTAAGAGCTACTAGGGAATAAATAAATTATGAGAAAACATAGCTCTAAATGAATACACTGAGTTGGAAAAAAGTCATTGGATAGCGACATGTACATACACATATGGCGGTAGTAATGCGCGCACAAGGTAAGGAGTTGACGGAGCTGTCATTTGTAGTCAGGTGGCCGGCCTGAGTAGCCGTGCGGTTGTAGGCGCTACAGTATGGAACCGAGCGACCGCTACGATCGCAGGTTCGAATCCTGCCTCGGGCATGGATGTGTGCGATGTCCTTAGGTTAAGTACTTCTAAGTTCTAGGCGACCGATGACCTCAGACGTTAAGTCGCATAGTGCTCAGAGCCATTTTTGTAGGCAGCTGACTCATGTGAAAAGGCTTCAGGTGCGTTTATGACTGCACGACGGGAAATGAACAGACTTTGAAAGCTGAATTGTGGTTGGAGAGAGACGTATGGGACATTCCATCTATGAAATCGTAAGGAAATTCAATAGTCTACGATCCACAATGTCAAGAAAGTGCCGAAAACACCACAGTTCACCACGGAAGAGGCAGTGGCCGGCGGCTTTTAGTTAACGATAGAGATCAGCGGCGTTTGCTTAGAGCTGTCAGCGCTAACAGACAAGCAACACTGTTTGGAATAAGAGCAGAAATCAATGATTGATGTACGACGAAAGTATACCTTACCGCAGCGTCGCGAAATTCAGCGTTGATGGGCGATGGCAGCAGACGACCGAAGCTAGTTCCTTGCTGGCAGCATGACATATCCTGCAGCGTCCCTCCTCGGCTCGTGACTATATCAGTTGGCCTATAGACGATTGGAAAACAGTGGCCTGGTCAGATGAGTTCTCATTTCTGCTGGTATGGTTAGAGTGTGGCGTAGACCCCACGAAGCTATGGGCACAAGTAGTCAACAAGACACGTGGTGGCTCCATAATAGTGCGGCTGTGTTTGCATGGAATTGACTGGGTGCTGTGATATTCGCTATTTTTGGCTTCATTAAAACAGCAAATAGTTAATACTTTCTGCCAGATGGCTAATACTTGTTTATAAAGAATGATTAATGTATAATAAGGCGTCGCATAGCGACGGCGGAATTTCGTAAATAATGTAATTCGTCGTCTTCGGGTGGCAATATAAAAAGAAAAAAAAACGGATAGATATGCGATCCTTCACTATTTTGTTCGCTGGAGAACAAATGAAGCCTTGAGCGCTAACACTTGTACTGTTTCTCTTACGGATGAGGGAAGCAGATTTGTGGCGGTCTGATCAAATTTTTTACTAAATGAATAAAAACGTGTTCCGCCTAAGTGTGAGTGGAGTGTGACAAGAAGAACTGTTATCACTTATCCTGCGACGCATGAGCGACTCAAGAGGAGAATGGCTATATAGAAGGGCGCTCAATGGACATGAAACGGACATAAAAATCTACCGTCATTGAAGTACTAAGCTTAAGGTACGATTTATGTTTTAGTTATAATAAATATTTGTTCGGGAAATATTGGATGACTTAGCAGTGCTCATTCCTATCATCTCCTCAGTATTATTTTCATTTTAATTATGCATTTTGTTAAGATTACTGACCCCAAGATCAGCAGTCCAATGTGCTTGTTATATTGACAAAAAGAAAACTGTTTCATCGTCTTCTTGCTTCAGCTTTAATATTGAATTCACCTTTTGTGTTTTTACGCCCTTAAGAACTTTCTTGTCCCTTAGGAAATTGTTTTGTCATAAGAATAACTTCACGACCGGGTATGATCGTATCTACGATCAATAAGTAATTACAAAGACGATAATGCAATTTCTTAATCGAAAGCACGCTATCTGTGACTGCTTCAAGCCACGCGAAACTGCGAATAAAGACTATTCACATATCATAATGCAATATTTTATGATAATGGTCAATCCTTGGTTCTTACGCCAATTGTGGTTGATAAAACAGTAAGCGAAATCTGAAATTCCAACTTTCCCATTGAATAACAACATCACTTTTAATTTGTTACATCACAGTGCTCTGCATTTTCGGCTATTTGAAGACTATTTGGAGCCATTCACGGACGTCAAGTTCCAAAACAACGATGGAATTTTTATGGATGACAATGCCCCATGTCACCAATCGGAATGGATTAAATAGAACAGTCCTCTTTATCGACCACGAATTTGAACTTATACGATAAATCGACAAACGTGTATTGTATGACAGCACTCCCTTGTAGGAATACTGGTAAGTACGCTAGTGCTGTCCGTCTCCCTTGCCGAATCTTCAGCACGACCGATCCTCATGTAAGAGACGCAGGTTCGGCTCCGGGTACGGAGTGACATTTTTCCTTGGTCGGAGGTCTGGATCTGGGTGTACGCAGCTGCGTGATGCCTGATTTAGAGATAGCGGCCCTGAGGACTGAAATAAACAGGAAGTGCATGGAAGCTAAGGGAAAATGGCTGCATGAAAAATATGAAGAAATCGAAAATGAACGTAGACAACAGTCCCGAATGTGCTGTGCTGGTCCCATGTCACTCCTCACTGCGTCTGATGATGTATGGTGAACATGATATGTGCCGGCCGTTGTGGCCGAGCGGTTCTAGGCGCTTGAGTCCGGAACCGCGCTGCTGTTACGGTCGCAGGTTCGAATCCTGCCTCGGGCATGGATGCGTGTGATTTCCTTAGGTTAGTTAGGTTTAAGTAGTTCTACGTCTAGGGGACTGATGACTTCAGATGTTAAGTTCCATAGTGCTGAGAGCCATTTTAACCCCCCCCCCCCTTTTATATATATATATATATATATATATATATATATATATATATATATATATAAAGATGACATAGTGGTCGATCGCCGATCGCGTGGTCCTCAGGGAGTATTGGTACACTTTACTTTCTACACTACAGCCACTAGCACCTTCCCCCCTCATCTATCCTCTGTCTCGGGCTGAAACTCTGGTTTCACTTCATTATTCAGACTAAGATGAGGGATGCGACACTCGTATTACTTGTAGGACTGGGCAGAGTGAGGATAGCAGAAGGCATTCGTTGGGGTCAGTCATATACTCGTTCTGTCTCTCTGTCTCTCTCTCTCTCTCTCTCTCTCTCTCTCTCTAACTTCTTCATCCCTTCGTCGTTTTAATTCTTGTCTACGAAGTTCCTATTGATCAGACAATAGTAGACGGCTGGGTATGGTCCCGGAAGAAATGTTCCACAATACAACAGGTACTGTTGGTTGAGCAGATCAAAATGTATTGCCTATTTTTATGCAACTAAAATTTTGGAGTAGATATTTTGAATTAACTGTGGACCAGAGACCACACCGAAGTGAGGTAAGTTCGTGCCTCAAAGATGTATGCAACCGTTCAGTAGGTGCAGCCACATCCGACAGGCGTCTGCGGAGGTGCCATATAGACATTCGTTTTCTGTAAAGGGGCCTCATCAGTTCACTATCTCCAGCGCAAACAGTACGGACAACTGACTGACTGGCTGTTGCGACATAAAATATTAATACTGCAAATAGATTAAAGGGAGAGGTAAACTAGAGCCTTTATATTTCTGGAGGACTCAGTGCTCTACTTTATGGCGTCACGGATTAAGGAGGTGAAATGTTCCGTAATTTGGAAGATATAAAGGAAAATTGTTCGGATAGTTCAGGGAGACTAAAATTTGTGACTGTGTGAGACGGAAATCTTCTGCACTATAATCCAGAAGTTGGCTCATGTTTAAGGCATTACTCAGGAGGCATCAATACACAAAGAAGTGGGATACGGAAGTACTGAGGAATGACGAGATACTCTTTAGGTTCTCTAAGGCTACAGATACAGCAATAAGGAACAGTTCACTAGCCAGTACACTTGAAGAGCAGCTGACCTCTCTAAGATGGCCATCAAAGAAGTTGGAAAGAAAAACGTAGGCACAAGGAATGTAACTGCTTAGAAACCGTGGGTAACAAAAGAAATACTTCACTTGAAGAAGATAAATGTTACGGGGAAATCAGGATTACAGGAATACAAGACTCTGTAGAGTGAAATAAATACGAAGTGCAGGGAAGCTAAGACGAAATGGCTGCATGAAAAATGTGAAGAAATCGAAAAGGAAATGACTGTCGGAAGGACAGACTCCGCATGCAGGAAAGTCAAAGCACTCTTCGGTGACAGTAAAAGCAAGGGTGCTAACATTAAGACTGCAACGGGAATTCCACTCTTAAATGGAGAGGAGACAGCGGATTAGTGGAATGAATACACTGAAAACATCTATGAGGGAGACGATTTGTCTGATATGATAGAAGAAGTAACAGGAGTGGATTTAGAAGAGATAGGGGACCCAGTATTAGAATGAGAATTTAAAAGAGCTTTGGAGGACTTAAGATAAAATTAGGCACAAGGGATAGATAACATACAGCGAAAATTTCAAAATTCATCGAGGGAGGTGGCAACAAAACGATTATTCACGTTTGTGTGAAAAATGCATGAGTCTGGCAATATATCATCTGACTTTTGAAAAAATATCATCCACAAAATTCCAAAGACATCTACAGGTGACAAGTGCGAGAAGTAACGCATATTCATCTTAACAACTCATGCATCAAAGCTGCTCATAAGAATGATATAAATGGGAAAGGAAATTGAGGATGTGTTAGATGACAGTCAGTTTGTCTTTAGGTAAGATAAAGGCACCAGAGAGGCAATTCTGACGTTGTGGTAGATAATGGAAGCAAGACTACAAAAATCAAGACACTTTACTAGAGTTTGTCGGTCTGGAAAAAGTATTAGGCAATGTAATACGGTGCAAGATGTTAAAAATTCTGACAAAAATAGGGATGGACAATCAAGACAGTGGTGTTCAGATTATAAATGGTGTAAGAAAGGGATGTAGTCTTTTGTCCCTATTGTTCAATCTGCACATCGAAGACGGACTGATGCAAATAAAAGAAAGTTTGAGAAGTAGCATCAAAATGCAACGTGAAAGGATACGATTCGCTGATGACATTCCTATCCAGAAGAATTACATGATCTGCTGAATGGAATGAACAGTCTAATGAATACAGATTATGCACTGAGAGTAAATTGAAAAGAGACCAAAGTAATGAGAAGTAGCAGAAATGAGGACAGCGAGAAACTTAACATCAGGACTGATGGTCACGAAGCAGATGAAGTTCAGGAATTCTTCTACCTAGGCAGTAAAACATCCGTTGACAGACGGAGCAAGGAGGGCATCAAAGGCAAACTATTACTTGCAAAAGGGCATTCCTGTCCAAAGGAATCCACAAGTATCAAACATACACGTTAATTTGAGGAAGATATTTCCGTGAATGTACGTTTGAAACATAGCGCGTACGGTCGTGATACATGGACAGTTTGGAAACCGGAACAGAAAAGAATTAAAGCGTCTCTGATGTGGCGCTACCGAAAAATTTTGAAAATTAGGTGGACTGGTAAGGTAGTGAATGAGAAGGTCTGCGTAGAATCGGAGAGCAAAGGAATACGTGGAAAACACTGACAAGGAGAAGGGACAGGTTGCAGGTTGATAAGACATCTGTTAAGACGTCATAGAATGACATCCATGGTTCTAAAGGCATCTGTAGAACGCAAAAACTGTAGAAGAACACAAACATTGGAATATATACAGCATATAATTGAAGACGTAGGCCCAGGAGAAGAATTCGGTGCCGCCGCGTCAAACCAGTCACAAGACTGATGACTCAATAGAAGAAGAACACAGCATATTTTCAGTGAAAGAGGATAAATGTAACGTTGATTTAATGTAGTTTATACCTCCCATATTTCTTGAACATAAATATGAATAAACTGTAAGCAGTCTGTAAATACGTTGTTATTTTAAACTGATTGTATTGAAACTTCCTGGCAGATTAAAACTTTGTGCCGGACCGAGACTCGAACTCGCGTAATTTGCATTTCTCGGGCAAGTGCTCTACCATCTGAGCTACCCAACCACGACTCACGCCCCGTCCTCACAGCTTTACTTCCGCCAGTATCTAGCTTCCTACTTTCCAAAATTTACAGAAGCTCTCCCGCGAGCCTTGCACAGCTACCACACCTGGAAGGAAAGATATTGCGGAGACATGGCTTAGCCACAGTCTGTGGGATGTTTCCAGAATGAGATTGTCACTCTGCAGCGGAGTGTGCGGTGATATGAAACTTCCTGGCAGATAAAATCTGTGTGCCGGGCCGAGACTCGAATTGACGACCTTTTCCTTTCGCGGGCAGGTGCTCTACCGTCTGAGCTGCCCAAGCACGACTCACGCCCCGTCCTCACAGCTTTACCTCCGCCACTACCTCGCCTTCTGAAAGGTTCACAGAAGAGCTTCTGTGAAATTTGGAAGGTAGGAAGCTAGATACTGACGGAAGTAAATCTGTGAGGACGGGGCGTGAGTCGTGGGCGTTTGGACTAGACTGCAGTAGTCTCGCTGGGAAGCTCTTACACATCCTCCACACTCCATCTCTTTGCTTTGAGTCACTATGCAGTGAAGGCCGCAGATGTTGTTTTAAGCAAAACGACTAGGCGCAGTTTTAATCCCTGTATAATGCACGAGACGTTGTAGTCAATTGGACAACATGGAAAATACAGTATGTTCCTGGAAGAATGGTCAATATTCAGGGATATGACGAGAATCATTATTCGAAACTTCTGAGATCATCAGTCCCCTTAACATCTGAGGTCATCAGTGCCCTAGAACTTAGAACGACTTAAACCTAACTAACCTAAAGACATTACACACATCCATGCCAGAGGCAGGATTCGAACCTGCGACCTAGCGGTCGCGGAGTTCCAGGCCGTAGCGCCTAGAATCGCTCGGACACCCCGGCCGGCCATTATTCGAAACAAAAAATTCAAATAAACATGAGCTCTAAAGCATATATCTTAAGAGGTATGAGGAATTTTTTATATTTGATGCTGTGAAACAAATCTCTTCTACTGCAAACTTTTTGCTTTCCACATTTTGGAAACTGCTAGTACGGACCAAAAAGACAAGAAAAAATAGTCCAATAAACATGTGCTCTGCTGGCCGCGGTGGCCGAGCGGAGCGAGGTCCGAAACCGCGCGACTGCGCCCGCATCTCGTGGCCGTGCGGTAGCGTTCTCGCTTCCCACGCCCGGGTTCCCGGGTTCGATTCCCGGCGGGGTCAGGGATTTTCTCTGCCTCGTGATGGCTGGGTGTTGTGTGATGTCCTTAGGTTAGTTAGGTTTAAGTAGTTCTAAGTTCTAGGGGACTGATGACCAATGAACTCCCATAGTGCTCAGAGCCATTTAAGCCATTTCAGCCACGCGACTGCTATGGTCGCAGGTTCGAATCCTGCCTCGGGTATGGCTGTGTGTGATCTCCTTAGGGTACTTAGGTTTAAGTAGTTCTAAGTTCTAGGGGAGTGATGGCCTCAGATGTTAAGTCCCTTAGTGCTCAGAGCGATGCATAGCTTAAAAGTGACGTGCATTTGTTCATTAGAAGAGTTGTGTTTGAAAGTAGCGAAGATGAACAAGTGCTCTTAAGGTACGTATTTTAGAGCCAACGTTTACTGAATAAGAACACAGCAACTGAAACAGGCACAACGGATTACATACATCTACAGCTACAACATACCCAGAAAACCACTTCATGTTACATGGGCAAGGGAGCCTTGTGCCAACACTGCTCATCACCGATCCTGTTCTACTCACAAATACGGATGGAAAAAAGCCTGTCTATATGCCTCCGAACGCGACCTAATTTCACTTGTCTTATAAGCGCAGCCCTTGCGAAATTTACGCTGGCGGCAGGAGAATAGTTCTGCAGTCCGTCTGAAATGCCAGTTCTCTAAATCTTCTCAAAATTGTTTTGCAAAAATAATGTCGTTTTCCTCCAAGGAGTCTCATACGAGTTCACGAGACATCTCAGTAATAATCCCGTGTTGATGGAATCTACCAAAAGAAATCTAATAGCATGCCTCTGAAGTGCTTCGATATCTTTCTTTCATCCGACCTGATGGGCCTCTCAACCATTTGAACAGTACTCAAGGATTTGTTGCACTAGTTTTCTACACGCGGTCTCCCTTACAGTCAAGGTGCACTTTTATAAAACTCTCCCAATAAACCGATGTCCACAGTTCACTTTTCTTACTTCCGATCTTACCCAATCGTTCCATTTCACATCGCTCTGCATCGTTACATCTAAATATTTGCTAGAAGTCTTGCAGGCATTGAGGTAAGTAGAACGTGGCGGCTGTTACCCCACTTTCCACTCAGAGTTAGACAGTTAACTGTGAATTTGAGGGTCCGTTTTTTTACAGTTCATATACTCAGGAGTAACTGCATTTTTTCTAGTCGCTCAGATATTTACACCGACCGAGAGTCTCAATAAATGTAAGCTATATTAGGGGTCAGAGCCGTAGAATGTTTTCTGTAAAACCAAATTGGGATTCCGTCCGGACCTGGTGGCTGATTTGTTTTCAACTCTTTCATTTGCTTCTCTACGCTATAGATGCGGTGAGTCGCGGGCTGCAGTCCGAGTACCTGAATAGGTTGCATTGCCTGTGGACAACAGCTTGTGTCGAATTTAATTTCGTCCACAGATGACTTGGAAACTACAGTGAATATGTGATTTACAGCGTTTTGATTTTTGGCACGGAATTTGTGAAAATCCGTGTATTCTGCCTTTCTAGATATCGAGTCACATTGTGCTGTAATATTGTGCTGTCCCAACATGTGTGGACGCATTGCTTTTGCTGTGTTCTTGTAATAACAAAGTTCTTAAATTTTTGTAAAGTTATGCCTCAGATTTAATAGAGAGTTTTCTTGTCAGTGTACAGGCAGTAGCCTGACGTACGGACGCTGTCCGTATGTAATCTTTCTAAACCTGTTTACATTGAACATAAAATTGTTAATGCCGGCGGCACTGACGTGTTCTGCTCATGTTTATTGTTGCTAGGCTTTCGACGTGTTCTGTGGCACTTACGCCTTAGCTAGTATATACGTACATTTTAATTCTTGTGACCTATCATGCTGGTGACCATTTGTGATTGCTCCTAGATTTATTCTTCTTTTTTGTTTTACTCTCTGAAGGTTAAATAAATGATACGGCTTGTGAGTTTTAAGTTCGGGTTAATTTTGTGTACTTTTCGAGGTAGTATATAAATGCTTAAAGACTTTGGTTTATTTCAAGCAGCGTCTTACCGTTTACGTGTGTCGTCATTACATGGAACTAACCTAAGCGCCAACGCTTCGCAATTGCTAAATACGGAATTGGATGTACGTCCTAATCTTCGCCTCTTCCTCCCCCCTCTCTGGGTCCATATCCTCCTCCGCTCTCATTTTTCATCTTCTCGTCGTTTCTCTGTCCATCAGCTCCTTTTCCCTCTCACTGTCGTTCTCCTCTTCCGACCTCCCACCTCTCTCTCTCAGACTTTGTTTTTTTTTGGAGTTCCAAAGGGAACGTTGATTGGAAACTGAAGTAGCTTAGAATGAGTTGTTAAATCGACCTTTGGTATACTGGGGTAATGGAGCGACCTCTTCTGCTACTGCATCTGACAGGATATTAGCTTCAGCGACAGCATTTCACATTGTTTTTTGTGAACGTGTAGGATTACAAAGTTTCAGACGATTCAGATCCTTTAGTGGTATTATAATCATAACCCAATAAGCCATAAATACAAGTTTCTAATTTTCTGTTAAAACCACCTGAGAGGAAATAATCAAAATATTATACTTTTGTGTACACAAATATTGTTTAAAATTATATACAAGTGGAAAGAATATATACCACAGAAGATATTGTCAACTAGTTAAAATATTCTGGTACCGTAGTCAAAGCTAACAGCGAGAAAGAAAACTAAACCACACATTTACACCGCAAGGCACAGCATTTTTTTTCTCGCAATCAGTTTTAACGGAAAACCTGCAAAGTTCGATTTAAAAAAAAAATTATGCATCCTATGATCTCCTGAATGTTTATTAGAGTTTGTGGAAACATTTGAAGTAAATCGATTTAAGAAATTTTCGAGATTTTTGCCAACAATGTTTCTCTTTTATATAGCATTGATGTTTCTTTACGTACTACACGAATATTTAATAAAAAATTGGTCTTCGTATTTAAAAAAAACGCAGTTGATATCAGTTTGACCTATGGCAGCGCCACCTAGCGGGCCAACCATAGCGCCATCTGGTTTCCCCCTTCGAGCTAGACGAGTTTCGTTCTTTGTAGTTTTTTTCGTTTGATGCTTTTTTCATAAGATATTGCCCAGTCACTATCAATGGACCGCCCTGTATACACGTGAAATTACAAACATGTTATTCCTAAACCTACATAATAATTGATAGTTATACTGCCCCTTCAAGTCTACTACCTCATAGCTATTATGAATTACCACCATTTTTGTAGGTAGCTGTAAACTCTAATGACATAACAATATGCAGAATCATTAAGCTGAATACTTTAAATAATATCATTGTAACTATACTTCGATGAAACTCTGACTGTCCTCATATGAGAACTTCAAACCCAGGCTCACTAGATAATTATGAAATTTTCTGCTCAACTGAATTTATTAGATTTAATTCAGGAAAGTTATTATCCTTCAGGTCAATAAAATAGGACACTCGGAAACATCAAACCACTTGGAATAGAACGAAAGGATGTAAACGAAAGGACAAAATACAAGTTTAGTGAATAAGAAACAGCATAAGTGTCCCATGCAATTATACAGTACAGACATGGTTCTTTGACATGAAGGTGGTGGCTATTCAAATTAGGCTTTTGCTGTGTAGGTAGCTCTGAAAATTCTCTTCGTAGCGTGAGAAAAGGTAAGCATTATACGGTATGAACAGTAGTCCAAGTTCCTTCCACGTCCGAGGCTATATTATATAATCTGCTGCTTTTCTTGCCTCCTTCTCCACACAATGTGCAAACACTTCGCATGCTATCCACCGACTAACGCTTTCTGCAAAAGAGCTTTGTAATTCGACCGCTAGATCCACCACTTCCATTTAAGGCAAAACAGCTTCGTTGCAGAAGGACTTTCCTCCAAGTTTTACATAATTACATGTCCAAATGTCCTATGCATAAACTAGTATTACACGTAAAATTGTAACATCTCCATTGTTTTGTAGAACATTACTTTTAAAATTACATCCACATATTAATTATACTGGCGTAAATGGACATAAATAATGAATTAAACCCTTACGTACATGTTACATCAAAGAGCTTGTAGGTACGGAAGTCACGTTAAGTGGAAATAGACAAAGAAGTTAGATAATATAAACATAACTAAATAAGGTAAACATAAGTAATACCGATAATAAACAAGACTAGCGCTACGGTGCCAAGATGGTTACTTCACGCTGTCCCAAAATAGGGCACGGAGATGCGCAAGAGTATTGATACAGTAGAAAGACAGAACCATTCCAGTTTTGATAGCCGGTGTGCTTCACATCTGTGGCTTACGTGACGAGAACCAGTGCAGTAGCAAAAGAAGCTGGCGTCAGTCCAGTATAAATGACCCTCAGATTTCATGAAGGTATTGCACTTAAGAGGCATCTACGTCACTCCAAAAGTCTACTATTCTGTGTAACTCTACATGGCTCAACCAGTCACCCACTTCGGACTCTGGGGCTCCTAGTGATGGCACGACTGCTGGCGCTACGTCCATTGCTCTGGACTTAGAGCTATCCAACCCGCGGCCAACTGGAAGACACAATTTAGCTGGTGCCGCATTCCATCCTGGTGTTGTCTGGTACCTACACAGGGCCTTCCGGTAGCTCGCCTGCCATCGCTTATGTGGGAAAACGTTTGCTGCCTGCCTCTGCTGTGAGCTGCCTGCCACTTTTGCACAGAGTGCGTGACCGTGACCGCTGTGGCTGATCTGGCCTAACGTCTCATATAGGGTGTCTCACAGGCACTACTCCATGCAATTCACCACCAGGAAACCAATGAAAACGAATAAAAAAAAATAATCGCCTTATTTATAGATAAATTTATTCCACTGTGTGATAAGCCGGTCAGTACCAAATGCAAAAACGTTTGCAGTTGCCTGAGAATCTTCCATTTTACCCTGGTTGCACCTCTTCATCCGAAGCAGTTCGACGGCCCCAATTGTCTTCCTTCAGGACTCCACAATATGGTAATCGCATGAGGGCAGATCGTGATAAGATAAATGCATAATTACCTTTGAAATAATAAAAAGTTTACCTACGCTTTTTCGTTTGTGTCTTTGTAATATGACAATTCATTTAACGGGTTGTTATACATCTATATCTACATATAAATGACTACTCTGCAATTCACATTTAAGTGCTTGGCAGAGGGTTCATCGAACCACAATCATACTATCTCTCTACCATTCCACTACCTAACAGCGAGCGGGAAAAACGAACACCTAAACCTTTCTGTTCGAGCTCTGATTTCTCTTATTTTATTTTGATGATGATTCCTACATATGTAAGTTGGGCTCAACAAAATATTTTCGCATTCGGAAGAGAAAGTTGGTGACTGAAATTTCGTAAAAAGATCTCGCCGCGACGAAAAACGTCTTTGCTGTAATGACTTCCATCCCAATTCGCGTATAATATCTGCCACACTCTCTCCCCTATTACGTGATAATACAAAACGAGCTGCCCTTTTTTGCACCCTTTCGATGTCCTCCGTCAATCCCACCTTGTAAGGATCCCACACCGGGCAGCAATATTCTAACGGAGGACGAACGAGTGTAGTGTAAGCTGTCTCTTTAGTGGACTTGTTGCATCTTCTAAGTGTCCTGTCAATGAAACGCAACCTTGGGCTCGCCTTCCCGACAATATTATCTATGTGGTCCTTCCAACTGAAGTTGTTCGTAATTTTAACACCCAGGTACTTAGTTGAATTGACAGCCTTGAGAATTTTACTATTTATCGAGTAATCGAATTCCAACGGATTACTTATGAAACTCATGTGGATCATCTCACACTTTTTGTTATTTAGCGTCTACTACCACCTGCCACACCATACAGCAATCTTTTGTAAATCGCTTTGCCACTGATACTGGTCTTCGGACGACCTTACTAGACGGTAAATTACAGCATCATCTGCGAACAACCTAAGAGAAATGCTCAGATTGTCACCCAGGTCATTTATATAGATCAGGAACAGCAGAGGTCCCAGGACGCTTCCCTGGGGAACACCTGATATCACTTCAGTTTTACTCGATGATTTGCCGTCTATTACTACGAACTGCGACCTTCCTGACAGGATATCACGAATCCAGTCGCACAACTGAGACGATACCCCGTAGGGCCGCAGCTTGATTAGAAGTCGCTTGTGAGGAACGGCGTCAAAAGTTTTCCGGAAATCTAGAAATACGGAATCAACTTGAGATCCCCTGTCGATAGCGGCCATTACTTCGTGCGAATAAAGAGCTAGCTGCGTTGCACAAGAGCGATGTTTTCTGAAGCCATGCTGATTACGTGTCAATAGATCGTTCCCTTCGAGGTGATTCATAATGTTTGAATACAGTATATGCTCCAAAACCCTACTGCAAACCGAAGTCAATGATATAGGTTTGTAGTTCAAATACATATATGCACAGTGGTCCGGAATTGGTTTTAATTATCGTATAGTAGCGAAACTTGATAGATATTCTGTGTTAATCCCAATCCGATTTACGCTGGAAAAAGAAATTGCTTGTCTTTTGTCCACAAGGTCTGAATTCAAAAAACACATACATACTGTCTCCATGTGTAATAGATTAGGAATAGGACGTGGGCAGAAAACGTTAAACAAAAGAGAAAAGAAATAATACTGATTTTATTGTAACTCTTCAGGCTTTCCCGGCGATCTAATGACATCTTGGGTTGTTGGGTGTTCTGCCGGATATCAGCGTCGTACTTGCACGATATTTCGGTCACGTAGCTCGTAACCTTCATCAGGTGCGACCTGAGACTGCTCTTCGTGTGGACCTGTTCCAGTATTTATGCCTATGGCCTTCCCCCTCCACCAACAGCTGCAGGCGCTTCCTCTGTGGTCGACGCCCATTGCCTGCGACCTGCTGGAGCGTTGCTGCTCCGTTTTCCGTCCGCTGCGGTTCTAGGTGTACCCTCTGCGGCCCGCGCTCACTAAACCCGCTCGTGGGGGTTTTATCGAAGTACTGTTGGGCAGTTGGAGTTGAACAGCCATCAGTGACGGATGTTAAATGTGAGAAGTTAGCATTGATGGAGGGTAGAGGTGTGAAGAGTTAGCGTAGGCTAACGATCTGAAAGTGTCTATCTGGGAGATTGAAAATTATTCATGATGATACATCTTTGTACTGGATGTCAATGACGATTTATACTCGTGTTTGAACTGGATGTCACATTATTAAGGTACAAAATACAATATTTGTTTTGCAACAAAATCTTTCCTTTGCTAACCACATGCCTTTTAGTAGTTAGTGGCTTCAGTAGTTAGAATCTTTTCTTTAGCTGGCAGTGTTAACGCTCGCTTTATTGCAGTAGTTCGCGTAATGTAGAATTTTTTTTGAGGTAAGTGCTTTATGAAATTTACATATTATTGTTAAGATTTCTTTTTAGTCATGTCATTCTCTTGAAATAATTATTTGAATTCAGGTTGTAATTTTTTTGAGCAGTCAGATTGCGTTGCTCTAGAATATTGTGAGTCAGTGTCTACACGATACGAAAAAATAAAGAGAGAGTAGGCTCAGTTCGTTCAGTTTTACTCAGCCGTTTCCGAATCAAATAACGTAGAACTTTCATCTTCTCAGTCATTCTGTAATTTAAGTACAGACACACTCATATAAATAAAGAAGTTTCAAGGTTATAACATACAGACGTCACGATACACCTGGAAGAACCTCTGGGGTATATTCTCTTCAAAGAAGAATCGACCGGGAGTAAAGGTGCTTGTGAATGCACACTATGCACTTACACAGAGTGCAGTATCTCTTGGTGCACAACACGCGGTTTTACAGCGCACCAAATTCCCCATTCCTGTACATTCACTGCGCCCTGTGGTGAACTCGTAAAATGTGGTCACTCCACAGAATACAGTCATCAGCTTCCATCCGTGCCAGAACCAAAGAGCAAGAATCCTGCTGCGGATCGTGAGGTTCCAGTTGCTTCATTGCCTGGATGTGCACAGATACTAGTGGCAAATGACCGCAAAACTTTCCGTACCGTTGTCCTTAAGGTGGACACTCCAATGCCACTAGCACTAACCGAGGCCCATGCAGGCCACTGCAGCAAGGTCAGCTGCAGCAATAGCAACCTCGTCAGTTACGTCCACCGGGATAGGACGTCTTGCTGTTCGAGGTGCGACACCAAGATCACCAGTGTTTACGACTTTCGTTGTTATCTTCCTTATCCCATTTAATGACAGCAGGCTTCTCCTCAGACCTTTCAGTCTGCGTTACTCTCTCAATGCAGCACTGTAATTACTGCAGTAGACACAAAGCTGTTTTATTAACAGTGCACAGTCTGTCCTCTCGATATCCGTAATATTTACTCACGTTATGAACTGTCAAATGAAATCATACAAAAAGTGTACAGCACCACATTTGCGCCTGGTAGCCACAGTTGGAACTAACTGTTTTTCCTCCAGAAATCGGTTCCGCATTAACGGATCGCCATTTCTACCAAGTTTCACTGCCATGCAATAATTACAGTCCATAATTATAACCACCTGGTTCCTCCGCCCACCACCGTGGGCTAACAACCCTAGCCCTGTAAGAGCTTCCCAGCAGAACTTCTGCAGACTAATCGAAACCACCCAGTCGTCAACGAGAAGCAATCAGTCCAGTAACTTCAGTTATCAGAAATATTTGCCTGTTGTTTTGCCCAAAATGTCACAACTGTCGACGTTGAGGTTAGGCAGAAACACAGCAGCGCAGCTGTAGTTTGCTGTACGTGAAGCGACTAGCAGTGATATTTCTTATCTTGGTTATCAAAAACATTTGACGTTTCTCGAATGTATCACGGTTTCAGAATTTCTGATTATGCTTACTCATCACAAATACGCGGCTCTTTTCTTTGGAATATGTCACGATTTCCGAGATTGTGGTTAGACAGGAAGCTGGGAGTATATCGTAACTTCCTGCGAGTGGAACTGATGCAGCAGAGAGCTGGTAGGAGTGCTAAGGTACTTGGGTTACAAAATTATGTACACGTGAACAGCAGTTTAGTGCTGAAAGAATTAAACTCTTTAAAATTAGAAAATACAGAATTTAATAGTGGTAGCACTGGCGACTAGTGAATAAGGTAGTTAAAGCAAAGGCTCAGCACATCAGTAAATACGGTTCTTGAAATGTACGAGTGCAAGGTGATGATTTTTTTAAAAAGTTCGCAGTACAACGGTGGATCCAAAATAAAATTACAATTGTAATTTAAAGTACTAACGAGTACCAAAAGGACTAATTAACAGCTGTATGGAGTAACTTGTTCACAGACTATTATAGTTCAAGAACATCGATTGATAAAACCAGTAACTACACTTTGCAACGGCACAAAACGATTAAAGCCCAGTCGTGATGCCTGCCATGGTTCAAATGTCTCTGAGCACTATGGGACTTAACATCTATGGTCATCAGTCCCCTAGAACTTAGAACTACTTAAACATAACTAACCTAAGGGCATCACACAACACCCAGTCATCACGAGGCAGAGAAAATCCCTGACTCCGCCGGGAATCGAACCCGGGAACCCGGGCGCAGGAAGCGAGAACGCTACGCACGACCACGAGATGACAATGGCAAATTGTTTACAGTACTTAAATGTTATACAAAAATGTCAATGAGGAACATGATGTCTGTATTATAAAGACTACTTTACGGCAACAACGACCAATCTCAAATGAACAGATTTTCACTACAAAGAACCTCAATGGCAGTGTAAGACAGATACAGGCTAAATGAATCAACGGCCAGACGGAATGCAAGCTAGCCTTACTCTATATTAATGTGGTTTATGATTTATATGACATAACATACAAGAAGCCTATAGGTAAATATTTTGGGGGATCGTAAGTTTATGTCTGAACACGCCTCTGCGGGCAGGCACATTGTGGAGATTATAAACGCAGTGGACTTACTGGGGCTATAGGTACAGGCAGAAAGTTGGTCCCCGCTGCACGACAATTCGCGGAGCCCTAGAATATAGAGGGTGTCACAAGCTGCTGATCCAGGCTTACAGTTTAGGCTGCCTCTTCATTGTGTTGCTTAGATTTACTTAAGTGGTGTTAAAAACAAATGATTTTCATTAAACAAAAAAATTAATTACAATATAAATACAAAAAGTCGTCTAATTGGTACCAACCACAATTGAAATACAGAACACAAAACAAGCCAAACGCTTAATCTATCGGTTTACAGGTAAGAAAACAATGGCAGCAGCAGACCAAATATACAGAAGGAATCAGCTGAACCCGGCAGGCAGAAACGGCAGTCAAAAAAATCACAGGGTAATTATTACATAGGCGGGTAGTTCGGAAAATAGCTTATAGCAACTAATGCGGTTTAAATAGAAACAGCAGTATTACCAACCGCTTTCACAGATGCATGAGGAATTTACATTAGAAACTGATTTGGTGAAAGCCACACGGACAACCAAAGCATAGAAGAGGCCGCTTTCCGTGATCGCCCCTAAATTCAATGAATGAGGCGTTAAATAATGCCCAAACTGTGATGTACGACATACACATATAAGAAGAATTAAACAACATTGTAATGAAATACGAAAGATCAATGAACGACACAAGCCTGGCAGGCATTGAGTCCGTTGAACATTATTCTAATGAAGTACAAAACTCCAACGAATAAAACACGGCAACCAAGCAACAAGTTGCTTAGTTTCAACATTAACAGTAATTATATTAAACACTGTTCTAGCAAAATACAAAAGACCAATAAATATAACTAGGCAGACAGGCATATAATAAGTGACACTCCAGGCAAACATTTTACAGTTGACTGTACAGAACAATTTGACAGAAAGTACGGAATCGCGTACTCAAACAACCGAACCACTTAACTTGTGGAGCAGGCATCAAAACTTATGTTATAATCTACATTAACCAATGATTACCAATAAGTGTACAAAAAATCGGGTAAACATAGCCTGGCAGAGGAATAAAAATGAGCACTTTCGCTCACACCAGAAAATCGGAAGGACAACCGCAAATACCAGCTAGACAAGAAAGGAACCACGATGCAGAAGGTCTCACATCTGTTAATTCCAAAATTTATGCCCATTAGGAAAAAGCCTCACCAAGGATTCCACAATATGGGCACACAACGGTTCCCTAAGCAGGCTCACTTTCTACGACAACAGACGAGTTGACAGTTAAATTCGAGCCAGCATGATAGTGCCAGTAACACTCCAAAAGCCACGCCGCAGCCTTCAGGCTATATTTGGCTCGGCAGAGTGCAGAGCCAGACCTCCACCTCTCCACATCGCTGCCAGTAAGTCACTTCCACGTTGTTTGCTCAGTGTATCCCTATACCGCCGCTCGCCACTGCTCACGCGCTCTCTTGCAAGCAGGCGTCCTCTGGTGTCACAGCAACAGAGACATACACAAAATAGATAAACGGATACTGGAGTGCCAAGGACGTCGCACGTGCACAGCACAGAAACAATGTCTCATCTGATTTAATGGATGCAAGGGGAACAACATATCAGCTAATTTCTCTTACAAAGCATAGGAAGTTACGAACGAGAATGTCACTGGCTGTCTACATGTGACTCATGATTCGTCATGTTGACTTCCCATCATTCATCGTACGAACAGTTGCCAACAACAACACGGAACCGAAAGACAGCCCACTCTGTGTGTGCACTTTTATTGATGGCGCGTATAGGAAAATTAAAGAGGCCTTTGGAGAAAAGAGTGTCTGTAATTTGAAATTTTGGAGCCCTTTGTATCACTCTGCAAAGACATCCAACGGTCGTTTTAAAAATAGTCATGAAGACTCTGAGTTTTCTCTTTGTGGTACCAGTGAACCGTGTTTGCATCTTTGGTGTGCTGGTCAGACCTTCAGCCAATGTGAAACGCAGACGGTTTTAAGGGTAACGAGGCGTGTGGAACTGAATGGTCCTTGGAGTGAACTGTGTGTTGTGGTGCCAGCAAAGAGATCGTACAGACGTCTGTACTGTTGAAGATTTTGGATGAGATTTTTACAGCTCTCTGTAAGATAACATTGCAACTGCACTTTGTATTAGAACTGAAGAGTGGTCTGTCGACCACTCCATCACTAACATCTCATCTTCTGCGAGAAAATAATATGATGTATTGAGAACAGATGTCCACCTCCATAGAACTGAGAATGGTGACAGCTCAAATGGTTCACGTATGTTTCCATGGGTTAAGAAAATCAGGCATATTCACCATCTCCAGCTTCTGGAAGAGATTTTGGTTCAGAACTACATTACAACTTCTGCAGAAATTACCTCCATCCAGCAACTTTTAAAAAGCTTGTCGACGGCCTGTAGGACTCAGCCCATCATTCTGTATGGAGAGGTATTTACAAACATTAAAGAAGCATGTGATGTTTCATAAGAGAGAATTTAAATGTAACCAAAGCCTCACAGACAAACAGAAATTTAACTAAATCAAAATTAGCTCGACACCAAAAATCAGAGGATGACAATGAAAAGGCCGAAATACCAAATGCCTTTCTCCAAAACTGTTTCACAGAAGACCACTGCACTGTGGTGTCTCATTTTGATCGTTGCACCATCGACCAAGCGGCTGATGTGGAAATAAGTTCCATAGGAGAAAAAAGCAACTGAAGGCGCTCGACGGAGGAAAGACCAGTAGAACAGAAGGGATACAATTACGATTCTGCATAGAGTATGAGAAAGAACTTGTCCCTCTCATATCAGGCGTGTTCTGTAGTTCCGTCAAGGGGCGACGTCTTTCGGATGATTGAGATGGCTCGTCAGACAAAGGTACAAAACGATGGACCTACATCTCTGACGTCCGACTGTTGTGCAATTTTGGCATGTACGCTCGCGCGTATTGTCTTTCCTGGAGACCGAAAATCTCCTCTGTAGGAATGAGCATGGATTCCGGAAACAATGATCATGTGAAAGACAAGAGTGCTCGTTTGTCCACGAGAACCAGAAAGCAGTACACTCCGCCGTACAGACAGATATCACGTTCCTTAACTTCCGTAAGACGATAGATGCCGGTGACTGGAATGAAGAGCTTCTGACAAACAATATACAGCATGTGATTCTTGAGTTTCTCCCGGCGTATTTGATAATCAAAATATCCACGGGTGTACTGCCGGTCTTTAGTGTCCAACGGGCACAATATTTCGGCTATCAAACATGTCGCCTGATGATGGCGACATGTTTGATCGCCGAAATATTGTGCCCGTTGGACACTAAAGACCGGCAGTACACCTGTGGATATTTTGAATATACAGCATGTCATTCTCAACGTAGAAAATTCTTCAGACGTAGTCGCGGATACACCACGAGAGCTTTCCGATTGGTTATGATGTTGACCTGCTAATCAGAAATTTGCATTTACGCACGTATTTTGACAACTAGAAACTTCTTTTACTCACATAAATAGTTTCGTTAAACTATTCCATCCACCGACAAAACAATTTTCGATGGGATCTCTTGTTACAAGGTGTACAGCTGTTTTTTCTATAGCTTTTTCCAGCTGAGAACTGCATTTTAGTAATTTCAAGGAGATGTAAGTGTGAGAAAAGATTCACCGCCAGGCGAGTGGCACTTTGGAATGCAGCGCGACGCCACAGTCTCCCACAAACTTCAATAATTAAAATACATAATTACAGGTACCCTAAGACGCTACGAACTATAATACCATTTGGACAATAAGACGCACCTTAATTTTTAAGCATTTTTTAAATAACATTTTTGCTATTTTTATTATTAGATTGCAGTGTCAGACTAAAAAAATTCTTAGTTTATAAAACCGAACTGATTTTTAAGACTGGGGGAATTTTAAAGCAAACACTGAATATTGTTATATGAGACGCACCTGAGTTTTGGATACGATTTTTCGAAGAAAAAGGCATTTCTTATAGTCCGTAAAATATGGTAGTTTCCCAGTACTGTAGAGCTTTGTTCTAAAATTTTAAAATAAAAGACACGTGTCACTGACTCGAGCTGACAGATATTTAGTGTGGGACCTACATGACTGGTAGCATGATCCGACTAAGACGTGTAGACTCTGGCAATTGGTAAACTGCGGTAGCTAGTATTTACTACGCTAGCAAATAGCCGCACTGAGTGGTCAATGCTTGATTCAACAACTAAAATGGTTAATAGCTAATGTTAAAACAGAATAAAACTAATGAAAGTAGGGAAAATGGGAGATGTGGGGGAGGAGTTGGGAGAGAGGCGTTAAAGTCATTTGGCACGTAATGAGAAAACACGCTTAAATAAACATTGTTAATTATTTGCATACACGTAAATCAACACAAGAAGAATGTAGCAAGAAATAATATATGAAGCCAATACAGTTTGTAAAACATGTTGACGTCACGTTTGAAAGGCACAAAAACCTAGAGCGGTATTAGCTAGCACGTAACGAACACGAAAGAAAAGATACTAATAAGAAGAAATGTAACAGACTGAAATACGAGGGAAAAGGGGAGGTCATAATTATAACCTATATACCAACCACTTGGGAAAGTAGCTGTGAATGATAAATTATATGACGCAAACATATTAAAATCGGATGGAAGTAGCATTCTGAGGGAATCAAAGCAAATACACCTTAAACTGCCAGAATAGAGAATCAAACAAAAATGTGTAAAATCGGTCTGAGCAGTACATACGTAGCTTGAAAGAATAAAATACTAAAAGAGAGATATTATCAGACTACAACACAATGAAAATAGGGGTGAGGAGGAAGGGGGTGGACGAGCTCATGGGGGTACTTTATATATGAAATATTAAAAGAGATAAGGTAGCTATGCTGTACGAAATTATGATATTGGATGTTGGCTTACTTACATTGTCAGTTCATGTTACATAAGAAACCCATCCTATCTTTCCGTTAGTCGACGTTGTAGGGAGTGCACGTCACATGTCAGCCAGCGTTCTTCATTACAAAATCATTAACTCAGTCGCTTTCAAACATAATTTCTCAGCTAAAAATAGTGCTGATTTGATCAACAAAATAAAATTGTTAAAATGCACATCTGCGACCAGGTTAATCTCATTCATCATAGTAAGCCTCTGTACAAACGTACCTACGGACTTGACTCTCAACTTCATCTAGAAGAATTATTTACCATACGAAAAATTAAATGAGGTACAAGTTGCGTATCAATTTACTACAGGTGGTTCCTAAACACAATAATTTCACGTTTAATACTAAATTTTACGTACTATCATATACCCTAGCGATCGGTAGTCCTCTTGATGGAATCATAGCGGAAATATTCGTTAACATTGTAGAAAGTGCTTTCTTTAAATTCAACCCAGAATACCAAAAGAAGATACTATTTTATGCTCGTTACGTAGAAGACTCTCTTATTAGTTTAGATGGCAATGACGAAAAAATAAAATGTTGAAACTTCCTGCCAGATTGAAACTGTGTGCCCCACCGAGACTCGAACTCGCGACCTTTGCCTTTCGCGGGCAAGTGCTCTACCAATTGAGCTACCGAAGCAGGACTCACGGCAGCTACTCACAGCTTTACTTCTGCCAGTACCTCGTCTCATACCTTCCAAACTAGAGCACTTGCCCGCGAAAGGCAAAGGTCCCGAGTTCGAGTCTCGGTCGGGCACACAGTTTTAATCTGCCAGGAAGTTTCATAAAAGTGCAATCTCCGCTGCAGAGTGAAAATATTATTCTGGAAAATAAAATGTTGTTCTTACATTTAACAACTTGTACCAAAAAATCCACTTCACAAATGAAATCCAGAATGAAAATACTGAACTTTCTCGATGTAAAAACATCTGTAGCAGATAACGGTATTATCTTTAGCATCTTCCGGAAGCTAACCTATTCCGACGACATTATCCTCGCAGATTCCTCACGTCCATAAGAACATAAACTAGCATTTTTAAAATTTTGCTGTTAACCGTAGTGTAACAACTCATTTTTCACGTGATACCTTATAGAGCGAAATCGGTGTGTTGAGCTCCGTTGCTATTAACAATGGAGACGAGCAAGTTTCAGCAGACCGTATCCTGAGTAAGAAAAATCACTAACAAATTAGCACGTTTGCACGGTTGCATGGTAATAAATCCGCATACTTCAAAGACGAAAAACTAAATTTATTTTCATCCACTTTTTAGGCAATATGTCCTACAGGATAACACGGATTATAGTGACCAATACATATATATATATATATATATATATATATATATATATATATATATATATATATATATATATATATATATATATAACGTAACGTTTTCTACCAGTAACTCGTTTAGCGAACAAAGTTGGCATTGTTTTGAAAGATTAGCTGCAGTTTGCAGATAGACATTTCCTTGTAGGCTTTAAGCTACATTTTCATTGGTTTCATTCTGTTTTAATTTGGCTATGTATGGTTTTTTTCGCTGAATCAGGAATTGCATGCTGAGTACGGCTATGCGTGCATGTAGTAAGCGCCACCTACTCTTTTTCACCTAAAACCAGTATCTGCATATCTTAGTCAGTCTACTCACGTCACTAGCCTTTTATGTGCCATACTAAATGGTTAATGGAGACAAGGCCACATTTTTTCATAAGCTTCACCATAAAGCCTTACAATATTGGGCTATTACCTTTGATTACGCAGTTTAGATGTTGATACTTGTGAGTGACATGCACATTGTAGTAGACAACAGCCTTGTGACTTCAGCATCCTATTATGTAATATTTATTATACGAGAGAGTATGCCCTTCTAAAAAATTTTGTAATTATTGTTTATCAAAATTTGGTTCCTTCTGTGGTTCAAATGTGTGTCTATTTTGTAATAATTTGTTCAGTTGTTCTTTTTTCTTCTGTATAAGGAAATACATACTTGGCAGTTGGTTAATAAAAGCTTAATAAGTCTCTAACCGGTTGGCTGTTATTTTCCAGTCATGTCAAACTGAAATCTGTGCAATTCAGAAAATGTGAAAGCAAGCTGTAATTTGACCACTGAGTGGAAATGGAGTCAGCCGCATCATTCAGATACTGGAGAATATTAGATACATAAAGTGGAATGACCATTTAGCTGCAGTTGCAGGCAGTAAAAAAAAAAAAAAAAAAAAAAAAAAGCCTCCAGCGTACGATTATCTGGTAGGATACTAGGAAACTATAGTTAGCCTACGAAAGGAGTTGCTTCCAAATCGCTTGCACGGTCCGTACTTGGAATATGGTCAAGGATGTGGGTCCTGTATTAAGGTAGCACTAACAGGGGACATTCATAGTACTGAGGGAAGTGCTGTACTAGTGATCAGAGATTCATTTGAACAGCGAGACAGTGCAACAGAAGTGATTAGAAGGAAGACATAGGAGAAAATGTTTAGAAAACTGTAAGTATAGTCATTCAGGACACAAACAACAAATATTTTCCATCTCCTTCGTATCTGTTCAGCAGGTATCGTACAAATAAGGCTGAGCTAGTGACAGCTCGCATATACTTGTACTTATAATCATTCTACCAGTGCTCCATATCATAATGAAACTAGAAAACAATTCAACATCGACAAACAATCCGCTGCAGAGTGAAAATACATCCTGGGAACTTTAATGGAAACTAAAGTAAAGCATTTCTTTTGCCACACTTTCAACGACGATTTCTAAAGAGTGGGTATCTCCTTAATTTGTGTAAGTATGTTTACGGTTGTATATACTGCTGTGTTTCCCTCCCATAGTTGTAGGCAGAGAGTACGCATGTGCTCTACGTGACTGTGTCCCAGCAGAGGAGGAAGAAAAGCACTCTGGAGTTGCATTAATTCAGAATTCCCTCATCCCCTCTCCTGCTCTCACGTGGCGTCGTAATATATTGTTCTTGGAAGTTTTAATTTCGCCACTGCATTCTCAGAGAGGCCGAGAAGCGAAATTAAAAAGGGTAATTTCCTAATATTTCTGAGCTAAAAGCGCCTTTAATAAGAACATGCAAAGACTGTTATGCCTGAGGATGAAATACGAAGCCGCTATTAAATTTAAGCCGACGTGTTTCTTTTTGTCTTCCGTATTTTCTTTTCAGAGTACGGCGGAGGGATGCGGCTGTTGAATGGAGCTCTCTTACTTTTCGAAACAATTTTTTCACAAACTCTTAAGGCGATGTGCTACAAGCGTTATCAGCATGTTTGTTTAATACTCTCCATTCAGTAGTGCATTATTGAGGTATCCACTTGTAATAAAAGTTGCTCAGTTTTGAAAAGTCAGTCTGATATTAGATACTAAAGCAGACTTAAGCCTCGCAATCGGAAAAGTGCACACTCTAAAGTAATGCGCACGTCGTTTCAGCAGCTCTACGGCCTTAAGAAAACTGCGGTCAGCCCTAACACTAAACATACAAGGCCTTTGCTCCATTGTTTATCCACTTGCGACATCGTTAAGCCTAATTGTGTTCCTATCATCAGTCGGTAATCAAGAAGAGGACGACGATTAGCAGTTGTTATTCGTGATATATATTATTTCTCAAATGAAGATTTCTTTTTCTCAACAAATACTAATCGGACAAGAATAAATGAGGTATCGATAACGACTTTGCTCTAAAAAGTACTATTTTTAGAAAAGTTTTACATATCGGAGACTTTTTCCCATCATTATCAAAAGGGAATCATGGATGCTCAGTTTGATACCTATATATTACAAGGCTGACTTATTGATAACGAGTAAGAAACTTTTCTTGGTATTATCTTGCGACAAATGCCATTTTATTTGTTTTATAGTACTTACTAACTGTATAATGAATATACAGCATTGTCACAGGTAATTACAGTGACTACTGCGATTATTTCAGCATGTCGTACGAGTTGACTTTTCTAAACGAATATGCTTTCCGAGAAGACAAACGCGTTTTTCATTGACTCAATGCATTGTGATTTATATACTACTGATACAGCCCAACATGCTTACGTGAAGTACGAAGTGCAATTAAAATCTGAAAACACAGTTAGATATTTTTGTGGCTGTTGTGTTATGTCAGGTAAGAAGCGTACACTCCCTTATAACCTAATTTCGCTTTCATTTACTTCATTTCATTTCATGCTCGTATTTCACGTTTAACTTCTTTTGAAGAACACGTAAAATATAAACATTACAATTGAAAGTTAGAAATTACCAGAAATAACGTACTGGAAATGTATATATTAGTATGTAACATATATTCATGATGATTGTTTCACGTCGATCGGTTTATTTTTAAATATCTTTTTCCTCCACTCCCACGTCTACCCTTTTACGAACTACTGCATATATTCCAAATACTGTCATTATTTAAAAATATAAAAGTGTGAAAGTTTCGCAAGAGTCCCCTCGTTCAAGATGTACGACTGACAAAATCTGAAGATGTAAACTAGAAATTAATTTAAAAAACGAACTCGGTACAGCGCTATTTTAATACAAACTGTTCAAATTCTGTAGTCGTTTCGCGGATACTTCAATTTTATAACAAACGTTGACAATTATTTCTTAGGATGTGATTGTATCATATGTTCTGCCATTGAGAACAAATACGAACAGAGACTGTGATAAAAATTAATTTAGTAATTTTGATTATTTATCTTACTGTTGTTAATTGATGTATTTCGACTTTATTGTTGGCTCAACAGTCAGGAATACATTTCTGCTTGCAGGAGGATGTTCATATTTTTGTTTTAAATATGTATTTCGAAATAACTTGTTGCAGGCACTTTATCTTTGCCATAGACCCTTTAATTCTCTCCATAATGAGACACTACAATTTCAACATTCAAATATGTCTGGAATTCACAATACATAATACACAGAGTTCAAAATTTGTTCGCGAACTTTGTAGGACTACTTCCTACTAACTTCTCACACGTCCTCGCCAAGAAGAACAAAGCATATCCATGTGTCAAAGAAGTTATTTTATTTAAGGAATAAATTATTTACATACAATGTTTATTATAGTTAACTATTTTAGTGTCAATGGTTTCAGATGGACATAAAATTGAGGAAGTAAAACAGAATTAATTGCCTGAATGTTATTAGACCTCTGTTTGAACTCACGCTAGGTGTTAAAGCGTACAAAACTACTTTCCCGTGGTTTTTAAAACAATACGGAATGAAACTTACCTGCATCGTTTAGTAAATTTACGCAGTGCATCAAATAATCCATTTTTTTAAGTGTCAGCAAATACTATACGTATCAAAAGAAGAACAATTGAGCAGTGCCATTAATACTCCTACAGAGTGAAACACGTGTTGAGAAGCTTAGGAACCTAGAGTGATCTTTGGGGGAGTTGGTTTTGAAACATCATATAGCCCTCCTAACATATGTCTTATGATGCTTCCTGTTAGGTTATATGTATAATGTAATTTACTGGAGCATAATGCCCCCTTATGTAAATCTTTTGTGATGTGGTGGTTATGTAGAGGACTACGCCAGGCAGTGCATCGAGTGCTAACAGTTAGCACCCGTGGGGAGAAATTTATTTACACCAAAGCTTTCTTACGGCAGTGTTCAGATTATGTGTCCCTCTGTCTAAACTATTGTATGTGTCCTAGTGTGTTCGATAAAGGCTTTAAGATGAGAGAATCAAAGGTACACGTGGTTACCTCATTCAGTTTATCGGTATCCGTTGTAGCTGCTACTAGCGTGGATAATCTGTTCTCAAGCAGTGTTGCTGGGCAGAAAAATAACTGCAAATTGCCACAGTACATTAAACAAGGGAAGCGAAATTTCATGTAATTTACCATGAGAACGTGAGGTATGCTCAGGCATTTGATGTTCTGAAGAGAGGACTGCTGTAACGATAGAGAAGACAGAATAGCTGTATGCACTATAGAGAGCAGTTGAGTGGTATGTCGCACAAAGAGGAAAAATCAATCAAAAGTTTCATGAACAGAATACGTTAACTGTATGGTATATCTGCTAGTTAACAGACATTGACGACATAAATACTCATTCTGCAAGAAGCAGAGCAGAGGGAGTTGGACGCTTTTTAAAGGAAACTGCAACACGATGTGTCGAAGAGAGTATGTGCAGAATTTACAAGGGACTTACCAAGAACCCCAAGCACGGTCAGACTCTTAGAAGCGATAGATGTGGTAAATTGTATCATCGATATGAGAAATCATTTTTTCCGTTCGACGTCGATATCTTTGTGGTCGTTCGGGTAACATACAACAAGATCGTTGACGACTACAGAGTAAGAAATGTGAGAAAGTTACGCTTCGGGAAAGGGAGTGTAGGCAGAATGGAGGGCATAACAGGAACTCGTGTAAGAAAATGGGAGCCCCAGGCGTGCTAGACTTCAGTCTCAGTAAATTTTAAGGCTGCAGTAACCTATGGAGTGGCGAGATTTTGCTTGGCCGACAAAATTGATCATACAGTAGCGGAAAGACGTGGTTACATCCTCTGAACCATAGGCTATGTGTAGGTGGTAGTAACGATGTCCATTTGCTGGAATCAGTGATATCAAGTCATCAGGCGGGAGAAAAGCAATTCTGGGAAATAGTTAAAGTTTAGCCCGCATAGTAAATGGGTACTATGCGGTCGTAAAGGTCTTTCTATAAGCGTCATGCTAAGATTGACGTTGTGGAACGCATAGTACAATTCAGTGGGACACTGCTAGATTTCTGGGAAACTGTTTTCAGTGGCGAACTGCAGCAAGATTTGTCTGTTGCAAAAGGTGGAGTAATAAAGATGTCTACAAGATCACTTTACATCAATTTACGTATTAAATTACTGGAAGTAACTGGGAAGCTAATATATGTGACCGTGGAAGCGGAGCTGCCTGTAAACGTGTTGTGTATGGCTGAGCCATTAGGAGAAAAATGAGGAACTGTGTAAGGTATTTTTTCTTTTTTTTGCACGGGTATAGGAGAGTATGGGAAGTAGACGTTGAGCAGGCAGTGCCGTTTAGTATTGACTGTAGTATAGACGTAGATCTGTCTAATGAATTGCTCGTAGGCTTGTTATAGATGAAGATGATCTAGAGAGGAGGAATTCGTACTCTGGCCATAAGCAAGTCACCAGTGTGTTTTAAGTAAGAAAGTGTATCACTGAAAGGAAAGGACGTGGTATCAATGAAGGAATTACTGCTACATTTTGAGTATAGAGTATTAGGTTAACACTATCTGGTGAAAAGTATCCGGACACCACCAGAAACATACTTTTTTCATATTAGGTGCATTGTGATGCCACCCACTGCCGGGTACTCCATTCCAAGTGACCTCAGTAGTCATTACACACCGTGAGAGAGAAGAATGGGGCGCACAGCGGAACTCAGGAGGTAGAACGTGGTCAGGTGATTGTATGTCAGTTGTGTCATATGTCTGTACGCGTGATTTCCACATTCCTAAACATCCCTAGGTCCACTGTTTCCGATGTGATAGTGAAGTGGAAACGTGGACAAGTACTGCAAAAAAGCGTACAGGCCGACCTCGTCTGTTGACTGACAGAGACCGCCGACAAACGAAGTGATTCTTAATGTGTAATAGGCAGACATCCATCCATACCATCACACAGGAATTCCAAAATCCATCAGGATCCACTGAAAGTACAATGACAGTTAGGCGGGAAGTGAAAAACTTGGATTATTGTCGAGCGGCTGCTCATAAGCCACATATCACTCCGTAAATGCCAAACGACGCCTCGCTTGGTGTAAGAAGCGTAAATATTGGACGATTGAAGAATGGTAAAACGTTATGTGGAGTGACGAATCACGGTACACAATGTGGCGATCCGATGGCAGGGTGTGGGTATGGCGGATGCCCGGTGTAGTGCCAACAGTAAAATTCTGAGGCGATGGTGTTATGGTGTGGTCGTGTTTTTCATGGAGGCGACTGGCACCCTTTGTTGTTTTGTGTGGCACTATCACAGCACAGGCCTACACTGATGTTTTAAGCACCTTCTTGCTTCCCACTGTTAAAGAGGAATTCGGGGATGGCGGTGGCATCTTTCAACATCATCGGGCACCTGTTCATAATGCACGGCCTGTGGCGGAGTGGTTACACGACACTAACATCCCTGTAATGGACTGGCCTGCACAGAGTCCTAACCTGAATTCTATTGAACAACTTTGGGATGGTTTGGAACGCCGCTGACTTCGAGCTAGGCCTCACCGACCGTCATCGACACCTCTCTTCAGTGCAGTACTCTGTGACGAATTGGGTTCCCATTCGCCAAGGAAACTTCCAGCACCTGATTGAATGTATGCCTACGAGAGTGGAAGCTGTCATCAAGGTTAAGGGTGGGCCAACACCATACTGAATTCCAGCACTACCGATTGACGGCGCCAGGTGTCCGGATACTTTTGATCAATTGGTGTAGGTCTTTATCAGCGACGTTGGTGATATAACATTGAATCCCACTGGCAATGCATCACTTGTGTAGCATAAGCCATACTGGATACCCCATCAGCTACAAATGGTGACGGAGGATCGGCGATTATGAAGTATATGCTCAGTGACATGCATGGTGTGAGACACTGAGTGATTATAATGGTAGTGCAGTTACTCACAAAGGTCCAGTGTGCACTATAATGCATATAGCAGCGATACTTGGTAGATACTCTAATGAGTTAACGTGGAACTGATGCACGCTGGGAAAAAAATTACCTCCAGTTGCAAACCTGGCACTGTGAATGCAAGAAAGACGTATATAAATATATCCATAATGGATTAGGGAAAAGAGATGGGCGAAAAGATCTAATAAGTAAGACAGGCATAAAGTTGATCTTATCATCAATCGCTGCTTATGTAATTTGTTAAAATGAGGCTTCGACGAGAGACTACATCTGTGAAACGACGTGATCGGCAGTTGCTCACAGCAGGTACGGTGGAATCTGAGCAACGTGTTCCTGTGTACTTTCTTTGCGATGAAGTAGAGACCGAATGTGTCCCTGGTAAACGCGTTGTTTCAGATATTCCCAGAGCCTAAAGTCACATAAAATCAGATAATTTACCAGACCATGCATCTGGAAATCCTCTGAAGATGACATGTTCTTCGAACGTTGCATTATGCAGATGTGGACAACTGACATGAGGTGTGGCCCCGACTTAAAAGAAAACGACGGTTTTCACACAGTTACATTCTTCCAAAACAGGAATCACATGCTGCAGAAGGAGGTCTCGATAACGTGCAAACTGCATGATACAGCTGATATACCCACTGAGTGTATTCTCCTCAAAGAAGAACGGATCGAGACTAAAGACGCTTGTGAATTCACAACACACAGTCAGATACGGCGACGGTAATAGCACAAAACGTAATTTAATAGCACCACAAATTCGACAGTTCTATGTACTCATTCCACCCTGCGGTGTGAAATACGCCTTTTCACTCCATAGTATAATGCCAAGGCGCATGACGTCAACTTCTGTCCTTGCATGACTCCACAGAATAATGCCCAGGCACATGTCATCAACTTCTGTCCGTGAATGAAACCAAAGAGGAAATGCAGAACTTTGCTACAGATCATACTCTTTCAGTTGCAGCACCATCTGGATCTTGAACGAGTACATGAACAAAACGATCGCAAAACTTTCTGACACTGCACGAGCACTGTCACCGCCATGGGCACATGCTGCATGGTCAGTTACAGCAACAGCAACCTCGTTAATATAGGTCGCTCTCCTCCTCCAGGTGTCACGCCAAGCTCAGTCGTGTTTTCTAATTTCACTGTCATCTTCTGAAACCACTAAATAACATTGCATCCATCCTCAAACGTTTCAGTCGGGGATTCCCTCTCGATACAGTACTGTCATTTCTGCTGTTCACACAAAGCAGTTTTACTAACAGTGTGCATTACAGTTCACTCACGTTATAGCTTGTCAAGTGACAGTACGGATGTCATACCAGCATTCAAATACTTTACAAAGCCAGTTTGCATCTGGTGGCGACAACTGGAAATCGGTTTGGCATTAACGCATTAGCGTATTTACCAATATTAGCAGCCATACGATAATTACTGCTCACACTGAACTTCAGTGAGTAACTGTACTTTAATTATATTCATCTGATATTTCCACTGATTTTAACGATTAGTGAAAAATCACCTCTTATAAAAGTATATGTACCCACAGAAGTATGAGTTTTATAGTAAGGTATCGTCGTATGATCAGGCTTCTAAACATGATGTTAAGATCTTAATAGGAGGCTTGAATGCAAATATAGGAAAAGAAGAGGCTTATCAGACAACTATGGGAAGACATAGCCTGCAAGTAAAAACATGAATGTCAGCAGTACATGTTTTCAACACAAAAAGATACACAAATAAACATCGATGCCACCAGATAGACAAGCAATAAATCAGATAGATCATACATTGATTGACCGGAGGCACAGATCAGACATAATGGATGTTAGGAGGCAATGTGAAGCTGGCTGCAACTCAGACCATCATCTAGTCAGAATGAAGTACAGGCAAAGGATCTCACTACTGAATTAACAAAAAGGCCACAAACAGAAAGGCTTTACATTAAGAAACTAGGCAGAAGAAATATGGAGAGCATATTAGACGAAAATAGAGGAGGGGATTAAGAACGATGCCGGCACATAAAATCAAGATATAGAAATAATGTGCAAACACTTTAAGCCTGCAATCCACGAGGCAGCTAGGGAAGTTTTGGGACATGTACGGGCTCTTAGAAAGGCAGAGAAGAATGTATGAGAAGAGTTGAGGAGCGTAACAAATTACGAATGAAATTATTTCAGAGAAGAACTAGAACAAATATGAATAAATATTATGAGAAGCGACGTGTATGTAAGATGGTTTGCAGAAAGAAGAAAAGACCACTAGAAAATTAAAAAATTGGAACAAGCTGAACAGCCAGGAGAAGAGAAGCAAGTACGTGAAATCTACCAACAGATTAAAGTAGAAAAAGCTGGGTTTCAAGCCAGAAAAAAATATATGTAGAAATAAAGAAGGGGGTTTGATAGGAAAGAGCAATAAAATAATTGGCAGGTTGGCAGAATACTTCCAAGAGTTCCTGAACTCAGAAGTGGAAGGATTAGAACAATAAGAACTGGTGGAAATAACTTATTATGGACCAGAGGTCTTAACATCAGAACCCACGCTGGAGGAAGTGATACAAGCCATTAAGACCATAAAAAATAATAGGGCGCCTGGAGAAGATCAGATATAGGCGAAAATTCTCAAATACGATGGGGAAGCATTGTGCAAAGCAATATGTAAAGTAATACTGAACATTTGGCAAGAGGAGAGCATACCAACGGCTACTATGTGCTCCACACACAAAAAACGAAATGAAACTGCCAGAATTACCGAGGAATATTCCTGCTAAATAGTTCATATAAAGTGTTCTCCAAGATCCTGTCTAGAAGGCTTGCTCCCTATGTGGAAGAGAGGTTTGGAGTCTATCAGACTGGCTTTAGTAGAAAGTAGTCAACAACTGAGCAAATATTCGCATTACACATACTACTTGGAAAATGTTATGAACATCAAGTAAACATACACAAGCTTTGTATCGATTTTAAACAAGCCTATGATAGTGTCTCAATAATGACATTGCGGAATGTGATGGAAGAGGCTGGGATACCTAAGAAGCTCGTTAACCTTACTATGACGACCATCAGTGAAAACACAGGGCGAAATCTCCAGAGAAGTGGAAGTGAAGAAGGGAATGAGACAGGGAGACAATATCTCCTCACTACTATTCAACCTCTGCCTAGAAAACGTTATACAGGGAGTGGTAGATAAGTAATGAGACTGGCCGTCGCGCGGCGCCCAAATCGCTCGCAGGGCGGTCTCCACCTGTACGTCACGTGGTGGGGGATCTGAGCTAACAATAGAACCGGTTCGCAGTCGCGTCGCAGCTCTGGTGCAGTGAGGGTCGAGCTTCGCGTATTACGTTGTTTGTGTGCCCGTGACACTTGTAAAAACGCTGAAGATGGATCGCTCGATAGAACAGCGGTATGCAATCAAATTTTGCTTTCGCTTGGGCAAAACTGCTTCGGAAACTTTTGCTATGATTACGGAGGTCTACAAAGAAGACTCCCTATCAAGAGATCAAGTGTTCCGGTGATTTAATGAATTTAAAAACGGGAGGGAATCCGTTGAAGACATGGAACGATCTGGACACCCTTCAACGAGTCATGTGGGTGAAACGGTGGCCAAAGTGAAGGAACTCCTGGACTCCGACCGTCGTTTAAGTCTCAAAATGATCGCCGATGAGGTCTCCGTGAATAAAGTTACGGTTCACCAAATTGTTACGTAAGATTTGATGATGAGGGAAGTTTGCGCAAAATTGGTTCCCCTAGCGCTCACCGCCGAACAAATGCAACACGAGTGGACGTTTGCCGTGAGATGTTGAATGATTTGGAAAATAATCCAGACTTTTTAGACAACGTAGTAACAGGCGACGAATCGTGGACAGTCCAGTACGACCCGGAGACGAAAGCCCAGAGCTCGGAGTGGCACACACCGGCATCCCCGCGGCCGAAGAAAGCAAGAATGTCAAAGTCCCGCATCAAGACAATGCTGATTGTGTTTTTCGACAAGTGGGGGTTAATTCACAAAGAGTTTGTCCCTCAAGGGAAGACAGTCAATGCCGAATTCTACAAAGAAGTCCTTCAGCGATTGCACAGAGCCGACAAACGGAAGCGACAGGACCTTGCTCAACGCTGGCGTCTCGACCACGACAACGCTCCGGCGCACACAGCGTTCTTCGTGACCTCCTACTTGACCCAAATTGGAGTTGAATTTCTGCTACAGCCACCATACAGCCCTGACTTGAGTCCTCCTGATTTCTTCCTATTTCCGAAGGTCAAAAGATGCCTGAAGGGTCATCGTTTCGACGATATTCCGAACATCCAACGTGCTGTCACGAAGGCACTAACTGGGATAACTCAAACGGACTACAGTGGGGCCTATGAAGCTTGGAAAACGAGCTGGCAACATTGTGTCGACTCCCAAGGCGAGTACTTTTAAGAATGTTAACGTTTTGTACAAATTGGATCAATAAATTTGTTTTTCTAGACTGAGTCTTATTACTTATCTACCACACCCTGTAAGTCAGATACAGATAAATAGAGGAAGAACAAATTTTAATAGTTCACTGCACTACATAGCCTCCGCAAATGATGTGGCATTACTCGCTCGAAACACTGGTGGGCTGGCTGATGCCTATGAACAAGTAGAGAGAGGTACAAGGGAACTTGGTCTGATAGTCAATGTCGAAAAGACCAAATATATATGGTAATGACCAACCAGCGAAACCTACCAAATCCCAGGATAGCCGACAAGGAGTTTGAAAGGATGAGGGACTTCAAGTACCTCGTAACGACTATCATAGAGACAAATGACATCGGCAGCGAGGACAAAGCTAGAATAGCAGCAGGCAAAAGATGCTACTTTACCACACTAACAATGCTTAGGAGCTCACTTCTCTCACGAAAAACAAAAATCCTCATTTACAAAAAAATTATAAGACCAGTTTTTATGTGTGGAGCCGAGACATGGACCACTGCTGCTAATGAGGAAAAGATGCTTAACGTTTGGGACAGAAAGTTTCTGCATAAAATATATGGCCCAATATACAATAAAGAAGGTTGGTGCATCCATACAAACGTAGAATTAGAACAACTTTTTGAAGAACATGACATTGTCACTACCATTAAACTAAGGAGACTGGGATGGGCAGGACACATGGTCAGAATGGAGGAAGACAGAACATGCGAGAAGGTTTCTGATAGCAATACTGGAGGCAAATGACGGAAGGGACGTTACAGAAAGAGGTGGCTTGGACGGAACTGAAGAAGACATCAAAAAGGCGGGTGTCAGGGGTTGGAGATGGAAAGCCAAGGACCAGACAGAATATGCCTTCAGGTTCCAAGAAAAAGTATGAAACGAGTTGTAACACAATCATTGTGTTAATACAGATGAGGTGGTATTTTTTATCATTAAAATTAGTGACAGTTCAGCTGTGGTGCTAGCATGATTAAGGTTATATGTCAACTGTTATTTGTTTGGTAGAAAGTTTAAAGTAATAATGCTTCACACAGCATTGAAGTAGTTATTGGGATTAAAGGACTAACACAAGGAGAACTGAAACTAAGTGAATTTTTCTTTGGAAGTAGTCCATAGCCCTGGTAAAAAACATGGTCACGCAGATGACCTCAGTAGTAAGTGTAATGTATTACAGACGGCAGGTCATACAATCCAGAGTGACAAAAAGCGCAAACAACTAACAAGGATTGCAGCCTGTTTCTACTGCAACCACAGGTTGTCATAACAACGGTATATTATACCAAATAACAAAGCCTGGTCCCCTTGTTGTGGTTCCAATCACGTTATAAGAAGAACTCTAGAAACAGGGACATTATCACATATTGACTGCTTTGGGAGCCATGGAAACACATGTAGGTGGGCATTATTGGTGTTATACATATAGACCAGATGTAGAGCAGTATAATGAAAACTGCGTATCATATTCACATCACGTAAAGCTGAGCAATCAACCTATTCTACTGTGTCATAAGATAGCATACCATTTGAAATGAATGTGATGGGAATTTTAGCCCCATTTAGTGAGACACTAGTGGAACACAGTGTTCTCACCGTAACACATCATTTCTCACATGATGTGGGAATACCATTATCCTGAACTGGTATGATGATACAGGCAATGGTTTATAATTCTAGACTAAAATTCGGTGTACCGGAAATGTTATACAAGGTACCAGTTTTATGGTGGTATTGATAAAAACTTGTTGTGTCACTTCCGCTGTTGTTAAAAGTTGAGCAGTTAAAAAGTAATTTCTAACATACAAGGCACCTTCCTATTGGCAATGACTGTAATCATCGCTATATTGGAAATCGTGATAAGGTAAAAATACTTTACATTTGCAGACAAGCTCTACCTTCAAAAAGATGGGTTAGGTATGTCATCTCTGTTGGGAGGTATACTGGCAGATATTTTCGTCCATCATTTGGAAAATAAACCTTCTTGAGATCACCCTGAAACTAACTCTTGTACAGCGTACTAAAAACGAAATGTTGGTGACATTCTCGTCCTATGCTGCAACTCACAACAAGAAACTGATGAATTTGCAAATGCAATTAGTGTAATGCATAGTAATTGTGATTTTACGGATGACCACCAGCGTGATAATGGAATCCATTTGTTAGATCTTCCCTTTCGCACTAATGATCATAGACATGTTTTTAGCCTTTATGATAATCCTACACCTTACGAATTCGATATTTCACCGACATCATGTCACCCTGCCCAATAAAAAAAGGCCTTTCTGAGTTCAGAGGTCACGAGACTCCTTAAAATGTTACTGCGTACTGACGAAATTATGAGGAAACGTAGACAGTTGCGACACGTATCACGGATTAACGGCTATCACAGCGTTGCCTCTGATGAAATTCACGATGAGACGAAGTTTGAAAAGAATCAATTCACACAGAATAAAGTACTACAGAAAAATTTATATCGTTTCTTTTCAGTGGCGAAGTGTCATACGAACTAAGTAATCTTCTTTTAAAAAATAAAATGTGTAAATTGCACTTAATCCAAGTGTCACGACATTAACACATGACCTATACGAAAACACTGGCATACACAAAATTCACTGCTCTGACTATAAGGCGAGCTGCATCGGGTTAGCCGGAAAAATTTAAATACCCGATATAAGGAACACCCAGAGTTAAAAAGAAAAAACATAGCAGGTAATCGACGTTTGCAGTCCACCTTATACTAGACACAAGGTATATAGTATCGATAAAACCTTATAATCCATCATACAATGACGAAGGTCTCCTTTGTTGATACTTGTGAAGAGACTATCTTAGCGCCCACTGTTTTGCTCATGTAGATGTATGATCTGTATACATTTTTTGTTAATTTGCTTTCCATCAATCCATATTTTATATCGTTCACAAATTGTAACAAATTTTAAACTTTGAACCCTTTAATGCCATAGAGGCATTGTCTTTTCAGAAAGTATTTCTGTCCAAAAAGCATTTCTGGTAACTGGCGTCCAATGATTTTGTTAATTATTCCTTTTTACGTTCTTGTGGTAATATTTTCATAGATACTTTCATTTGCTAACACACATAGCCTTATATTTTACCGAGAAGTAATATGACACCTTTTATAGATTTAAATTTAAAAATGCTTCCATAATAAAGTTATCTCATAATACTTTTCCTCTGTATTTCATTTCTTTGGCGGATTGAATCTCCAAAACACTGATGCACGTACTTTTTTTTTAATTTCCAACCGAGAAGTGAAATGAAAATTTTCATATATGTAACATTAAAATTGCTATAGTATTTCTTTAATAATGATTTATTTTCAAAATAACTTTCATATACTATCTTAGCCTCTTAGTTGGTGAATTTTCAAAAAACGCTTAAAAACGTAAATTTTAAATTTTGACTGAGAAACCAAATACCAATATTCTTATTTATAGCTTAAAAAGGCATTACGAGACAAATATTTTCAAAAAGTTTTTCATTCCCTATTTCACTTTCTTAGTAGCGGAATTTCGAACACTCCCTTTTTCAACGATGCCTGTAACCTAAGATCTACAATCTGACCAGATTTCATGTTGATATCTTTAGTGGTCTGGGCTGGACGATGACGACTCATAGAATATGCCTGGCCCTGTTTCAGCCCTATAGGTTCTGTATTTCCTAATACAGTGAAATAGATCTTTTTTCATTTCTATTCGAGGAGTCAAATACCAATTTTCGATTAGTTAGCTTTAAAAGTGCTTTCACAATGAAATATTTTCATAAGGCATTTCACCACGTATTTTACCCTTTTTTTTTTTTTTGGTCAGCACTCTACTGACTGGTTTGATGTGCTAACCTTTCCTGTGCTAACCTCTTCATCTCAGAGTAGCACTTGTAACCTACGTCCTCAATTATTTGCTTGACGTATTCCAATCTCTGTCTTCCTGTACAGTTTTTGCCCTCTACAGCTCCTTCTAGTACCATGAAAGTCATTCCCTCATGTCTTAGCAGATGTCCTATTATCCTGTCCTTCTCCTTATCAGTGTTTTCCACATATTCCTTTCCTCTCCGATTCTGCGTAGAACCTCCTCATTCCTTACCTTATCAGTCCACCTAATTTTCAACATTCGTCTATAGCACCACATCTCAAATGCTTCGATTCTCTTCTGTTCCGGTATTTCCACAGTCCATGTTTCACTACCATACAATGCTGTACTCCAGACGTACATACTCAGAAGTTTCTTCCTCAAATTAAGGCCGGTATTTGATATTAGTAGACTTCTCTGGGCCAGAAATGCCTTTTTTGCCATAGCGAGTCTGCTTTTGATATCCTCCCTGCTCCGTCCGTCATTGGTTATTTTACTGCCTAGGTAGTAGAATTCCTTTATTGACTTCGTGACCCTCAATCCTGATGTTAAGTTTCTCGCTGTTCTCATTTCTACTACTTCTCATTACCTTCGTCTTTCTCCGATTTACTCTCAAACCATACTGTGTTCTCATTAGACTGTTCATTCCGTTCAGCATATCATTTAATTCTTCTTCACTTTCACTCAGGATAGCAATGTCATTAGCGAATCGTATCATTGATATCCTTTCACCTTGTATTTTAATTCCACTCCTGAACCTTTCTTTTTATTTCCATCATTGCTTCCTCGATGTACAGATTGAAGAGTAGGGGCGAAAGGCTACAGCCTTGTCTTACTCCCTTCTTAATACGAGCACTTCGTTCTTGATCGTCCACTCTTATTATTCCCTCTTGGTTGTTGTACATATTGTATATGACCCGTCTCTCCCTATAGCGTAGCCCTAATTTTTTCAGAATGTTGAACAGCTTGCACCATTTTACAGGATTTAATAACCACGAACAGTGATGGGTGTAGCTTGGTGTTTCTAGCAGAGGAGCTAAATATTAGTTTTCATAGATTTATCGTCAAAAAAGTTTAAATAATAAAATAGTTCTATAAAATGTTTCATGCCATCCCCTATTCCATACCCTTAACAGTTGTGTTTCTAAAAACTGTGAAACATATAATCCATTATCTAGTATAATGATTGAAGCGAGAAGTTAAATACCAATCTTGATAAATGTAACTTTAAGAAGGCTTTTGTAGTTAATTAATAACGACTTACTTAAAAAAATCATCCACTATTTCAACGCCATATTGGTTAAACTTCCAAAAATTATGAAACATGTATTTCTTTATTACTGATCGAAAAATCAAATAACATTTGTCGCAGGTTTAGCTTTAAAATAGCCTCGATAACGACATAGTTTCAAGAAAACTTTCATTTCACATGTAACCTTGTTGGGGATAGAATTTCTAAAAATCTGTTCAGAAACAACGCCTATAGCATGATAACAATACCCTCTGTAAATTTTAAGTTTCTGTCCTGTCTTAACAAGTAACGGTCATCAAAGATCAATTTCTTGGAAATCTGCCGCCCAGTTACTGACAACTCTTTTTTAAAGGTATTTCTCAGTTTCGCTGCTGTAGTTAGTTGTCCGTAGACATTTTTGTAAGGCACTGATAGCATGTCTCCATTATGCTAGGATCCTCAACAGGAGCAGTTGGTTTAAATTTTGCTCACTAGATGTGATACTTCTACTCTCAACTTGGATGGCTCGTTCTGTGCTATTCCTATCCAAATAGTAAATTTCAGCATTTTGTTTGTAATTTTGAAACACATCAGTTCACAATTCTTAACCTAAAGAATGTTAACTGTTTCAATGAATTGGATTGTATAGTTCTTAAAAATTTGAGACCCCAACGTTACTCATAACGTCATTGGGCGCAAAATCTTTTCTAATCCACTTGACTATTACTATTTTATTGTTTACTATCGGCATTTTATTTGAAATACATGCAACATTATGTTGATACGCCTCAGATAACGCTTTTTTAGCAAAACCCTGTTCACAGATTCAATGTATTTAAAATTTCTTGTAACTACGACATGTCCATTTTTCTCATGGTTATTTTAGTGCAAAACTTTCTGAAATCCACTTGACTTCTGTTATTTTTATCGTTCGATGTTGGTTTTCTACAGTATCACATAAACTGTAAATTCTTCCTCCAGTTGATCTGTACATAAATAAACATTCTCCCTCATTTCGTATTATGAAAATATTCTCATATCAATAGTGTAATTTCTTAAGATATGGCAGTTTCAGATATATGTGGTATGGCTTAAAACCCACCAAGACACACACAGGAAAAAGCACCTCCAAGTGGACGGAAATGGGTAGATGTGATGTATACCAACAAACAAACAAATGATTAAATTTCAGAAAAATTGGATGATTTATTGAAGAGAAGCAGCTTCAGAAATTGAGCAAGTAAACTATGAGCTAATCCACCTCTGGCCATTATGCACGCAGTTACTCGCCTTGACATAAATTATTATACAACTGGAAGAAAATCAGCCCTCGGTCACTATTTTTTAACGAATTAACTGGGTTTCGACACTTGTAGGAGTGTCTTCCTCAGAATTTAAATCAAAGAATGGCCTATATTCTATAACATGTTCACCGAATTATAACTAATAACGTATGATAGAGTGTAAGTATGGAATTATCGTGAAAGACTGGCAGTACATATGATCACCTGGCCGCATTTGTTAACGCGGGCACCTCAGTCCGTTTTGCTACAAGCACAACGCTGGTAACGAGCAGCCCCTTGTGGCTCGCCATCACAGTTTTCTCTACCTTAAATATCTTTGTGGCTAATGATCTTTTGGCATATTTATTATTTTATAAATGACATATAATTACTGCCAGTCTTTCACGATAATTCCGTACTTACGCTGTATCATACGTTTTTAGACATAATTCTGTGTCAATGTTATAGAATATAGACCATTCTTTGATTTAAATTCTGAGGAAGACAATCCTAGCGGTGTCGAAACCCAGTTAATTCGTTAAAAATAGCGACCGGGGGCTGTTTTTCTTTCAATTGTAACTATTCACGGTCTCTGAACGTGCAGCCATATACAAAAATTTTTTATTATTATAGTTAGGTGTCCTTCTAAGGGATATCGTGCAAAATTCTGTCCAAATGACACATCAGACAGTCAAAATCCTCAGCTGGTTGGACGGCCCTGCACATAATGCTCCAGGCGCTCTCAGTTGGTTAGAAATCCGTTGACCCTGCTGGCCAAGGTAAGGTTTGGCCAGCAGGGAGACATGCAGTAGAAAGTCTCGCAACTAGCAGGCGGGCGTTATCTTGGTGTAATGTAATGACAGGAAAATCGGGACGTAGAAAATCTTCTACGTGCCACTGTGTGAAAGCCGCGATGACAACGAAATGGGTCAAGGTATAAAAAGAAATGGAACCCCACACCATCACTGCTCGTCATCGGGCCTCATGGCATGCGCAAAGCTGTTTAATAATACACCACTGTCCAGGCCGTTACCAGACACGTCTTCAGCCTGAAATCTCATTGACTGGAGTAGATTTGTCCTCAGTGATGAGTCCTGCTTCGAAATGAACCCTAATGACTAGCGAAGACCTGTCTCTAGACGGCCCGGCCAGTGGTGGGAGACTAACCACTAGCCTGTCTGTCGCCCACCACAATGCCCGACAACCCGACTACCTTGGCCAGCAAGGTTGCCGGCTCTCTCCCCAACTGAAAACGTTTGTAGCAGTATTGGCAGGGCTTTCCTACCAGCTGGACGATCTTACCCACCGGTTAGTCAGAATCTGGCTCGATGTTCGTCAAGAGGGCATCCAACAGCTCTATCAAACTATGGCAAGCCAAATAACTGACGGCGCAACTTCCAGAGGTGGACCAACGCATTACTGACTTGCTCAGTTTGTGGAGCTGTTTCTCTTGCACAAATCACACAATTTCTTTTTAATTGCAGTCATTACATTATGTCTTTCAATTTCCTTCGAGTTATATAATTCCTTCGGTTTTTTTTCTTGGTACAAATGTATATGTCCTTTTCAAGCTGTGTCAGGTTCATTGGCACTGGTAGCAGTACCACTTTGAAAAAAGGGGGTTACAGGGAAGAGGTAGTAACAAGGAAAGACATGTCACCCCCACACCCTTTCACGCTACAAGTACTTTACTGTATGCATTAAGGCCATACAATAGATAGTATTGAAAATGTTGGTATTTGATATGTATATTTTTTATGTCACGTGCAACAGCAACTGTGTACTGCATAAATTATGAAGGAGTTTGTTGTAGTATTTTCCTCAGCAGATGAGCCAGACGAAGTGTGTCTCACAACGATGAATCTTATATCCTACATTTTCCCTACTCTACCTTTTCCATAGTTAAAACTTGTTTCATTCCATACCCTACCTTTTCCATAGTTAACGCTTGTTTCCTCATCTAATTATCTTACATACCACTGGCTTGTGGTTTGTCTCGGGAGGGATGAAAGATAAGGGAAAAAACCCTGAAAGAAAATCTGGAATGGGGCCCAAAAGGCGGTTGGAAGGCGTACTACGTCCCCTCCCGGCATCTCCTGCAACAGAAGTGATACCAGACGTGTTGGTTTGCCTTTCCTCTGGACACTGTCATTTAGGTCGAGAAGAAGAACGTAATGCATAAGCTGTGTCTGAATGGCTTAGGACTTGAGCACCATGGGCCACTTCCGACGGTGTGGAAGGTCATCACATCTCACTGAACAGCTACCTTCTACCTCGAGCTGGGCAGCCCCCAGCTGATAAGGGGCTGTCCGGCCACTACCCGCCTGGTTCATAGGATGTGCGGAGCTTAGACGTGATATTCAGCAAGCGGATAGGTAAAGTTCACCTACAGACAACAAAAAGGAAATAATAAAGAAACCGCCGTTTCGTATTACCCACTGTAATCTCAGGACCATGTGTCAAGATACATTGACGATACCCAAGAGGTTGATTTCATTTGTAAGACTGCAGTTATTGATAGGAAACTCCATCGCTTTAATTTGGACGTTGTGTAACTACAGGAGATGCTGCTACCAGACACTTAGGTGAGATGCCGAGTGAAACCGGCAGGAAAGGACAAGTAGTAAGAATTGTGGAAGGAGGCCAGAATGAGCGGCTGTCAGTTACACTCCAAACGTAACACTTTATTTATTTGTTCTAACATTACAGTGCCACTTCTAAGCTAGACTATCGACAGAAAACGTCTTTAATTCTAAAACGTTCCATGCGACGTAACTGATGCGATTGTTGGCACTGCTAGCCTTGCTATCCTATGCTCGTCTGGGCCATTTCGCTGCTGACAAGTCCTGTGGTGGAGTACGGCCATTGCCATTGCCCTCCATGATCGCCATCGAGCCTTGCAACTCCTTAAGAGGCACCCATCTGCAGCCAATCTTGTTACCTTTAAACGCTTTCGTGCCAAAGCTCATTACTTAATCAAACGGAGCAAATGGGTGTGGTGGGAACGCTTTGTTTCTTCCCTCAGTTTTATTGTCCCGATGGCATGGGTATGGGCTACACTTTGCTCCCTCCAAGCTTGCCATCGGCAATGTACCCTCCCGGGCATTACCCTCCTGGGTGTCCTTTTCACGGAACATCTTGTGACTCATTTTGCAACAGCATCAGCATCAACCTCCTATGCGGCTGCTTTCCTTCCAAACATAACACTTTACTTATGTGTTCAAACATTAACAGTGCCACATCTAAGCTAGACTATCGACAGAAAACGTCTTTAATTCTAAAACGGTTGAAGGCCCGTGAATTAAATACATCTGCTATAATTTTGTTTTTGTTTTCTTTTTTTTTGACTGAAGGCTCTAGGCTTCAAGGTTAAATAGTATTTAAGGCCAAGCGATGTAAGACTTAACTAGTCAGATAGGTTAAGTTTTTAAAAGCGGCTGAAGGCCCATAAAATAAAACATCACAACTACAATAACCTTTCAATTGGCAGAAGGCCCAAGATTTATGACTATTGAGAAACCTTACTTCAAACGATTGAAGGCCTTTGTTCTAAAAAAAAAAAAAAAAAAAATGCCACCAATTTTCCAAGGCAGAAGGCCCAAAGCTTTTAAGCTGAAATTGTATTTAAGTCCAAGTGATGTAAGACTTGATAAGCAAGAATCCAAAATTTTAAAGGAGCTGAAGGCCCGTCATTTTAAGAACAACAGAACTACAATAAATTTCCAACAGGCAGAAGGCCCACAGCTTTGAAAAGTAAAATCCTTAAAACTTAAAGCGGCTGAAGGCTGATGCCTTAACAAAAAACAGTACAATAAATTTTCAAGAGGCAAAAAGCCTTTGATTTTAAAAACACGTTTACAAGCATACAAATTCAAACCATCGGCTATGAGCCATTAAAACACACAATTCAACGCCAATAAGAAAGGCAGTATAGGCAACAGCGCTCAGACGTTTCCAGGGGGCCTCGTCTGCCATTGAACTAAAGTTCGCTTAGGTGAGACAAGAAGTCGTTAACACAACCAAGAGACAGTCAGGGACTCACCGACAAGAGGATTTGCTAACCATCGATCAGTATACGAGGATTCGAAAACCAAAACGTTACAGACACAGCCGCCCAAAACCAAATATACATTAAGCTGTCAAAAACTATACACCATGTTGGACAGCGACAACAGGTGGGGAAAGGACGCTCCCTTACTTTACGTCAGCGACCAGGGCAGCTAACCGGAACACTAACGGCCACAAAGCAGAAAGTTCCTCTGGTGCACTTTAATCGACAAATATAATTAATTTCACCACACGGTGGCTAAATCATCACCAGCTCGAACACTCGCTGTTGCTCCCAGGAATACCACCAACAGCAAACCATCAATCTACGGGACAACTGGTACATAAGTGGTTTCGGTAATTAAATCACCACTCAACTTTTATGTCCTGGGTCAGTGAGCCACGAACCTCGCACCACTCAGAATAGCCCCCACACGCTCCAACACTGCGTAAAGACCGCCAGCAGGCCCGGCCGACTTCGCCGCGTGCAGACTTGCTTGCTGATCCCCTCCAACCGACCAACTGACAGCCAGTGTTCTGACAACATCTAAAACAAGTTGTCAGTGGAAATGACACCAACTACACACTTAGTTTGACAAACACTTGCACGAGGACTTGAACGACACTCAGCAGTGGCTGTGTAATCATAAAGACAAATCGGGAGTCGATACACACACACACACACACACACACACACACATACACAGCCAACCCATAACGATCGGCGAGCCAATTCAAGTCGTCCCGTAGAATGACCGACCAACGATCCACGAAGACCGTACGCAGCTCAAGTGATGCGTGGCGGCAACGGTGGGCGAGCCACGGACATCCAGGCCTCACGACTGCTCCAACCCAACTGCACTACTTCCACGTTCCAAGTCCACGGGTGAAACGTCCGACCTGCCCTCCTGGCATGTTCCACCTGACTCCAAGGCAGACGACAACCGGAAGTAATAGCAGTGCAGCGAAGATAATACGTGAGGACTATATCGATAGGCGCTGCTGCTGCCGCTGATGGGCAGACAAAGCAGCAACTCAGTGACAGCAGACATTGAAGCTAACAAAACAGTGTGGGAAAACGAGGAAAACAGGATGTAAAATAAGAGATGGCACGAGCCCGAGCCACGCTCGGCTCAGAGGGCTCTATTAGAGAAGTTAATTCCACATTTGTCTGGCAGACAAAGTCACAAGATGAGCCAAGAATTCACGCTGTAGGATTCACGGTTAGAAACATCCTCCTGAACACTACTGTGCCACCATCTGGTGGAACAAAACGGATTCTTACTTCAAAAGTATGCTCTTCAAATGGAACTGTCAACATGTATAATATTTACGCCCCCAGATAATCATTCAGCGTAGAAGGATCAGTTTTACGATTTTCTTAGCGACAGAATAGTCGAAGTACCTGGCTCTGAGTCAATATATATTCTAGGCGACTTTAATGCTCGAGTTGGGCCACATAATGACATATGACTGATTTGCCTGGGCCATCATGGAGTGGGAAATATGAATAATAATGGACAGAGACTGCTAGGAGTGTGCTCTTTCCATGGTCTGTGAATCACAAACACATATTTCCAACTTAAGCGGACATTGTATGTCTTATACCACCAATGTTAAATTATCGAATTTTGTGACCCATTATCTTGGAAGCCTTTTAAGACACCAACTTACAATTTTCATGATTATTGCTGAACGTTTTAGATACAATGAACTAGAATTAGTACTAAAATTGTATTGTGGGGCACGCAATCTTTTTTTTTCTCAAATGCTCAATTTTTTGACAGAATTCTTTAAATTGATTTAGTGAGCAGAATTGGCCTCTGCAAGTCGCCGCAAAAGATTGGATGCCCACCTAAACTACTACGAACAACTGTCTCTTTCCACGAAAAAATGTAAGCAACAGCCTGTTGCAACGCCAAGACATCGGAATCATTCCCTGCAAATAGCGGTGTAAAGCAGGGGTGTGTATTAGTTACTATTCCCTTCTGCTGAGGTTTGCTTTTGAAGACTGTGAGCAGAGAGTGTATTTCCACACAAGGTCAGATGGAAATCTGTTCAACATTACCCGTCTCAAAGCCAAGACAAAAGTCAATACAATTGTTATAAGCTAGTTGTCATATGTGGACGATGCAGCTCTGGCAGGACACTCAGAGGATGAGCTGCACTATCTAACCAACAAGTTATCACACACATATGGAAACTTTGGTCTTACTATCAGCCTCCAAAAGACTAAGACCATGCCACAGGGAACCACCAACCTTCCATCCATCAGCATTGACGGCAATCCGCTCCAGGTAGTTGACGATATTACCTACTTAGTATCTACAATATGTAGCAACTTATCTGTGGACACTGAGATTACCAAAAGAATTGCAAAACCATCGGCTGTCATGGGTAGATTGAAAAAGAGAGTACGGAAGAATGGACTACTAACATTAAAAACTAAATTGAAAGTATACGAGTGTTGTCCTGAAACTAAGTTCCAATCGGTAGCGAAATGGAAACCACAGCGGAAACCAGAAACTTTTTTTTGCAACAGTTAGTTACACCTTCCAACTACTTCTTTTGATAGACACCACTCCATCTTTCCAATATCCTCGTCGTAGAATGCAAACACCTGCGCTTTCGGCCAGTTATCTGCCCTGGTCTGCTGCTCGTTGTCTGTGGAAAAATTTTGTCTCCATAACCAGCGGTTCTTGTGAGCAGAGATGAGACTCGGGGGAGCCAATTACAGACTGTATTGTGGGTGATCAAACACTTCTGATAGAAAACGCTGTAGGAGCGACTTCATTGCCCCTGCAGTGTGCGGCCGAGAATTTGCATGGAGTAGGAACTTCTCGACAGTTGTGTTATGTGGGCTGCATGACACAGGAGAAATCTCTAACCAGGCCCTCATACTTGGTGGAAGACGCTATTCCCTACGCATCTTTACGTGCTCACTGTTCACTCAAAACTGAAAATAGTGACGGGACAAGATCGACGGGTGTACTAGAGACATTGCCCAACTCACCTGTGCAAAACTTTTCCCGATTTTCACAGTGGTCTCCATTTCGAGACCGATCGGAACTTACTTTCTGGACAACCCTCGTATAACCCTTCTGTTATCAACAACCTTTTATATAGCTGTGAGACATGGACCACTTTTGCTAAACACGAATCCCGACTGAACAGCTTCCATCTCCGTTGTCTCCAGAGGATCCTTCAGATCTCTTGGGAGGATAGAGTACCCATCACCGAAGTATTACGGCACGAAAGCATTAACATCATTCATGCACTCCTGAGCCACCGACGTCTGACGTGGCTGGGACATGTCAGGGACATCCAGCAAAGTAATCTATTTTCCAGAAGGCATCTCCACACTGGTTACATTCCGTAAATCTTCAGTCGTTAGTACTTTCGTATCACACTTCTTTGCGCAATGATTCTTCCTGACTAGTGTCTTTAACTTCAGCATATTCTTCATCACTATGATGGGTTTTAAATTTTTTTTTTTTTGACAGCTGACTCCCACTCTAGGCTTTGCTTCTTCATTCTGGCTTATAATAGTGAACCCAAGTTTCTTAACAAGTTACAATTTTGTTGAGGAAGTGTTCACCCTCTCTTTCAAAACGTTCCTTTAGCTCTGTGCACGCTTTCAACATTGCTTCTTGTTTAGCCACGTCAACTCCTTTTGGACCCATCTTGCATATGTTTGCAGTACTTCAGCTATTACAGATAATGTTATGAATTTTAACAGTAGTAACTTGAATCTTATCATCTAACATTTCCTCAGTCACACAGCGGTCGGTAAGAAAAATGTCACAATTCGACTTTCAAGTGAGGGAGTTGAAACTGCAACGGGTCAGTCAGAACGTTGTTCGTCAGTCACTGAGTCGCTACCACTTTTGAACTACTCTACCCACTTTTAAACATTTGCACGATTCATAACACCTTCACCATAAACTTTAGATATTCTCCAGTAGATATTCGCTTGTTTCTAGCCTTCAGCAAGTAGAACACGAATAAGAGAACGTTGTTCAACTAATGAGGACGTTTCAAGCGGACTCGCCAGTGTAACTTTCCCGTATGAATAAAAAAATATAAAATAATGATATTTGGGTAATTAAGTTCTGACGTACGAAAACTGATAAATCTTAATTCATTAAAAGCTGATAAATTTTGACGTAAGCAGCGCTACGACATGGCCCTAAGAAATCAATCTGAATCCGTCCGTGAGAAATAAACTGAAAAGTTCCTACCTCCTGATGGTGTTGCCGGACAACGCTGTCTATATATCTGCTCGTAAATGGCACACCGTAGTGCAATGCTGTCCTATCTACTCATACTGGACAACATTTGTCTGAGATCTGAATTACTAGAAAAACTGGCTTTACTTAGTGACAGTGCTGCACAGCTGGTCGTCTAATTAATAAAGAACACATGATTATGACCTGAGAAAAACTCTGCAATATTTTAATTTAAATAAATGATTGGATATGGACTGGTAATCACTTAAGGGGAAGTTACACATTTTTAGTTGACTGGTAAAAACAATTATATTCAGAATTTTCTTACGTTATTGATAAAGATCTACAATGAAATACACTGTAAAATTGAATATACACTCCAGGAAATGGAAAAAGAACACATTGACACCGGTGTGACAGACCCACCATACTTGCTCCGGACACTGCGAGAGGGCTGTACAAGCAATGATCACACGCACGGCACAGCGGACACACCAGGAACCGCGGTGTTGGCCGTCGAATGGCGCTAGCTGCGCAGCAATTGTGCACCGCCGCTGTCAGTGTCAGCCAGTTTGCAGTGGCATACGGAGCTCCATCGCAGTCTTTAACACTGGTAGCATGCTGCGACAGCGTGGACGTGAACCGTATGTGCAGTTGACGGACTTTGAGCGAGGGCGTATAGTGGGCATGCGGGAGGCCGGGTGGACGTACCGCCTAATTGCTCAACACGTGGGGCGTGAGGTCTCCACAGTACATCTATGTTGTCGCCAGTGGTTGGCGGAAGGTGCACGTGCCCGTCGACCTGGGACCGGACCGCAGCGACGCACGTATGCACGCCAAGACCGTAGGATGCTACGCAGTGCCGAAGGGGACCGCACCGCCACTTCCCAGCAAATTAGGGACACTGTTGCTCCTGGGGTATCGGCGAGGACCATTCGCAACCGTCTCCATGAAGCTGGGCTACTATCCCGCAAACCGTTAGGCCGTCTTCCGCTCACGCCCCAACATCGTGAACCCCGCCTCCAGTGGTGTCGTGACAGGCGTGAATGGAGGGACGAATGGAGACGTGTCATCTTCAGCGATGAGAGTCGCTTCTGCCTTGGTGCCCGGCATCATGGTGTGGGGAACGACCTCCTACACTGGCCGTACACCTCTGGTGATCGTCGAGGGGACACTGAATAGTGCACGGTACATCCAAACCGTCATCCAACCCATCGTTCTACCATTCCTAGACCGGCAAGGGAACTTGCTGTTCCAACAGGACAATGCATGTCCGCATGTATCCCGTGCCACCCAACGTGCTCTAGAAGGTGTAAGTCAACTACCCTGGCCAGCAAGATCTCCGGATCTGTCCCCCATTGAGCATGTTTGGCACTGGATGAAGCGTCGTCTCACGCGGTCTGCACGTCCAGCACGAACGCTGGTCCAACTGAGGCGCCAGGTGGAAATGGCAAGGCAAGCCGTTCCACAGGACTACATCCAGCATCTCTACGATCGTCTCCATGGGAGAATAGCAGCCTGCACTGCTGCGAAAGGTGGATATACACTGTACTAGTGCTGACATTGTGCATGCTCTGTTGCCTGTGTCTATGTGCCTGTGGTTCTGTCACTGTGATCATGTGATGTATCTGACCCCAGGAATGTGTCAATAAAGTTTCTCCTTCCTGGGACAATGAATTCACGGTGTTCTTATTTCCATTTCCAGGAGTGTATTACAAATCTGTCTGAACTGGTGCTGACCAATCACAAAAGAAAAGAGTGAAACAAATTCATATTAACATCTTAGACAAGTGAAGTAACTACGTGCAAGCCCATAAAAATAGAAAAATTTACCTTATAACGGATGGTTGACTTAATGACACTGTTGATTTTTTATTCTATTAACAATTATTCATTTGGTCCTCATCATCTCATTGCATGGTATCATTTATCTCTGGGGCTGATCACAACTATTATTCAGTTACATATAATAAAATTTTACAATTTGTTTTACACTGTGACTTTAACAACTGCTAACTATAAACTGCGCTGTACCAGCGACAGACTAAAACTATACTGGAGCGACAGCAACTGCGGCAGAGACTGCTCTCACCTGCAACTCAACTGCAGCTCTCTTTTAACAGGGGCAAAGATATTTCATGCCTCAGTCCACTGTGAATTGTCGTTCTAGCAAGTGAGCAACGCATCGAGATTACATTTGCTCCAGCAGGGTGGTGAACCCTTTACTCTGTGAGGCTCAACGATGCTCATTCCATTGATGACAAAAGTACCAAACTTGCTCATTAACATTATTATCCCCAGACCGATCTGTCTGCAATTATTGAATGAACCTCGTATGTAGCCTTTGTCCATCCGAATGCACATTAGAGTATCATGTAATAATTTGAATAGATGAAGAGCTTCTAGAGATTTTTGGTAAGAACAACAACGACATGTCCTTATACAGGGTGTTACAAAAAGGTACGGCCAAACTTTCAGGAATCATTCCTCACACACAGAGAAAGAAAATATGTTATGTGGGCATGTGCCCGGAAACGCTTGCTGCCCATGTTAGAGCTCATTTTATTACTTCTCTTCCAATCACATTAATCATGAAATGGAAGCACACAGTAACAGAACGTACCAGCGTGAAATCCAACATTTTGCTACAGGAAATATTCAAAATGTCGTCCGTAAGCGTGGATACATGCATCCACCCTCCGTCGCAAGGAATCCCTGATACGCTGATGCAGTCCTGGAGAATGGCGTATTGTATCACAGCCGTCCACAATACGAGCACGAAGAGTCTCTACATTTGGTCCGGGGTTGCGTAGGCAAGAGCTTTCAAATGCCCCCATAAATGAAAGTCAAGAGTGTTAGGTCAGGAGAGCGTGGAGGCCATGGAATAGGTCCGCCTCTACCAATCTGTCGGTCACCGAATCTGTTGTTGAGAAGCGTACGAACACTTCGACTGAAATGTGCAGGAGCTCCATCGTGCATGAACCATCTGTTGTGTCGTACTGATAAAGGCACATGTTCTAGCAGCACAGGTAGAGTATTCCGTATGCAGTCATGATAACGTACTCCATTGAGCGTAGGTGGAAGAACTTGGGCCAAATCAAGACATCACCAACAATGTCTACCCAAACGTTCACAGAAATCTGTGTTGATGACGTTATTGCACAATTGCGTGCGGATTCTCGTCAGCCCACATATGTTGGTTGTGAAAATTTACAATTTGATCACGTTGAAATGAAGCCTCTTCCGTAAAGAGAAAATTTGCACTGAAATGAGGATTGACACATTGTTTGATAAACCATTCGCAGAAGTGTACCCTTGGAGGCCAATCAGCTGCTGATAGTGCCTGCACACCCTGTACATGGTACGAAAACAACTGGTTCTCCCGTAGCACTCTCCTTACAGTGACGTGTAAACGTAACATTGTATAGTAGCAACTTATCTGACGCTGACATTAGGGTTATCGTCAACTGCACGAAGAATTGCCTCGTCCATTGCAGGTGTCCTGGTCGTTCTAGGTCTTCCCCAGTCGCGAGTCATAGGCTGGAATGCTCCGTGCTCGCTAAGACGCCGATCAATTGCTTCGAACGTCTTCCCGTCGGGACACATTCGTTCTGGGAATCTGTCTCGATACAAACGTATCGCGCCACGGCTATTGGCTCGTGCTAATCCATACATCAAATGGGCATCTGCCAACTCCACATTTGTAAACATTGCGCTGACTGCAAAACCACGTTCGTGGTGAACAATAACCTGTTGATGCTACGTACTGATGTGCTTGATGCTAGTACTGTAGAGCAGTGAGTCGCATGTCAACACAAGCACCGAAGTAAACATTACCTTCCTTCAATTGAGACAACATGGCTGTGAATCAAGGAAGTACAGTACATACTGACGAAACTAAAATGAGCTCTAACATGGAAATTAGGCGTTTCCGGACACATGTCCACATAACACGTTTTCTTTATTTGTGTGTGAGGAATGTTTCCTGAAAGTGTGGCCGTACGTTTTTGTAACACCCTGTATAGTAGTACAGATTTATAATCCGTATACATTAAAAAATATGTAGCTACTTCTGTCCGAACGTTTACTAAAGCACAACAGTGTAAAACTGTTCGGTCAAGAACTTTTTGGGATTTTTTTCTGAAATAATTTGCTTTATATATAAACATTTCTGTTTCTCCAACTGTTTTACGATTCTTATTGGCGTTTCTAAGCCTATGTACCTACATGTTCATCTACCACTTCATCTACATGCTCACTCTGCAAATAACAATTAACTGCCTGGCATTTGCGGTAATTCTAAGTAAACCCTGCTGACGTTGTTGCTACGGGAAAGTGAAGCAGAAGATTGTTTTCGATCGTAGACGAATTGCTAATATATTTCTTTATGCCTGTGCGTAATGGTCGACTGATGAGCTAAGAGAGCATTTTTCACGAAAATGTTGCCAGAGCTTTTGAAATTATTATTGTTTCTCTTCAGAAGTTACAATTATTTGATCGAACAGACACCAAATATTAAGCTGAACGGATACTGAGGAACATACAATGTGCCAGAAAACACCTGTGGTGAACAGCGAAGACGTAAGCCATCAAGTATCATGGCGAATGGTGGCAGTAGAGCGATGGTAATCGCGGATCACGGTGCGGGAGGAAAGACCACCCCGCCACAGTGATTATCTCCTCGTTTTCACCAACTCCCGAGCCCCTGCGGCCCTTCGTGTTTCACGCGGCCGGCCGCGGCTCCCAAGTTAGATGAGGCGAGCATAGCGTGAGGCACGCCAGCCGACGTTGTCTATCAGTCTTCGTTACAGCCTCGCAGGGAACTTCCTCAGCAGAAACGGGAGAGCAGACCCCCACGCCGCGAGCTAACCACGTCATCACTATCACCCAGGAGCCTGTCGTTTGCATCCAGATGCCGCGGAGAAATTAATCTCAAGTATCTCGCAGGTTGAATGGACGACTGTGGTGTTGTGCGAAACTGTTCGCAAGTTTCTGTGACTCTGACGCCAAGCATTTTCTTTTTAGTAGTTGTTGGTGCACAGGTCATAAATTACTGGAAATAAATGTTGCCTATTGCCGGAAATTTAATACTGAACAATGAGATTGAGGAATAAGTTGTGATATCAGTACACTGATTTGTTTATAGTGTAATTCTAGCTGCAGCAGCCCACGTTTCAACCGTGAATGGGAAGCATGTGCAGTCTACGACAATCTTTTCACCTGATGGTTTGGACAACAACAGCGTACGATCCTTAGTCACCGTAGTGGAGCAGGGAAAGAGGCAGGTGGGGTCGCAGCGAATGTCTATGGGAGTCATGTAATGTCTCTAGAATCTGGAAAGAGGGTACAGGATGAGTTAAGGATCGTCACAGAATTGACCACGGAAGAAACGAACAGGTATACATGACCGATATTTGTGTTTAACAACAAGCAGAAACCCTCGACACAATAGTACAAGTCTACAGAGACAGTTCCAAAGTAGTATTTGCGTGCGGGTGGCAACAAAAATGATATGAAGTAGGCTCTACGACCTGGGATTGCGTGCCAGAAGACCTCTCAAGTCCCCCCTCCCCCCCCTAGATAAACTGGGAGTGTGGCTCTTACCACGAGGGCATGAAACCACTCTGTACAGTAAGAAACATGGGTACCATTTGGGAAGAAGTACGTTAACTACAATCAGAAGTGTCTCCAATTACGAGGAGGGCCAGCTGGTTCGTAAACAATGTGTTATGCGGGATGTCAGTGAGAAGAAATTGTAGTTTTAGCAGTGGAATCTTTATAAGACTTTTCTTCTTTTCCTTGTGTGTACTTTCTTTATTTTTATTTCCTTAAGACTGTAGCTCACAGAACAAAATCAATTTTGTTTTCCGTTATGTCCAGTACTGATAATAAACCAATATGCAGCATTTATTTTGACCATTGTAGCTTTGGAAAACGTTGCTGAGTTCCGTTCGTAAAACGTGTTAATGACGTCACTGGCTGAATCCTTTAATTTTACAAATCGGCACCACAGATTATTAGTTTTCTCTTTTCATCCCTCACGAGACATGGTGTCGTACATTGCTCCATTATCTTGAATGTCTCCACTCACTTTAATTGCAGTTTTCTTCGTAATCGAAATTCAGTGTCATAGAAGTTTACGTCGATAGGTCTTGCTGTAACACTAGAGCAGTATAGGGCATAATTACCCGGCAGTCAGCTATAATTCATCCAGTTTGTATCGTATCAGTGTTAACCTAAGAGGTTTTTTGCTGTTCAGAACTTCAGTCCGAGGACTATCTCCATGCAGCTCTCCACTCTGTTCTATTGCGTGCAAGCCTCTTCACCTTTGCATAACTTCCGCAGCAAACATCCATGTGCATCTGCATACATTAGTCAGTCTCCTGTCTTCTTACAAACGTTTTATCCACTGTACTTCCCTCTGTTACCAAATTCACAGCTGCCTCATACCTCAAGATGTAGCCTGTCAATAAATAATCTCACCATTTAATCAAGTTGTGACACATACTTGTTTTAATGTAAAAATAGTGACACTAACATTTACTTTATGTTACGGCGAGAGCGTTTTCGGTCAGTAAGCCATTATTAGACAACGGTTAAGACAACGGTGACATGAGCCTTAGGGTAATATCGAATGGTATCATTCATATACTGAGCCTGTCACCTGATCTGGGTTATGTCTACTGATGGTCTGCTGACCGAAGATGCTAATACATTAACATGAAAGTCAGAGGAACTGCTGTAGTTCCGCAGACATGTCATCTAGAATTATCGGGATATTTGACATTTCTACTCACAACATACTCAGTAGTTACTCAATATATCCATCTAATCTTCAGCATTCTTCCACAGCACCATATTTCAGAAGTCTTACTCCCATCTTCTCGTAAATGCACGTCGGCGAAGTTTCACTTCCGTACAACATTACTGTCCACATAACGCGCAGTCCGGAACTGTGCGACTGCTACGGTCGCAGGTTCGAATCCTGCCTCGTGCATGGATGTGTGTGATGTCCTTAGGTTAGTTAGGTTTAAGTAGTTCTAAGTTCTAGGGGACTAATGATCACAGCAGTTGAGTCCCATAGTGCTCAGAGCCATTTGAACTGTCCACATAAATACCTCAAGTGCCTAAGACTTAAATTTGTCTTGTATCTTAACAAATTTCTCTTAATCAGAACAGTTTTCTTGTCATAATCTGAATCACAGCCACAGGCAGGTACTTCAAAAAAATGTTTCAAGTGGCTCTGAGCACTATGGGACTTAACATCTGAGGTCATCAGTCCCCTAGAACTAAGAAATCCTTAAACCTAACTAACCTAAGGACATCACACACGTCCATTCCCGAGAAAGGATTGGAACCTGCGACCGTTGGAGTCACGCAGTTCCGGACTGAAGCGCATAGAACAGCTGGCCACCGACGCCGGCGCAGGTACTTCGCAGGAGCCTAGAAACACAAAGTGAGGGAAGACAACACGTATAATATAAATTACCAGTAAACCCTCGATTGTTTAAAGAATTTAATTCCAACGCATAAAATTGCATCTCATTCTCGGTATGTTATAAATCCTTTGAACGTGTTAAATATTTGATGTACGCGAGAAAAAGTTGAGAAAGAGTCTGAAACTATGTTGAAAGTTAGATGATAGACGTTAAGTGCTCACAATAACAAATGATAGATGATCATTTTCTAGGTAATTGGCGCTTCGATTTAAGCTAGGGAAGGGCACAACATACGAGCACCAACAATTTGCTCACGCTCGAAATAACTGAGCTCCGAAATAATGCACTCTAAACTACACAGAGCACTGTTCTGATCACTACTGATACTTGCAAATATTGAGGGCATATGCACAAGTGCCATTCGTTGACAAACAAAACAGTACTTCGTTAGCATCTGTATCACCGTTCAAGTAAGCACTTCTGGCGATGTGTCCACAGTTTTGTCCAACCTCTGTAGACACAGTCTGGAAAGCTTGATGTGATTAGAGTTAGTAGTAAGCAACTAATAATTAAACGTTTAATGCCTGATGTAAAAATTTCAATGTCCGGAAAAGCTAGTTTTTCACACTATTAATGATTATAACGTCATATCTCCTGATCTATCTTTCTACAATGATATAGTTTTGCATGTACTTTCTGTAGTTTAGGTGGGCAGCGTATGCAATCTGTGTTTCGAATATAGTCTCTAGTAAAGAAGTAATAAATTAAAACGCCATGCCTTATGCTGAAGTTTGACTGCATGAAGAGCGATAAGCTTTTCTCCTTTCATTATTTTGTGGAAGGTGTCAGCAGTAGAGTGTTGCGTAAAGGCATGAAATTATGTGTTTTGTTGGAAGTACATAGGCGCTCTCATTCTTAAATTCTGTATCCATAATGTCCGCGTATCGGCGCGCCGACAGTTACGCATCCTGAAGACAGACGCGAAATTAATACCTAAACTACGACCGCATTTAAAATTTTTAAATTCTGTCAAAAATCACGCTAAATAAGGAAAAGCAAATTTTCGTTGCTCCTAGAAGTCGTTAGTTAGGCAGCCTATAACTAGTAAGGGCCCCAGAACAAAGGATTAGTAACATATATAACTGGAAATTACTGTGCTACATGAAACAGTTTGAAATACAACTAGATGATACCATGTAAAGTGAAACCAGACTTTATACTAATAGGTAAAATGTTGTTGTTGTTGTCCAGAAATGCAGACATGCATTTACATGCACTTATAGAATGTAGATCTTCTTGTCCCACTCGGTCAAATCAAAGCGAATGAAATTACATTATTTCAAAAATACTAATGCTATTTTCAATGAAAGTGTGTTTCATAAGTACAAAAAACTTCAGAATATCATACATTCACTTTTTATAGCATGTATCATTGCATCACAGCTTAAACGACAATTTCGTAGACCCTCTGAAAACTTTAAAAAGTTTAATTATTCCCTAACTTGAAGTTACTATTTTAATATGTTTGAAAACCCTTCATAAAACAAGCAAATTCCAAGGTTTTGCAATCTATTTATTTGATATTTATTAGGTTATTGGTTTCAAATGTTCTGAAATTACATGTAGGCGTAGTATGACTACTATGGTAACATTTTATATAATTTTATCTTGCCGTCTGCTGTGGCCGAGCAGTCCTAGGCGCTTCCGTCTATAACCGCGCGACTGGTGCGGTCGCAGTTTCGAATCCTGCATCGGTCAAGGGTGTTTGTGATGTCCTTAGGTTAGTTATGTTTAAGTAGTTCTAGTATTAGGAGACTGATGACGTCATACGTTAAGTCCCATAGTGCTCAGAGCCATTTGGACCATTTTTGAGTTTTAGTTTAATTTATCCTGGTACTAAATTCGTGGGAAATGCGTTGTTAAGGGAGCCGCTTATGTACTAAAGCAAATTGCACTCGGTTTTGGGTGAAAAATATGAGGCTACAAATACAACAATATCTTTTATATGTTTGGAGAGAAAGAGAGATAGGAAGAAAAAGACTATAGAGAGATGGTGAACTAAGGATCGGCTACAGCTGTTCATGTTATCCATGCAACACCTGACATTCACATCGCGCACTTGGTGAGTGCCCTATCCCTCTCCACAATGATTTATGAACAGCATTCGAACGTAAAAAATTCTGTTGGATTTAAATTTGTTCAAGGAAAATTACAACAGTAATTCCTCAGAATACTCTAAATAATAGTCACTTATGTGGGACCCTTTGTTGATGTTAAATTTGCTTCGAGAAATAAATCAAGCAATTCATATGAGAAGTTCTAACAGCAGACATCGAAAGCCTGCTGCTATAGACACGTTTCGTACTGAATGAGATTTTCACTCTGCACCGGAGTGTGCGCTGATATGATATCAGCGCACACTCCGCTGCAGAGTGAAAATCTCATTCTGGAAACATCCCCCAGGCTGTGGCTAAGCCATGTCTCCGCTGTATCCTTTCTTTCAGGAGTGCTAGTTCTGCAAGTTTCGCAGGAGAACTTCTGTAAAGTTTGGAAGGTAGGAGACGAGATACTGGCAGAAGTAAAGCTGTGAGTACCGGGCATGGGTCGTGCTTCGGTAGCTTTGCCCGCGAAAGGCAAAGGTCCCGAGGTCGAGTCTCGGCCGGACACACAGTTTTAATCTGCCAGGAAGTTTCACGTTTCGTACTATGTATATCGATAAACACTTGGCTCTCTCAGAGAACATATAGTCAATTTTTTATCTGCTGAAGTAGCGTTATCTTCTGTTGAGTACTGGAAATTCTTCTCTTAAACAAATTACTTCATATCTGACATAACACAGCCTGTAGTACTGGTCTGCATGAAAATCGGTTACACGGCGTCCTACGTAAAATGTCTGTTGTGAAAATTTCGAACACCTTCCAGTGTTGGAACTGTCCTACTTGAGCGCACACGCGCGGAATGTTGTCCGATGCGTGATGCGGCGATGCGGACGCGATCAGTTGGTTTGACTTAAAATGTCAACTTAAAATGCCTGAAATTTTGATCAGAGCTTTTCAAGAGCGTATGTATTATGGAACAAGGGAAATAAAAATTATAATAACCGTTTAATATCGTAATATTTATTAGAAGAATTTGTCAAAAAATTAGTACTACAAGTAAATACATAGAGGGTGATTTAGCTGCCCTTATTCGTGGGTTTTATGGAACCCGCAACGCCTTACAAAATCGCACACGAGATTTTTCAGATTTTCTTGGTTGCTACCCGCTAACTACATACTACTTGTCCCCCAAAAAGATTTAACAGGACCTTTTTGTAGGAAAATTGACGTAGCAAAATATTGTAACGGGATACGATCTCGATGGAGGTTACGTTTGATGGTTATTTATGTACGTTTTTCTAGAATACTTCCAAAAGCAAGGCCTACAATGAAAACATACCCCATTACAACTTTTAACAGCATTAAATTTCCTATATAACGTTCCTGTTCATTTTTTTCAGTAGGTCCACTAGTTTGCTCGTAGTGTGCAAGAGAATATGAGTCACACGTGCGGCATTTGAAGGCGTAGCCTTTTGCACAAAACGCAAAGGTATGGCAGCTGAATCGGACTGTACAACACGCTGATTAAGGAGCGTAATTTCCATTATTTGTACAGGACTGAATTCAAAACATAATCTAAAATTATCCGTCACTCGCATGGCAGCTCGCGATGAAGCACATCGCTTTAGCAACTTGTCTTCTGCCGTTTTTAGTATATAAGGTAACTACAGTACCTCTGTCGCCACAGAAGGCAAGTGCTGTGTTGGTGATGCAGTATGTGGCGTTTTGGGTTAGCATGTAGGAAGTCAGGGGTCCAAATTTGGGGATCAGGTATAATAGTTTTTATTTGCCAGTTCCATTCTGTCATATATTACTGTAGTATACACTTTTTCTTAAGCCACATGCTGTCGACATTTATTATTACGTTCCAAACGCTGTCTAATGGACCTCAACGAGGCAGGAATAAGAGCTGGTACTAATCGGTGGGCCCCTTTGAGTAGGCTATACAGAAACAGGTTTGGAATCTAGTAGGTCAGTGGTGCGAAACAATTCGCGTCCACGGTGTGCAAGAGGCATCTTTAAAAGCTGACGAATGAAAGCGATGTACTTCCATTTCTGTGTTCGTAGTATGTAACTGTAAATATTTGGTGGATGATCCACTGTAATCACTGTACGACCATTCAAAAATATGGTTCAAATGGCTCTCAGCACAATGGGACTTAACATCTGAGGTCATCAGTACCCTAGACGTAGAACTATTTAAACATAACTAACCTAAGGACATCACACACACCCACGCCCGAGGCAGGATTCGAACCTGCGACCGTAGCAGCAGCGCGGTTCCTTACTGAAGCCCCTAGTATCGCTCAGCCACAGCGGCCGGCTTTATTAATGTGGCAGATACCGTACCAAGCAAACCACATTAAGCAAATAAAAATCCATTCGCCTCGATCCACAATCGAATCCCCTACCTTCTGCATGCTAACCCAAAACACTATCTGCGGCAGAAACTGCACAGAATGACAATCTTTGAAGTTGATGCGCAAGACAAAATTTTGTGAGAGACACTTTTGTGTTGTTAATATGTGGGCAATTTCATTTCGAAGTGCGTGAATGTTTCTTGATCCTGTACTTCGGAACGCATCCTGAGAAAATGCAACCTCATTCTCATTAACTGATTCGAGATCACGGCTGATGTTATACAGTAAAGTTTCAGCTTTCATAATATACAAGGCATTCTCTACACTGGTTTTGATAGGTTTATGCAAAATTCCCAATTATAGGTGTTATAGAATGGAAAGAACATTCTATTACCACTCTTGCTCACGATAACCGAGAGTTATGTCTATAGTTAGTTTCACCTACAGTTATTGTCTTTTTCTGAAAAGACATCACTGAATATTTCGTTGGAGGAAATACACTGTTCCCTAGGAGATTATACGTCAGATACATGACAGTTAATCGTCAAAAAAATTTTTCTTTAAGTGTCCGTAGTCATCTCATTTCAATTGCATGTCGAAAAGGGAAGTCATCACAGACATCTGCGTCGTTCTCTTTGTATTATAAGTTTACATTCACTATAACGAACCTAAAATTTGCTTCGATGATAGCTTATAATCCAAACGAAAAGAAGCATTTGTAGCAAATCTCGAAACCAGATTTCCCATCAATACGTCCAAAACAGGTAAATGCCATCTGCCAAAAAACATTGCGCTTTTTTTTTAAAGTCATCTTCTCTTGGGTCGGGCATGTACTTTGTTAACAGTGTATTCCATATACTTTTACAAACTTCTACGACTATGGAAATACCAAAGTTTGAAATTCTGAAAGAAAATGGCAGTTGGCGGTACTTTATTGGTTGAATTCAATGGCACAACAGATTCTGCAGCGTCCAAGAAATAATCGAACGTTTAAAGTAACATTTGAGCATGTTCCTTGAATGAATAGCTAGACGTTTCAACCCCTCATACAGCAGATGAAATTCTCTTTCAATACGACTTTCTAAATACACAATATATCTTTCATTCCTTTGTCGTAGACACTATTTCGTTAGTATTACATACTTCAGATACGAGTTTTCCGTTAAAAATGTCTTTCGTCTGTCCGTGCGCGCAGACGGCGGATTAACGCGTCAGCTTCCAGGAGCTGTTCATGGCTGATGAGGACAAGGAACGTGCTATAATACGATTTCGCAGAAACTTCACTCAATGGAAGAGGGGGCAAAAAAGCGAAAACGTGTCTCGCCTTATCCGAATGCACTCGACTGTTTCTGAGAAAACGACGCTCCAAGTTCCAGATGTGATCTCCTTATCTTCTAGCGCGTAATGGCCTCCCAAATATGCGCCCCATGTTCGAAACCCCTATTATTGTTTTTACTCTTTTTCATGTATTTTTCCTCACATCCACCCTGGTCTATAGAAGGTTACTACAGAATCTTATCATATTAGAGGATACAAGGGTGTTAGTTTTATTGTAAAATTTCGACCAGGCTTGACAGTAAGTGTTATACCTTCATTACAAAATACATGTGTGCACACAATTTTCAGGGGTTACAATCTGTTTATATTCTCGTGTTCATATATTTGATTCTTATATAATTTCGTGTATTTGTAGTTCTATTTTAGTCTTAGGCTTTTCTTTTTTTCAGGAAGGTCTGGTGCATGGTGCATGGTGGATGATACCAAACGTACAAACGTTCGAACAGTAATAGCGAAGGCAGTTTTTCCACAGGGACATTTATTCATAAGAATCTCACTTGGGAAAGAAACGTCTTTAGCACTGCTGAAGATTTCACGTGCTCACGGTAATGTCATGGCAAACCATATGTAATGGAACATTTCGCGAAAAACTTGTGCTTGCAATCGATTACGACTCCGAAACACCACAGCAATTTCACTGAAAACATTCAAATAATTTTCTCTTCCTTCTTTTTTTTCATTCATTCACCATGATAGTGGGCTGTATATAATTTCATGAGTATTTCTCTAGTATCTGGGTATCATCGATGCGTAAGCGCCTTTGTACTGTTTGAAATGATAAGCACACTGTGTTGTCACAGATGCTGTGTCACCTGCACGATTACTTGGACCATCTATGCTTTGCAGGTTGTGCAGGAAATGATGCTCGGGAGATGGTGCGCACTGTTAATCATGAGGTGAGGGGCCACAGTCGCCTGCAGTGGTGCGTCATGAGTGGTAGTACGGCCAGGGCGAGGGGTCCACCTGCAGTTATATGCTGAGGAAGTGGAACACACTGATCTACTGTTTCATTATTCGGAACAAGGGAAAAGATTGAAGCATTTTGAGGTGAATTTTCTGTTTGATTATCCTGACGAGTGGTGGATGAGGTTTTAGTTTAAGGTAATTGGTTTCAGATTTTATAATTTGAAGGGGCAGCCTGTACTTACATATTCTTGGTTCAGACAGCCATAGGCTTGAGAATAGAGAAAGCAACAGCCGCGCATAATTTTCTATTTCAATTTGATGATAAGAGTGACTGTTGAATAGTTAATGTCATTTTCACGAGCTAAATTTTTGAAGAGATCCCATTTGAAATTAAGGACTACTCACGTCAGTCTCCTCAAAACTGTAATTTTTTTGTGTTAGTATTAATGTATGTGAAATAAAGTGAGACACGCTTTAGATATAGAACTTTTGTAATCAAAAATTACTTACATCCAAAGTCCACGCCACGGCGCACGAGCGATTAGACACAGCGTCGCCGAGGTAGCGATGAAACGGGGATTTTCCCGTACGACCATCTCACGAATGTACAGTAAATATCAGGAATTCAGTGAAACATCAAATCTCCGACATGACTACGGCCAGAAAAATCCTGCAAGGCCGGGACCAACGGCAACTGAAGGGAATCATTCAGCGTGAGAGAAGTGCTACCCTTCTTCAGATTGTTGCAGGTTTCAATGCTGGGCGTGCGATTCATTCAACGAAACATCGTTGATATGGCCTTCCGGAGCCTATGGCCTACTCTTGTACCCTTGATGATTTCACAACACAAAGCTTTACCCCTCATGACTGTACAGCATAAAGCTTTACTCCTCACCTGAGCCCTTCCATACCGACATTGGACTGTTGACGACTGGAACATGTTGCCTGGTCGGACGAATTTCGTTCTAAATTGTATCGAGCCGATGGACGTGTAGGGTATGGAAACATTCTAAAGACTCCATGGACCCTGCGTCTCAATAGGGGGACTGTTAAAGCTGGTGGAGGCTCTGTAATGGTGTAGCATATGCAGTTGGAGTGATATGGGACCCCCGATACATCTAGAAACGATTCTGACATTTGACATGTACTTAAGTACTCTATGATCACCTGCATCCATTCATATCCATTCTGTATTCATCCGGATTTGGCCAATTCCATCAGGACAATGCGACAACCCATACGTTCTGAATTGCTATAGAGTGGCTCTAGGAACACTCTTCACAGTTTAAACTCTTCCGCTGACCACCAGACTCCCCAGGCACGAACATTATTGAGCATATATGGGATACCTTGCGACATCCTATTCAGAAGAGATCTCCACCCCCTCTTAAGCTTTGGATTTATGGACACCCCTGCAGGATTCATGCTGTAATTTCCCTCTACCACTACTTCAAATATTAGTCCAGTTCATCCCAAGTCGTGCTGCGGCACTACTGTGTGCTCGCGGGGCCCTAGGCGATATTAGGCAGGTGTACCAGTTTCTTTAGCTCTTCAGCATAGCACAACGCTGAAAAAGGGAATGAGGTCTTCATTTGCAACAAGAAAATTAGTTTTTATCACGATGTTGATGGCCAACATATTTCAAAATTTTGTAAAAAAAATGGTTTAAATGGCTATGAGCACTATGGGACTCAACTGCTGTGGTCATCAGTTCCCTAGAACTTAGAACTACTTAAACGTAACTAACCTAAGGACATCACACACATCCATGCCCGAGGGGCGGTCTCTGTCACTGCAATGTGGTTTGCAGCATCGAGTTGGGTCCGCTCGGAGTAGCGCTGTATGGGGAACAGTTTTGGTGACGTTCGCCTTTAGCATTTGATACGAAGGCTGTTGTCACGGCTTTGCTCGAAAGGAATTCCCAAGGGTGCATTATTGTAGCTACCTTGGCAGTGATCCTCCAGCCCCAAAATTTATTTCATTCCCGGGGGTGCATTATTGTAGCGCCCTTGGCAGTGGCCGCGCGGGGTAGCTGCTCCCCCTGGTAGAGTATCAAGTTTTCCCTCGCGCATAGGTGTTTGTGGTGTCCTGAGCATAAGTTAGTTTAAGTAGTGTGTAAGCTTAATGACCAATGACGACAGCAGTTTGGTCCCATAAGATCTTACCACTAATTTCCAAATTTTCCTTGACAGTGTTCCTTCAGCCCCAAAAATTAATTCCTCCCATTTTGTGTTTTAGCTTCTATGAACTAATGTATGGAGAGTCTGGTGTCTCGGAGAATATGATTCCTTAGGTGCTTGGGCATTTGGATTATGAACTCACTATGCTGGCTATCGGCGCAATGAGCTTGGAGCTGGTTAAGCATTATAGACGAACTACGTAAGGAGAGGCTGATAATAGTGGTGTCTGAATGTACACTCCTGGAAATAAAAAAAAGAACACATTGACACCGGTGTTTCAGACCCACCATACTTGCTCCGGACACTGCGAGAGGGCTGTACAAGCAATGATCACACGCACAGCACAGCGGACACACCAGGAACCGCGGTGTTGGCCGTCGAATGCCGATAGCTGCGCAGCATTTGTGCACCGCCGCCGTCAGTGTCAGCCAGTTTGCCGTAGCATACGGAGCTCCATCGCAGTCTTTAACACTGGTAGCATGCCACGACAGCGTGGACGTGAACCGTATGTGCAGTTGACGGACTTTGAGTGAGGGCGTATAGTGGGCATGCGGGAGGCCGGGTGGACGTACCGCCGAATTGCTCAACACGTGGGGCGTGAGGTCTCCACAGTACATCGATGTTGTCGCCAGTGGTCGGCGGAAGGTGCATGTGCCCGTCGACCTGGGACCGGATCGCAGCGATGCACGGATGCACGCCAAGACTGTAGGATCCTACGCAGTGCCGTAGGGGACCGCACCGCCACTTCCCAGCAAATTAGGGACACTGTTGCTCCTGGGGTATCGGCGAGGACCATTCGCAACCGTCTCCATGAAGCTGGGATACGATCCCGCACACCGTTAGGCCGTCTTCCGCTCACGCCCCAACATCGTGAACCCCGCCTCCAGTGGAGTCGCGACAGGCGTGAATGGAGGGACGAATGGAGACGTGTCGTCTTCAGCGATGAGAGTCGCTTCTCCCTTGGTGCCAATGATGGTCGTATGGGTGTTTGGCGCCGTGCAGGTGAGCGCCACAATCAGGACTGCATACGACCGAGGCACACACGGCCAACACCCGGCATCATGGTGTGGGGAGCGATCTCCTACACTGGCCGTACACCTCTGGTGATCGTCGAGGGGACACTGAATAGTGAACGGTACATCCAAACCGTCATCGAACCCATCGTTCTACCATCCCTAGACCGGCAAGGGAACTTGCTGTTCGAACAGGACAATGCACGTCCGCATGTATCCCGTGCCACCCAACGTGCTCTAGAAGGTGTAAGTCAACTACCCTGGCCAGCAAGATCTCCGGATCTGTCCCCCATTGAGCATGTTTGGGACTGGATGAAGCGTCGTCTCACGCGGTCTGCACGTCCAGCACGAACGCTGGTCCAACTGAGGCGCCAGGTGGAAATGGCATGGCAAGCCGTTCCACAGGACTACATCCAGTATCTCTCGTCTCCATGGGAGAATAGCAGCCTGCATTGCTGCGAAAGGTGGATATACACTGTACTAGTGCCGACATTGTGCATGCTCTGTTGCCTGTGTCTATGTGCCTGTGGTTCTGTCAGTGTGATCATGTGATGTATCTGACCCCAGGAATGTGTCAATAAAGTTTTCTCTTCCTGGGACAATGAATTGACGGTGTTCTTATTTCAATTTCCTGGAGTGTATTTCCTCTTGCGGTATCGTACCTCCCAGAGCCGACCAGAAACAAGGGCTGCAATGCCTGTGATGTGGTTCTGGCAAGCGTACGCTCAGGAGTATACCTCACAAGGTAAAGGACTTAAAATTGTATAAACAATTGGTGATTCTTTGTTCAGGTCGCCCCTGTTAAGAGAACTGTTTTCTGATTGATCATATGATCACGGGAGACTGTCAAAGGAGACAGTGGTGCACTCACTCACTTTGTTCCAGACTTACAACTCTTGTGACACAAGCAGACGACACTAAACTGTTTGTACCATAGTTCACTTATTCTGCCGCCTGTGTCAATCGGCTGCCGACATCACTTACGCCGAGCCTGCTGTCTCCTGCATCACCTCACGAAACAAGGAATTTAGTTATGTAGCTTTGTTATGGGCTTCTGTCGCGATAATCGTAGTATTTTATTTTGTTGTCGTAGGGGCAACACGTGCTCTAGGGGCAGTCGGCCTGTTGTGCTGCTTGCCTTTACTTCCACTCGGCGGCTTATGTCAGAGTACGATTTCACTGACCATCATGGTGTTTTCTTTCCGCCAAGCAAAAAATCGTTCAAATGGCTCTGAGCACTATGGGACTTAACTTCTGAGGTCATCAGTCCCCTAGAACTTAGAACTACTTAAACCTAACTAACCTAAGAACACCACACACACCCATGCCCGAGGCAGGATGCGAACCTGCGACCGTAGCGGTCGCGCGGTTCCACACTTTAGCACCAAGAACCGCTCAGCCACACAGGCCGGCACTCCGCCAAGCCACAATCAAATAAACTTTTTCATTAGGTCACGAACGACCGTCACAACAGGTTCTCGGAATTCATTTTTTTGGTCCTCAGTACTACTGTGTACATAAAGCTGGCGAATTACGAGCTGTGCATGTGGTTGGTAATACTGGTCATCGGACTCCCGTTTGAAGTACCGTCGGACGTGGTGGTGGCCGCTTTTAAACCTTAAACCAACTTCGTCAGTCACTTGGAAGACGTTAAAAACGTACAGTGTTCGCCAGATAAAAGACTAATTACGGGAACACGTGCCTTCCGACTTGGTTATTGCCAGCTGTAGGACTGTAGTTATGTACGAAAGCCAGCCGCGCAGCTGTTCAGGTTGTGGTCAGCAAGATCATGTCCGTTCTGCGTGTCTCCGGCGTAGACTGGTTCAGACGCCGATCGGAGACGTCGCTTCTCCTGCGGCACCCAGTGTGTTACCTCTGTCTTACGCGTCTGCGGTGGTGCTGCCTGAGAATCAGTCGGATTCTCTCGACGACGTAATGGACGTTTCTCCTGTCTCTCCTACACCCCTGCCGGAGGCAGTGAAAATGAACGACGACCGTCTGCAGGCACAGGCAGTCTGTCCTGAACCCGTGGTTGTTGAGCATGGAACTGTACTACCTGAGCTTTTCTGCCATCCGACAACATGTCGGACGGTAGCCACTCGCCATCCGACACGATACAGCATTTTGGGAAGCAACGAGGAAACGGGAGGCTCAACCCCGTACCCCTTCTGATGATTACGTCCATCGGAAGTCTGCGTAAGATGACGACCTTGCTACTGATGGTGCGCTGTCCTCTGACGCCCTGACCGTAATGAAGCGACGTCCTCCCCACCTCCATCTCCAGCCACCGTCAACCTCCAGACACCGACCTTCCCCCGACAGCATCTGATGCGGTTGCCTCCCTTTCTGTGCCTGACACTACGTGCGAACGCACCTTTGATAATGTTCCACTGAACCGGCTCGGTGACACGTCTGTCTCTTGGGCGGACAACATCGATGCTGAGGATAGACATTCTTGAGGTGCACAGAACTATGGATCCCTCTTTCTAGGGTCGGCCCCCTTCCCGTCCCAGTGATGTGCCCTTCTGTGGGGGCCTAACAGGGAGTTCCCTGGGCTTTCCCAGGGCCTGTCCTCTTGGCGATACTGCATTCCAGACATATCAGATAACCACGCTAAACGTGTTCACTATTCGTGTACGCCACAAACTGACTTTACTCCATGAAATGCTGTATGACGCGGACGTAGACGTAGCTCTCCCTCAGGAGGTGCATGTTGCAACATTCTGTGTTCACCACAGTTTTACAGAACATGTCTCTCATTCTTCCCCTGCTGGTAGTGGGGTGGCAATCCTCTTACGTGACGGTATTCTCGCTGATGCACTTGCCTGTCTCCCTGATGTCAGAAGTGTGGCTCCCACGTTTAGTGGCGTCAGCATCGTCAGTGTCTATGGGACTCGCATTCGGGAGGACGACGGTTCAATCCCGTCTCCGGCCATCCTGATTTAGGTTTTCCGTGATTTCCCTAAATCGCTTCAGGCAAATGCCGGGATGGTTCCTTTGAAAGGGCACTGCCGATTTCCTTCCCAATCCTTCCCTGACCCGAGCTTGCGCTTCGTCTCTAATGACCTCGTTGTCGACGGGACGTTAAACACTAACCACCACCACCACCAGTGTCTATGAGCCATCTGGTTCTGGTCGCCGCCGTGAACGTCCCACCTTTTTTCTCGGAGACTGTAGCGCCTCTCTTCCTGGGCCGGCAGGCTGCATTGATAATGGGAGGAGATTTCAACAGCATCCAGGCACCCAAAGACTAACTACCACGTCACCCTTCGTGCGCGGCGCTATCAACAATTCTCCAGCACCTCAGTCTAGAGGATTCTTGGGAGCATATTCATAGCGATTGTCTGGGGTTCACGCATTTCACTAGCCATTCTTCCTGCCGACTCGACCATGTTTACTTCTCCCGCTATATTGTCAGTAGGGTGCAGGAAGCTGACGTCTGGCCCAATGCGTTCTCTGACCATGACGCATATATCTGAGTGATTAGTCTCTGCCGCCAAACGATGTGGCACCGCTATGGACCATGGAAACTGAACACGATTCACCTTACTTCACCCGACTACGGGTAGCTCACGGAGACCAAGTAGGCAGCTTTACGTCGACGCCCTGTCATGGCGGCTGCTCTGTGCAAGGGCCTTCACTGGTTACCGAAGGGAGGTTGCAGCGTGGTAGAAACGGACTCAGGAATTCTATTTCACTCTTCTCCGGGAATGTACTGTGTTGCCGTATTCTCCAGAGCGCCAGGCGATGGCAAATCGTGCCAAGGCACAGCTCACGTCTATCTCTCGCCGCCACCTTGGAGGAACTGTAGTCAGAGGCGCACACACGACGGGTTAGTGCAAGAGCATCCATCTATGAATCATGTCATAGCGGAACGACGACGCCGTCGGACGAATTTGATTAATATTCTTACGACTTATGATGGGCAGCATTTTGGTACCCGACAGTATATAGGGTCTGCCTCCGTGCACATTATGTTACGCTGTACTGTGAACAATGTTGCCGCCCTGCCATCATTAGGGTGGTCTCCAGACTCTCCTTTGGCTCGGTTCCCGTGGACGCGACGATGAATCGGATGACAAACGCCACGGAGGCCTAAATCCTTGATCTCGCACTAGAATCTTATAGAACATACTTTCCTCTTATGGACGGAAATTTTTCACTACGTCATGTCACCTTGCGCGCCGATTCCAGACAGTATCCTCGATGGTTTCCTCATTCCCATCCACAAGCCTCGGGGTACCTCACGGGTATGCGATTACCCCCCCCCCCCCCCTTGACGTTACTGAACTGCGAAGCTAAGATCTTCATCCGGCTGTTGGCTGCGCGGCTTAAACGAAGAACTCGGTACGTGGTCACCCTATCAAACTCATTTGTGATGTACCAAGAACATCTACAATGCCCTCTGCCGCTATCGGGACATAATCTCTCTTGCTCACGCTCGTCGTATGCCTGGACGATTCGCAGCTCTTCGGTCACGTGATCGATCAAGTCGATCACGACTTCCTGGAACGGGTGCTCCGCAATATGGACTACCCTGACACTACCATCGACGTCGTAATGCGTCTTGTTCGTGGAGCCACGTTCCGTGTACTCGACAATGGCCGTTGAAATCCCTGGGCAAGCAGGACAGATCGGATGAGGTTATATTTGTGGAAAGGGGCCAAAATAAGTTACTATCAGTTACACTCAACATATAAACTTTAGTTCTTAAAACAATCACACAAGCAAGAATCAAAAACTCTCAAGGTTTTAAGGAAAGTCCTTCATTGATTAAGTTTAGATCGGCTGAAGGCCACATCGAAATTCCAAGTCACAAGGCCTAAGCAAGGCATTGAGGTACAGGAGTTCTTCTGGAGGTTTCACTTCTTTAGAAAAAAATGTTTATCTTCAATATAAGTAGGCTGAAAACCTTAGCTTAAATTTTTCCCATAGAACTCACATTAATCAAAAACAGTGTTACGGCTTAAGTCCGAGACAAAGATTAGGCTGAAAAATCGGCTGGAGGCCGCATATTAACAAAACAATTTAACGGCTTAAGGCCTAGGAAGAAGATCTTTCAATTTGAAAAGGCTGAAGGCCTTATCTTAAAATATTTCGTGTGAAACTCGGCTGAAGGCGAGCAAGAAAAGTATTTAGAATATTTAATTTAAGGAAAATTAATACTCGACTGAAGGCCACACAAGACGCAGAAAACAATTTTACGGCTTGAGGCTTAAAGGGAACAGCTTCTAAGTTTCAACTAAAATAGGCTGAAGTCTTTATCCCAGAATGTTTCACATAAAACTCGGCTGAAGGCCACATACGAAAACCAAACAATCTCACGGCTTAAAGCCAAGACAAGTAAATTCTTACTTTAAGCTGGAACACTCGGCTGAAAACAACATACAAACTGGGAATTACTTTTTTACAGCTTAAGGCCTAGACAAATTTTTCAACTTTTGATCTGAAAACGCTGAAAACACGGCTGAAGGCCACGTATCAACTTCAAACAAATTTAAGGATTAGGCACAAGGAATTTTCAATTTTAATTTTGAAAGGCTGAAACTCAGCCACATACCAAACAAGAAACTTTTTTTTCGTTTTAAGGCCTAAGAATAAAAGCCAGGCTATCTGATAAGCTGAAGGCCACACAGAATACTTTTGACTAAAAAGGAGATCACTATGTAAAACACAAGCAACGCAGTCGAAAGCTAGGTGACGAACCAACCAACAAGATCAGCTCTGCTCCCCCGTTCAGCAAAACGACAACAAGATGTCAGTAGCACAAGGTTCTGGATACAGGTTCCCAATCCTGCCAAGTCAGAATAAACGCCGTGCTGGACAGCATCAACATGACGAGGAAAATACACTGCCGAAAACTATGTCAACGATCAGGGAACGTCACCGGAACGTCAAGGGCCACAAAGCAGAAGATACCGCTGGTGCAATTCATTAGTGAAGGAATGTATTAAATTAAGTTAAACACGACACCAGAAGATGGCGGCAATTCTAGCGGGCTGCACATCACACACGTTGTTGCTCGCGGGAATCTCGCAGAAAGTGACAACCAGGATCAAACGAAGAGATGTGATAGCAGTTGACACTTGATAGTAGATTAAGTGAGCACTCAACTTCAGTGTGCAGGATCGGTAAGCGAAGAAATTCGTAACACTCGCAAGAAGCGCCTCGCAACTCCAACCACGCGTGCACGCCGCCAGCGGCTCCAGGCCTCCTTGCTGCTCTGCCCCAACCGACCAACTGCCACACACAGCCCAGCCGGAAAATATATTCGCCACCACAAAGATAGTACAGCAGTACTAGTATCGATACACTCTGCTGCTGCCACTCATGGACAGAAGAGAGCAACGTTATGGCGATAACTGAAGATGAAATAGGACGCCACAAGATAGCCACCAATGATAAAAGAACAAGGCGTGATGCGAGCCCGCCACGACTCACCCGTCTTACTGCTACCATTTCCATCCGTTAATCAGTGGGTCAAGGCTGCCTGCCTACACTGTTGTATGCATTCGCCATGGAACCATTGCTATGCGGCCTCCGTCTACACCTCTCTGGGATGTGTCTCAGTGACCATTAAATTAATTAAGCAGCACTGCATATGCAGAAGATCCCGTCATCGTTCAGCGTCGCGGTGCTGAGGTCAGGGAGTCAGAGCCATGTGTTACCACCAAAGGCGAAGCTTCTGGTAGCGGCCTTAAAGTCTGCAAATCGAGCGGCATGGCTATAGGTGTGGGACTTCTTGTGGACAGTGCTACTCCTTTGCGTGTAGCTGATACTCTCCGATGCTTGAGGCTCGATTTCGCAAGTGATCTGCCGACGTCTACTTTCACAACTACGACATGGGTTCTTAGATCACCGTTTACGAGCCATCGATATTCTGCTGCGAACACAACACGTAAATATATATCTGGCGTCACGAAGCCCCCACGTGGTATAGACATTTCCAATTCTGACATCAATGGCCCCGGAGGCTACTAGAAGTATTGCGCTCGTTTGTTTCACACGGCTTGCTGTTCAAGATAAGGTACGAAACTCAATCCCTCTCGGAGTGCAGAGGTGGTTTTGGTCTGTATCATGTGTTTGGCAAAGAGGCAGACTTTTTCATTGGCTCTGTCATGATGTTGTGGCACCGTAGTCCTACGTGCCTTGCCAGCCTATTGCTGGAGGCCCTTGCACCACACACTCTCTCAGCATCGATCCAACTTTCGGAAGTCCCTCCGCCGTTCTTTTACTTCCGCCACTTTTTCCTTGAACTGAGGTACGTCTGTACTGTGATACTGCCGGCGCAATTGACGTCCACGAAAGTGATCTATGATTTCCTTCAGCAGCAGAGGTCACCGAATGTCGCTCAGGGGAAGCTTCCCCTCGTCGGCTGGGGTGTCGTTTCCTGGTCGGTGCGCGCTCCTTATCTTGACAGTGACGTCAAGTCTGCAGAGTACCGTACAGTCAATGGGAAGCAAGTATGCCAGTCACGCCTTCACAGGATTAACCTCGCAGAAACCCCGTTCTGCGTCGACTGTGATATGGACACAGACGAGCACCGCTTTGTGTGTAGATCGGCGAGAGGTGTCTGGTTCTTGGTGTTGTCCGTCATCAGATAGCTACTCAACTTCACATCTTTACGAACGCAGTATACTACCCACAAGCGAAGAGGAACGCAGTGAGGTGGATTTGTGGACTCGCACCACACTATTTGTTTGCTGATGGCGAGAAAAATATCCTTGACTTTTGGCCATTCCTTAATGAAAGCCATTGTACAGTCGTCTGCAAAGAGAAATACAGACCATTTATCTCCAATTTTCTTTTCAGTGTCTTTCTTGACCAACCCTAGAGCTGGGGTGTTGCTCACATAAAGAGTTGAATCCTGTTTCCCAATCTTCGTCTAGGAAAAACTGTACGTCGATACTCTCAGTTAGTCTGACATCTCGCAGCACCCTGCTCCTCGAGTGATACCGGTGTCCTGATACGTTTCGTGGTATTTATGACGAAAACAAATAAATAAATATATGAAAATAAAAAAGAACGAAAAGAAAAATAAATAAACAAACTATGTTTATTGTACCTGTACTCAATGTTCCCTTCAATTTTCTTGGTTCCTGGTGGTTGGGAATGCCTCGAGTTGCGACTCCTGTCCAACTTTGCGCGCAACTCCCCTTTGTGCGAGGGGAAGCTTCCTTTAAAACAAGGAAAAAAAGACTTTAATTAATAATCAGCACTAGCGGTAGAAGACTTCCTACATAAGAAGTCATCATCATTCATCAACAATGATCAATGGTGTGAGGATGCAGGACGCAATGAAAACCATAGCATTGAAGATACATAACGCGTAAGCATAGGACATGTGGCCTGTAATTGGAAAAGTGTCGTGATGATTTCTCCATTGGTACAACGTTCCTCAATAGTCCCATATTCGTATTCCTTGGAGGAAATTGCCAGATGGGAGGTGACCATGAGAAAAAGATTCTATAACAAACGAAAAGATAAGATTCTAAGAGTCTGAGCTTGGAATGTCAGAAGCTTGAAGGTGGCCGACTACCTACAATATTTGAAACGTGAAATGCAGATACTCAGTCTAGATAATTATAAAAGGGATCAGTGAAGTGAAGTGCAAAGAAGACAAGGATTTCTGGTCAGATGATAGAATATTTGGAAAGTGAAATGCAGATCCGCAGTCTAGATAATTATAAAAGGGATCAGTGAAGTGAAGTGCAAAGAAGACAATGATTTCTGGTCAGATGAGTATCGAGTAATACCAACAGCAGCGGAAAATGGTATAACGAGAGTAGGATTCCCTAGGAATAAGAAGACAGGACAGAGAGTACGTTAGTGTGAATAGTTGAGTGACAGGATTGTTGTTAACAGATCGACATCAAAGCAACAGCGACAACGACTCCTCAGGTAAACATGTCGACGACGCAAGTTGAAAAAGAAGAGACAGAAAAATTATATGTCGATATTGAATGGGAAATAAAGTACGTACAGGGAGATGAATATCTAATAGTCATGGGGGAAAGAGGAGAAGAAGTGGTGACAGGAGAATATGGGTGTTGGGGCAAGGAATGACACAGGAGGAACACTAATTAAGTTCTGTAATAAATTTCAGCTGGTAATAACGAATACTCTGTTCGATAATCACAAGAGAACGTGGTATGCTTGGAAAAGGCCGGTTGATAGATGAAATTACATCATGGTCAGACAGAGATTCCGAAACCAGATACTGGATGGTAAGGCGCACCCAGGAGCAGATATAGACTCAGATCAAAATGTAGTAACGCTGAAGATTAGGCTGAAGTCTAATAGATTAAATTACAATGAAATGAATACCCTTATCTGCATGCAGGCGTTGATTTACGTCAACCGTGACAGTTGAAAATGTGTGCCCCGACCGGGACTCGAGCCCGGGGTCTCCTACTTACAGGGCAGACGCTCTACCCATCTCAGCCACCGAGGACCCAGAGGATAGTGCGACTGCAGGGACTTATCGCTGGCCTCCCGTGTGACCCACATTCGCAACTTATTTTCCTGCACTATATTCATAGTGTCCCTGCCCATTATACACATTATTCGCCTTATTGTGACGGTACCTGTTCTGTCTTGAAGTTCTCGAAGGCTGCTGATCAGCAATAAGGAATAGCTCAGCAGGCAGTACAATTGAAGAGGAACGGACATCTCTAAAAGGGACATCACAGAAGATGGAAAGAAAAATATAGGTACAAAGAAGGTAACTGCGAAGAAAGCGTGGGTAACAGAAGAAATACTTGAGGTGATCGATGAAAGAAGGAAGTATACGAACGTTCAGGGAAATTCAGGTTTATTGAAATACATGTCTCTGAGGTATGAAATAAATAGGAAGTGCAGGGAAGTTAAGATGAAATGTCAGCATCACACGTGTGAAGAAAGAGAAATCACTGTCGCAAGGACTGCCTCACCATATAGGAAAGTCAAAACAACCACCGGTGAAATTAAAAGCAAGGGTGGTAACATTAAGACTGCAACGGGAAGAGAGTGCGGGTAGGTGGCAAGAGTACACTGAAGGCCTCTACGAGGAGGAATATTTGCCTGACGTGATAGAAGAGGAACAGCTAGGGGATGCAGCATTAGAACCAGAAATAAAAGGGTCATGGTGGACTCAAAATTAAATAATGGAGAAGCGATAGATAACAATCCAGTAGAATTTCTAAAATCATTGAGAGAACTGGTAAAAAATTACATACCATCTGACTATCGCAAAAATATCATCCACATAGTTCGGAAGACAGCAAGAACGGACATGTGCGACATTTATCGTACAGTCAGCTTAACAGCTGATGCATGCAAGTTGCTGACAAGAATAATATGCAGAACAATGGAAAAGGAAATTGAGGATGTGTTCCATTACAATTAGTTTGGCGTTAGGAAAGTTAGAGGGACCAGAGAGGCAATTCTGACGTTGCCGTTGATATGGCAAGCAAGACTAAAGAAAAATCAAGATATGTTCAAATGATTTTCCCAACTGGGAAAAGTGATCGGCAGTCTAAAATAGTGCAAGATGTTGAAATTCTGAGAAAAGTAGGGGTAAGCTAAAGGGAGATATGGATAATATGCAATACGTATAAGAGCCAAGAGGGGATAATGAGAGTTTACGACCAAGATCATAGCGCTCGTATTAAGATAGGGAAGTAGTCTTTCACCCACAACGTTCAATTTTTATATATCCCAGAAGCATGATGGGACAAGAAAGGTTCAAGATTGGAATTAAAATTCAAGGATATAGGATATCAACGATACGACTCGCTGTTCACATTGCTATCCTGAGTGAAGGCGACGAAGAATTACATGATACGCTGAGCAGAATGAACAGTCTAGTGAGCACAGAATATGGATTGAGAATGAAGGAAGACGAAAGTAATGAGAAGTAACAGAAAGTTAACATCAGGATTGACGGTCACGAAACAAATGAAGATAAGGAATTTTGCTAGGTAGGCAGCAAAATGACCGATGACGGACGGAGCAAGGAGGACATCTAAAGCAGACTAGCACTCGCAAAGAGGGCATTCCTCGCCAAGAGAAGTCTACTAGTATCAAACATAGGCCTTGATTTGAGTAAAACAATTCTGGAGCCTAGCATTGTATGTTAGTGAAACATGGACTGTGGGAAAATCAGAAGAGAAGAGTACCAAAGCAGTTAAGATGTGGTGTTACAGCCGAATGTTGAAAATTACGTGGAGCTATAAGGCAAGAATGATGCGTTTGTGCGTCGAATCGGAGAAGAAAGGAATACGTGGACATACTGACAAGAAGAAGGGACAGGTTAATAGGACATGTTTAAGACATCACGGAATGACTTCCATGGTACTAAAGGGAGCTGTAGAGGGAGATTGAGAATGAAATATATGCAGTAGATAATTGAGGACGTAGCGGGCAAGATGGAGAGTCTGCCACAGGCAGAGGAGAAGATTCGTGGCGGGCCGCATGAAACCAGTCAGAAGACCTATGACTCAAAAGAAAAGAAAATCTCGTATTTTAATTAATGTTACTTGAAGAGTTTCACTCCGCTGCGTTGATATTTTTTACCATGGCCGTGAAGTGCTGTTGCCCAGATTGTTGAATTTCCTTCAATTTAGTGTTGTTGCAGATCCTTAATGTTTATCACATGGCACTGGCAAGGTTTAAGCTTTGAATAGCTGTGACTGGGCGTTTGTTACTTTGTTAAATTTTTTCCTAAAGTTTTGTTATCTGGTAGTGGTCAAGTCTGCAATTAAAGGGGTTTTTATATGTAGAGGAAGTACGTTACGGGGGTGCATTTATAAATAATTATCTTTATGGACCATGTTCTTGGTTTCGTATTTGTCAGAATGCCGTTTGTGGATTTGAATTTTAGGATAAGATTCTATAACGACGATTGGTCGTCTTTGTCAGAATTATTACGCCTCAAGTTAGCAATAAAAGGATTTTTTCGTGTAACAAATGTTTAAAATTCAAAATTAGACTAAATACTGTTATTTTTTGTTCGTGTTTAATTTGAGGGGCCTTTGGTTTTTTTAAACTGTTCATGAATTTTTTGGACTCTCTCTATTTTAAACTTACATAACCTCAATAGCCGTTTGATATATGCCGAAAGTTTTCTTAATATGAACCTGGAAATGTGCACTTTATAATCTTTTGTAATAAATGTTTTACAAAGAGTGAACGAAGTTTACGCATAATCCCGACCGGTCACTCCAGTAATTTACTATGAGAGCCTGTGCGGAATCTGAACTGTTGCTGCAAATTTTAGGTTCACAAAATATATCTACAGGTGTTTCATATGTTGTTTGTGCACTGTTCCTAATGAACTTTTCTATTACAGGTCATACTTCATTCGCTATCGGAGCTGGAGTTTCACTTTCTCCGCAGTCATAAATGAGTCAATTTTACTATAGCTCTCCATGTGCCTTTTACTGTGGCAAAGGCTCAGTTTGTCTTATTTGATAACGTCTCTATACGTGAGAGAGGCGCATCTATAAGGAGTGGTGGTATGCTGGAACACCTTTACCTCCTGGTCCCTAGCAAAAGCTCTGCTTTTTTTAGTGGTTCATTATATTACAAAATTTCTAATGTTCAAAATCCAAATGCAAATAGATTTGAAATGAAAAATTTTCTAAATCAAAAGCGAACAGTACTGAGGAATTTTTAAACTGATACTGCCATTAAGGTGTCACATTCCTTTGGCAAAGCTGCAGAGATAATGATTGTGGAATTAGGAAAAAAAACTAACAATTCACAAGAATTTTCTTCACCATTCATTGGTGATAGTTCCCAGGGCGCCAGTAAAAGTCACAAATCTTATGAAAGAGAAAAGAATTGAAGGAAATTAAAGCAAATTGGGATTTAAAGTAGAAGCAACTACATGATCAGAGACTGTGCACAATCTTGGGTAGTAGAGCCTGATCCTGAAGATTGCACTGAGCTTTGAGCGACAGCGTATCATAAATGTTGCGGTAAACCATACAATAGTTCGGAATATCTCCAATGGAAGATCCTCTGCTCTCGAATTCAAGGACTTTCTCTGACACGAATTTTCTTTATGAAGTACAGTTTACATAGTTATTTGAACATCAATTGCTAGGAGAATTATTGTGTGTGTTTGTGTTTCTGTGTTTCTGCGTGTGTGTTTGCGTGTATGTGTGTGTGTTATGGGATAGGGTCCTTATCTACCTATAAGGCTAAAGATCAGGGTATATTAAGTTTAGGTGAAAAGGTTTTCAACGTATACTGGTACGTGTAAAGAGGACTTTACATTCTGAGAAACCACAAATGACACTTCTCGTAGTGGGCATGGTAGCATACACGATGTTAGATGGCTTCGAACTCTCCAAAGCCTGTCGTATCGAGACTCCCAGCATAGACTCCGCCTGCTTAGCCGGGTGGTAACGTGTTTGTCTCCCATGCAAGTGGCCCCGGGTTCGATTCCCGACCGGATGGCAGATTTTCTCCCCTCGGGGACTGGGTATTGCGTTGCCCTCATCATAATTTTATCCTCATCACCGGCGCTCAAGTCGTCGATGTGGGCCCTGTATCGTTGATTTTAGCTAGAGGCATAGGATGACATTCATGGACAAGAGTGCCTATTGTTTCTCTTAACACCAATTCGAAGCCTTTGAATGTATATTTGTGTCTCTTTGTTATAACCTGTATATTTGAAACATTACCTAGAAAATTAATTAACTCTAGGTGAGTTCAAAATACCATACAACAAACTAAACTCCTTTCGAACGCCGTGTCATCCTTACCCGATATGTGTCACTGGATGCAGATGTGGAGGGCATTTGGTCAAGCCACCACTCTCCCAGCCATTGTGATTTTTCGTGACTGTAGCCGCTACTTCTCCTTCATGCAGCTCCTCAACTGCCCACAAAAGAGATGCGCACACTCCGCTTGCCAACAGCCCTCGGCAAACGCCAACTGCAACACATTTAAGTACAGGCCAAGCCCAATAGAGCTCAACTTCGGTTATCTGACGGGAACCTCTGTTACCACTGAAGCAAGGCTGTTAGCTCATGATATCATAACAAAAGAAAAATACGAGGGCTAATTATTTGTCAGAGCCATAACAATCGCGAAATTAAAGTCACAGAGAAAATCCGATGTACATATGCGTTGCAGATGTGTTGCAACAGTGACTGTAGTATACCTGTCGATCGCGACACGTCACAGTTTTCAGTTCTCAGTGCACAGTGGAAATGCATAACACGTCTGTAAAAATAGGGTATCCCATCAAGTGTGAAGTGTTTGCCGACATTCGATATCATGACGCTGAGGGGTGCTAAGGGATGCAGTCCACATAACGTTACTCTTAGGCTTTACATCTAAGTGCTGCATTGTTGCAGTCGCTATGAAGCAGTACATAACAACAGAACTGACTTTCCTGGTGGTCATAGAAAAAAGAGAGTGTTAACCCATGTGTTGTTTAGGGAGTGGATCAGGCGATGCGAGAGAATCGTCTGGGAAGCGCAGTTCAAAAGAAGCGAAGAGGAATTTGTCATAGTTAGTACCCTTCTTTAAGACAAAGCTGTACCGCACACTGCAGCTGCAACAAAGATGCACCTGCAGCGTTTCTGATGGTAAGTGTTTGATTATCCACCATACAGCCCGGACTTGGCTACCTCTGATTTTAATCTCTCTGCTCACGCCAACCACTGGCTATGAGGACAGCATTTTGGCACGGACAACGAGATGCAAACCAACGTAGAGAATTGACATACAGCACAGACAGTTACATTGTAAGACGAGGGTGTTGGAAAGATGGTATCACGTTACGACAATTGAGTATGTATAGAAAGAGCTGGAAGGTGTAGGTAAATTTTGCAAATAGCACATTTTTGATTTTTGCAGTGGTTTCTATTTCGTGACCGGTCATACCTTTCAAGAAAAGTATAGCTCTTGTACTGGGGGGTTATAACTTATCTGGCAGTGTTTAGAGTGCTGCAGTACAGGCGGTATACATTGCAAGACGCTCAAACACCGTAGGTTTGTCCATTAATGAGCGCCTGCGATTAATGCGCTAAAAATAATATTTCTTAAAAGAAATCATAGTCACCGCTGACTGTCTAAAATATTTATTATTACCACTGCAATTTAGGCCTGATGGTCATATTCTAGTAACACTGCAAAGTTACATTCCGTCGGAATATAAAACTGGCATGAGTACATGTCCTCGTCAAAATGCAGCATTTTGACTGTGAGAGTCCTACTATATCTGATGAGAACGACAATTATTACATCGTAATATGTTGTTAAATATATACTGAACTGTCGATGTTCCCATCGTTCTAATAATCTATCACACGTACAAGTTTAGGTGCACTGACAACATTTGTAGCTCCACATGTTAAATAGTTCTACTTTCTGCTAACAGGTAAAAACATGGCCCTGCAACCACTGCGTGCAATAAAAGGGTGACGTGGTGGCAGTAAAAGTGGAGGAAGGCTCAAACAGATGATAAAGTTGTTTCTGGGAACGCTTGCTAGGATATGGTCACATATGTGTTCAGTATGGTCCTCGACTCAGCAACATGCTGCATCTACAATATGGTACTGTCGACAGGTGTTCTCAGCATATCCGGTGTAAATAGAACGATATGACGTATGCCATCCTTCAGATCAGGAAGAGTCCGGACACATATCTTATGGTGGTGACGTTTCAGATATCCCCGCTACCGGAAGTCATACGGATATAGGTCGAGGGATCTGGAAGACCATATATCTTGAAACTGACTAGATATGATGCGGTCGTTACGGAAGGGTCCTTAACGCATACCTTTCACCTGGGAAACAATTTGTAGTATCGCCCTAACATCTGCTGCCACAAGTCTTACATTTCCTTGCATTCTTGCAAAGCTAGAATCATATGTTGGACAAGGAAGTCCTTGTAAAGTGCAAATATCAATGGGTAACTAACATTAGCCTAGGAGGTATCACAGTCACACAAACGGAGAGCAGTGGATGTTGCTGCACAAGATGTAGCGGAGCAGAACTCATTTGACACTGCTCTCTGCTTTCATGGCACTGTGCCTCGTCCGTCCATAGAACATTCCCCAGCCACAAGTCGTACATTTACATGCGTACCAAAAACTGGAAAGCGACGTCACGGCTCTGCAGCCTTTCTTGGGGCTTCATTTGGTGCACATTCTGAGTATTGCAGGGATACGGGGGTAAAATGCGTTACAAAACTGTTGATCAGGACAGAGACAATCCCTGTTAACAGCTGGAGCACTGGCTGCACGATTTGAGGCATGTTCTACTCGATCGGCTACATCTACAGCAACCTCATCAACTGCTATGCCAATGGCCCGCCTCCCTCTCCTAGCTGCACCACCTAATTCACACTTCTTCATCATATTCTTTAGGCTATTTATTGACATGGGTCCTCTTTACAGCTGTTTCTGACGGCAGTATTTCCGCAATGGAACATTGCTACTGGTGCCGTTCTAAAAAAAAAAAAAAAAAAAAAAAAAAAAAACAGATTTACCAGCCGTGTGTGTTCTTTCTTCTCAATAGTGGTTGCGTTTCATACAGAAAACTTTAACTTTCTTAAATCTTTAAATCTTTAATCTTTACACCAACAATCACTCCACAAATGAAACGAACATGTGTCGCCAAGCGACAGACAGGTAACTCATGTCAATGCAGGAAATATCTCACACTCTGGTTGCGTACAACGCCATATTTACACCTGGTGGAAGCGTACTCCTCGGGCGTACCGATTGGCGAACAGAGCTTTCATCAAAAACACCCAGTATTTTCCTTAACGCTTTTCATGTGCAGTAGCATCACTAACCCTCGAGTGCTCTTCACCTCGGCACTTTCACACTGCTACCAACCTGACGACAATGTGAGTCAGTGCAGAGCACGTAGAAAACGAATGGACGTACGCACACTGGAGCACGGCCGCGATAGCAGGTGCTTGCGAACTGCCGTTGGCGACCGTGCGTCACCGGCGACCGTATCGGAGCGGCCACACCACGGCGCGGAGCGGTCCGCGATTTAAACTGCCCCGCGACTTGCGGGATCAGAACGCGGCGCGGGGCCCCGCCATTGCCGGGGTACTTGTCGGCGTGCTAAACGTTTATGGCGCGATACGTCAGCGCTAATTCCCCATAATACGGCGCTCATTAGGCGGGCTCACGCGTCGCGCCGAGCGGCCAGACCGCAACCGCAGCCCGCCGCGCCGGGTACCAAATTGGCGCCGAGCGCCATCGGTAACTAAGGCCGGGGCTACTCACTTGTGCACGGGCCGGTACGCGCTTTTACTGTTCGCGGGAAAGCTCTGCAAGTGCCGAGGGAGCCGCCGGGGGATTCGCCAGTCACGCCCTATCTCCCAGTGCAATTGTGCGCCGGCTCTTAACTGTTAAAAGTGGATCTCAGCTCTAAACGGTCGTAGTTATAATCCATGCATAACCTAGCTGGTTCAGAGACACTCAGTAGTCAGGCTTATGGTTACACGTTTCTGGATATTCTGGGTGTGATGTTCCTAATGTCTAGCCGCTCATTCCGTTCGAAAGATCCTGTAATTCGTATTCACTTGCAGCCAGGATAGCAAAGTCATCAGAGAATCTTTTCACTGATATCTTTTCACACTGAATTTTAATCCCGTGCTTGAACCTTTTTTTTAATATCCATCATTGTTTTTCCGACATACAGATTGAACAGCCCTGGGTGAAAGGCAACATGCTTGTCTTACATCCTTTTTAGTACTAGCGCTTCGTTCTTGATCTTCCACTCTTATTATTCCCTCTTGGCTCTTGTAGATGCTGTATATTACCCGTCTCTCCGTATAGCATACCGTATTTCCTCTAAATTTCGAACACCTTGGACCATTTTACATTGTCGAACGTTTATTCCAGGTCGACAGATCCCATGAACTCTTCTTATTTTTCTTCAGTCTTGCTTCCATTATCAATCCTAACTCAGAATTGCCTCTCTGCTGCTTTTAACTAGTAAAGCCAAAGGGATCGTCAACTAACAGTTCTTCAGTTTTCTATTCTTCTGAATCTTATTCTTGTCAGCAACTCGGATGTATCAGCAGTGAAGCTGATTGTTGGATTCGTCGCAGAATATAGATTGAGAGTAAATCGAAGACAGACGAATGTCAGCAAACAGCGAGAAACTTAACATAACGATTGGTGATCAGGAAGTAGAAGTTAAATAATTCTGCTGTCCAGGAAGAAAAATAATCTATGACGTATGGAGCAAGAAGGACATAAAAAGAAGACTAGGAGTGTCAAAAAGGGCATTCCTGGCAAAGAAAAGTCTACCAGTCCAAAAACATAGGTCTTCATCTGAGTACGAAATTTCTGATCACGTACGTTTGGGACACGGCATTGTATGATAGTGTGACACAGATTGTGGGGAAGCCGAAACTGAGTAGAACCGAAGCCTCCGAACAGTGGTGCTACAGAAGGATGTTGAAAACTAGGTGGAATGATGTGATAAGGGATGAGGAAGTACTGCGCAGAATCGGAGAGGAAAGAAACATATGGAAAACACTGACAAGAAGTAGGGGCAGGATGGTAAGACATCAGGGAATAACTTCCATGGTACCAGAGGGAGCTGTAGAGAGTAGAAATTGTAGAGGAAGATTGGAATACATTTGGCAAATAATTGAGGACGTAGTTTGCAAGTGCAGCTCTGTGATGAAAAAGTAGGAATAGGGAAAAAGAGTCTATGTCATTAGGCACTGCACGTGGCTTGTACTGATGTAGGAGGAACTAGTTCTGTAGATAACCTTCAATGAACGGCGTTATTGTTGTTATGATCTACGCTGCTCTATCCCTGCAGAAGCCTCTTTCTCTCCAAGCAATCCAATACACAGACAAACTGAGAAAACCTGCACTTCGCTCGCCACTACAAAGACTTCCTAAACTATCGATGAAATGCAAGCCTTGGGGCTACAAAACATGGCAAGACTGAGGAGGTCTGGCCCTAGCCTTTATCCTGGAACTGCCCACGTAAAAGAACCTAGATCCACTTGAACTTGCTTACTCCATTCAGCCCTTTGTCTCCCTCTACAGTTCTTAGCCCGCACACTTCCGTCCGTTACCAAATTGTTGATCCCTTCATTCTCAGAATATGTCCTATCAGTCGATCTCATGTTCAGGTAAGGTTATGTCATACATTTCGTTTTCCTCCAGTTCAAATTAGTACGTAATCATTAATTATACGGTCCACCAGTCAATCTCAAGCATTCACGTGTAGCACTGTATCCCATTAGTTTCTATTCTCCACTTGCCTGAACTGCTTATGGTCCACGTTTCACTTACGTCTGATTCTACTCCCCAAACAAACATCTTCAAAGAGGACTTTCTAGTACTCAAATGTTTGTTAGATGTTAATAAGAAATGATTGTCGCGAAGACTGACTAAGCATACAGGGAAGTCAAAACAAACTTCAGTGAGAGAAGCAAGGGTGGTAACATTAAGAGTGCAACGGCAATTACACGGCTAAATGCAGAGGAGAGAGTGAATAGGTGGAAAGAGTAAGCTGAAGGCCTCAACGAGTTGGAAGATATGTCATATGTGGTAGAAGAAGAAACAGGAGTCGATTTAGAAGGGACAGGGAATCCTGTAGTAGAATCAGAATTTTAGAGAGCTTTAGAAGACTTAAGATTAAATAAAGCAGAATTTTTAAAATCGTTGGGAGAAGTTTAAACAAAGCGAATACTCACGTTGGTGCGTAAAATGTATGTGTTTGGGGACGTACCATCTGACTTTCGGAAAAATATCATCCACACAATTCCGAAGACTGCAAGAGCGGAGAAGTGCGAGAATTATCGCACAATCAGCTTAACAGCTCATGTATTCAAGTTCCTTACAAGAAAAATATGCAGAAGAACGGAAAAGAAAATTGAGATGCGCTAGATGACGATCAGTTTGGCTTTAGAAAGGGTAAAGACCCCAGAGAGGCAATTGTGACGTTGCAGTTGATACTGGAACAAGACTAAAGAAATATCAAAACACTTTCATACTATTTGTCGACCTGGGAGAAAGGTTCGACAGTGTAAAATGGCGCAAGATTTTCGAAATTCTTAGAAAAACAGGCCTAAGCTATAGGGAAAGATTGGTAATAAACTATATCTACGAGAGCCAAGAAGGAGTAATAAGAGTGAATGACCAAGAACGAAGTGCTCGTATTAAAAAGGGTGTAAGAAAGGGATGTAGTCCTTCCCCTCCTCCTGATCAGTCTGTGTTGAAGAAGCAATGATAGAAATAAACGAAAGCTTCAGAAATGCAATTAAAATTCAAGGGGAAAGAATGTCAATGTTACGATTCGCTCATGACATTGCTATCCTAGGTGAAAGTGAAGAATAAGTAGATGATACGCTGGGTGGGTTGAACAATCTAATGAGTACACAATATGGATTGAGAGTAAATCGAAGAAAGACCAAAGTAATAAGAGGTAGCAGAAATGGAACAGCAAGGAACTTAGCGGCAGGATTGATGGTCACGAAACAGATGAAGTTACGGAATTCTGCTCCCTGTTTAGCAAAATAATCAATGAAGGACAGACCAAGGGAGACATCAAAAGCAGATTATCCCTGGCAAAAAGGGCGTTTCTGGCCAAAAGAAGTCTGCTAGTATAAAACACCTGAATTAATGTGTTGGTGAAATTTATGAGAACGTACGCCTCCAGCACAGCGTTGTATGGAAGTGAAACATGGCCTGGGAATCCGGAACAGAAGAGAGTGGAAGCATTTGTAATGTGGTGCTACAGGCGAAAGTTGAAAATTATGTGGACTGTTAAGGTAAGTAATGAGGAGGGTTTGCGGAGAATCGACGAGAAAAGGAATAGGCCAGAAACATTGACAAGGAGAAGGGACAGGATGATAGGATATCTGTTAAGACGTCACGGATGTCTCCCATGATACTAGAGGGAGCTGTGGAGAGCAAAAAGAGTAGACGGAGACTGGAATACATCCAGCAAATAATGACATAGGTTGCAAGTGCTACTCTGACATCAAGAGGTTGGCACAAGAGAGGATCTCTTAATGGGCCCCATGAAACAGATCGGAAGACTGATGACCCAAAATAGAAAGAAGTACATCTTTTTGAGAAATGCTTTTATTTAGATCCTCTCTTCTTTTACAGTCGTTGATCACTTGGATCCTCTTATACCTAAACTTATCTCGCACTTTTAGCATTTTATTTTGTTCTACAAATTTAAATAAATTTAGTTCCGTATGTGGGGCCGCCGTAAAAAGTTCGCAGAATAAAGCCAGGAAAGAAACCCAGCTGAAGTTTTCTAAAACAATAGCAGTGCCAACTCTTAGTTATAGAAGTGAAGGGTGAGCAGTAACAAGACACCCAATACGAGAACGCAGGCTCAGGAAATGCGATTTCTAAGAGGAGAACAAGGAGATACAAGAAATGATAGCAAAAGTAGAAAAGATTTAAGGAGCGATTTAGGAATGTGTACCCTAAGCGAACAATTACACGAAAATAAGGATGGAAGGAACATAAGCCGTATGGCCGGAGAAAGATTCCCAGTAAAATCTCTAAACTCTAATTGCACTGGAACAAGAAATGTAGAATGATTATAAAAAGAGATAGGTACTTTAATAGGATATTTGCCTAATACGCGAAGTGAAGAACACGAAGAATCCCTTATTTCCTTCACTATCATCTGATTTAATTCGACAAAATTCCATTGGCCTTGTCTTACGATTATTTATATTCATCTCACAACCGCTTATGAAGCCACTATCCGTTCAACTCAACTGCTCTTCCATTTCATTTGCGGTCTCTGAGAAATTGCTACGTCATCAAAAAAGTTGTTTTCATTTTCATCCTGAATTTTAATTATTTCTCCCAATCTCCCCTTGGCTCCCTTTACATCGTACTTAATGTACAGATTGAAAGACATCGTGGATGGGCTAAGACCCTCTTTCACATTCTCAACTATTTCTTCTCTTTCATGTCCTTCGACTCTTACAGCCGCACCGTGGTTTCCGTACAAGTTGTAAATAGCTTCTGTTCCCTGTATTTTACCCTTGCTATAATTAGAATCTCAAAGAGTGTACTCCTGGCCACATTACTGAAAGCTTTACCTAAATCTATTCTGTAAGCTATCTTCAAAGATAAGTTGTAGTATCAGTATCAGTGAACTGTATTGAAAATCAAAGGAAATGAGTGATACAAAGAGAATGCCTGAGTTAACAGTCACAATAACTTTCACTACAAGTGAGGAAAAATTTGAAGGGTGCTAAACACTTAAAGTGTTATGATGGATTTCATTAAAGCTACACTGGGAACCGTGGAAGTTTACTTAAAATAAATTGCTTGAAACTCCAGCAAATAAAGAAACATTGCTCCTTACTGGTCATTAAACATCAGTTCAACTTTAACTGCTAGATACTTGTATCCGAGAAAATTTGAAGTACCAAGCAAATCGGCGAAGCAGAATGTACTGGAACTTAGTCCAAGATGTTTAGCACCTACCAAAGGATTCGACCTGTGAATAATCTTGACCATTTTGTTTTACACAGCCGAAAAATGTGAATGTAATTATAAACCACCACAGCTGTATTTCAAGTTCGTTTATTATGCCACAATCGGTTTCATTGTAAATAGGATCTTCAGGTGACCAGTTCACACAAACTGGCAGAAATGTGCCGGCATCATGACCGAAAAATATCTAATCGCCAGACAGAATCAGTATGCTTCTCGTGTTGCAGAATTTGTCTTTTAGCGTTATGTGTGCCAGTTAGGAATGTTTGAGTAATGTTTGAGTCCTTACACCACTTAATTGGCCAACTCGCTACAAAACCTGCGCATAACAGAAAAAAATGGTATAAAATCCTACAAAACTGTTTTCTTTTTCGATTATCAGTTCGATGATTACCAAATCGATGTGAGAGTGAAAAAAACTGCTAATGGTGGATCAAATACGGCTGATCACAAATTATAAATTTAGCGGGTTCCAGTAAACTTCCGATAAAACGTTTTCTGAGGTAGTCGATCCCAAATTAGAAGTCGAATTGGCCGTACTGAAATGTTTTATTCGAAATTTTACTTTTACCATCGAAATCACAGTCATATTTGTCGCTTGCGTTACAATCACTATCTGAATCGTCAACCTTTAGATGGTTCAAAATACAGATCGCTTACCTCTGGTGGTATCTGTGTTTCTTTTGACATTTTCTGGAAGTTAGAGATGAGTGAATCCGAAGGTGCCAGAAACAGATGAAATACGTCGTGGATCACTTTCTAAAGGGAAGTTTTGCACGTAAAATCTTCTCCTTAGCGCCAAACATCCTTATTCCGAGCTTCTTGCGCATCGTGAGATAACCAAGTAATCGGCAATAGTTTTGATCAGAGGATATTCGTGTATCAAAACTAAGTGCAATGATGTCGGCATCGAACCATACAGAAAGTTCATTTGAGAATTATACACACTGCGTTATTTATTGATTGTTAATTTATGAATTCACATGCATCGTGCAAGAATAATTTCGCCAACGTTTTGCATTTTTGCATTATGTTGTTTATTACTACTCAAAAATTGTTTACGGTGTGGCACTGTGGCATGGTAGTAAAACGACCGTCCACTAAAAGCGCGCACACAAACACATTTGAAGTCACTAACTGTACTATTAAGGTGGTAAGATATCCATTATCAAACGTGGAACCAGGAAGAGAAAATTTGGTAGCCAACGATTTGGGTTCTTATCCGTGGTAAATTAGTTTTAAGCCGAAATACTCATTACACCTAATACAAGTGTCATAAACGTTCTGAAGTGCTTCCTGTCTTGCTTCATCCTGACAACTGGACAGGATAGCAGTCGCATATCAGACAGGCCACACAAACAATAACAGAAAGTTGTGTCTTTTTTTACTTGCTGTTTGCCGGCAATTGTAAAGAGATGCATCAGATCGACTTGACACTGAAATTTCACCGCATCATTGGACACAGTATGCTCCAGTGACATCTACATCTACGTGGATACTATGCAAATCAGATTTAAGTGCCTGGCAGAGGGTTCATCGAACCACATCTACACAAAATTTCCCTGGACGAAAACCTGAATGGGCAGCTTTTTCTGTTTCTGTTTTGATCTCGTTTTTAAGCGAGTTGGTCGATAGCGCACCGCCACAATTCTGTCGCTTTGGGAGGATTTAGATTTAGAACGAAATCGGTTGTGGTATAATAAACCCACCTGCAACACAGCTGTACCGAGAGAGCTAGTGCTGTGTAGCATAGTGGACTAGCATTCGACAGGACGACGGTTGAAACCCACGTCTGGCCATCCTGGTTTAGGTTTCCCATGATTTCTCTAAATCGCTTCATGCAAATGTCGGGATGGATCCTCTGAAAGAGTACGGACGACTTCCTTCTCCACCATTCCTTAATCCGATGGGACCGATGACCTCGCTGTTTGGTCCTCTCCTCCAAATCAACCAACCAAATACAGCTGTTGAGCTCTTATTAACCTATACTCTATTTTGCTCTTGACATTAACAGTCAGACTGAGAGCTTTCTATATGACATAAGTCACGGTAGCACAGATATCCTGAAGGAATGCTTTGTGTTTAACCTGTAGTTGTGCACTGCTGAAAGAGTCCTGTGGTTTCACAGTGGAGCCAAAGGATGAATTCGACAGAATCCAACGACGTAGAGTGATATGTGGGTACGAAAGCGGTGACGTAGCAAGTTGGCAATCATCTGCTTCAAGTGGCTGTTCAATCGCAGTGAGACACTAACTTCCGATTGCTCTACGGCCGGTTATATGGCAAGGTTTATAGTTCCCCAGGCAGCCTGCGTGAGTGTCTTATGGTGATGTGGAGTGGTTAAAGCCATTTAGCGCACAGGTACATATTAAAACTACCGCTTCCGCGACATGAGGATCGGCCCCTGATCGAACCCGCCTTGAATGTTAAGGATGGTTTTTTAGGCAGGTTCTACATCCACTTTTGTAAATTCCGGAATGCGATAAAATGCGATAAAATGATGACTTAAAGTGAAAACGGCGTAAAAATGCGGAAAGTTAAAACAGAAAGCAAAAGGGGTTGGCAATGTCGATAAAATACACAGGAATCGGACAAGTAACATAGAAGACACACAATTAAAAAACATGACGGCAGTCTGGTTTCTGTTCGCAAGAGATAAAAAAAAACACACCCAGCGACAGTATGATGGCTGTTCGCTACACGCCACTAAAGGCACACCATGGAACACTCACTGGAAAACACACACTGTAAAACACTGCACGAAAATGGTGGCACAAATATGACACTCCCGAGCCAAAGGCAGATGGGGGGGGGGGGGGGGGCTGGAGGAGAGAAGAAAAGGGGGGGGGAGTGGCTGAGCTTGTTTTTTTTTTTTCCTTAATTGTCATTTTATACCTACAAAGGTAGGCCGGCAGCGGCCTAATATGCCGCTCTTCGGCCACAAGAAACATACAAGAGATAAAAACAGGAAAACATAATCTCAAAACACAGACATGGAGGACAAAAATCAGAAGACAACAGAGAATAAAAAGAATTGAAGTCGTTCACCGACGCAGCACTGTTTCAGTTTAAAAAAAAAAAAAAAAAAACGGGCAGCACAGCACGGAACAGAGAACACTAGCACAGGTGAACGGTGGAGCAGAAAACGAAGAAACACTCGAGGCACAGACGGGACGAAAGACACGGACACTGCGGAGATGGGCTTCGGCGCTTGCAGGGGCACTGTCCACACCGAAAAGCTGGGGGCCTGCCAAGGGAAAAAACAGGGGGAGGGAAGGAGGGAGGGGGAGATAGGATGCCAGGGAGGAGGAGGGGAGAAAACGGAAAGAGGGGGGTGGAAGCCCAGGGAGAGGGGGAGGGGAGGTAAGGATGGAAGGAGGGAGAGAGGGAGGGAGAGAAGGGAGAGAGGGTGCCCACAGGAAAATGAGAGGAGAGGGGAAGGCAAGGCTCAAAGTTGGTAGGAGGGGTAGATGGAGGGGAGGAGGGCATCATCCGGGAGGGGGAGTCGGCGGAAGCCACCTTGGGAGAGGGTGTGGAGAGTGTGAAGATGGAGAGCAGGTGGGATACAGGAGTACAGGCGCGGCAGTGGGTTGGGGTGGGAGAGGATGGAAGAGACAAGCGGGTGGGGAGGATCAAGCTTGCGGGAGGTGTAGAGGATCCGTATCCGTTGGAGGAAGAGGAGGAGGTGTGGGAAGGGGATGAGGTCATAGAGGAGCCGCGTGGGGGAAGGGAGGCGGATGCGATAGGCGAGGCGGAGTGCATGCCGTTCAAGGATTTGAAGGGATTTGTAAAAGGTAGGCGGGGCAGAGATCCAGGCGGGATGGGCATAACAGAGGATAGGGCGGATGAGAGATTTATAGGTGTGGAGGACGGTGGAGGGGTCCAGACCCCATGTGCGGCCAGAAAGGAGCTTCAGGAGGTGGAGTCGGGAGCGTGCCTTGGCTTGGATTGTCCGGAGATGAGGGGTCCAGGAGAGGCGACGGTCAAGGGTGACGCCAAGGTACTTGAGGGTGGGTGTGAGGTTAATAGGACGGCCATAAATGGTAAGATAGAAATCAAGGAGACGGAAGGAAGGGGTGGTTTTGCCTACGATGATTGCCTGGGTCTTGGAAGGATTGACCTTGAGCAACCACTGGTTACACCAAGAGGTGAACCGGTCAAGATGGGGTTGGAGAAGGTGTTGGGAGCGTTGCAGGGTGGGGGCAAGGGCAAGGAAGGCGGTGTCATCGGCGTACTGGAGAAGGTGAAGGGGGGGTGCAGGTGGAGGCATGTCCGCCGTATAAAGAAGGTAAAGAAGAGGGGAAAGGACGGAACCTTGGGGCACACCGGCAGAGGGGTAGAAGGTGTAGGAATCAGTGTTGTGGATAGTGACATAGGAAGGGCGGTGGGAAATGAAGGAGGCGATCAGACGGACGTAGTTAATAGGAAGAGCAAAGGTTTGGAGCTTGAAGAGGAGACCAGAATGCCACACACGGTCATAGGCGCGTTCAAGGTCAAGGGAGAGGAATATGGCGGAGCGACGGGAGTTGAGTTGTTCGGAGAGGAGGTGAGTGAGGTGAAGGAGAAGGTCATCGGCAGAGAAGGATGGTCGAAAGCCACATTGGGTGGAGGGAAGGAAGCGGTGCCGGTGGAGATGCTGGTGGATGCGGCGGGTTAGAATGGATTCCAGGACCTTGCTGAAGACCGAGGTAAGGCTTATAGGACGGTAGGAGGAGACAGCGGAAGGTGGTTTATCGGGTTTGAGGAACATCAGGATCCGGGAGGTTTTCCACAGGTCGGGGTAGAAGCCGGTGGACAAGACCACATAGTACAGCCTGGCCAGGGTGAAGAGGAAGGGGGCGGGAGCTTCACGGAGGTGACGGTAAGTAACACGGTCGTGACCAGGAGCAGTGTTGCGTTTGGTGCGGAGTATATCGATGATGTCTTGAGTAGTTATAGGGTTATTGAGTTCAGTGTGTGTAATGTTGTCCAAGTACTGGAAGCCAGGAGCTAGTGGAGGGATAGAGGTGTCAGTTCGATCGCGGACATCGGGGAAGAGGGAATAATCGAACTGGGGATCGTCAGGGATGGTAAAGACATCGGTGAGGTAGGAGGCAAAATGGTTGGCCTTACTAAGGTTGTCAGGAAAGGGATTGTCATTATGAAGGAGAGGATAGTAAGGGGGGGGGGGTTTGATCCAGTAAGGCGGCGGAAGGCTGACCAGTATTTGGACGAGTTAATAGGTAGGGTAGCATTAAGACGGGTGCATGTCTGTCGCCAGTCCCGGCGTTTCTTAGCCGCGAGCAAGTTCCGGATGTGTCTCTGGAGTTGCCGGTGGCGTTGTAGTGTGTCCCGGTCACGCGTGTGGAGGAAGGCACGGTAGAGACGACGAGATTCTCGAAGGAGAAGGACGGCCTGTGGGGGTAAAGTGGGACAGTGCGGGTGGATGGCGACGGTAGGGATGTGGGCCTCCACGGCCTCAGACAAGGTCTGCTGGAGAAAGGATGCGGCATGGGTTATGTCATGTGGGCGGTGGTAGGTGACGGGGTGGCTATCGACTCGGGTAGTAAGGGTATCCCGGTATGCATTCCAGTCGGCACGGGAGTAATCATGGACATACTTGGGGGGAGGGTCAAGGCGAGGATCGGGACGGGGGCGACGACCGTCTGATATGGTAAGGACAGGGAGATGGTCACTGCCAATAGGGTCGAGGACGTCCACCGCTATGCGGCCAAGGAGGTTGGGGGAGGCTAGGACGACATCGGGTGTGGTATCGGATTCAGGGCGGGTGTGTTGGGGAAGAGGAAGGACATCTCCTCGGATGGTGGCGAGGAACCGATGCCACCACCGTAACTGGGTGGCGGAGCGACTATGGATATTGAGATCTGCGGCAATCACGTAGGAGGAGAAGGTACGGTCGATGTGGGAAAGGAAGTCAAAAGGAATAGGGGCAGAGGGGCGGACATATATGGTGGCGCAGGTAACGGTGAGGCCGGGGAAGAATAGAGTAAGGATCAGGTGTTCCGTGGGGTTGGGAAGGAGGGGTTGGAGCCGAACAGGGATCTGGCGATGGTGGCCAATGGCAACTCCGCCACGCGCTATCGGGAGGGGGTTGTCAGAGCGGTGAAGGAGGTAGGGCGAGGTATGGACAGTATGGTGGGGCTGGAGAAATGCTTCGTTTAGGAGGAAGGCATCCACGCGGTGGGTGGTGAGGGTATGCATAAGGAGATTCTTGTTGACAGGAAGGGAACGGATGTTGTTAAACAGGATACGTTGCTGTCGCGCCATAGTGGGAATTTAGACGAGGGTGTCGAGACGGGAGAAGGTAAAATGGGCCTGGTTATGGGAGTAGGTGGCGTAAGTGTTGAGCTGGAAGACGGAACGGGCGGCAAGGGATATCTGCTGGAGGGTGTGGGGGCGCTGAAAGGGGTGGATGTTCTGAAGGACAACGGTTACAAAGCGGATGATGTCCTCAGCTGTGGGGGGGGGGGGACGGAGGGAATTGCCGGGAGGGGTGGGGGCATCCAAGGGGCGGACAGGGACAGTGAGTTCAGGAGCGGAGGGAGGGGGTCGGGCCTTGCACTTTTGGGAGTAGGTTGGGTGTTGGAGGTTACAGGTGTTACAGGAGGGGGGGGACTGAAGGTTGGGGCACTGCCGGAGGAAGTGTGCTTCTTTGCAGTGCGGGCAGACGGGGGCCTCGCGGCACTCAGATGTAGGATGTGCATTATAGCGCAAGCACCTCTGGCAGCGGATGGACTGTGGAGGGGAGCAGGAGGGGTCGACCTTATAACGGCGGTTGAAAAGGAGCGCACCCTCCTTGAGGAGGAGGTCTATGGAGGGAGCATGCTCGGAGAACACCCGCATGAGGTGGGTGGGGCCGGCTGGATTGTGAATCCGGCGGACAGCTCGAACCTCTAGATAGGGATGGGCCTTCAGCTCCGCCAACACCTCCTCCTCCGTGATCATCGGGCTAAGCCGAGTGATCACGGCAGTGAGGGTCGGTGGGCGACGGGGCGGCTGGGTTGTCGGGATGAGGAGGGGGGGGGGGGGAGCAGGGGCAAGGGAGGCATGGGGACCAAACCGGGTGAGGGGAATGCGGGAGAGGATGTCGGAGTGGAGGGTGGGGCTGGGGGATGTGATCAGGACGGAGTCCCGACGGGGGGTGAGAAGGGAGATCGGGGCTCCGGGGAAGTGCTGGCGGAGGAGAAGGGTAAGATTGCGGGCCTCCAGGAGAGAGGGATCAGGGTGAGAAAGGAGGTACCTGTAGGAGGGGGAGGTAGAGGAGGGAGTAGATAGGGAAGGTAAGGTGGTATCCATGGCATCCTGGGGGGTTGGAGGGGGGAGAGTCTGCGACTTCTTGGGAGCAGAAGAGGCTGGGGTGCCGCTGGGACGTTTCACAGCGGGAGAGGGACGGGAAGAGGTGTGGGGGATGGGGACGACCGGGAGATGGCGGGAGATGGCAGGTCCCACCGGCGGTGCAGGCACTGGTGGTGGTGCTGGTGCTGGCGCTGGGGCTGGAGCTGGCGCCACAGAAGATGCAGTGGCAGTGGTTGGCACTGGCGATGGCGAGGGCGATTGTGATGGTGATGGTGATGACGATGATGATGGTGTGGCGTGGGTGGTGGCCCGACGGGCAACAACCCTGGCGGGGGTGGCATGAGTCACATGTGGGAGGGGAGGGAATGGGTCACGTGAGGCATGGGGGGTAGGAACAGGGGAGGGAGCAACAAAAGGAGCGGGGGTGGGAAGAGTGAGGAGGGGGGGAATATATGGGGGAGGCGGTGATTGAGCACACCACGTGATGGTGGTGGCAGCAAGTGAGGGGGACGTGTACACGATTGCAGTGGTAGTGGCGGTAGTTGTGGGGGTTGTCATGGTGAGAGGATAAGTGGGAGAGGGGAAAAGAGGAAAAATAACAGGGGACAGTCAAAGGACAAGGACAAGAGACTGACGAAGAGGAAGGGTAAGACGTAAGCAGAGACGACAGAACGAAAGACGGGCAGGGAGCGGCGGCGGCGGCGGCGGCGGCGGCGGCGGCGGTCGGCAACAGCAGCAGCGGCAGGAACCGGATACGGTGGCGGCAACCGGCGGCGACGTCGGCGGGAGACCGGCGGCGGCGGCGGCGGCGGCGGCGGCGGCGGGAACCGGCGGCGGCGTCGGCGGCGAGCAGCGGCAGCGGCGGCAGGAACCAGATGCGGCGCCGGCGGCGGCGTCGGCGGCGGTCGGCAACAGCAGCAGCGGCAGGAACCGGATACGATGGCGGCAACTGGCGTCGGCGGGAGACCGGCGGCGGCGGCGGCGGCGGCGGCGGCGGCGGCGGCGGCGGCGGCGGTGGGAACCGGCGGCGGCGGCAGCGGCGGCTGGGACCAACGGCGGCAAAGGCTCGGGACAACGGCAGCTGCAGCGTACACTGAAACTCCTAGCACTTCGATATTAACGACAATAATATCGAAGGGCGCAACCCTCTCGAGTTACGCCGAAGATAAGTGGCTGAGCGAGAGGCAGGCGCTTAAGTACGCTATCGGGGGCGCCGCTATTGGCCGCTGGAACCACGTGTTCCACTGTGGCGCCCTCACACTAAAAGCGGGCCAGGAGGCGCGCGCCGCCACAGCTTACGGCGCGATCGTGCAAGACGTCCGTGACGTATGGCGCGGATTCAAATTCCGCGTTGCGCGGTACCGGAATATGAATGGAAAGAATAAATAGCGGATTAGGATTCTGTATTTTCGCTAACTAACTGCAGAACCATTTATTCTGAAGGAGACCCCACACTGTGTCTTACATCACTTAAATCCAATAAACAACAACTTAATAACCGTTTGCCAGGTACCACTTTTATACTGTAGAATGCCCAGCTCCTAGTTCCACATTCGGCAAAAGGAAGCCGATATCTCTCACCTGACCACAGGATCTCTTCGTTTCCCATGATAGTCACTTGGCTTTCGGATATATTTTTCGATCTGTACCCTGTAACATGCCAGAGATTGTTTGTTGCTTCTTTGTTCTGTCTCTGAAGGGACTGGACGGATGAATGCCTTCAGTTTGTCCATAGCCAAAGGTAAACTGATTCGTCCTTTTGGAGCGCTGGAGAAGGTGCAGAACTATTGCCAGTTAGTAATATGACCCTGGAGTGTATGTGCCATACGGTGTTATGGAATCAGCACAGTAGTATCAGTGGACATGAGTATTTCACACAATAACAGAAAGGAGCTATAGTTTTGGATGTGCACATGATTACATGTGACTGAAGCTCCACAAAAAGTTGATATATTTATACCAACTGTCCAAGGCGTATACAAGTACAGGTGCTTCATCCGCAGCCAGGTAACAAGGCGTAAAAAGTGTGTCCGTGAAAGAGATACTAACAAACACGCACTGAAGAACAGCTGCTGCCTTTCGATGCATAGTCTATTTCAACCAGTTTCCGAGCGAATATTGCGCTGAAACCTTCATCCTATGGACACTCGGAGGCTGAGGGCAGGGAAAAGGCCATTGCTCAAGCACCAAATTAGTCTGGCCATTTAAAATGACGCAGAATTTGAAGTTGTGTAATACTGTAACAGCGGCAACAGTTTTACCTCTTTCCAACTAATACAAAGCCTCTACTGTACGAACTGTGCGATGAGGCATTTAAAGATCAAAGTGTGTGAACGGTGCTGTTAAATCCGAGGGTGGTTCGGTGATGTTGAAACCTTCCCGTCTAATATTGGATGAACGTTTGCTTGCTGACTGAACGCTGCGTCTCTTAAAATCTTTTAACTGCTGCTCTGTCAAGACTACCTGCTGATTATTACGACGAAACATAAAATGTGTTGTCGCCGTGGCCCTCAGTCGTTACCTGAAATTATTAAGACTGATTCTTACCTTTAATTATTTATACTGGATCGCCATCTGACTGCTACAGCAAACTGTGGAATGAATATACTTACTTCTCTTTAACATAATTATATGCTGCTGGTGGAGTTTCATAATACTTTGTGACTGGAATTCTTTAAGTTGAAGTTAATTTAGATTTGATAAAAGCTGAAGCTCAGTTTAGACTTTTCTTTTAAGATAAGAATAAATTCCGTAAAGCATTTACGTGAATGATTTTGGGATAGAAAATTCTTAATGCATTTAATCTGGTAGAAGTTAACTATATTCTGAGAACGATCTTGACAAACAATTACAAGGGGTATAGTTCTTTACAAAAATTCTTAAAAAGTAGCGTTGCGCTACATACCTAATTTTCCATCAAAATTACATAACTATATTCTGAGAACGATCTTGACAAACAATTACAAGGGGCATAGTTCTTTACAAAAATTCTTAAAACCTAGCATTGCGCTACATATAGCGAGTGGCTGGCGAGCACACCGCTTCTTTCAAAGTGTTAATTCATACCTCGCTTACAGCGACCTCCTCTCATGTCTCGCTAGCTACGACTGCCTCGTCTCACATCTTACTCGCAACTGCTCGCTTCCAACGCTCAATGCTACAAAAGTGCGGTCTCGCCGCCAACAATGGTTTTTGGTGCAGACAATCCCTGCTACCATTACAGATGTATTACTGCGCGCTGTTTCCCGCTCTTTCTCAAAATGTATCTATGCGCGGTTTCCCGCTCTTTCTCAATAATACACAATGCAATTTAATTAACAAAACAATTTAAATAAGAAACAGTTCAGATAATTACATGCTAAAACAGTTTAAATACGCCTATTATATAATTACATATGCCGCTACTCGGCTTTCTTAAAATTTTACTACGTTGTTGAGTCATATGGACTCAACATAAGTATAAAATTTGATTATAGAAAATAGTTTGAACAAAGTGTATACACAAATGTTGTCATACGAAATGATTTGTCTATCTCTAATAAAGAGAATATGTAAATAGAAAGGATTTTAGTAGGAATTGTACATCAAGTAAAATTTGGTTCCCTTAAATTTAACAACAAGAATAAGAGTAAATGTGAAAATCAATATACAGAACATATGAAGCAATTGAAAGTTTACATTGTGAAACATTTAATTCAAATTGGCATCTCTTAGTACCACAATTAAGGAAGGTACAAAAGGAATTGGATAGCATGGTCAAAGCACTGGACCAAAATTCCGAAATTACGGAAAACGTGACGCAGTCACAATCATCTGAGGATGTTCAAATGAACACAGATCTACAGCCTTTAACAACGAATACAAATACACACAGAAGTCAATCCGAAACGGATCCAATAATGGCATTTTTGCTACAAATGAGACAAGACATGAATCAAAACTTTAACAGAGGGTCACAAGAATTAGAAAAAAGGTCACAAGATCTAAAAAACGAAATTAAGGCAGAACACGCACACACAGATCAGAAATTAGACAACATGTACCAAAATCTAAAACACGAAATCAAAGTAGAAATTCAAACAGTCGCTGAAAAATGTTCACAATCAACACAAGAATTACGCGACAAAATTCAAGAAATATCCGATAACCAAGCAACATTTGCAGTTAGTATACGGGAAACAATGACAGAAAACTTTGCTAAACAAAACGCTCAGATTGATGAACGTTTTAACAATCACACAGAAAACTGTTTGATACGTCACCGTAAACTGGTGCGATCGCAGGATAAAGAACGAAAAGAATTACTACAAACAATCACTAAACAGCGTCAGGACGACAAAAAGAAAGTGTTTGCCCAGGGCAAAACATATGTAGACAATCACATACAGTCGATCTCGGAAGAAATCGAAACGGTCAAAGAAACAAATAATCAAATACAAGACAGGCTTACAGAAATCCAAACACAGACAATCGATGTGAAAACTTCTACAGACACTGAAATCCAGAATGTTAAAGATAAATTAACAGAGGACGTTCAGACACTAACTGACAAAATAGAACACATAGAAATTAACCATGACACAGAAAATTTAAAGGCAGATTTTAAGAAAGTCACCAAAAGCAACCGTAAATTACGAAACGAACTGACAGAAAAGATCAATGAACTCACTACAAGAATAGATCTTTTAGATACTAACAATGACGAGAGATCAGACGACACTGCACCAGTCCCAGTGCAACAGAACTCTAATAGTAATAACACGCCATTGACAAATATACAACAAACTATCACAGATCTAAAATCGCGTAATGATTCATTGCATCAGCAAATAAATTCTCTACAGCAAGAGATAGCGGACGCACAAGAAACCGCCGCACATAATCATTTTCAACAGAACACACACCGTTACGAAATGCCTCAGATCCATAATACATATAATGTTGGTAGACTTCAGAGAGTAAGAGATTTTACCCAGGAAGAAAGACACCCGAATCTATATTCAAGACAATACGACAACACTTACACACACAGACATGACAGTTTTGATCACAAACATTTTCTTTCAGTTAGAAAGTTTAAAACATTTAAAAACGACAGGGCGCAAATACATCCGTTGGATTTTATCCAACAGTTCAGGGGAGCACTTCCACCATCATGGCCAGTACAACGTAAGTTAGAATTTATTGTCAGTTTTCTTGAAGGAGAACCAGCACGACGAATGCGACCAATTGCTAGACAATGTTTTTCCGTAGAAGCATTTGAGGAAGCATTTTTATCAGCATATTGGTCTGACACTACACAAAACAGCATCAAAGATCGGCTACTTAGTTTGCCAAACTTTGAAAATTCTACCTTTCCAACAATCACACAATTTTTCGAGTACATGGTGGAACAGAACCAGTACCTCAACGAACCATACAGTCAATCGGCATTAATACAGCTTTGCATTTCAAAACTGCCCAGAGCTTTGAAAGTGTCATTACTGACAGGGCAACAAAAGGACAATGTATCCGCTTTTAGAGACATCTTACAACTATTAGAAGCACACCAGGCAGACTACGCATTTGTTAACAAAAATTTTTCACGAAAAAAAAAATAACTTCTACCAGATTAAATGCATTAAGAATTTTCTATCCCAAAATCATTCACGTAAATGCTTTACGGAATTTATTCTTATCTTAAAAGAAAAGTCTAAACTGAGCTTCAGCTTTTATCAAATCTAAATTAACTTCAACTTAAAGAATTCCAGTCACAAAGTATTATGAAACTCCACCAGCAGCTTATAATTATGTTAAAGAGAAGTAAGTATATTCATTCCACAGTTTGCTGTAGCAGTCAGATGGCGATCCAGTATAAATAATTAAAAGTAAGAATCAGTCTTAATAATTTCAGGTAACGACTGCGGGCCACGGCGACAACACATTTTATGTTTCGTCGTAATAATCAGCAGGTAGTCTTGACAGAGCAGCAGTTAAAAGATTTTAAGAGACGCAGCGTTCAGTCAGCAAGCAAACGTTCATCCAATATTAGACGGGAAGGTTTCAATGTTTTGCGGATATTTTTCGGTCTGCGATTTGGGCACGCTCATAGAGGCTTCCATGAACATGAGCCACGATTCCGGTACTATGGTAGCCGTATGGGATCCATCATCCACACAGATACGAAAGTAGCAAGGGCAGGTAAGCGGGAAAACTATCGCACAATCAGCTTAACAACTCGTGCGTCCTAACTGCTGAGATGAATATTATACAGAAAAATCGAAAAGAAAATTGAGGTTGTGTTGGATCTGCATCTGTTATTCACAATAAAGTGCCCGGTAGAGGGTTCAATGAACCACCTTCAAGCTGTCTCCTACCATTCCACTCTCGAACGGCGACTGTGAAAGACGAGCACTTACATTTTTCTGTGCGATCCCTTATTTCTCTTCTTTCATGCTGATGATCATTTCTCCCTATGAAGGTGGCTGCCAACAGAATGTTTTATCTATCGGAGTGAAAATCTGGTGATTGAAATTTCCTAAGAAGATCGCGTCGCAACGAAAAACACCTTTTTTTTAATGGTTGCCACTCCAATTCACGTATCATGTCTATGGTACTATCTCCCCTATTTCGCAATAGTACAAAACGAGCCGCCCTTGTTTGAATTCTTTCGATGTCATCCGTCAGTCCAACCTGATGCGGATCCCGCACCGCACACGCAGAACAGAGCGGACAAGCTTGTGGTAAGTAGTCTCTCTAGTAGACCTGTTGCACCATCTAAGTATTCTGCGAGTGAATCGCAGCCTTTAGTTTGTTCTACCCACAACGTTATCTATTTGATCGCTGTAACTTAGGTTATTTGCAATTGTAATCCCTAAGTGTTTAGTTGGATTTGCTGCCTTAAGATTTGTGTGACTCACCGCGTAATCGAAATTTAACGGATTTCTTTTAGTACTCATGTGAATAGCTTCAGACTTTTCTTCATTCAGGATGAATTTCCACATTTCACACCATAAAGATACATTATCTAAATCATTTTGGTCACCTGACGACTTTACAAGACGGTAAATGACAGCATCTCCTGCAAGTCATCTAATAGGGCTACTATGATTGTCTCCCATGTCGTTAATATAGATCATGAACAATAGTGGGCCTATAACACTTCCTTGAGGAATGCAGGAAGTTACTTCTGTCTTACTCGACGTCTTTCTGTCTATTACTAGGAACTGTGAACATTCTGACAGGAAATCACTAATCCAGCCGCACATTTGAGGCTACATTTCCTAGGCAAACACTTTGGTTAGAAGACACTTGTGACGAACGGTGTCGAAAGTTTTCTGGGAATCTAAAAATATGGAATCAATTTCACATCTCCTGTCGATAGCACTCATTACTTCATTAATATAAAGAGCTAGTCGTATTTCACTAGAACGATGTTTTCTGAATCCGTGCTGACTATCTTGAATAAATTAACATCTGAGGTCATAAGTCCCCTAGACTTAGAACTACTTAAACCTAACTAACTTAAAGATATCACACACATCCATGGCCGAGGCAGGATTCGAACCTGCGACCGTAGCAGCACCACGGTTCCGGACAGAAGCGCCTAGAGCAGCTCGGCCACAGCTTCAGGCAATAAACCGTTTTCTTTGCGGTAATTCATAATGTTCGAACACAGTATATACAATTCTGAGGATTATTCCTATTTCTCATTTTGGGTATTGGTGTGACTTAAACATTTTTCCAGTCTTCCTGTAAGCGAGCGGTTGTATATAATTGCTAAATATTGAGCTCTTGTATCAGCAAACTGTGAATGGAACCTGACTGGTACACCGTCAGGACCGGAGGCCTTGCCTTTATTAAGTGATTCAAGCTGTTTTGCTGCACCGAGGATATGTATATCTACGTTTATAATCTTAACAGCTGTTCTTGATTGGATTTCAGGAATATTTACTTCGTCTTCTTTGAAGGAGTTTCCGAAAACCGTGTTTAATAACTCTGCTTTAACGGCACTGTCGTCAGTGAATTCACCGTCGATATCGCGCAGTGAAGGTATTGATGGCGTCTTGCCACTGGTGCGCTTTATGTATGACCAGAGTCTCTTTGGGTTTTGTGCCAAATTCCGAAGCAGAGTTTCCGTGTGAAAATTATTAAGACATCTCGCGTTGAAGTACGCCTTATAATTCGAAATTCTGGAAAACTTTGCCAATATTGGGGATTTTGCGTTCTTTCAAATTTGGCATGCTTTTTTCGTTGCTTCTGCAACAGCGATCTGACCCGTTTTGTGTAGCATGGGGACAGTACCATCACTTATTAAATTGTGTGGTATACATCTTTCAACTGCTGTCGATACTATTTCTTTGAAATCAATCCACATCTTTTCTACGCTGACGTGATCAGATCGGAAGGAGTGGAGAGTATGTCTTAAAAAGGCGTTAAGGGCGTTTATATAGCTTTTTGATAGTTGTAGGTGTTACTACATTCAGCCTAGCAGCCTACTGCCTTGTAGTCGCTAATCCCTGTATTCGTCATGAAACTTCCTATTTGTCCAGGATTATTTGTTGTTAAGAGGTCAAGAAATGCTCTCGCAACCATTTACGCTCCGAGTGGGCTCGTGAACTAATTGTTGAAAATAATTTTCTGAGAAAGCATTCAGTACAATTTCGGATGACGTTTTATGCCGGCCGCCGGCTTTAAACGTACTATTTTTCCAGCTTATCGAGGGTAGATTGAGGTCACCACCAACTATTATTGTATGAGTGCTTTCCCTATTTGAAATGAGACTTAAATTTTCTTTGAACTGTTCAGCAACTATATCTTCTGAGACAGGGGATCTGTAAAACGATCCAATTAATAGTTTAGTCCTATTGTCAAGCGCAATCTCTACCAATACTATTTCACGGGAACTATCTACTACTATTTCTCTACAAGGTAAACTAATTCTGACAGGCAAAAATACTCCACCACCAACTGTATTTAATCTATACTTTCAGAACACCGTTAGGTCGTATGAAAATATTTCGGCTGAACTTACTTTCTGCTTTAGGCAACTATTTGAGCTTCAGTAATTTCTATTAGGGCTTGGAGCTCTGGTTTTTTTCCCAACACAGATACATCAATTTACAACTACAATACTGATATTTTCTACAACTACCTTACTGTGTTTTACCTGCCCCAGTTTAGACGGACGCCATTTCTGTAGTTTCCCGAGACCCTCTAACCTAAAAAACCGACCATTCATTTCCAAAAAGTCCCTGATCCCCTTGTAGCCTCTTCCTGTGTTTCCTGTGTGTAGTGGACTCGTTACCTATTAAGTGGAACCCGGAAACCCCCATCCGATGGCGCAAGTCAAGAAATCTGCAGCATACACGTTCACAGGACCGCCTCAGACCCAGATTCAGACCCTCCACTTGGCTCTGCACCAAAGGACCACAATCGGTTCTGTCGAAGATGCTGCAGATGGTGAGCTCCCCCTTAACCTTGCAAGCAAGACTGGCAGTCTTTACAATTTTCACTAACCGCCCGAAACCAGAAAGAATATCCTCTGATCCAAAGTGACACACTTCATTGGTACCGCATGGACCAGTACCTGCTGTTGGCTGCACCCTGTACCCTTCATGGCATCCAGAAGCACCCTTTCCACTTCCGGAATGGCTCGCCCCGGTATGCACACTGGCTTTCTTCCCCTCCTTGGGAGGCACTACGATCGGCCAATCAGAAAGTCCTTCATTGGGTCTCAGACTTTTTAATGATCTCTCACGCGACCACGGGTTAGGGATCAACCTCAACTGAGGTAGTACCCGAGGCGACCACAGCAGTGGACCGATCGGGACACACGTGGGACGTGCTTCACGTCCCTCACATCTGACTCCCTAAAGTGATGCTCCTTCGCAGCAGCCTCAAGCTGTGTGACAGAAGCCAACACAGTCTGAAGCTGTGAGAGAAGGGTCAACAACTCAGCTCGCATCTGCACACAGCAATCACAGTTCCTATTCATTACTGAAGTCGCTCCAGACTGAAGTTCGTAAAAATATGTAATAAACAAACGATGTACTCTTATTAGCAGCAGGATAAATCTGTTTGCCTTTCGGAAAGGTAAAGCCGGCAGGGAGTCAGATCTTACATTGCGCGTGATAATATAAGCAAGGCTGAGGCAAATCGAAAACACAATCATACGATCTGTCGATCCTGACAAAGCATTTTTCAATGTAAAACGGACAAGATATTCGAAATGTTCAGAAGAATAGAAGTAAGCTGTATAGAAAGACGCATAATGTACAGTATGTACAAGAACCAAGACGGAAAAATAAGAGTAGAAGACCAAGAACCAAGTGCTCAGATTGAAAAGGGCACAAGACAGAGATGCAGTCTTTCGCCCCTACTGTCCAATTCGTCGGTCGAAGTAGCAGTGAAGGAAATAAAAGTTCAAGAGTGGGATTAAAATTTGGAATAAAGAATATTAAAGATAAGAGTCGCTGATGACATTGCTACCCTCACTGAATGTTAAGAAGAACAGCAATATCTCGTGGATAGAATGAACTGCCTAATCAGTAAAAAGAATGAACTGTCTAATTAGGCCGCCCGGTATTCCGTGCGGCCTAACACACGGCTTTCCGGGCGGGAAGGAGAGCCGGGCCCCAGCACGAATACGCCCGACGGACTGATGTCGAGGTCCGGTGAACCGGCCAGTCTGTCGATGGTTTTTAGGCGGTTTTCCATCTGCCTCGGCGAATGCGGGCTGGTTCCCCTTATTATGCCTCAGTTACACTATGTCGACGATTGCTGCGCAAACAAATTCTCCACGTAATCGTACAGCATCATTACTCTACCACGCAAACACAGGGGTTACACTCGTCTGATGTGAGACGTTCCTTGGAGGGGGTGGGGGTGGGGGGGTCCACCAGGGGCCGTACCGCACAATAACCCTGGGTTCGGTGTGGTGCGGCAGAGGGGTGAAGTGGACTGCGGTAATCGTCGTCGGGTTGTGGACCACTGCGACTGCGGCGGGGACGGAGCCTCTCCGTCGTTTCTAGGTCTCCGGTTAACATAAAATGCAATCCAATACAACTATCTAATCAGTACAGAATACGGATTGGGAGTACACAGCAGAAACACAGGTGATGAGCTGTAATAAAAATGACACTAAGGACAAAGTTATGATCCATATTTGTGATCACGAAGTAGATGAAAGTAGGGAACGAAACAGATTTGGAGTGTTCGAGATGTAGTGCTGCAGAAGAATGCTGTGAACAAGGTGGACTGTTAAGGTAAAGAATGAGGAGGTTCTCCGTAGAACTGGTGAACTGAGGAACTTATGAAAAACACTGACAAGAAGAAAGGACAGGACGATAGGACAGCTGTTAAAGCGTCAAGGAATAACCTCCATCCAACTACAGGGAGTTCTAGAGGGTAAAAGCTACGGTGGCAGACAGAGATTCGAATACACCCAACAAATAATTAAGGACGTTGTGCTACTCTGAAATGAACAGATTAGTCGTGGACAGGAACTCGTGGAGCCTGTCCTCCTTGACGAATTAAGACCACTTACGAGTTAAGAGATGATATTAAGTCGTATTAGCATCTCGTGTTCGGGAGGTAACCAATATTTTGTCCGTTAGCCTTGTGGTAAGCGGGTAATGTGGAATGGAAGTCCCGGGTGATCAAAAAGTCAGTATAAATTTGAAAACTGAATAAATCACGGAATAATGTACATAGAGAGGTACAAACTGACACACATGCTTGGAATGACATGGGGTTTTATTAGAACCAAAAACATACAAAAGTTTAAAAAAAAAGTCCGACAGATGGCGCTTCATCTGATCAGAATAGCAATAATTAGCATAACAAAGACAAAGCAAAGATGATGTTCTTTACAGGAAATGCTCAGTATGTCGACCATAATTCCGAAATAATAGCTGTAGTCGAGGAATAATGTTGTGAACAGCACTGTAAAGCATGTCCGGAGTTATCGTGAGCCATTGGCGTCGGATATTGTCTTTCAGCATCACTAGAGACGTCGGTCGATCACTATATACTTGCGACTTCAGGTAACCGCAAAGCCAATAATCGCACGGACTGAGGTCTGGGGACCTGGGAGGCCAAGAATGACGAAAGTGGCGGCTGAGCACACGATCATCACCAAGCGACACGCGCAAGAGATCTTTCACGCGTCTAACAATATGGGGTGGAGCGCCATCCTGCATAAACATCATACGTTCCAACAGGTGTTTAACATATCGGCGTACCTCTCACCCGTCACGGTAGCAGTTACAAAACCAGAATCACGCATTTCCTCGAAGAAAAAAGGTAAATCCAACCCATACCGTGACTTTCTCGTCGTGCAATGGAATTTCCACGACAGTTCTAGGATTTTCGGTAGCCCAAATTCTGCAGTTGTGGGCGTTGTCAGACCCTCGGAGCGTGAAATGAGCTTCGTAGTTTCACAACGCGTTACTCAAGCAATCGTCATCTTCCGCCATCTTTTGAAACGCCCACGCTGCAATAAATGGCCAGGTAAGAGTTCATGATGCCGATGGATTTTGTACGGATAGCATCGGAGGTTACGTCTAAGTGCCAACAAACAGTAGTGTATGGAATGCCGGTCCGACGTGCGACTGCACGACCGCTGACTTCATCGTACAAAGACGAACCCGCTACAGTGTCTATTTCTTCCTGAAGTGTCTCAGCAGCATTACGCCTTGTGCTCGGGTGGCCACTATGGGGTCTATCGTCTGAACAACCCGTGGCTTCTAACTTCGAAATCATTCTCGCTACAGCTGCATTTGTCAACGGACCTTTACCTGTTCGAATCCCCTTCCTATGGCGATAGAATAGCAACGCTGAACTAGCACGTTCCCCATTCTGATAATACAGCTTCACTAAAAGCGCCTTTTCAGGTAACGTCAACATGCTGCGACTGCTGGCGCATCTGATTTTCACTATTACAGCTCCTTTTATACACGATTGTCATGCGCAGCCACCGGCGTTTCGCTGTGCAACGCCATCTGTCGGACATTTTGTGAATTTTGTTTTTGTTTCTAATAAAATCCCATGTCATTCCAAGCATGTGCGTCAATTTTTACCTCTCTATCTACATTATTCCGTGGTTTATTAAGTTTTCAAATTTATACTGACTTTTTGGTCACCCGGAACAACACTGATGTCACCATTGTTCCAATCACATTGCTGATGGGGACTTGAGATTACCTTGGGGAGATGAGAGATAAGCTTGCGCGCTGCAAGAGCTATACAGTGGGGACTGGATCGACAGCTCTTCCACAGCCTCACAGGACGTGTCTGCGCCGCAATCCGCGGGGGACTCAGCACCCCGAGGGGGTGCCAACTTGCGCAGCGGAAGCTCGGCAGCGCGTCCAGGGGGATGGTGGCTCTCCAGTGCAGGGGTGGGGATATCCCTCTCTCTCTAGAGGGATGTCAATAAACTGCAAGCGGGCGGGTGTCTCGGCACACCACCCGTCCGCCGAGCTCCAGCACCAGTAGCAGCGTGGGTGTAGACGCCCCTGTGAGGTGTCCTTCTGTCTCCTACATCTAAGTTTACACGTGTGCAGATAGACTGCTAAACTAGTGCTTCCACCTAACTATTCCCAAGACTCTGTCATTTGATGTGAAATGATGAGGCCCGTGTTGATGCTAGAGGGACTTCATAAAGTATGAATGTGTATAAAGACAAATATTCAACTTATGATATTGTGCAAAGTATTTAATTTGGGATGCTCTAATGAAAGGAACTTTGACCGTTAACTGTATTACATGAAACTAGCCGTGTAGCGAAAATGGTCACTCACAGTGGACATCTGTTACATGTAGAGAATGTGTTCACATGTAATTCACTTCAGTGCACAAAGCAAGGAAATCCCTTTCCAAATGAGTTATGTGGCTATGCCCTGATAATGACTGGCCTGCAGTTCCGTTCTGTGTCAGTGCATCTGCCAATGACAATCCTGTTACAACATAATAAGCTGAGAGAGGAAATCGCTGCGCTGCATCTTATATTCTATCGCTATTCCACTCGTTGTTCTGGGCATTCTCTAACAATGCTCTTAATAATCACTGTACTCAAAATGTAATAAAGCTGCATATTACTTAATAAAAGGGATTGACGCGACTTCTGTGGCCTGCAGTCGATGAGGATGATAGGACAACGATGAGGGCAGCACAGAACCAGTCCGTGGGCGGAGAAAATTTATCCACCTAGTCAGGAATAGAACCCAGGCCCAGACGAGACTGACCATCCAGCTGCTGGGGCAGACATAACGATTATAAATGAATGCAATGAAATTATAATATATTTAATTTACCTAAAATTGAAAATTTCCTTTTAATAAAATAATTCGTGTAGCTATTGCTGGCCGGCCGGTGTGGCCGAGCGGTTCTAGGCGCTATAGTCTGGAACCGCGCGACCGCTAGGGTCGCAGGTTCGAATCCTGCCTCGGGCATGGATGTGTGTGATGCCCTTAGGTTAGGTAGGTTTAAGTAGCTCTACGTTCTAGGGGACTAATGACTTCAGAAGTTTAAGTCCCATAGTGCTCAGAGTCATTTGAACCAGGCTATTGCTGTTCCGCCATTTTCCTTTGACTCATCAGTCTTGCAGCTAGTGTGATGGAGCACACAAGTAATTCCTCTCCTGGGCCAACATCTTCAGCACAGATTAGCACTTGCGACCATCGTCTTAAATTATTTGTTGAACATAGTCCAATCCCTATCTTCCTCTACAGTTCTTACCATCTACAACTCCCTCTCTCACACCAGTACCACTGAAGTTATTACCTGATATCTAAACAATGTCCTACCATCCCGTCCCTTCTTATCAGTATTTTCCATATATACTTTTCCTGTCTGATTCTGAGCAGAACTTCCTGATTCCTCAGTTTATCAGTTCACGTACGTTTCAACATCTGTCTGTAGTACCAGATCTCAAAGGCATTGAATCTTTTCTGTTACAGTCTTCCTACAGTCTGTGTTTGGCTACCATAAAATGCAGGGTCCTACGTATTTTCTCAGACATTTCGTCCTCGAATTAAGGCCTTTGCTTCATACTAGTAGACCTCCAGTGGCTAGGAACACCGATTATCCAACGCTACGCTGCATTTGATGTCATCTTTGCTCCGTCCGTCAAGGGTTAGTTTGGTGCTGAGATAGTAGAAGTTCTTGACCTCCTCTGCTTAATGATCCCCAGTTCTGATGCAAAGTTTCTTGCTCATTTATGCTACTTTTCATTACTTTCGTGCTTCTTCGGATTACTCTCAATCCATATTCTGTGATCATTAGACTGTTCATTCCACTCAGCAGATCATGTAACATTGCTTCACTTTTAACGAAGATTGCAATGTCCTCAGCGAATCTTGTCATTGATGTACTTTCACCTTCAATTTCAATCCCAGTCTTGAACATTTCTTTTATTTCCATCATTGCTTCTTTGATAAACAGATTGAACAGCAGGGGCGAAATATTACATTCCTGTCTTGGACCCTTTCTAATGCTAGCACGTCGTTCTCGGTCTTCCATATTTGTAATTCCATCTTGGCTCTTGTACATGTTGTATATTTCACGTCTCTCGCTATATCTTACCCCTGTTTACCTCAGAATTTCGAACAACTTGCACCATCCAACATTGTCGAACGCTTTTTCCTGGTCGACGATTTCTGTGAATATGTCCAGATTTTTTGATAGTCTTGCTTCCATTATCAACTGCAACGTCACAACTGTATCTCTGGTAACTTTACCTTACTTAAGGCCAAACTGATTCTCATTTTACACATCCTCAATATTCGTTACCTTCTTCTGTATATTATACTTGTCAGCAACTTGGATACGTGAGCTGTTAAGCTGCTTGTGCTATAATTCTCGCACTTCTCTGCTCTTGCAGTTTTCGGAACTGTGTGAGTGATACTTTTTATAAAGTCAGATGATATATTGTCAGAGTCATGCATTCTACACGCCAGCTTCAACAGCCGTTTTGTTACCACTACCCCCAATGGTTTGAGAACTTTTGATGGAATTTTACCAATCCCCTCTGTTTTATTTCGTCTTTCGTCTCCCAAGGTTGTTTTAAATTCTGTTTATATTGCTAGATCCCCTGTCTCCTGTATATCGACACAAATTTCTTTTTTATCACATTTAAATCTAGCACCTTCATAAAGGCCATCATTATACTCTTTTCACCTATCCGCTCTCTCCTATGAATTTAACAGTGGAATTTGCTTTTCACTTTTAATGTTGCCACTCCAGTTCTTAACTCCACCGAAGATTGTTTCTACTTTTTTATACGCTGAATCAGTTGTTCCGACAACCATTTCTTTTTCCATTACTTCATATTTTTGATGCAGCCATTTCGCCTTGGCTTCACTGCACTTCTTATTTATTTAATTCGCAAGTGACTTCTATTTCTGTATTCTTATATTGCCTTCTTTCCTCGATCAATTGGTGTATTTTTTGTGTTACGAGGTTTCTTCGCCGTCACCTTCTTTGCACCTGTGTTTTTCTACCCGACTTCTGTAATTGTTCATATTGGGACGTCCATTCCTTTTCAACTGAATAGTCTCTTGGGCTATTGCTTATCGCAGAATGTAAGGCCTCGGAGAAATTTAAGCGTATCTCTCTCGTATTCACTTCATGACTAGCCTCTTAATCTTAAACCCACTCTTCATCATTATTCAGTTTTGATCTGAGTCTACATCTGCTCCTAGGCGTGTTCTACAATCCCACGTCAGATTTCGAAATCTCTGCCTGACCACGATGTAGCATAGCTGAAATCTTCCCGTGTTTCCTCTTGAGATTCTTGAACACGTTATTCGCTATTACTAGCCGAAACCAGGTAGTTTTGTCCTCTCTCACTGTTTCTACGAAGTCCACTTTCTTCTTTACCGAGCGAAGTAGCGCAGTGGTTAGGACAGAGGACACACATTCGGAAGGAGGACAATTCTAACACGCGTCCGGCCATTCTGATTACGGCTTTGCATGATACCAGTAAATCGCTTAACGCAAACACCCGGATGAATTCATGGAAAGGTCATGGTCGAATTGCATCCCTGTCCTCCCCAATTCCGAGCTTGTTTTCTGTCTCTACTGACCTAAATGTCGACGGAACGTTAAACATAAATCTACTCCTCCCAGATTCTCTAGTAACCCTTTCTTCTACTCCTTCCCCAACAAACGCGTTTCAGTCCTCCTTGGCTATTAGATTTTTCTCTTCTTTTACGTACTTAATTACCTTTTCATCGTCCTCTTATCCCTCAGCTTGCGACGCCGACGTGTGTAACGGAACTATCGTTATCAGTGGTGGTTTACTGCAATTTCTGATTAGAGTAACCCTATCACTGAACTGTTTACAGTAAATAACTCTCTGTCCTACCTTCCTATTAATAACAAATCGTCTTACTGTTGTACCACTTTCCGCTGCTGTTAATATTATCCTCTACTCATCTCTCTTGTCTTCCTTCCCTTTCACTCTACTGACAACCGCTATGTCAAGATTGAGCCTCTGAATTGTCTTTTTCACGATTTATTGGTTGCCTACCACGTATAGACTTCTTGCATTCCTCACCCTAGTCGGTAGCTCGTTATCCTTCCGTTGCTTATTCAATTCTTTTCTCATACCGCCCCCTCTTCCTTGGCAGTCCCCTCCCAGAGATTTGAATGGGGTACTATTCCGGAATCTCTTACCAATGGAGAGATTGTCACGACGCTCTTTTAACTACAGGCCGCTTGTCTTATGGATACACATTACGTGTCATTAATGCACTGGTTTTTATTGCTTTCTGCATTCTCATGCCGTTGATCATTGCCGATTTTTTCACCTTTAGGAGCAGTTTACCACCCCAAGGGCTAGAGGGTGCCCCGAAACTCTGTGTGCTCCTCCACCCTGTCTGAGAAATCGGTTGGCAGAATGAGAGTGAATTCTTATACCGAAAGTCGTCTACCGCCTGAACAGATTGTTTGTTTTGAAAACTTAAGCAGTGGCGTGTTTCGAACCCGATGTCTGATTACTAATCACCTTAGACCACCTACTACTGAACCTCTACTGCTTACTTTGCGCTATTTTACTAAAGAAGGCTTTTCTTAATACTCAAAGTCAATGTATCTTTCCACGTGGCCAAGCTTTAGAAGTATATTCATGGAAGTGAAAGTCTTTGTAATCGATCTGTTTCACAAATGACGCAGCATGTGTAAGTAGGCTGTTTACATTTTCTTATTGGTAACGCCATGTAGCGCTCTGTATGAAAAATCACTGGCTGTGCTGTGCGCAGTCTGTGGCTAGTTTGCATTGTTGTCTGCCATTGTAGTGTTGGGCAGCGGCAGCTGGATGCTAACAGCGCGTAGCGTTGCGCAGTTGGAGGTGAGCCGCCAGCAGTGGTGGTCGTGGGGAGAGAGATGGCGGAGTTTTGAAATTTGTAAGAATTGGTGTCATGAACTGCTATATATATTATGACAACTAAGGCAAATACATTGTTTGTTCTCTATTAAAATCTTTCATTTGCTAACTATACCTATCAGTAGTTAGTGCCTTCCATAGTTTGAATCTTTTATTTAGCTGGCAGTAGTGGCGCTCGCTGTATTGCACTAGCTTGAGTAACGAAGATTTTTGTGAGGTAAGTGATTTGTGAAACGTATAGGTTAATGTTAGTCAGGGCCTTTCTTTCGTAGGGATTTTTGGAAGTCAGATTGCGTTGCGCAAAAAACTATTGTGTATCAGTTTAAGCACATTATCCCACTATGTGTTTATGTACTCTTGTGTATTTATGTTCTTCCTGTCTTTATATGTTCATCTGATAAGACTTATGTTGTAGAATTTTCTAATATTCAGCTATATTCACTATGATGAGGAATACTGTTATCCTCAAATATAATTTGCATTAATAATATGTCGTTTTCTTTGTAAATATGTTTAGAAATTATTTATTCCGTTCTGTTTTAATGCTCATGTGTGAAGTTGATGTTTCAAAAGTTATTCTGGTCTTTTACGTATGTACTTATGTCGTAATTTTTGTAACACTGATGTGTTTGCTATTTCGATTCTTTTGTAAAGCCTGTACTACTGCAAATGTTATCTGTAGCGTCATCTTCTTTAAAGATGTATTTTGTACCTTTGTTATTGCATTCTTATGTTATAAAATTGTAATTGACACCAGTTCATCAAATTAAGTAATATGTAAATTACATTTCACTGCACACGTTTCTGTTGGTCATAGTATATGGACAATATGTGAGAAGTAGGGACTGATAGTGTTTGCACGTGTGTTAATAACTCAGTAAGGGACTGGATAAATAGCATTGCTGGTTCTAAGGACATTTAAAAAACAATTTTTCTGAGGGCACAAGTGGTGGTTATGGACTTGCTATATTATCTGCAAGACTCTTCAGTGGTGATTGAGCGCCTGCACAGTCAAACAGATGGCTGCTGGCTATCCCTACAAGGACTACAGTGGGTCTACACCTTTGATGACCCACCAATACTATTATCTCTACAAGGACTGAGTGGGTCTGCACCTCTGGTGGCCCACCAATACCGTAATCTCTACCAGGACTACAGTGGGTCTGCTCTGTGATGACCTACCTACCGATAGTCTTCAACGTCGACTGACTCTGTTGTGGCCCATTACCTGTCTGCATGTCAAGAGTCAGCACTGTCTTTCGTTAGAAGGACAACACTACTTCTTCAAGACTGCTTAGAAATCCACTACTTTCAAGGGCAATTTCTTTTATTGCTCAGACTTTGAGAAAAACATCGGAATTTTACTGTGATGAACGATCAGGACTGTCTTTATGGACTGTGAGACAATTTTAGCTTTTGACCAACATTGTATCGATAAGTGTGTGCATTTCATTTCTTTGTCATTGTAATTATGAAAAAAAATTTTCAAATTTGTATTGGCCACGGCCCAAAACAATTTGTAAATTTTTTTTGTGGGGAGCATGGGGGCTATGTAAGTAGGCTGTTTACATTTTCTTATTGGTAACGCCATGTAGCGCTCTGTATGAAAAATCACTGGCTGTGCTGTGCGCAGTCTGTGGCTAGTTTGCATTGTTGTCTGCCATTGTAGTGTTGGGCAGCAGCAGCTGGATGCTAACAGCGCGTAGCGTTGCGCAGTTGGAGGTGAGCCGCCAGCAGTGGTGGACGTGGGGAGAGAGATGGCGGAGTTTTGAAATTTGTAAGAATTGGTGTCATGAACTGCTATATATATTATGACTACTAAGGTAAATACATTGTTTGTTCTCTATTAAAATCTTTCATTTGCTAACTATACCTATCAGTAGTTAGTGCCTTCCATAGTTTGAATCTTTTATTTAGCTGGCAGTAGTGGCGCTCGCTGTATTGCAGTAGCTTGAGTAACGAAGATTTTTGTGAGGTAAGTGATTTGTGAAACGTATAGGTTAATGTTAGTCAGGGCCTTTCTTTCGTAGGGATTTTTGGAAGTCAGATTGCGTTGCGGTAAAAACTATTGTGTATCAGTTTAAGCACATTAATGTACAATTTTTCTAAGGGGACGTTTCACATGGAAAATTATGTCTCAGTAAACCGGCACATTACCATTGCAGCAGACAAATTATATTATATAAGTAAAACTTTTTCACAGTTTGACAGATTCTTCTATAATACCATTCAAAGTGATGTATAAAATGTTCTTATAACGCGTCAACTAGGCGGATTTGTCCTTACACGAAACCTTCAAGTAATTTACAAAATTATTTAGAATGGCCCAGCAACTTTTATTATAAGCTGCACCACATTTCATATTGACACCGATACCTGACACTATTTTACGTCACCGAGTCTCTGTAAACAAACAGTCAGAAAGTCCCATCAACTCTCCAGTTCTTTCAGTGGTACCAGTCCACTAATTGCTTACGGGGCCGTTTCAGAACAGCTATGTGAGCGCCCTCATAGTTGGAAAATCTGCGATTGCCGACAGTCAGTTCCTCGATTACCTGTGGATGGCGATCGCCTTCCTTCCCAATCGGCATCAGCCTTGCGCTCCGGTCTTGGCGACGGAACGTCCTGATAAATGTCCCAGGAGACGAGTCTGAACGGATACTGTTTTAGAAGCTATTTTGATGACGAACGTGACGTGACCTAAAAAAATAGAAGCTTTTACGTTCAGTGACACTGGCCTCTAAAGCCTGCAGACTTCAGTAAACAATGTTTATAACTCTGGATAGAGTTACATTTACGTGTCTACATAAATATTTTGTAAGATACGCAGGAAAACACACAAATCGAAACATCCTCAGTATAAATCTGAATTTAAGGAGAGTGAAGAGAGAAAGGGTTATTACCGATATGCACATTTAACTCAGATTAAATCGAAATTTCCTTCATTAGATGCCATACCCTGTTAATGCAGCCATTCTATTTCTCGCCAACTGCACAATTACTGTCTACCTACCACAATGCGTATCACAGATTAGGATGTGTAGTATGGGTATTCTGTGCTTTCCTCTAAGTTCGTTACCGGGCTATTTCCAACAAGAAATTTAATATGAAGTTATGCCAAATTGTGTTCCAAATTAAATATATTATTTTGTTCTCACTGGTGTTAGTCTTAATGCGCTCATAATTTCCATTAGCATATTGGATATTTGCGTGCCTCTTCTGCCTTAGAAAATATCTATCGCTTCTAATTATTTGAAGTCAACTGAAAATTCTGGGAGCGTTACCGACTCCCTGTTTAAGTAATACTTTAATAGTTAGCACGCACTGTGTGCTTTTGCTTTTATTGCTTGTTACAGTGCCAGTTTCGTTATGTAATGTTCAATATCAGATAAATACCGTTTGCGGGTTGCATCCAGTATTTTGGCACTTAAAATGCATCATTTTGCAGTTTCTTGTTTACGCTTCACTTAAATGGGAATATACAGCAGCGATTATAATTGTCTGTATGACTGTGTATTAACTTTCGTTCCGTGTGAGTAGAGTACATTCTTCTGGACTGATTTACAGTGGATCACATAATTCTTTCACATGGCTTTTCCTCACTGCAAACACTGCCTACAAAACCGCTTAAAAAGTAAAAAAACAATATACATCATATCTACTGATCCTGAAATGCAAATATTCCGATATCAAATGAATTGAAGATGTGAAAAAAAAAGTTGAGACGGGGAAAATAAGAGAAGAGCTGCCTTGTATCATGTCTGGAGCGTAAGACTATGTCAAGAAATCTGATGTTCAGTGTATGATAACGATGTGAAAGATTTAGATCAGCAGGATCCAAGGGATGTTAATATTATGTGGTTGTTTCATTTGGCGTGCATTAAAATATTTTATCATTATCATTCTTCAAAAATGTTGTCACTGTACTATGTGAGACAGAAGCAGATAATAAATGTAAAATAGGAGTGATATCTGAAGTTCACACACTGCTCATTTATAGGTACTGGTTCAAGACCATCTGGTTCTGTATAGGAAAAGTAACATGACAAGCGAATCCGAAATTCTTTAATGACTGCTCAAACAAAATAAAACTAAATTATCTCTTGTACTGTTTCATTTTAGACCTCATTCGGTTGTTTGTTTTCTGATATAAAGTTCCCGAAGAGCCGTCAAGTCCATGACAGACAATGCTATAGTGTAGTTGTTAAACATAAAATAAATTAATTTACAGATAATTATTTAAAGTGCATTTAAGAGTAAGCACTTGAGTGCAACTGAACACATGAAAATACGAGCTACATCGGACTTTGTATGTATAGCTTAGAAACGCGTTGTAGCAGTTCTTTTTTCCAACGAATCAACTAATTTTACTCATGTCTAATTTGTTATTCTGGCTACCTGTGTGCACACCAAATTACTAGACAAAGCAGATTTCCAATTTTCGAAATTGAAGTTTTGTGATTGTAAGAAATTATTTCATTAATTTGTTGTCATTGATTTTATGATCTCATGGTTATTCTGCATGAAGCTTAAATACTTCCAGCACAAATTTATGAGTATAGGCTATTGACAGATTTTTGTGAACTGGAGGTATTAGGTAGTTCATCACATGTAGCAGAGATAATGAGCAGGTTTTTGTATCGCACTGATGCAGAAACGGTGTATTTAAAGACTGGGCCACCATTTGTGATATCTCCTTCTCCGGGACAGATTCACCACCATTTTTTCCATACATTCCGGGAAAAATTATTGAAAAAATTGTTTGTAGTGTCGTTAACGTCATACGACTTAGGCTATTGTAAAAGAACCTCATCATATGCACGAACAAATGTACTGTGCAAGCAAACATTCTTGCTGGTTATATTTTTTCACTTAACACTAATAACCTTTGATAGGGAAATTTAGGCATGGTATTCGCAATTCGGCCACTTATTTTCTAGGCAGACTGGGATTTAGTACGTAGATTGCTTCTAATGGATTATGGCAACGATTACTTCTTTGATCTATTGCAAAAGGGGCATTATCAACGAAACTGATTCATAAATTTTATTTGTTTCCTGTAACTTTCATTTAAAATCGATAAAGACTTGAATATTTGAATCCGCCTCGGAAATCTCCTTACATTAGTGATGGCATACGCTTACCAGCAAACGCTGGATTGAACAAGGTGAAACGGTGGTAACTACAATAGCGAAGGACCACTAGAACCAAGTGATTAATTATGCCATCAACTGTTGGATGGATCATACCGGCTCAGGATGGAGTGCGAGATGTTTATCTCGAATACCAAATTTCACCTGTGGCTAATGAAGTTCTTGGTAGCATATCTCATGGAACAGGGATTACCTTCATACCTAATACAACCGAAAAAGAAGTGTCCCCCACTCTATTTCTTTACCCTGAAATACTAAGCAATAATGGCAGCACGGTCTTGATAGGTCATGTAAAATGTAAATATCGATAGCTGACTCAAGAAAGAAACATTACAACTATATACCAATATTGGAACCGTTTCCTCTTTCATTAGAAGTTCTACTTTCCTGACATTGTTGGCAGGTACATTCTTTACAAGTAATGTGAACTGATGTCGTTTGTATATTAATTAACAGACAGATTAGCAAACTAAAATTACCTTTGATCACTGTAGAAACAGAGCAAGTATCAGACACGAACAAAAACCGACAAATGTCTAATGTTGCGTGGCGGAAGGGGAGTGGGAGGGAGGGGGACGGGGTGGGGTGTGCTTGTGAGGAAAACAGTATTATACATTAAATGATACATGAATGTTTCAACCGTACACGTGTTGCAATCGATTTCTGCCGCTCAGTGAACTTCTCTGTTAGCCGTCTCATAGCAAAAGTTTGCTTGGTGTCTTGTGAACTAGAGTGAAGCCATTCGCTGAGTTGAAGAGGAGGACGACAACGAAAATTTTTGCCGAACAGGGATTCGAACCCGTATTTTCCGCTTTACGCGAGCGGTCGCCTTGGTCATCCGTGCACGGCACAGTGCCAAGCCTAACTTTTCACATATCTGCCCTGCGTCACAATCTGTACTCATACTACATCATGTAATTCCCATAAGGTGGAGGATATGTTAACTGGAAATCGGTGCCTGGCATCGACGGACAAATACGATATTGTAGTGACTCTGGAGTTAAGAAGAACGATGCAATATTTCTTCGCACCACTGTTGATTTGAAATACATGTACTGTTTTTGCAGTTATGAATAGAACGATCATCAGCTCTATAAGGGGATGACGGCCATGCCAATTTGTGCCTGACTGGGACTCGAACACAGGCATCCCGCATTATGCGAGCGGTCGACTTAACCACTTCGCCCATCCGTGCACGACCCATGACCAAATTTCCCATATGACGTCATGTCAGCGTATCCGAAGGAATATTCCATCTTTTTTGTTATCAACAGAGGCACTGCAATATCGGAACTGATTTAACTGCATGCGCGTTTATTCCTAGCATCAGCCTCAGTTTGCTTCTCTGTACAGTAAGACTAATTGGCGTTACTGAGTGACGAATGCGGCCATGGTACATCGTGTTACGTATGGCTATGGAAAACGGACATATAACAATAAAAGAACTATTGCTTCCCTCTGCCTTCATGACAGCAGATTAGCGTCTGCCGAATCGACACATTTTTCATTTCTGCTGCCTTGGTTGTGGCTGCTGTGCCCCCAGTATTTACCTGAAAGTCAAGGACTGGCAAACAAGTGAAACAGTGAGCACCTGTGGTTACGAGTAACTAAAGAGCTGCTTCTCATTAGAGAAAGTCAATTTAGGTTTACGCGTATATCGCTTCCTGTAGTTTTTATCAGTGACCGACATACTTGATTTAGCTTCCTTTTGAAACTCGTATGCTTTGTTAATATTCCTTTTCTTACTGTTTATGGAATTAAGAAACAGTTCCTGTGTGCAAGATCTCGAAAGCTTCCTTATGTGTTATAAAGTGTAGTTAAAATGGTCTAAATCTATAAATGTTTTATTTTGGCTATTAAAATGACTGTTTGCACTTAGGAAAAATAATTGTTAATAGCTTCCTGACTGGCAATTAAATAAATTACGATTGTTCAAAATCTTTCTCATTTTTGGCTCAGCAACTTGTCTCTCCTAGATCCATACTCCCTACCATTTAACTGGTGGCAGAGTGTGGTTGTGGTATTGTGTGAGGAAGGTTGTCTCGTGAAAGTGTACTTTGCGTTCCGATGGTTGAATGTTACCATAAGGTGCTGATGGCCACGAGCAAGAGTGCTGTAATAATCCTGCATTATTTAAATGAAGAACACCTCTAGTATGAACTAACAATACACGGAGTACACACAGTAAGAAAAGTCATGGGGTTAAAGCACCATTTGCGTGGTCCATTGAACTGCGAACTCTGTAGCACCGCTATCAACATTGGAGACGTATGTGCCACCTGCTCTTGTGCAGTAGTTTAGTTTATGTGGTGTGGGCGAAAATTGAATTGTTGGAGATAATCTTAAATCGAAACCCTTACATTCCAAGCGCACTTATATAATTTGTGTAACGGTGTTGAGTTTTTACAGGTATTGAGTACGTATTCCAATGAAGCCCCTGTCATTGAACAACTGTGAACAGGTCCATTGAGTTGCAGCTTAGCACTAATTTACTAAGTTGTCAGATACCACCTGTTCAAAACGGTGTCGATTGTTTTCTTCTTACCCAAGCTGCACAGGATTATGAATTTGATATCACAGGTAGAGATCATGGTGATAAGTGGAAACAAAATAAATGCCTTCCGAACAGCCCATAAAGACCCAACGATAGCAACCGGCCATCGTATCATCCTCAGCCCTGAGACGATGTCGGGTGCGGATACGGAAGAGCATATGGTCAGCAGAACACTCTCCCGGCCATTGTCAGTTTTCGTGACCGGTCAGCAGACTGATGACCAAAACAAAAAAAAGCGTGATTTTCCGAGAAACAATGATCAGCGACCGCCGAGTTGCTCGGATACATCAGTCGATTGTGCCTCTGGTGTTCACAGCATCGATACTAGACGGTACGCATCGTCTGACCAATATACAGCTTGCCACATTGACACGGAATCTGGTACACCCCGGCCTTCCTCAAACCGAGGTCATCTTTGGCGCTCCCCACCAGTGCACGAGTTTTATTTGGAGGACAAAACACAATTCCGGCCCGGTGTTTCTTCAAAATGCGGGCGATTTTCCCCGAGAGAGCGCCAGTATATGGAATAAATGCAGTGCCTACCTCCTCCCTCGTAATTTCATCCATCTCCATAGGCTGTGCTGTAGTGGTTGGGCGGAGAGCACGTTGAATCTGCCACTCTGAGTAGCCATTTTCTTTAAATACAGTTCTCAGATGTTCCAATTCCTGGGGTAGACTCTGCGTCAGAGATACTGCGTGCCCTATGTACTAGAGTTTTAAGTACCCTATTCCTATGTGAAGGGTGGTGTTGTTTTGTCCTCCGAATAAAACTCGTACACTGGTGGGGAGCGCCAAAGGTGATCTCGGTTTGGGAAAGCAGGCGTCTTCCAGATTCCGTGTCAATGTGGCAAGTCGTATATTCGTCAGATGATGCGTACCGTCTAGTATCGATGCCGTGAACACCAGAGGCACACTCTACTGATGTATCCGAGCAACTCGGCGGTCGCTGAACATTGTTTCTCGGAAAATCACTCTTCTTTTTTTGGTCATCAGTCTGCTGACTGGTTTGATGCGGCCCGCCACGAATTCCTTTCCTGTGCTAACCTCTTCATCTCAGAGTAGCACTTGCAACCTACGTCGTCAATTATTTGCTTGACGTATTTCAATCTCTGTTTTCCTCTACAGTTTTTGCCCTCTACAATTCCCTCTAGTACCATGGAAGTCATTCCCTCATGTCTTACCAGATGTCCTATCATCCTGTCCCTTCTCCTTATCAGTGTTTTCCACATATTCCTTTCCTCTCAGATTCTGCGTAGAACCTCCTCATTCCTTACCTTATCAGTCCACCTAATTTTCAACATTCGTCTTTCTTCTCTTCCGGTATTCCCACAGTCCATGTTTCACTACCATACAATGCTGTACTCCAGACGTACATCCTCAGAAATTTCTTCCTCAAATTAAGGCCGGTATTTGATATTATTAGACTTCTCATGGCCAGAAATGCCTTTTTTTCCATAGCGAGTCTGCTTTGGATGTCCTCCTTGCTCCGTCCGTCATTGGTTATTTTACTGCCTAGGTAGCAGAATTCCTTCATTGACTTCGTTACCATCAATCCTGATGTTAAGTTTCTCGCTGTTCTCATGTCTACTACTTCTCATTACCTTCGTCTTTCTCCGATTTACTCTCAAACCATACTGTGTACTCATTAGACTGTTCATTCCGTTCAGCAGATCATTTAATTCTTCTTCACTTTCACTCATGATAGCAATGTCACTAGCGAATCGTATCATTGATATCCTTCACCTTGTATTTTAATTCCACTCCTGAACCTTTCTTTTATTTTCATCTTTGCTTCCTCGATGTACAGATTGAAGAGTAGGGGCGAAAGGCTACTGCCTTGTCTGACTTCCTTCTTAATACGAGCACTTCGTTCTTGATCGTCCACTCTTATTATTCCCTCTTGGTTTTTGTACATATTGTATATAACCCGTCTGTCCCTATAGCTCACCCCTACTTTTTTCAGTATCTCGAACAGCTTGCACCATTTTATATTGTCGAACGCTTTTTCCAGGTCGACAAATCCTATGAACGTTTCTTGATTTTTCTTTAGCCTTGCTTCCATTATTATCCGTAACGTCAGAATTGCCTCTCTCGTGCCTTTACTTTTCCTAAAGGCAAACTGATCGTCAACTAGCGCATTCTCAATTTTCTTTTCCATTCTTCTGTATATTATTCTTGTAAGCAGCTTCGATGCATGAGCTGTTAAGCTGATTGTGCGATAATTCTCGCACTTGTCAGCTCTTGCCATCTTCGGAATTGTGTGGATAATGCTTTTCCGATAGGCAGATGGTATGTCGCCAGACTCATATATTCTACACACCAACGTGAATAGTCGTTTTGTAGCCACTTCCCCTTATGATTTTAGAAATTCTGATGGAATGTTATCTATCCCTTCTGCTTTATTTTACCGTAAATCCTCCAAAGCTCTTTTAAATTCTTATTCTAATACTGGATCCCCTATCTCTTCTAAATCGACTAGTGTTTCTTCTTTTATCACATCAGACAAATCTTCACCCTCATAGAGGCTTTCAATGTATTCTTTCCTCCTATCTACTCTCTCCTCTGCATTTAACAGTGGAATCCCCGTTGCACTCTTAATGTTACCACCGTTGCTTTTAATGTCACCAAAGGTTGTTTTGCCTTTCCTGTATGCTGAGTCTGTCCTTCCGACAATCATATATTTTTCAAAAAAAAAAAAAAAAAAGAATGGCTCTGAGCACTGTGGGACTTAACAGCTGTGGTCATCAGTTCCCTAGAACTTAGAACTACTTAAACCTAACTAACCTAAGGACATCACACACATCCATGCCCGAGGCATTATTCGAACCTGCGACCGTAGCAATCGCACGGTTCCGGACTGCGCGCGTAGAACCGCGAGACCACCGCAGCCGGCATATCTTTTCGATGTCTTCACATTTTTCCTGCACCCATTTCGTCTTAGCTTCCCTGTGCTTCCTATTTATTTCATTCCTCAGCGACTTGTATTTCTGTATTCATGATTTTCCCGGAACATGTTTGTACTTCCTCCTTTCATCAATCAACTGAAGTATTTCTTCTGTTACCCATGGTTTCTTCGCAGCTACCTTCTTTGTACCTATGTCTTCCTTCCCAACTTCTGTGATGGCCCTTTTTAGAGATGTCCATTCCTCTTCAACTGTACTGCCTACTGCGCTATTCCTTTTGCTGTGTCTATAGAGTTAGAGAACTTCAAACATATCTCGTCATTCCTTAGAACTTCCGTATCCCACTTCTTTGCGTATTGATTGTTCCTGACCAATGTCTTGAACTTCAGCCTACTCTTCATCACTACTATATTGTGATCTGAGTCTATATCTGCTCCTGGGTATGCCTTACAATCCAATATCTGATTGCGGAAACTCTGTCTGACCATGATGTAATCTAATTGAAATCTTTCCGTATCTCCCGGCTTTTTCCAAGTATACTTCCTCCTCTTGTGATTCTTGAACAGGGCATTTGCTATTAGTAGCTGAAACGTGTTACAGAAGTCAATTAGTCTATCTCCTCTTTCATTCCTTGTCCCAAGCCCATATTCTCCTGTAGCCTTTTCTTCTACTCCTTCCCCTACAACTCCAATCCAGTCGCCCATGACTATTAGACTTTCGTCCCCCTTTACATACTGCATTACCCTTTCAATATCCTCATACACTTTCTCTATCTGTTCATCTTCAGCTTGCGACGTCGCCATGTATACCTGAACTATTGTTGTCGGTGTTGGTCTGCTGCCGATTCTAATTAGAACAACGCGGTCACTGAACTGTTCACAGTAACACACCCTCTGCCCTACCTTCCTATTCATAACGAATCCTACACCTGTTATACCATTTTCTGCTGCTGTTGATATTACCCGATACTCATCTGACCAGAAATCCTTGTCTTCCTTCCACTTCACTTCACTGACCCCTACTATATCTAGATTGAGCCTTTGCATTTCCCTTTTCAGATTTTCTAGCTTCCCTACCACGCTCAGGCTTCTGACATTCCACGCCCCGACTCGTAGAACATTATCCTTTCGTTGACTATTCAATATTTTCCTCATGGTGACCTCCCCCTTGGCAGTCCCCTCCCGGAGATCCGAATGGGGGACTTCCGGAATCTTTTGCCAATGGAGAGATCATCATGACACTTCTTCAACTACAGGCCACATGCCCTGTGGATACACGTTACGTTTCTTTAATGCAGTGGTTTCCATTGCCTTCTGCATCCTCATGTCGTTGATCATTGCTGATTCTTCCGCCTTTAGGGGCAATTTCCCACCCCTAGGACAAGAGAGTGCCCTGAACCTCTATCCGCTCCTCCGACCTGTTTGACAAGGCCGTTGGCATAATGAGGCTGACTTGTTATGCCGGAAGTCTTCGGTCGCCGATGCTGATTATTTATCAAAATTTAGGCAGTGGCGGGGATCGAACCCAGGACCGAAGACGTTTTGATTATGAATCAAAGACGCTACCCCCCCCATTTTTTTTAAGTCCATTTTGTTCGTTTTTGTTCGTTGTATCTCCTCGCCGCGGACGTCTGAAGACACTCCTATCAGTTCGTTATTGATCCATTAACTCAGTTTTTTATTACAGAGAGCATCTAACCCTCTGACGTCCGTGGCGCGGGGCGCGAACAGCGGAGGGAGCGCGCGGAAGGTATTTGAATCGGCCGCCGCCGCGACCGAACCCAGTTCCCTCTGAGCAGCCATAGAGTACGGATGTCCGTGCCGGCACATTCACAAGAATTCAGTCCATCAGTTCACCTGATGATGGCTACATGTTTTGCCCGTTGGGCACTATAGACCGGCAGTACACCCGTGGATATTTTGATTATATATACGCTCCTGGAAATGGAAAAAAGAACACACTGACACCGGTGTGTCAGACCCACCATACTTGCTCCGGACACTGCGAGAGGGCTGTACAAGCAATGATCACACGCACGGCACAGCGGACACACGAGGAACTGCGGTTTTGGCCGTCGAATGGGGCTAGCTGCGCAGCATTTGTGCACCGCCGCCGTCAGTGTCAGCCAGTTTGCCGTGGCATACGGAGCTCCATCCCAGTCTTTAACACTGGTAGCATGCCGCGACAGCGTGGACGTGAACCGTATGTGCAGTTGACGGACTTTGAGCGAGGGGTATAGTGGGCATGCGGGAGGCCGGGTGGATGTACCGCCGAATTGCTCAACACGTGGGGCGTGAGGTCTCCACAGTACATCGATGTTGTCGCCAGTGGTCGGCGGAAGGTGCACGTGCCCGTCGACCTGGGACCGGACCGCAGCGACGCACAGATGCACGCCAAGACCGTAGGATCCTACGCAGTGCCGTAGGGGACCGCACCGCCACTTCCCAGCAAATTAGGGACACTGTTGCTCCTGGGGTATCGGCGAGGACCATTCGCAACCGTCTCCATGAAGCTGGGCTACGGTCCCGCACACCGTTAGGCCGTCTTCCGCTCACGCCCCAACATCGTGCAGCCCGCCTCCAGTGGTGTCGCGACAGGCGTGAATGGAGGGACGAATGTGTCGTCTTCAGCGATGAGAGTCGCTTCGGCCTTGGTGCCAATGATGGTCGTATGCGTGTTTGGCGCCGTGCAGGTGAGCGCCTCAGTCAGGACTGCATAAGACTGAGGCACACAGGGCCAACACCCGGCATCATGGTGTGGGGAGCAATCTCCTACACTGGCCGTACACTTCTGGTGATCATCGAGGGGACACTGAATAGTGCACGGTACATCCAAACCGTCATCGAAGTCATCGTTCTACCAATCCTAGACCGGCAAGGGAACTTGCTGTTCCAACAGGACAATGCACGTCCGCATGTATCCCGTGCCACCCAACGTGCTCTAGAAGGTGTAAGTCAACTACCCTGGCCAGCAAGATCTCCGGATCTGTCCCCCATTGAGCATGTTTGGGACTGTTTGAAGCGTCGTCTCACGCGGTCTGTACGTCCAGCACGAACGCTGGTCCAACTGAGGCGCCAGGTGCAAATGGCATGGCAAGCCGTTCCACAGGACTACATCCAGCATCTCTACGATCGTCTCCATGGGAGAATAGCAGCCTGCATTGGTGCGAAAGGTGGATATACACTATGCTAGTGCCGACATTGTGCATGCTCTGTTGCCTGTGTCTATGTGCCTGTGGTTCTGTCAGTGTGGTCATGTGATGTATCTGACCCCAGGAATGTGTCAATAAAGTTTCCCCTTCCTGGGACAATGAATTAACGGTGTTCTTATTTCAATTTCCAGGAGTGTATATTGTTTGCTTGAAGTTAGAAACGGCCTTATAAGATCATCTACGTAGTTCTCTGATTTTTGTGTTATCTCTATGTTTGTTTTAGATCTGAATGGACCGAGCGACTTGTGAAAAGAGCTCAAACTGGCAGCGTTTTCCAGTGTTACAGTAGCAATGAAATGCATTTGTTTTCAGTCCTTTTGTGATTTATTTCTTGGAAATTTCTGAATATCGTTAATATTAATTATCGTATGCTGGACGCTGCTTGAAAAATTCCTCATGCGCGAAAATCTAAAAAATTTCCTTAAATGTTTCGAAGACTCGTTCCATTTGTCTGAATCAGTAACTTTCTTATCTCTTCTAACACCAGTTTGCATGTTCTCTGAGTGCGAATAGAGGTTGTCTTTTCCGTTACGGCTCAGCACTCTACCTCTCATAGGTCTACCCTCCCTACCATTTCAGGTTTTCATGCCATAGTGAAGGACTATTGACTTAATCACTGTCTGGCATGCGACGAAAGAGTGTTGTAGTGACATAAAAACAACAGTTAACATGTTATAACATGGATAAATGTCAGTTATTATTGACACTGTTAATTCTGCACCTTCAAAGCGACATAAATTGTGCAACCTCTGTGTGTGAGGCTTCAAAAACAATTGGGTCCGTGTATTCTGTGCGAAACAAACAGCATTCCAAGCAGAGAGCTGTCGTTGAGTTTGTTTTGATGAAAAACCAGAGCATCGCAGATATTCATAGGCGCTTGTACCACGTCTACGGAGACCTGTCAGTGAAGAAAAGCACGGAGAATCGTTGGGCAAAGCGTGTGTCATTATCGGAACAAGGTCGTGAACCCTGTCGAATCTCCCGCCTGCTGGGCGGCTGCATACACGTCCGATTCTTGCAATGTTGGAACGTGCTGACACTTTCATTCAACATAATCTACAGCTCATAAGCAGGCATCTGCTGCTCAACTGGACGTCTCTGTTGGCAGTGATGGTAGTCCACCAACTGGGATACTCAAAGGTATGTGCCCGCTGCTCGCCGCTAAACAGAAGAACATAAACAGCAACGACAGACGATCTGTTCGAAATTGCATACCGGTACGAGCCTGATGGTGAAACGTTTTTGTCGAACATCGTTACAGACGATGGAGTACGGGTTTATCACTTCGAACTGGAAACAAAACTGGAATCCATGGAATGGCGCCACATCATCTCTCCCACAAAGAAGTTCAAAGTCACACCCTCGGCCGTCAAAGTCAAGCCACAGACCCTACTCAAGTATGCGCGTGAGGCATGAACTGACAAAACTTCACTGGACTGTTCTTCCTCATCCATCGTACAGCCCGGACCTTGCACGTTCCTACTTCCATCTCTTTTGCTCAATGAAGGGTGTACGACGAGGGTGGCAGCACGTGGATGGTAGGAAATTTATTGATGCGGGAAGACGTCTGCTTTCAGGTTAAGGTTGATAGTGCACACGATGTCATGCGGACTGCATTCCCAGTCTGACAGGAACTTGTGTTTGTTACATCAGATATAAGAACATTATATACTTGCTGACAGATTAGTACGTCATAAGACAGCAGTGAAGAGGACATTGGGCTACACATAACCTAGGAAAAAGATCTGGCCTTCGTTGGACCACTAATAACCGTAAAATAGCATAGCTGTCAGATGGAGCCGGGTAGAGATTTGTAGAAAGCATTCTAACTTATAATCGGGAACTCAGATCGTATGTTCAACGTGTAGTGACCGCCTGTTTGTGTTTCTTCCCGTACAAAATTAGAATGGCACATGAATTAAGTACATCGTGGAGAATAATTTGTTGAGTAACCCTTTAAGAGGTGCCTTGAGCGGTGATGTGTGGAATTGTGACGCAGTTCAGCTCCCCCTTGCTAACACAGCTGCGAAGCAGAGTTTTTTGTCCTCGGATTCAGATAACAGTCGAGAGCACCAAAAGATCGACAGCATCTCATCAAACGCCAAAGCGGTGTTTAAAAATAATATTGAGCGTAACTTAGAATCTGACTTATAAGTGCAACTGTAAAATTTTGGCTAAGTATTTGCGGCCCACAATGGCACAGCCTTAAGAAAAAATATTGTTGTGGACATGTCTTGTTTCTGCATGACGAGATCGCTTTATGTGCCGCTCGTCATCGCTTGCCATCTTGAAGGATCTACTCGCTAATCTGAACTGAAATCTTTGAAATATTTTCCTTATAGGGTCACTTGAAAACTTGACTTCAGACACTTGAATAACCTGAAAGGGCGCTTAGGAGACATCACAGCTGCTACACGCGGTTTTCTGGAGGGATTTATGCAAAACTTGGTAACTGCTGTTATTTGGACGACTTTGTTATAAGAACATGCATCAAAACAATTACTTCTCAGAAATCAAATATTTTTTGCATTCAGATTTTATTTTTTTGACCACTTTAATGTGGAGGTCATGTCTGCCTATGGTTGTGAAACTAACGCAGGATACGGTATGCTATCGAGAGCAAGCCTAGACTACGGAAGTTTTCCTCCCAGCTTTTTTGTTTTGTTTTGTTAGTATGGCAACGGCGTTTCCTGTTCGTTATATGTGTTGCATACCTACCTCCACTATGTTTGCGTTCTTCATCAGTGTCTTAAGAAATTGGCTAGATCCGAAAGAGGTTAACCGTCTAGAAACTGAGTGGCGTTATATAAAGCGCTGCTAAACTACGAAACATATTTGTTCTAAAGAGCTATCCCGCTGTCTGTTCTTTTTAAAAAAACAGTATTTGTAGCAAAACTGAGATTTCTAATTCATGTTTTATTCGAAAATTGTTGATCTGCAGTGTGAAACAGAGGGATTTTGACAAAAGTAAAAGAAAAGTACAGATGTATTATACAGCGTTCGAAAACGCAATTTCCTCAGAAAAGGTAGTCCTAAAAAAATTTCCAAACAAAAACATGTCAGTCCTCGTTTCAGTACTCAGTCGACCTCATACACGGTGAACGTTAATAAATCCGACAAACTGAATGGATGGGTTCCAGAATAAGAACGGAGAAAAATAGGTGTTATGAACAAGTGTCTGGAAATGCATCGCTCCCACGTAAAATGGCGCTGAGGAATGAAAATTCCACTGATCACGTGTCGTGCATTTCTTGTGTGTTGCACGCTGTGAGATTGACGCAGCATACTGTAAGCAGCAGAATGGTTAGGTATTCACTTCGACAACAAGCCATCTGGCGTGCGTGTACGGTAAAGCAGGTGGAGACTGTCGAGCGGCAGCACGGCTATACCAAACCCAGTACCCTCACATGCGCCGACAACATCACACATTATTTGAAGCTCTTGTTGGGCGTTCCTGTGATTAGGGGTCCTTTCAGGCGGACGGACGTCCACGGAGGCGGCGGATTCTATGTACACTAGATTTGAAAGACCGGGTTCCACAGGATACTGAGACGAACCCTAGTACAAGCTCCAGGCACGTGGGTCGCCAACATGGTGTAAGCCAAACTGCGATTATGTGTATCCTACATGACAACCGCTACTATCCCTATCACTTGCAACACACAAAAAACAGGGTTCGTTGTCAGAGGAACTGTCATTCGTCAGGACCATCTACCGCAGCAACGATGTATTTCCGGACACATTGTAATATTAGTAATTTTCGAATCACAAACATTAATATACGCTCAATTGTAAATGCCTGATGGCCTAAAGTTATCGAACAATTGTAAAGTAAAAGAAATGAACCATCGCATGGCAGCGACAGAGCATATTATTCTTCATCTTTGCCGTTCTTGCGCGGTGCCTGTAGATCTCTATGTACATGTATCGATTAATGGTATAAAAAAGAATTCTGCTGTTTCAAGACAAATGAGGCTTTTGGCGCCTCACCCTTTTACTGTTTGTATTCTATGAAAGGCGGACGCGGACTTGCTCCGTTCCGCAACGGTATTTTATATTTCATGTGAAAATATTGAGTGAATATGCTAATTGTTATTTTTTTTCAATCAGAAAACATGTAGTTTCTTGTAACCCATTACGAACAGACAGCATCAAGAGGACATTTTGACTGTTATGTATGAAGTATTTAACCACAATGGTAATCTATTGTAATTTAATATGAAAAAGTACGTAGCATAAAAAAAGGTGTGTTACAGATAAGTGTGCTTATTTTATTAAATTAACGTTGATGATTTGCATCTCCTCATTTACTTGAATTATAATTATTTTGTGTTACTTCATCACCAGAAATTACGATCACGTTGATGGGCCAAACGCAGCATGAGGCAGAAGGAACATTATCGTTTTTCTATTATTTCTGAACCAACTTTTTTGTGTAGTGTTGCATTTCTTTTAAGGCCTATAAATCTTTAGGTCCCTTAGTGTTGATCCGGGTATGACTACATCGCGACTATAAAAATGAACAGAAATGATAATATGCTGCTCTTATTCAGGTATTTAATGCTCAACGTATGTTATTATAATAGTGTAATCAATCCCTGATTCTGTTGCCATATGGCCCACCAAAATATTCATGAGGCTAGAAATTGACGCTCAAGTAGAGTCAAAAATAGAGGATATTTCAAAACGGTATGATGAAAAAATCGAAGCAGCCAAGGGAGAGATAAATTTACAAGTGATGGAATATCAGAAACAATCTGCGACTTTAAAAGAAGATTATACTGCATCTCTGATGAGGTCAAAGGAGTTAAAACCGCAGTAGACACGATCGAGAATGTTGTTGATGATCTTTCCAAAAAGATTGAGACTCTTAATGTAGAGGATAAAATGAAGAATACTGTTAAGGCACTTGCTCAAGCATTGTCCGACCACTACCAAGAGTGGATTAAAAACAAAGACGGATTCATAGAAAACAAGGTCAAGAACGAATTCAGGGAAACTGTCAAAAACGTGACCTTTGAAATATTGGCAAACCCTGGAGAAACAGGAGACACTGTGATGTCAGAATTAGGCCAGATAAGACGAACGTTAGCTCAAGATTTACCTGAATGGCGTCAACAGATAGTTGATGAAGTTAGCACACTAAAATGTCAAGTTGAAAATTCCCCACCTCCTGTGTCAGGAGAGTGGAATAATTCACCACGATGTAATGAACAACAGCAGGTACACTACCGTTCACCATTTGATAACGTTCAAACTCATAGTTCTATAGAAGCACAATTTAACGAGAGTACCAGCCCACTCACTTTTGTCGGTTTGATGCACGAGGAAAGCGTGATCAAACATCGTGTTTTTCCAACCTTTCACCCACAGAAAAGAGAAATTCATCCTATAGTGTTCCTCCGAAATTTTTAAGGAATTTTCCCGAATAGCTGGAGTGATCACGAGTGAATTCAATTCGTTACTGGATTTATCGTAGGCGATGCTGCCTTATGGGGAACCGAAATAGTCGACTCTTGTAAAAGGTTACAGAGTTTGAACAGATGTTTTTAGCTACATTCTGTAGTTCTGGTGTGCAGCAGCGCCTGAGAAAAGAGGTTTACAACGCCGAAGTGTTTAACAGTAAGCGCGGTAGTTTGAGAAGATAGTTTGAAAAGTATTTAGCGAAAATCAAGTTCTGGCATTCGCCGATCACCGCCAAAGACGTTATTATGATTCTAAAAACTAAGCTACCGATTACGATCTGAGAAAAGTTAGTAAACGTGTCTGAGGACGATACGGGCACCTTCCTATCTGTGTTAGACTGGTTAGATCTGATTTACGAGGACGCTAGAGTTGGTGTTGGCTACGCCCACTTCAGTGCAGGCGGCCAGCACAATACAGAATAGGCAGGCAACAATGGTGGCCGAGCGAAAGCGCGTCACAGCGACGGCCAGTACCAACCCCACAACGGTTTCAAGAATAAACACGCTACGTACTCTAACAGTAAATACAAAAGTAAGTACAATAACGGCCAGAGATACAATCCAATATGTAATTCGTCACCACCTCAGTACGGAAGTGCACTTTATGATACACAGCCCCAGCAATATGGAAACACGCAACCGATCAACGGTAATTATCAAAACGATCAGTCTTACAATTCAAATCGTCAGTGGAAAGGAAATAGATGGCATAATCAAGGTGGAGACCAACGGTTACAATCAACACAAGCCACAGCAAAATACCTTTCAGCCACAAAATATACATTTCACGCAACAAGCGAACGGAGCTTCGGGAAGTCTGAAGCCTAAACGCCCGCATAATACGCAAATTTATTATGCGCAAGCGAATACGCCAGGACAACAAGATCCATTTCCAACCGAGTTCGTACCACAAAACCAACATCAGCTCCAGACGGAAGAAACTTTAAGGACTATAAATCAGCAGGAAAGTAAGCATCGATCGGAAAATTAAAAGCAGCACCTTTGAGCCTCCTAGAGGATGCTGCAGGTTTGAACAGGGCACCCTGTCCCTTAGTCCACACGAAATTAATGCAATTAGGTATGACAAAGAGACAAACTTACGGGATGATCTAGTAGCAGACACTGAGACGAAAGACAATGATGACGTATGGGACGAAAAAGTTCAACCTTCCATATGAGTATCAACTGCCAACATACCAGTAACAGCCATTGTAGATACAGGAGCTAATATAAATGTCTTATCTTTATGTTTTTTTAAGCAAATATTCTCTGTATGCAAAGTTTTATCACTTCCAATTCAAGATTGCACCGTTTCGGGAGCAATTCCTCCATTAACGCAACGTATAAATCTTCAGACTCAGCTTCAAATCCAGATACAGTGTATTTCAGTAACGTGCATTTTTCCTATTGTTGAAAACCTATCAGTGCCATGTATCTTGAGTATGGAATTCTTGAGGCAGACGAAACCGAAAATTAACATCGAGTGCGGAATCTGTACTCTAGTAGGGAGCCAGCAACAAGTAAGTGTAAATTTGTTAAGAAGTAAGGTGAAGACAAACTTTGGGGTGCTTCAAATAGCAGTACGGCCATGGACTAAAAGACAACAGTACAGTCAGACAGAAGACATTACAGATCTTGAAAGTGTTAATGGCGATGAGTATAAAGACCTAATACCCGGTCAGAACGAATTATACGGTAAAGCTAGTGAGTCCACTGAATTATCCAAACAACAGAAGAATGAGCTTTACAATTTGTTAACAGATTACGTTCAAGTATTTTCTGAGAAACCTGGACTAATAAAAGGCTTTGAATATCGAATGGATGTCCTGCCCCATTCAACCTATTGTAGAACAAGCTATTCCGTTCCATATGCGAGACGCGAAGCTGTCAAGTGCGAGATCAGGAAAATGTTACCCTGGAATGTGATAGAAGTATCTCATTCACCTTATTCGAGTCCCTTATTGTCTGTATTAAAATCAGATGATAGCGTAAGGCTAGGCCTAGATGCTACATTAATCAATAAAATTATAGTACCCATAAGAACGCGATCAGAGGCTCTTGAAAAGCATCTGCAGAAGTTTCATGGAGTTAAATATTTGAGCACCCTTGATTTGAAAAGCAGTTACTGGCAAGTAAAACTTGGGCAGGAGTCTAGGAAGTACACTGCGTTTATATTTGCAGGTAGATCTTACCATTTCACAGTTGTACCGTTTGGACTAAATGTGAGTTCCGGAATTTTTATTTCTGCCCTGGACTATGTGTACAAGGTCCTGAACTTTTAGATGAGGTAACAGTCTATGTGGATGACGTTCTTGTTGCATCGAAAAATTGGGAAGATCATGTGGCCCTTCTGCAAAAATGTATTTGAACGATTCAGAGAGTATGGTGTTACAGCAAATCTTAAGAAATACAAGTTTGGAAAAGTGAAACTAAATTTTTAGGACACATCATCACCCCTGAAGGAATTAAACCTGACCCGGAAAAATTGTCTGCTATAAAAAAAGCATTCCAGCCCCTGTTACAAAAAGGCAACTGAAAGAATCTATCGGTCTTAAGTCATTTTTCAGACGTTTTGTTCGCAATCAGGTATTGAACAATCCCTATCTTCACAACCTTTTAAAAAAGAATGCACATTGGAATTGGACGCCGGAATGCCAAGATGGATTTATGAAAATTAAAGACAGTCTGGTTAACAGTAACATTCTCCATCATCCTCAGATGGATAGGGAATTTTGCATTACTGCAGACGCTTCCTTTGTGGGTATCGGCGCTTGTCTTTTCTAGATTCGATTAGTAGATGGACACGAGCAAATCCAAGTGATTATCTTTGCGAGTCGAGTGTTATCTGAGTGCGAAAAGTCATTCGGTTACGGAGTTGGAGGCACTCGCCGTAGTATGGGCTTTTAGGCGATTTAACTATTATATCTATGGAAGAAAAATTAAAGTCTATTCAGACCATCAAGCCTTATCATTCTTCCTTACATGCAAATTGCAACATCCCCGTCTTACTCGATGGTGCTTATTCCTGCAGGAGTATGGCTGTTATAGCAGACGCACTTTCTCGCTCACCTGAGGGCTTACCAGAAGCCAGCGAACTGGTGGAACAAATGTCTAATTATAAAGTTTTGTTAATAAAAGATCCAGTTCACAGAAAGTATTTTCTTCAGTTATGTAGGCAGATTCAGATTCTTCAAAATACAGATCCAAAATGGAAAAAAGGTGTAGACAAATTCTTCACGAAAATCCAGCCCACAAGTTGTCCAAGTTTTATAAAGTTCATAACCAAGTGCTATTACATAAGATGTCTGAGTCATCTGAGAGGTGGTTGTTTGCATTCCCCCGAAATTTCATTGAATATCTTCTGTGGTACACTCACATTTCATGGGGTCACTACGGGCCAGAAAAACGTAAAAGGAAAATCTCGACTTACTGTTATGTTCCGAATCTACGTCGGAGAATCTATAAATTATTGAGAAACTGTGTCATCTGTCAAAAGGGAAAAATCCTTAAAAATTTCCACGTCAATCCCACTAAATCCAATAATTGCTGAAAGGCCAAACCAGCTTCTTAGTATTGATCTGGCAGGTCCACCACCCACCGGTAGGGAAGGCGCTAAATAATTAGTAGCAATCTGGACAATTTTTCTAAGCACATTAGACTGTACGCAGTGAAATCTTCTTGTGAAAATCCAATATTTCGTCGCATTGAAAATCATTATTTCCCACGATTCCAGGTTCTAGAATCAGTCTTGTCCGTTAATGATTCAAATTTCATATCACCCCCGTGGCGTGCATTTCTTGCTCGCCATGCAATCAATCAAATTTTTATATCCTCGTTTAGACCGCAATCGAATCCGACAGAAAGAATCTTCAAAGAAACTAACAGATTTATAAGGACGTACATTCCGAATAAGCAATCTAAGTGAGTAGACTTCGTAACACCTTTCGAATAGATTGTAAACCACCTTCCTCATCTGTCGACCGGATTCACGCCACATGAGTTAATGACAAGATCAAAAGAAAGGAATGAATGGATAGACCCCCTTCCAAAGTTAAAAGACAACGAATTGGACCTAGACGCAAAAATCAGGCAATCTCTCAGATCATTGACAATGTTTGCTAACGTCCAAAAAAGGGATTTGATAAGAAGGTAAACAGAGTTATCGATTTCAAAGATGGAGAAAGGGTATTAGTCAGGACTCACTTGAAATCATCCCTGTTGTTAAAGCAGAATCGTAAGTGGCAACACATTGATGAAGGTCCCTTTGTGATAATGAGGAAACCACACATTGGTAGCTATTTGTTATCTGACCCTGCCACGAATAAAATCAAAGGATTGCTCCACCATCATGATTTAAGAAAATTTTATAACGCCAGGAATTAAGTTAATTTAAGCTGTAAGAAAATTCTAAGGTATTGGAGATCAGGATTAACCAATGTGTGACAAGAACTGAACTGAACTGACTACGGACGTTAACCGGTGCTTAAAGGAAACCATTTGTATTAAAACAACGAATCTGGAAAATAAAATACAGAATAAGTTGTTGACAAGTATTTGTACAAACAATCTTTATCTAAATAGGAGGACATGTCCTACAGGCGATTTTCAATTTTAGTTATAAGTTACTATGTAAGAAAAATGATGTACTCGAGAGGTATTAATTAGCCCCGAGGTACTAGAATGAGGAAAGAGGAAGGAGCGAATAATGCACTTCTCTCGCTAAATAGCAATTTGAAAATGAGCAGGGAGGAGCGAATAATCCACTTCTCTCGTAAAATAGTAATATGAAAATGATGATTATATGTGCTTAGTATTAGTAAGTGAAATTTAAGCGAGTCCAAATTAATGACCTGTTTTAAAAGGAAATACTTAACGTCCAGACAAAAGAGGAAAGTAGTGGGAGAAGATTCGATTCCATGAGGTTATTCCCTATTTTCAAATGTACGTAAATAAGGCACCACCTGTTAGCGCAAAACAGTCGGTAGATTTAACTTGTAAATTCCAGCACAGTGCTGTGCCACCGATAAAATAACATATATCTGAAATAAACAGATACCTAGGATTAAGCATGAACAGATTCATAACGCAGTGCAATTGTTCTAAAAAGGCCTGACGTTAACCTTAAGTAAAGGCGTGATGGACTAAAAAGAAAGTTTATTATATAACGGAAAGTAAGACGAATCCAGACTATAAACAAACTGAGTAAAAGAACATATGAGTAACATGGTTTATTATGACAATTTCACGGTACTATTGAGCATTAGCAATACTGCAAATTCACAAGCTAGCAGCAAATAGAATAAGAATATCGCCCAAGCTTCACAGGTCGCGACAGCAGCAAACAACAACACTCTAGTGAGAGGCTTATATATACAAATGATAATTAATACCCAAATGCGTAATGCATAACCTTGACTTAGTATAAGAAATGAACAAAGTGTAGTAAGCAAGCTGCAGCAAGATACATATTAGATATAAATGCTTGAAGTTATACATTTCATTTTAAGTGAGCACTGCAATATTTATTGCTTTCTCTGTGATTATTGAATTCCTTTCCTAAGTGCAAATCCTTTAAGATCCTTGATCCTATCCACTCCGCAAAATCAACTTGTAAAGATGCACGTGTGCTTGGGAAGTGAGGCACTACGTATAAAAATGTGTAGGTTCGCGACGCGCACATTGCTTTTGTAATGGGCAATGTAAATTTAATTTTCGACCTGGTTGAGGAGTAATTTAAATTCTGTCAACGATCCGCGAGTAGGCCCGCTTTTCCCACTTTTCGTTTTCGACTGTTTGTATTTCTACACGAAATCCAGAGGCGGATTTGCTATTTTCAGATCTGTCCTCGAACTTTCTTTAAAGACAAACACATACGACAGAAACTAAGACATAAATGAAGTTCCCCTCACAAGTCACTAAATAAGATGAGCATTAAAGAAAATGTATTGAGCCTACAAAATAAATAAGCAAGCGTGATAAATATTACTATGAATTAAATTAATTTGTAAAGGAGATTGGAATGAATTTGGTCACAGAAAAAGGACTTTTAATAGCTTACCTGTGACTGTAGGCATAAATAAAAAAAAGGCTAATTAAGAAACAATTGTTCTGATTCGAAGTGGTCAATTAGATTATTTATCGATTTAAATGAACTCTTGTAAATATTGGTATGTAAATCAACTTGTAAACACCGTGTGATGTTATGAAGCGAGAATTTCTTTTAATACACCGTTCACGCAGACGCTCACCACAGTGCAAGTGAAGTTTTAAAGTTCGACGATTTTCAGTGGCAGTATTCTACTGCACCATATGTGTGAAAAATTCATTGATGTGTGCAGTGTGTAATAATCAATGTCATTCCACACATGCAGTAGCAGCGGTAGCTACCACTTACCTGTGAATCCGTAATTGGGTAGTGGACAGGAAGTGATGTGAGGCAGTTTCGGTGGCAGAAGCTCCCTACAGCAATCTAAAGAGCACAAAGCCACGAGCCGCCGAACAAAAGCGACGCACGGCATCTCAAACGCGAAATCAACGCTCTGGAAGAAAGCTCCGGTCACGTGCGCACGCACAGACTGAATTTCAAGATTGCTCGCAACAGTGGAGGCGGATCGCCACCATGTGACGAAATATAGTAAACGTTCAACCGCCAACAGCAGCTGCTGTGCGCTACATTCTGTAGCAAAAACATTCACATCCAGTACTGAAAACATTTCTGTGTGTATCATAAATCTTCTGAGAGACTCTAAGATAGGTAAGTAAGCGTAATTAGTATAATGACTGATTGTACACAGAGATAAGTCACAATATCACCTCTGAACACTGTTGAAAAGTAAACTTTAACGAGAGGTCACGATACGAATGAAAATAAGCACACGAAAATACGTCAAAGAATCTGATCCTTCCTATAGCCCATCCCACATGTATATAAAATTAGTTTTCTAAGCTATTCTAATATAAGATATTTTATCTATTTCATATGTGAAATAATTCGGAGAGCCACACTCCAGCTCCGAAAGTGAAAGAAGCCATCACCAGTGGCCGCTCTACAATCCAAGTCTATCATAAATAGTGTATGTGCGACGAAAATAAATGTATAATTAAGTGCAACAACGGACAAGGCAATCAATCGACAAGACGATGACAATATAATGAATACAGTCAAAACAGAAAGTTGTGTACCAGTTGTGATAGTCAAATTAATTTTGCAACGATGAAAAATGAAGTGTGACTCAATTTCCTTACAAATTTTGTAAATATGTGTACTTATAGCCTTAATTTTAAGAACCATCAAGAAAGACTGAATCCATGCAAACACTGATACAAACAGAGAACAAATTCACAATGATCCACCGTCACTAATTACAAATTGAAACGTTAATTCTCTTACAATGGAATGAATGTGAAATAAAATTTTTAATAACGACTATGTTACACCCGAAAATTACAAATATTCCAATGGGCATGAGGATGGAAGTAAAAACTTCGTTATTCCTTCCCTCCTCATGGAGGCAGTGTAATATTAGCCATTTTCGCCTCACAAACATTAATATACGCTCAATTGTAAATGCCCGATGGCCTAATGTTATCGAACAATTGTAAAGTAAAAGAAATGAAACATCACATAGCAACGACAGAGCATATTATTCTCTATCTTCGACGTTCTTGCGCGGTGCCTGTAAATCTCTATGTACATGTATCGATTAATGGTATAAAAAAGAATTCTGTTATCGTAATTTTTAACTGTTTTCCGTCTTATCCTTTAGTTGCTTTAAATTCGTGGAGGTATGTGCCGTCTATGCAACTAAATGAAGACAGTTTGTTCGTTGTCATACGCGTTTCGCTTCATTTATTTGGGAAGCATCATCAGTGGCCTGATATACATGTTTCTTTTTATATATACAATAAGCGTATTATCTACTAGATATAATCTGTTGATATATTACATTTTGTCGGGTTTTTTAGGTTAAAAGCAACTTTTGTAGCACAAGTTCCATAAAATGATGTATCTTTCGTTTTACTTACGATTTCCAGCGCTGCTAATACATATATGTGTTTCTGGAGATGTATTTGCTGGTCTTCATGCTCCAGTTAGCCGAATCAGGTATTGTTTAGCCATTTGTCACATCACATTTCACTTTCACTGCCATTTTGCGATCAACATATGTGTGTTTGCAGTGTGTAGTGTTGCCAACTGTTGTTATGTGTTTGTCTTTTGTTTCTGTTGTGTTTTGTGGTTTTCATTTGTTGTGTGTCTATGTGTGTGTGCAATCCTCACTTTTTTTTCCTTTAATCTGTGGGTTCACGTGTTTGTCTGTGAGTATGTGTGTGTGTATGGGGGGGGGGGGGGGGGGTAGGAGGGAGAGAGAGAGAGAAAAGAAGGGAAGGATATTCATTAATTATTTATCCTGGTTGCACTTCAGTTTGTTATAGTTTTGGTGGCTAGCATGATCAGCGAGTTATTGTTTATATGGATTTGGTCATTGAGTACCTTCTTTTCCATTGCAATGGCTCTTTGTATGTGGAAGTTTTCTTGCAATGTCAGGAGGTTTTTGTTGTGATTATTCACTCTGATAACTGTCATGTCACATTCCATGTTGGATGGTTCATGTCCATGTTTTATCAGGTGTTCGGCAAAGGTAGAATGACTGTTCTCATATTTCCAACTTCTTATATGTTCTTTATACCTAGTTTTAAAGTTCCTGCTTTTCATCCCCAGATATACTGCTTTACATTCTTGGCACTCTAGCTGGTATATACCTGCTCCTTGGTATTTGTCTGGTTTTTCTGTTGTTTGTAAATGTGATTGGAGTGTGTTTCTTGTTCTGTAAGCTATTTGTAATCCCTGTTTCTTTAATATATTTGCTATCTTGTGTGTTGTTTTGTGTTTGTATGTGAGAGTATACCATTTTTTTCTGTTATTCATGTCATGAGTGTTATTGTTTTGTCTTTCTGTGTGATGTAGTGTTGGTGGGGTTCTGTAATTTCTGCTTGATTTGATTATTTCTTTGGTTGTGTTTTAATTTTTTCATTGAGTTTTTGTACTATATGGGTGTTGTAACCATTGTTAGTGGCTACAAGTTGTATTGTTTGTAACTCTTTTTCATAATTTTCTTTGCTGAGTGGGATGTTATTTAGCCTGTGTAACATGTGTCGTAGGGCCGCTAATTTTTGATTTTGTGGGTGGTTGGATGAAGCATGTATGATTATGTCTGTGGCTGTAGGCTTTCTGAAGATGTCAAATGTGTGTTTATTGTTCTCTCTCTTTATTGTTATATCCAAGAAATGTATTTGCTTTTGTGTTTCTTTTTCTATGGTAAATTGAATATTTTTATGTATGTTGTTTATATCTGTATGAAGTTTATCAATTTTCTCTGTTGGTTCATCTACCATACTGATTATGTCACCTACGTATCTGTACCAGTAAACAATTCTGTATCCTTTCTTTGTGATGACTGTATCGAAGATTGTGTTTTCTATGTAGTTGATGAATATGTTTGCTAGTGTTCCTGAAGTTGGGGATCCCATTGGGAGCCCATATTCTTGTAAGTTAAATTCCTTTTCAAATTGGAAGTAATTTTGGGATGTGATTACTTTGAGGGTTTTTGTTATTTCATTAATATTATCTACAGGTAGTTTGTTGTGTGCTAGTAAGTTTTCTTCAATTAGTTTTATTGTGTCTGCAGTGGGTATTGAGGTGTACATGTTCTCTATGCTGTTTATGGGACGTGTAAGTCTTTTATATGTGTTATGAGTTCATTTGTGTTTTTCACTGTTCTGCTGTTTTTCATTTCATAGTGTTGCATTATGATTTTGTTCATGTGTTTTGCCACATGGTATGATGGTGCATTCATGAAATTAATAACAGGCCTCAATGGAATGTGGGGTTTGTGGACCTTGGGTTGGCTTCTGAGTGTTGGTGCTTTTGGGTTCTTCTGTGTGATATGTTGTTTTTGTTTATCTGTAAGTATGTGTCTGATCTCTCTATGATGTTTTTAGCTTGCAGTTTTTCTTTTAATTTCTTAGTGGTGTTTTTTTCTGTTTGAAGTTTACTGTTTTGCTCTTTCTTTGACATGGTGATTATGTTATTTATTTCTTTCTTCACTAGTTCTCATGTTAGTCCAACTACTGAAATATGAGAACAGTCATTCTACCTTTGCCAAACACCTGATAAAACATGGACATGAACCATCCAACATGGAATGTGACATGACAGTTATCAGAGTGAATAATCACAACAGAAACCTCCTGACATTGCAAGAAAACTTCCACATACAAAGAGCCATTGCAATGGAAAAGAAGGTACTCAATGACCAAATCCATATAAACAATAACTCGCTGATCATGCTAGCCAGCAAAACAATAACAAACTGAAGTGCAACCAGGATAAATAATTAATGAATACCCTTCCCTTCTTTTCTCTCTCTCTCTCCCTCCTACCCCCCCCCCCTCCCCATACACACACACATACTCACAGACAAACACATGAACCCACAGATTAAAGGAAAAAAAGTGAGGATTGCATACACACATAGATACACAACAAATGAAAACCACAAAACACAACAGAAACAAAAGACAAACACATAACAACAGTTGGCAACACTACACACTGCAAACACACATATGTTGATCGCAAAATGGCAGTGAAAGTGAAATGTGATGTGACAAATGGCTAAACAACACCTGATTCGGCTAACTGGAGCATGAAGACCAGCAAATACATCTCCAGAAACACATATATGTATTAGCAGCGCTGGAAATCGTAAGTAAAACGAAAGATACATCATTTATGGAACTTGTGCTACAAAAGTTGCTTCTAACCTAAAAAAAACCGACAAAATGTAATACATCAACAGATTATATCTAGTAGATAATACACTTATTGTACATATAAAAAGAAACATGTATATCAGGCCACTGATGATGCTTCCCAAATAAATGAAGCGAAACGCGTGTGCCAACAAACAAACTACCTTCATTTAGTTGCATAGACGGCACATACCTCCACGAAAGAATTCTGTTGTTTCAAGACAAATGAGGCTTTTAGCGCCTCACCTTTTACTGTTTGTATTCTATGAAAGGCGGACGCGGACTTGCTCCGTTCCGCAACGGTATTTTATATTTCATGTGAAAATATTGAGTGAATATGCTAATTGTTATTTTTTTTCAATCAGAAAACATGTAGTTTCTTGTAACCCATTACGAACAGACAGCATCAAGAGGACATTTTGACTGTTATGTATGAAGTATTTAACCACAATGGTAATACATTGTATTTTAATATGAAAAAGTATGTAGCATAAAAAAGGTGTGTTGCAGATAAGTGTGCTTATTTTATTAAATTAACGTTGATGATTTGCATCTCCTCATTTACTTGAATTATAATTATTTTGTGTTACTTCATCACCAGAAATTACGCGATCACGCTGATGGGCCGAACGCAGCATGAGGCAGAACGGACATTATCGTTTTCCTATTATTTCTGAACCAGCTTTTTTGTGTAGTGTTGCATTTCTTTTAAAGTCTATAAATCTTCTGGTCCCTTAGTGTTGATCCGGGTATGACTACATCGCGACTACAAAAATGCACAGAAATGATCATGTTTCTTCCGAACGATCTCAAATATATATATATCAATATGCTGCTCTTATACAGGTATTTAATGCTCAACGTATGTTATTATAATAGTATAATCAATCCCTGCTTCTGTTGCCATGTGGCCCACCAAAATATTCACTTTTTCGACATTTTTTCAAAAAAAAAGAAAAATATATAAAATAACAATTCTTTTTATTTTCGTCCCCCAAGAGCAACGCTACAACATGTTATTGGGGCCTTTTTTCCTCTGTTTCCAGTTATTAATGTTCGCCCTGTATAAAACGTCTGTTTCATTGCTAAACTCCTTTTGTACTTATCAGTAATAACACTTATCCGTAATAGAAGAAAACTCTTGCCTTTAATCATGATGAAGAATGTTCTATTGAGTGCAAAATAACAATAATAGTAATATAGAGTTTTTTTCTGTTTGTAAATTGTACTTGCGTTTAAAGTAGCTTCTTTACCTGCACAAAAACACAGATTTTATGGGAGCAGCTAATTTTTATTATTTATAGAATGGAATGCGTATTTTGTAAGTATGTTAAACACACAATGGACTACTACTGAACGACGTGCTGTTCTGATGTCTAAAAGAAGCCAAAAACAGGAGTCGTCGGCTCTCAATTCCTCTCCCATGTAATTAATCTTCCCCACCAATGTTACCAACACTACCAGTAACCCTACATTCTCTACTTCATTCATGTACTGTACCGAACTATCCGACCTCAGTTTTGGTAGAGGGCACCTCCCATGCAACCACATGCTGAATTACGTCTTACGGACGCTTTCTGCTGCTGCGCAAATGGCCGTTCCAGCCACAGACCTGGTTCTTCTAACTTCAAAGGCCCAAGTCGTTCCTCAAGGCGGACGCACTCTTACCTTTCCGCGGGCTTAGCGAGGCAGTTTCGCCAACGTAAACTGGCGCTAAATTGCCGCCGACGGTAGAGCGCTGCTCGAATTACCTTGCAAACTCTCTGGCTGCCCGTTACGAACGTGCCCCGCGTGCAAGCACAGCCATCACCGCCCAACAAGCAGGTGGCTGGAGGGAGAGGGGGCTGCCCTGTTCCTCTGAGACACATTTTACTCGCTCAAGCAGAACGTTTACGGATTTGTCTTGGCGTAACGTCTCTCTACACCGTACAAGCGTCCTTCTTCTAAGTATACTGACAGAAACTGAAAAAGCTACGCCATAAAAACCTGCACCGAACGCTACCGGGAGCATACTGCCACATTTCCGTGCCTGGTGGAAATATTTCTTAAGAAGTGGTCGTTCCTCATCGTCATCATCATCATCATGAACATCATCAGCACTCGGCCATTTCTTACATTAAATGGTGTGGCATCTTCAAGTACTGAGCTCAGAAAGGCCTACGGTTTATTCTTCTTGGATAATACTCATCCAGTCGACTGCAGCAAATTTGCAGAGATCTTCGTCCCATGAGTCTGTCTGTCTTCACCGTAGTCTCTTGGATTGTATTCCAGCACCGCCTTTGTCCATCGGCCACTAATTCTTCTGGTAACACGGCCGGTACATTGCCATTTCCTGGTAACTGTTCCCTTTACAAAGTCCTTCATAAAGTCGTTTATTGAAGTGATGTATCTTACTCAATTTTATTTTTACTTTCCTCGTAGATACGAAAAATGTCATATTACCACCTTGAACAGATTAAGTCGTCTGAGAATCGTCGGGAGCATAAAAATTTTCACTGCATCATGATATATGAAATATATTATCGTTTCAGCCAGGTGTTAAAACCATGAATAGTAGACTGATATCGTATCGTGACATAAACTACGTCGTCAGTCAATAAAAACTGTTCCAGGGGATGTACACATTCATGTTAAAACTGCAACTTATCTTATACATGGTAACAGTGTTCATGGCTTTATCACCTGACTCCAACGATTTTATACTTCACCTAACCTGACGCTGTGAATGCTTTAATCAGTCTACTGATGATATGAAACTGGTTGTTTAAATGAAGTATTTTACGAGCAGCTCAAATATATAGAACGACATTTTTAAAATATGTAACAGCTGTGGGGCACCACCCCCTGAAAACACATTTCTCGTAAATCCGAACACAGACCTTTCCATGACTCACTGCTCACTTCTATGGACTTGTATATTCATGAAGTGTCCAGGTCTCTCAGCAACAATTCCAAACGGGGACACACAAATCAAAAACTTTGGTTTTCCTCTGTTACTGCCGTATCTGACCTGAAGGTATGTGAATGTCTTACAAATGCTTGCCAGTGAAGCTTGATGCGGCGAAAGGTTTACGACCCTATGTCTCCCGTCTTATTTAGAAGCTTGGCAAGGTAGATGTATTCTCTAACAGTGTTCAGTAGTGTATTCTTCAGTAGTATGTTTCCCACCGAGCTGCCTTTATTAGACTTAACTTTGGTGTTGCAAAGGTTTATATTCAATCCCACTGTCTGACATTCTGAGGTTCTTCGCAGCCGTTCACCAATAGTACATTGTTGTCTGCAAATTTCTGGATAATATGTGTCTTCCTATTGATTGTAATTCCGTTTTCGTCCTTGTTCAATTTTAACACTGCAGTTTCCATAAAGGCACTTTTTCAGTGAACTGGGTACTCTTGAGCTGGCTCTCTGGCAACGACAAGAGCTGTGGAAGTTTGGAGATCTCTCTCTTTTTGGTAGTCCTACGTACAATTGAAATAGCATCACATGGTAGGACCCTTGATGGACAGCCTCCACGAAGCTCTGTCTTAAGCAAGGTGACTTGGTAACTGCAAGCCCATCCCTCCCAGGCTCTCAATCTGGTGTATACAGAGCAATGCCCTTTCGCTAGGTCTTCGGCCGTCGATTGTTCCTTTATAATTGTTGTTACCTCTGCCTCTTGCCTTCCTGCAATGTGACTGAAGTCTTCCATCTTGTATAGGTTGGCAAGAGTCTACAGTCGTGTTCTGATGCCGACCCGCCTCAGCATGGATTTATAGTTCGATGTGCTGTTCATGGTATTCCATAGCACCACATTTCCACAGTAGCAATGCTGCGACGCTCCGCCGTCTTCATCGCCTCAATTTCTATTACATAGGTCATATAAGAGAAGATTAGTGTTCGGGCGAGGGTGATCTTTGTCGTAGCAGCGTTGGAGGTATCCTTCCAAATGTAAGCATGTTTCACAACCAGAATGCTCATATGGTTACAGGTTCGCAGTCTCCAGTATCAGTGACAACACATCGAAGCAAATGACAACCTCGGAATCAGCAGTTCTAGTGATGAAGCTGTGCTGCCATTAGAGCGACCCACAATCACCACTTTTGTCTCTGTGTTGCTGATTTCAAGGTTAGCCTCGCGTGACGGTTTACAGTTGACGTCCATCTAATGTAGTGATCAGAATGTCAATTGCGTAAGTGAGATACTTAGTTTTTCTGCCACCTACCACGATACGGTCACACCAGTCTTGAGAAATATTCCTTATAATGTGTTCATTATATGCACTAAACAGTAATGAAGGAATACTGCAACCTTGTGCCACGCCGGCTGTAGTAGAAAAGATTTCTGAGAAGGTGTTATTGATTCTTACTGTTGCTGTGTTCGAAAAGTATATTTGCTGGATCAGATATACCAGGAATCTCAGTGTCCACGTCTCGACGAGGATCAACAGTCTTCAGAAACATCCTTCCTCATAATATGTTCATTACATGCACTGAACAGTAATGAAGAAAGAATGCAACCTTGTGTCACGCCAGCTTTAGTAAATAAGATTTCTGAGAAGGTGTTACTGATTCTTCCTGTTACTGTGTACGAAAAGTGTATTTTCCGGATCAGATATACCAGGCTTGTCGGTGTACACATCTCGACGAGGATTGTCCATAGCTTTGAGCGTTTAACAGCAGTAGACAATTTTAACACCTTCAGCTAAGGCTTGCACGCCTTCTGTATGGCCTTTCCTAAAAACCATAAAATCTAAACATAGAGGCATCCGGTATTGGTTTGCTCTGCTTGGCAAATTCCTGCAAGAGCTTACGCTGATTCTTACACCAAAAAGCATATCAGGAACGAACAGATCCTTGACTAGCGTGCACGGTTCTTTCATTTGTCATCCACACAGCATGTATGGGATCCGGCGGAAATATGTAACGAGTTGTAACAACATATTCCAACAGCCGTTATTTTTATATCATTTTATTGAGGCTACCAATCTCAGCTCCTCAATAATCTTCATGACCTATAAAATAAAGAATAAAAGCATACATTCGTATATGTATTTAACAGTGAACATATATATTCGCCTGGTTTCCGTAGAAAACTTCACAAGCAATGTGTGACACTTTTGTCGTTAACGCTACAGGGCAGGGCCTGAAGATGGCCCTATTGAAATGCAGAAATTGGTAGCCTAAATAAAAAGCTATAAACATAACGCATGTCGAAAAATTCTTGTTACAGTTCATCGACCAGCCTCGGTCCCACACTCCGTAACAGCAGGATCGAGTTCTTTTGCCGAAATATGTTACTTTTGTTAGCAACTTTCAGCCCGAAGTCTTTCTGGTCTTCAGGATTTGCAAAAAATTCTTCAAGATAGCACTGGGAAGCTGTTAACTACCATGCCACAGTGGAATACGAGACGGTGTAGATGTCTATGCGTGTCATATATGGTACTTATTTTGATGGTGCTCATGAGTTGCGCTTGTAATACGCTTTAAATGATAAACACTTCCACAAAGGCTGATGTGAATCGCACACCTTCTACCACCATCACTGTAAACACGCAACTCCGACGGTCCATAACGTGAATAAAATAGAAGAATTATTGTCAAGATAGGTAAAACGAAGTAATAATCGTTTTCAATACGAAAGGGGACTGAATTCTGTTCTTATACTCCTGTATTAATGTGAAACATTCAACAAATCTGTTATATGTACAAATTATACGTATAAATGCCTGACATTCTTCTTAACTCAACTCATAACAACGATCAGCAACATTCTTGTTACGAAGAATGTGAATGGTTTCCTTTGCAATTCAAGGGTGCTTTTTTTCTATACGCTATCCATAACAGATCCTTGAAAATGCTACATGTTGGTTGTTATTCCGTGGCCTATCGCCCAAAACAGCTTTGAAAATGATACGTGTTGGTTGATATTCCGTGGCTTATTCTAAATATTCGGTAGACTTAACACTTGAAATATAATCTAACTATGTACAATAAGTGACCAAACTTGAACTTCACTTCATAAATCTATCCCCACAAAATAATGACAGGTTGAGAGCACAGCCGTTCACATGATGAAGAACGTAGAATGACATTGTCTTTCTTGCCATTTGAATCTCAGCACTGAGAGTTCCTGATCGTCGTGTCCTGCTTTTCTAACAGCCTGGTTACAACGACCATGTCACATATCCTCTTCCGTTGCCATGATTTGGACAGAAGCAACGAAGAACACAATTAAATGTTACTTTTGTCTACCAAAAACACGTCCAAAGAAACACGTCGACACTTTGTAGAGCATGTTCAGTTACAACAGCGTTATGAGGGTGACGTTAGCTTGTTGGTAAACACTTCCTGGAACGCTGTTAATGAATGGCAATACAGGCGGTCGAGGTGGCCGAGCGGTTCTAGGCGCTACACTCTGGAACCACGCGACTGCTGTGGTCGCAGGTTCGAATCCTGCCTAGTGCATGCACGCGTGTGATGTCCTTAGGTTAGTTAGGTTTAAGTAGTTCTAAGTTCTAGGGGACTGATGACCTCAGAAGTTAAGTCCCATAGTGTTCAGAGCCATTTGAACCAGTTCCACCAATGGCAACTCAACGTATTGAATCACAAGACTGACGTAAAATTTGGGGATCATGACAACCCCGAGAGTGTTCCTGCTGTCATACGAAATCACACCCCAGACCGTAATTCCAGATTCAGATCCGTCCCGTGCATGTAGCACACAGACAAGTTGGTTGCAAGCCCTCAACTATCCTCCTTCTAACCAACACACTACCACCACTGCCGCCAAAAAAGCACAAGCTTTCATTAGAAACACAACAGGCCTCCACTCTGTCCTCCAATGACTTCTCGCTTGACTCCACTGAAAACGCAAATGATAGTAGTCTGGAATCGGTGGACTGCACTCTACAGGGTATCTTTATCAGCTGGAAGTAACCGATTAATAACGGTTCCTAGTCGCACTGTGATGCCAATTAAGTACAGATTGCTGCTGCAGATGCAGTACGATGCGCCAGAACCGTAAACCAGAAACTATGGCCTTTCCCTTCGGTCATGACAAGTGACGGTCAAGAGCCCAGTTTTCTTGCCTGCAAACTGTCATGAGCAACGCTACCGGTAATGAAGTACAGTTGTTATATTCATGTCAAACGTTTCTGCAATTACTTAGAAGGAACATCCAGGTTCTCGAAGCCCTATTACATGATCGAGCTCGACACTCAGAGACGTGTTGATAATGGCGTCTTCGTCGCCTGAAGGGTATTCTTGACTAACTTCAACTCACCACGTCCTATCTATGAGGTAACTAAGTCTCATGGCCGTTACAGTGCGTATTTAAAGCAAACCTGAATTGCATCCTCGAAGCGACGCTTCTAAAGCCCTTCTTATACGATTGGTACCAAATGTGATTGGACGTCATCTTTCAGTTGCAGAGACACGCCTACCAACCTTCGTTCATGGCGCACAAATCCTTCTTGATGAAGCGATTCTTTTTCCTTAGTGTATTATAAAAAAAACCACTTACTGGCAAAAAAGAAGTTAAAAAACACATGAAACTTCCAGCAAGTGGTTGCCATTGACTGTCTTTTTAGAAAAGGTTTCACGCAGTGTCCTATAAAACACATCGCTTGAGAACAGCCAAGAAGTATTCAAAAGCAAATAACTGGCTTAGCCCCACGATAAGTACGCACATCTGTGTAATTCTGCAGCAGTCCACTAAAACGAGATCAAGCCTACACAGATGTATAACGCAGTAAATACGATTATATAGGAGGCGCAGATGCACATATTCCCCGCTGTGCACGTAGTCACTCTGTCAGAGACGTACAACAAGTGTACGGCTAATGTATACAGCCCACATCAGATTGTGCATGTAGGCGAGGAGCTACAACTGCCATGAGGTTTCCAGATGTAGTCACAAAGAGCAAAAGTGACAACGCAAAGTAAATGATTTTCCTTAAAGTGAAAATAAAATGTTGACACAACTGGGCAATAACTAACTAGAATAAATAAATTCTAGAAAAAATAAAAAAACAATCTGTGACACCAACGAATAAAGGAACTCAAGAGAACTAGTTTCTCAGTGAGAGTAGGAGTGTTACGGCTAAAAATCACATCGTAGGCTTTCAGCCCTTTCAGTCAACGTTAGTCCACAGATGCGCTCAATAGCTTCGTGTTATAGTGAGTAGCCTCAGAAAGTAGTACAGAATCTTTAATATCCTATCCAAATGGTAACAACTGAGTCAAAATATTTTCCAGAAAACAATGACTGATAGAAAGCCTAAAACAAAAAGAAGAAAAATTACAATGGCAGTAGTGTAGAAAATCAGATGTAACGCATTCCGTATTGCATATAACACTAGAACTACAAATAACAAAAACCTTCTAGATGCAAAAAAAAAAAAAAATACAAAATTCTGAGGTCGTTGAAAGTGGCTAACAATACCCGGGTGAAAAACGTACTAAGACAATGACTTCAGGATATCAAAATATATTTCTTTAACCTGGAACCGGGTGTTATTTATTTTGTGTAGTTGAACGGTATATTTCTGGGATTTCCTGTGTGAACTACCATATTGTTCAATATGGTATAAGCTACATTCGATTCTCTACGCTCAAGCAATTTTAAATTCTTTTCTGCTTTACATTTTTATCAGGCCTTGTTCTTAAGGAATATCAAATAACCAACCAAAGCTAAATGACCACCTGTTTAATAGCGTGATGTTCCACTTTTCAAACTCAGTGCAACAGAGACTGTTTGGCATCGACTCCATAAGTCCTTGACAGGATTCCACAACTATATGGCATCAGATGTCTACGCTGAGGTGACGCAATTCCCACAAATTAGGGAATGGTGGTTTGTGGGCACAAAGGTGGCGCCTGATGTGTGTTGCACTGGCTACCGATCAGGCACATTTCTTGGCTAAGGCATCAATATGAATTCACCACAGTGCGCCACGAACCAGTGTAGTGACATTTTAGCTCGCTTCTGATACTGCAACAAGAAAAGATATCCTGCAGGAAGAGGTCATCGCCAAAGAGAGAGTCTTCAAGCACGAACTGATGCACGTGGTCCGCAATGATGTTCACGTAGTTCCCTGCTGTCATGATGCCTTCGATCACAACCACAGATCCCATCGAAGCCCAACTCAGTGTACCCTCATAATATAGTTCTGCCCTCACCAGGCGGTATCTGTGATGCGTTGTATGTTTCGAGCAGCTATTAACGTGGATGACGTGGTGTACAGACCCAACCATCGAGCACGTGCAACAAGAAATGAGATTCATTCGACAGGCGATACGTTTCTGTTGATCCACGCTGAAAAGTCAGTGATGCAAAGCTCACTGCAGTCAGAACTGACGATGTCGAGGAGTCAACAAATGAACTCATTGGGGTCGAGTGATGTGGAGCTCCATGTTCAACAATAACCTTGGAACGCTGTGTTCCGGAACATTGTGCCTGCTCCAGCATTGTACTCCGTCGTCAGATTCTTATGTCTACGTTTTGATATAAGACGTGGTCGTCGAGGGCTATGCAGGTGAGTCGTTATATGACTGCGTTCAACTACTTTTCATAGGTGCTCACGACGGCAGTACGCCAAGAAGTGACCAGCGTCAATGTTTAAGAGATTCTCGTTTCCAGCCGAAGCACCACGACATTGTGCCCTCTGTCAAACCCGCTAATGTCAGTGGATGTCCACATCTCCGGCTCGTATCTTCGCTACAATGACTGTCCAGTCGTCTCTCTTCAGCTTACATTCTTTCCTTGATGCATGACAAGCCCGCACCATCACCACGAGGAATTCAACCTTCTGATGGACAGTACTCAGAATGTTTTTATTCACGTGTATTACGACTCAGTTATTAGTCTCCGGATAGGGTATTAACGATTCTGTATTGCCTTCTGGGTCTGCTGACTATCATATGACGCTATTTAACGCATCTGTGGCCCAACTTGGACTCTGCTGACTTCATTCGTTTGCTACTACTTCTTTTTTGATTTCATAGAATTTATTTATTCTTGTTTGTTACGGCTCATTTGTGTCAACATTTTACTTGCATTTTCAGCGAGATCTTTTAGATTGCACTGTATTTGTATTAAGGGTAGTTTTTTCTTTCTCGTTGGCCGATCTGCAAATAATTTGAGTAAGTAGGTCGTTCTTATTGTATTTTTATTAGTTCAATTTTGCTAAATACGTCTCATGCCATTTATATGAGAGTTTATAATTTTGTCTCGTATGCCGGTTTGAAGATGCCTCGTATAAGGCAATTCTAGTCATTGGAAGATAAGTAAAAGAAAAAAAAATACAGTGTTGCAATCAAGACTCTTTGCTCTATTATATTGCTACCATGGTAGTTGCATCACACCGCCATGGACTAGAAAAAGTTCTAAGAACTACTAACATCATACCACATAACGGGATACAACATGTGACATAAACTACATTCCTTGAATGATATTACGTGCTTCTCATTGGAAAACGTAGATCTCGGTTGTCATGAACATGGATAACGTTTCTATTAGGATTTCTCAAATGAGAAAGCAATGTTAAGAAAAGAGAATGCCGCAATATTGTCCGACTACTGCTGCTACTTCACAAGCGACGTTCCTGAGGAGAAGTATCGCAGCAAATCGGGAAGTACATATTTTCAATTAAGACTTTATTTTTCTGTGTTCTTATGTTACGCTTTCCTTTCATTTCTATGTCAACAAAAACAATTTTTTGATGTTTGTATTTGGAGGTTCTGTGGCGACAGAGTGTTATTTGTGGCTGGTTGCTGAATGCTTACACAAAAAATCGTTATTACATGAAAACTGAGGCCACTGCAGTAATTCTCAAATTACTCGTAGATATGTATTCCTGGGCGAATTATCTTTGAGAAACATGTACATTGCTCATGTAACAGAAAAAACAGTGCTTCCTGTTGAACAGTGTAATCATTCTATTGTGTTCCTGAGTTGGACCTAACCGACAGGTACAAGTTTTTAGAGTCAGTGAAAAACGCAATGGAAATCATTATACATATTATGTCAAGCGCCGGTCGTGGGCATGTCTCTTATGTATTTTTAAATAAACTCATTTTCTTGTGACACTAAGATAAGCTAATATACAGGTATTTACTTCTAACTCATGACAGTTTCCATCCATGTAATCATCAATAGGCAATTATAGCACTGTTAGAAGCGTAATTTTTACCGTGCTGTCACTAGTAAAATTTAAGTAAAATTCTTATGGAGGTCGTACGCGTCAATGTATGTACAATGACGTGGTACAGCATCCAGAAGAATGTTCATCATCTTGAAACCGGCTGCAGAAGCCTATGCAGTTAAAAATAAACAGCTGAATGATTTTTATATACTTATTTTTCGTCTAATATTTTCGCTGCTGAATGCCGTATAGTGTCCTAAAAAAATTAATACCGTCTCATTGTTGTAAGATCGATCAACTTGATAATGTGTTCAGACTTGATTCTTTACCATGTCTTTTATTACTGCGGCGATCTTCAATGCGAAAACTGCTCTATCTTCCTCGAGTCTCTTATTCTTTGCCCAACTAATGCACAGTTAATGCATTTGAAGCTCCATACTATAGTCAAGTCTTGATCTTCCTCTCAAATAATTACCTCGCACGCTTCCTCCATTTACAATCTATTATTTGCCGCCTCAGGATTTGTCCTTTAAACCTAACCTTCCATTTAGTCAGGTTGTGCCAAAAATTTATATTTTCCCGATATGTACTCAGTACCTCCTCATTAGTTATTCTAACTTCTCCTCTTATCTACTGCAGTCTTTTGTGGCAACACTTTTCAAAACCTATTCCTATGACTCTGTACCTCCGTCGGTAAAAACGTTGTTCGTCTGTCTGTCCCTCTGTCCGAGTGTTCAAAACCCTTTTTTGTCAGGAACGGTTAGAAGTAGTATTTACTTCACGTACTAAGAGCTATGGCTACTTGGAGCTATAGTTAACATTAGCTTTAAGTACATTTTATAAAAGATTCGAAGATACATATCACATATTTTGATAGCCGCAAAATCATCCATTAAAAACTACAGTGTACTTCCTCTTGACATACGCTCATGAAATTTGCCAAGAAGAAAGGTTTCATAGTAAAGTAAATGAAAGGAATCAGAAATTTGTATTTACATCACACGAATAACGCATTTCTTTGTCATTCGTTAACCGTCATCAAACTTGGGGTTAAAACATGCTCGAAAGTCTTGGAATTCCTGAGACTGATATCTTGGCGGTACTAATGTCGATAACATGAAAATCGTTGAATTCCTTTATTTCCGGCGGAATGGATTCACTGTACACCTAATTAAGTTTGTACTCAATCCTCAGTGTTAGTCCTACTTGCACGTGGCCAATTTGTTTTTTCTTTTAATGAAATGTGAGTGGCTCACTTTTACAAGGTTGCCCTCCAGGCATATACCTTTAGAAAAGACTTCATAATAAATAAATTTATGTTCGGTGACAAAAAATTTCTCTTTTTCTAGAATACTTTTTTTTGTTAGCTTGTTAGCAGTCTGTCTATCCTGACCACTACGTCCATAATTATTTGCTTTGCTTCCCAAAGAGCAAAACACGGCGACTACTATTTGTGTCTCATTTCCAGGTCAAATTTCCTTAGAACCACCTGATTTTATGCGACTACGCTCAGTTCTACTTTCTTATGTCATCTAATAATCTTCTTTCAAGAAGTTGTCCAATCCATTCAACTTATCTAAGTCATTTGCCGTTTCTGACCGATTTACAGTGTTTTCAGCAAACCTTTAAATTTTACATTTACTTGTCCTGCACTTTGTTTCGCTTTTCCGAACTCTTCTTTATTTCCTTAACTGCGTGCTCAGTTTAAGAACTGAATAACACAGGGATAGGCTAGAAAGCTGTCTTACTTTCTTCTCAATAATAATAGAAACAGTAAACTTCCAATCAGCTGTAAATTTGAAGGTTTATTGAAACAGCTTTAACCTGGTTTCAACTTTTATAAAAACGTCTTCTTCATTGTGGAAACTTGAACAAATGGATTACATGTTGTGGCAAAGGTACGTTAAAATCTAACTGAAAGTCGTCGTGAAGAGAAAGAGTTTGGATAAAAGTTGAAACCATAGTAAAAGGGTTTTAATAAACCTTGCGGTTTTCAACTGATTGGCTTGTTACTATTCCTGCAAGAAAATTTCATTCTACGGTTTCTGCTCCAGCCATGTACAAAATTTTAACATTCATTATAAAGGTGAGGGTTTATCATCTGCTCATGGTAGCGTGTTTCAGTGTTCTCTCAAATTCCTCTCACTCTATGAATAGTGTCATAAGGTCTTCGTCGATTTCCTCTTCCCCTTCAATAACATAGTCTTCTTTTACCTTGAATAGACCTTCTATGAATTCCTTCCGCATTCCAGCCATCCTTTTTGGCTTTCCATCCGAGTCCACCAAATTCAGAATCTTTTGTACTGTTTTTTTCGAATGATCTCAAATTGTCCTAAAGTCGAAATATATCTTTACAGTCTCATGCATACTCATACAGTCCTGCTGTCGTCCTATAGCCAGTCCCGTTTTATTACTTGGCAATTTCTGTCTATCTCCATGATAAACCGTGATGAATAAGACTGCTTCGGCTGTAAGATAATTCTTTTTTCTGATCCAAATACTTCCACGGCATTAGAGCCACATCTTCAGAGATACAGACTTATAATTTATTTCAAACGATAAGCAGTTGATGACCCTATATCCTTTACACAGGTCTGATAAAAGTGTTTAACGGTCAAGAGGTCGGTAGTTCAATTTAAAAGGAGAACGCAGGGAACATCAAATTTTGCGGTAGAATTGAACCATCAAGAATAAGACCGCTTCAGCTGTACGATAAATCTTTATTTCTGACCCAGCTAGTTCCGCAGAGCTGGGGGCCACATCTTCAGGGCTATAGATTTAAATTTATTCCGAACGATAAGCAGTATACGTCTATCTCATTTTAAATCTGTTTTCCAGTTTGTCTCTCCGTTCCCTGTTATTTTATATTTTCCCCTTTAACTAGCGAAATTCCGCCACTACGGTGTTACGCGAGAAATTATACTGGCCTTTGTCTTTTTGTATATTTGATACTCTGCTGTTCTCACTATTTCATCTTTCAAGCACACCCATTTCCCATCATCTTTTGTGTCCCTTTCGTTTTGCCAGTCAGTGTCTATTGTTCCCTTGGAATCTCTCACCAACCTATGGCATTTTCAGTTCATTCAGCTTCTACATTCTTAGTCTTTTACCTTTCAGAGATATCTCCAGTTTTAATCTGCTGCCAAGAAGTTGTAAATTATGATCAGAGTCCACGTTCAGTTTAAAATCTCATTTCAAAATCAGTATCTTACCATTCCGTTATTTGACTTGTCCGGTGCTTTGATGTGAAGTCGAAAGCGTGGTTTAATATGTTTGTTACTATGAAACTGCTTCTTGCGCATCTCGACGAGGGGCATGTGCGCTCTCCACCACATTGATCTGCTGCGTTGTGCATGATCCTGGTCTTAGTCACTTACCACCGATTACCTCACGATGGCAACCGAAGAACAAGCTCTGCGAGTCATGTGGCACCCAGATGAGTATTTACGTAAATTAAATTAAAATTAGAGCATGTGCGTATTTTTCTGTTTGTCTAACGTCCATGTCAGGGAAGCACATCACTCAGATTTCTTGGAAGACGGGCTTGGAATTTTGCCAGCTACTCGAGTTTTCAGAACTGATAGCGATTAGTTAGCTGTATTCATCGGTGCTTGTTGAACTTATTTGGTGAGAATTTTACTGTGTATACTGTGCAAAGATTATAAGCAGCTATCAACTGTTACGTTGGGTTGTTCAAACTATGTGTGCTATATTGTTTTACGTTTGAATTAAAACCGATTTTAGTTAAAGAGTTTACTGATTCCAACTTGCCACACTTACATTTCTAAAACTGATAATGTCACCGTTATTCCTGGCGGACTTCCTACTTACTGTCTACAGGGTCGTAAGTTATCATGAATCCCGATGAAGTTTGCGGCATTTTTTGTGTTCCGCTATGGACTGCGGTTCCGCGCTACCCCGAATGACCTTCGTCGACAAATATAGCAAAGACGTTGGGAGAGGCCCTAATCTTTCCGTTTTGTGAAGAGGCTCAGTGGTGTTACTTCGGAAGCCACTATGTGGGGCTCCACCGAGTATGGCCTCAGGTCATGGCTACTAGTCAGTGCAAACCAGACAGCAGAGCAGTACGTCACGGACATGCTCGGCTCTCAGGAGTTTCCTATCACGCGACAGTATCGTGGTCCACTTTTTCAACAGGACAATGTTCTTTCACACATGCCACCTGCCTCTGAACTGCTTCTGTGATGTTGAGGATATCCTGAGGCTAGCACGATTCACACATCTGTCAAAGATAGACCTTGAGTGGGAACAGCTAAAACGACGAATCCGCCGGTATCTAGAACACTAAGGATCAACTACAATAATTGGCGGGTAACCTTTCCTCAGAAGTTTATTTTTTATTTATTTTTTTATTTTTCGAGTCGTCGGACTTCTGAAATTATTCCACTCGCCACTACTTCACCTTCGCCGAAAACCACCTCATCGCAGACCATCAATATTACCTATGTCTTCAGCTATTTGCTGTCCTTCTCTACAGTTTTTACTCTCTGGAGCTCCCACTACTATCACAGAAGTTATTTCGTGATGTCTTATCACACTGTCTCTTCTTAGTGTCAGTGTTTTCTATATATTCTTTCCTCTCCGATTCCATCGATAATCTCCTCATTCCTTACTTTATCAGTCAATTTTCAGCATTCTTTTGCAACACCGTATCTCAGATGCCTCAATTCTCTTCATTTCCGGCTTTTTCATAACCATGTGTCACTGTTGTACAAAGTTATGTTTCGAACGTGCATTCTCAGAAATTTCTCCCTCTAATTAAGATATATGTTTGATACTAGTAGACTTTTCTTGGGCATGAAACTACTTTTTGCCGCTGCTGGTCTGTTGTAATTCTTCTTCACTATCACTAAGGATAGCAATGACATAAGTGGATCTTATCACTGAAATCCCTTCACCTTTAAACCCACGCTTGAACCTTCTTTTTACTTCCGTCATTGCCTCTTCGATGTATATGTTAAACGATAGGGGTTTGTCTTACACCCTTTTTAAGCCGAGCACTTCTTTCTTTGTCTTCCAGACTTGTTCTTCCCTCTTGGTTCTTGTTCTGCATTACCTGACTTTTCTAATAGCTAGCACCTTTTTCCACATATCGTCTTACACCTTACACCATTTGGTATTACCGAACGCTGTTCCAAGTCGGCAAATCCTGTGAAAGTGTCTTGACTTTTCCTGGTCTTGCTTCCATTACCTGGTGCCTGTACCTTTCCTAAAACCAAACTAGTTGTCAGCTAACAGATCATCAAATAAAATTAAAGCAATAACAGTCCTCTATCGCATATAAGAAGTGTTTTGACCTAGGATTCGGGATTATTGTGAGTGCCGTCATCAGAACTAAAACACTCAAACTGGCATGTCACGTATAAAAATAAATGTCAAGCGATAAAACGTTAGTCACAAAATTTTTGAAATTGAATACACAGAAGGCAAACCACAGAAGGCTGCTCACACGTGTCGAGCTACTGTATCATCAGTCTTAGGGCCGTTATTGCTTTAACTTTACTTTGTAAGAGGTCGTTGACCACGTAGCCATGTTCAAAACTTTCAAATCATGAAATTTATTTTCGTTGTTCCTTTTATTATCCTTGCTAGCAACTTGGATGAATGAAATGTTAAGCTGACTGTTCGATAATTCTCCCAATGTGTGATGGTACCAACGTGAATATTTGTTTTTGTTCCCACTTTGCCGTATTTGATCTCAAGCTATCCAAAGCTTTTTTAAGAAATTCTGCCTCAAACACATTGCTTTTCGTTTCTACTTCTGTCCGTCGTCAGACTAGATCTCCCCTCATAGCGGTCTTCAGTTTACTCCTTCCATCTATCTGCACTCTCCTCTGCACTTAACAGTGGAACTCCCATTGCAATTTTACTGTTACCGCCATTTCTTTTAATTTCATCTATTATTGTTCTGCTTTTTCTATGTGCTGCATCACTTTTTCTGACAAACGTCTCATCACATTTTTCATATAGCCGTTTCGCCATTTGCCTAACAGACTTCCATTTCCCTGAACATTTTTGTATTTCCTTCTTTTGGCGAACAACCGAACTAATCCTCAAGTAGCTACGATTTCCTCGCAGTTATCTTCCTTATATTTACGTTGCTCTGGGCATGTTCTAGCAACGTCCTTTTGAGAGATGTCCGTTTCTCTTCAACGGAACAGTCTTCTGAGCTGCTCCTTATCGCAGTCTCTACAGCCTCAGAGAGCTTCAAGCGTATCACTTCATTCCTTAGTATTTCCGTTTTCACTTATTTGCTTATTGATTCTTCCTGAATAGTCTCTTAAAATTCAGGCTACTCTTCATCACCACTACACTGCGATCAGAATCTATATCGATACCTGATTACGGAATCTCTGCCTCAGCATGTGCCGGTCCATGTGGCCGAGCGGTTCTAGGCGCTTCAGTCCGGAACCGCGCTACCGCTACGGCCGCAGTTTCGAATCCTGCTACGGTCGCAGGTTCGAATGCTGCCTCGGGCATGGATGTGTGTGATGTCCTTAGGTTAGTTAGGTTTAAGTAGTTCTAAGTTCTAGGGGACTGATGACCACAGATGTTAAGTCCCATAGTGCTCAGAGCCATTTGAATCGGACCATGTTGTTATCTAAGTGGAATAATTCTGTATCTCCGCGACTTTTGCAAGTACAAACTTCCATCATGTGGTACTTCAACTTAGTATTCGCTGTTACCATCTGAAATTTATTGCAGAGCTCAATTCGTCTTTCCCTTATCATTCCTACTGCCAGGTCCATATTCTCCCGTAACATTTTCTTCCAATCTTTCCCTTACCGCCTCATTCCAGTCCCACATGACCAATAGGTTTCCATATTCCTTTACGTATTGAATTATTCGATCTATATCTTCATATAGTTTCTCTGTCTCTTCATCTTCTGTTGTAGGCGTTGGCTTTCTGACAATTCTGATGGGAACAACCCCGATCATAGTAACTCACTCTCTGCACTAATTTCCCTTTCGTGAAGAATCCTACTCCAGTTGTATCACTTTCTTCTGCTTCCTATTTAAGTTCACTGACCGCTACTGTATCTAGATTGAGCGTCTGCATTTTCCTTTTCAGATTTTTTAGCTTTCTTACTACATACAAACTTTTCTCATTCCATACCACGATTCGTATAACGTCAACGATTCGTCGATTGTTCAATATCTTTCTCATGATTCCTCCCTATTGGCAGTCCCCACCCGGACAGTATCTTACTCCAATTTCGAGACAGTGCCCTGAACTCTTCTCCACTCCTCCATCCTCATTGACAAGACCGTTGAGAGAACGAGGATGGCTTCTTATGGCGAAAGTTTTCGGTCGCCATTGCTGCTCATTTTTATTCGAAATGCAATCAGTGGCGAGACTGAAGCGCTGGAGCCTGGATGTTTTGATCTGTATTTTGAGACATTACCCTAAACCACGGTCCTAGCATCATCAAGGGATGACACAAATGCTTTATGATACCTTTCCGAAACGAATATGTACCTGGATAAATAATAGAGAGTGTGCGGCATTGTAATGAAATGCGGGCTCATTTTGGCAAGTACTTCGAAAATGTTTCTCGGTTTAGTAGTACGACAAATCCTCTCAAACTGCGTGATTTCATTTCTGTTCCTCCGCCATTTCTGGGTGCTCCAGTGTTTGTCAACTAGTGTACTAGAAGCAGATTGATGCACGGTTCCTGTATTAGACCACTTCTGATACCTGTTATTCATGTGGAAATGAGTAAGGAAATCCTATACAACTAAAGTACAGGAATTGTGCGGAAATGTGAAGCATCGTAAATCAAACGAGCCGCCAGAATTTAATACGATAATACAACGAATTAAACAGCAACTGGCTATTGAATTTACCATCACAACTGATACAAATCAAGTGGTGTCTGAATCTAATGAAATGATGAAGTTAATTGCACTGCAACTGTTCACCAAGTTCACTGTTGAATTCAGGCTCCAGTTCCGGTGTCCAACAGCACATTAAATTAACACCATAATTACAAGAGCGCCGTTTTTGTACCGCATAAGACCATGAATGAACAATCAAACAAATATTTACAATGTATGCATACACAGATCATCTCGTGATTACTCGACCACTTGTTCACACAAGGTACAATGACGCATAAAAAATAAGGTATAAGGTCAAACCAACACGTCGCAGTAGTGACTTAAATAGCACACGGCTTTTTTATTTGAACAGGACCCACACTTAAAAAGATCTGACTTAACCTGGCAGGTCCACCGATACAGTACGAATAATAGCAAAATATTCGAAGGAAATCACTTACTAGCTGACTTGACATGACTAGTTCTGTGATGCCACTGTGCTTTTGACACGTTTCTTAGGTGATCAGCACGGCGATCACACAGACGGGAATATCATATAACAACATAACAGTCATTAAACACAAAGGTCACTGTGATTTCTGAGAATCCGTGTGGTACCAAACAGCAGCCCAAAAATAACCGAGATTGCCATATAACGTGTTCTATCACCATACAGGCCCTAATTCGCAGACAGCCCTTACGATCAATGATCGGAACCGCAGACGTATCTGTCATTGGTTCTGTCTGACAGGTAACCAACGAGGCACCACAGATGACAAAGCGTTCATTCAGATACTCAAACTCAGAGCACAAGTGGAGGTTGAGCGTCACATCAGAAGAAGTTAGCTCCTTGGCGAAATTCACTGGCCAGGCAGCAGCAACACGCACACTCGAGAAGCACAGACTCGTGTTTGAAGTATAGCTGCTGTCAAAGCCCACGAACTGCTCCGAAGTTGCTGCCTTTGTTCGCGGCTCACTGCTTGCCCAGAACTGACTGAGACTGCTGAGCTCCTCCGGTGCCCTTTATCCCGCGTCACAACATGGGACCTTCCATCTGGTGTACGATACACCGCTGTTCCGACTGCCACAACCAGGGGCGCTCCCTACGTAATGCACCAATCGACAGAACGTGAAAGTAAAAGCACCAGAGGAATAAATAGATGAGTGTCGTGGAACACTAGAATATAAGAATTGGCGCTGGAAGAATCAGCAGAGGATAAAAGTGTTAGAAGCATACACAGATTACAATATTGACAGACGTAGACTGTAGTCGACTTATACAAACGAAAAGATCACATCAGAACTCAGACCTTTATTGAGAAGCCAAAGAATAGCAACCAGGACCTCGAATTTGGGATGTGGTGAAAATAATAGTACCTCGTCAAAGTTGATGCACGAAATCAAAATTAAATGCTGGGTGTTACAAAATTAATGACCTGATCTCATAACTCCATATTTATTGATAAAAACATATCGGTACTACAAATAAGGGATGCATTCCAAAGTACTCACAAAATCTTAAAGCATCAGCTATACTATTACAAATGCTCCATGTGGCCACCAGCAGCAGCCTGAACAATGTCTAGACATTAGCTAAATTTACCATAAATTTTAATTCCTTTTACAGAAGTTACGGCGGCTGTTTTTCTGTTCTTCTCTTCCTCTATGTCCCGAGGTATAGGTGAGAGGAACAAGCTTTCCTTTACATATCCTCTCAAGAAAAAATGACATTGGATCATGTCTCAATACCTTGGAGGCCAAGAATACAGGGCAGTGTGTCGGAGTCCCATGCGCTCTATTCAGCGTTTGAGGCAGAGTGTAACTGAGAAACTGATGTACGTTGCTGTGCCAATGTAGTGGAGTTCCATCCTGAAGCAGTGGAAAGTGCCAGTTCTACAGCATTTGAAGATAGCTCATTCCTGAGAAAAGGGAAGACCATACACTTTTTCACGAGAAATGGTGAGTCTCATTCGTGCTCAGTAATGTCATGACGGTTCTGGTGTCCTCCATATGCGCACATTACGTAGGTTTACATTACTGTTAATATGGAATGATGCTTAATCACTCAATACTCACTGTGGTAAAAATGTGCCGTCCTCCACGACCTCTACCAGAGCATAGCTGAAGTCAAACTGTTTCCTTTTATCACCAACCAGACTAAGTTACACTAATTGTAGTCTGTATGGTTGTAGACCGAACGACACATTATCACTCGCTGGACGCTCGAAGGAGGCACTGGCAGTTGTCTGCTTGCGAGGCAAGTACACTTTCCCAGTCTCTGCTCAAACGGTTGCTGGATTCTTTTCACCACATCATCAGAAGTGCGAGATCGACCAGTACTCTTACCATTGATCAAGAATCCTGTCAAGCCCACAACGCGTGTGTGGTGTACTTACTTTCAGCCCCATCAACGGGACGAGGTTCTCCTCACTCGGCTTTGAAAAGGCCACAGCCCTATGACGCATGGCTTCCTGCTCCGGCGATAGGACCCTCCAGTGTGTGGTGCTTGCGGCGTTCAGGTCATTGTGCGCCACGTTTTATTGAACTGCGTTTTATTTTCTAACCAGCGGGCCGCGGCTGACTTGCCAGCAGCCCTGCCATCTCTTTTATGCAACACTCGGACTAATGTGGCTAAAGTTTTAAAGTTCTGTGCCATGTCAAATGTTTTACAAAGATTTTAGGGAGAGGATTTTAATTTGCTCACTGTGCGACAAGCTCGCCCATATTTTATGTAAGTGGCCAGCCAATTACAATTTCAGTGACATTCTTGTTGCTATGTTTCCCCTTTCCTTAGGTTTTACATTCTTATGTAGCATTTTCCTTCTTTTCCTGCTTTCTTTGAGTGTGTGCTTTAGTTTTATTAGGTCTGTCCACATTCGTTCCTTTTAATGGGTGTCAGGGCGCTGATGACCTCGATGTTGAGCGCCAACACACACACACACACACACAAGAATCCTGTCTCTTCACTGTCGTGATTACAACAACGAATGTTTGTGTGTGCAGGCAGATCAATGCAAAAACGTTGACCAAAAGCACCCTGATGGAAACCACTGACTCATCTTTGCAAACTACAACATATAAGACACCTTCTGTTGAGTGGACGCCATCTTAATTCTGACTGACTGAAAGCTGAGAAGACGCGATGACTGACATGTAACGGCGATTTTCTGAAACACTAGTTCAGGCCCATTCAAACATTTCATTGTCAGCACCTCACATGTTCTGTAATTATTGCCGTCCAAAATCTCGTCAGTTTTGGGAACACCCCGTATAGTGTTTGTTACTGAACAAGGATTGTGTCGAGTTCTTGACCCTGCTGTCGGAAGCGCCTGCCCTCTTGGGTCTTAGGTCGCCGCCATGGTACTGCGACTGAAATGCGACGAAGCGATGCCGCGCGCAGGAAACCGCCAGCGAGGAAGTTTAATAGCGGGCGGCAAAAAAGAATGTGGGCTCGGTGATGTACAGGCCGCGCTCTGCCATTACGACCACTCCGGGACGCTCCTCTCGGTTTTATTCTAAAGGCTTGCGGTTCCGTCGTTTAGTGGACTTCCTGCTGTAATTATTCTCGCCCTGACACAGATTTTCCTCCTCTTTCAATTTACCCTCTGTTCTCCTTCCGTCTTCTTCGTAGAGTCGTTACGAGGGCAAAGCAGCGAAAACAGGTCACGCAGCGACGCAAAGGAAATCGTTTTATCTTTTTCTACTGGGTAGGAAATAACACGTCGCTTCTCGAAATGTGTTTTTCCTGCTCTTAAATATCTTGTCTTAGCTCCGTTAAGGCTAGGCTGCTGTTGGCATAACGTCTCAGTTTATATACTTGCAGTTATCAATACACTGTAATAAGGAAAAGTCAGACTGCTTGTTATATTCAATTTGCTCCATTTCAAAGATCTCTATATCGATACAACGAATCTGTTCTACGTCCTTGACCCCTTCACAGTTCTGGAAATAGACACTGGTTACTAACCGATATTGGTAGCGGTTTATAAGCAGTCAAATACACATTGAAAATTTCCAACCGTTTCAAAAACATTAACTGGTGAGAACTATGAATACAGGTCAATAACATTACCATTACTGTATCTTAGCCAGCGAAACCGTGACTCTAGACTGACATTCTTTAATTCGTTTTAAATGTTGCTGTGTGAAAATTTTAAGGTTTTTTTAATGAAACGAATTGTTAGATGACAAATAACACACGCTGTAATCTGTACGTAATAACTAAATCTATATTCCTTATCGTTGCTATTCATCTCTTACAAAAAGTATCTTACAACATTTTCATCGGCGATACACTGAATAACTCTTCAGATGTACTGAAAGACTCTGCCTTTGAATGTTTCTCTCTATTGTAGGAGACACTCTTGTGAAATTTACATGATTATCTTATAAAATGTTAACACAAGTGTGCACACCCGCAAGTGTTAACTTCACCGTTAACATATTAAACTAAGTGTCCACTTTAAAGCTATTCTTTTGTCATCGACGTAATGTATCTTCAACAACTAATCGAACCTTCCTTCACTTCACTCTTATCAACACGAATGTTAAGTAATCTCACGTCATAGTAAAGTAAACAAAAGAAAGGTAGTCGGCAATGACGCAAATAGGCACCAGTATTTTTTGCTTTGGCCATGTTACTTTATATCCACCTTTCATAACGTTACGACCTCGAGAACTGTAAAATAATAACGCTGAAATGAACTTGACCCCCTAAATATTTTAATAATTGTAGTCAAGCCCTTCATGCACCAGGATGGGCCACGGACCCGTCTCAAAGACCTTATTCACTCAAAAACATTACTCATATCATTAGTAATTTTTTTTTAAACCGTTCGATGGATTTCGACACAGTTGTCTTTATATAAGTAACCGTGTTTTGTTACGTAGTATATCGCCAAAGTACCACAATGCTTGCACGACAGACAACTTACACAATACTAACGCATCTAAGATTTAGTGTGATGACATATAATAGTACTAGTGACCGATGTACAGCGTCATTTTTATTGTAACATGCAACATGCTACTACAAAGTATCATAAAATGATAACAGAGCTGTATAGATATCTCATCATCGTTTATCTCATGAAAAAACCTTGTTTTCTGCTGCGTCAATTTCAGATCAAATACCAAGTTTTTGACTATTGTTTCCATCATCTTCGTGAAGGGTTAAATTTTAATCTCTTGAAACTGGCAAAGTTCCCATGCCAAGAAGACGGCATCTGATTGGCCGGATTACATCACGATAACTTCACAGAAATGGCTTGCAGTGAGATGGCGTCTTCCTCGTCCAAGTCCACAGATTACGTTTGCTGGTTTTATCCAATGGTACTTGCAACGCCGTGGTTCGCAACGGGCTGTAATTTACCAGACGTCTTGGTCTGTGCTCAATCTTTATCAAGAGCAGACAAGCATTCTTTAGTAAGCGTTAGCCACTCTACCGATTAAAAATATATCTACAGTCTAATTTGAACTGCTTCTCTTATCGCCGAGTCTTAACAGTTCCATGCGTGAGCAAGAGTTCTCGTTTGATCGAATGAAATCTTTCGTTTATTTAACAGGCTGTGCACGGCAACTACTGCAATCGCTGCACACATACCAAAAAAAAAAAAAAAAAAGAAAGAAAGAACCCGATGACGTCACAAACATCCCTCCCAAAAACCGATCAGCATTAACTAACGGAAGCGATGCTGAGGACCTGCTAAGATTGTACGTCAGTCTCTACAACGCTGTATCCCGCCATCAGCTTCATTAAGAACCCCCTTTCCAGCAACAGCCATTAAGGAAAAGCAACGCCAAACACCGACACATCTATAATTTATAAATTATTGAGCGCACCTTCATCAGGTCACTTTCCATTAGCGATGTGGGTGAACTCAGAGACTGTGACACAATGTACAAATTATTATAACAATAATTTATAAATCATTTCACAGTCATTTTTCCCGAGGTCATGCAGCTTTACTGTATGATTAAATGATGATGGCATCCTCTTGGGTAAAATATTCCGGAGGTAAAATAGTCCCCCATTCGGATCTCCGGTTGGGGACTACTCTGGAGGATGTCGTTATCAGGAGAAAGAAAACTGGCGTTCTACGGATCGGAGCATGGAATGTCAGATCACTTAATCGGGCAGGTAGGTTAGAAAATTTAAAAAGGGAAATGGATAGGTTAAAGTTAGATATAGTGGGAATTAGTGAAGTTCGGTAGCAGAAGGAACAAGACTTCTGGTCAGGTGACTACAGGGTTATAAACACAAAATCAAATAGGGGTAGTGCAGGAGTAGGTTTAATAATGAATAGGAAAATAGCAATGCGGGTAAGCTACTATAAACAGCATAGTGAACGCATTATTGTGGCCAAGATAGATACGAAGCCCACACCTACTACAGTAGTACAAGTTTATATGCCAACTAGCTCTGCAGATGACGAAGAAATTGAAGAAATGTATGATGAAATAAAAGAACTTCTTCAGATAGTGAAGGGTGACGCAAATTTAATAGTCATGGGTGACCGGAATTCGGTAGTAGAAAAAGGGAGAGAAGGAAGCTAGTAGGTGAATATGGATTGGGGCTAAGAAATGAAAGAGGAAGCCGCCTGGTAGAATTTTACACAGAGCACAGATGTGGACTGACCACAATCTATTGGTTATGACCTGTAGATTAAAACTGAAGAAACTGCAAAAAGGTGGGAAATTAAGGAGATGGGACCTGGATAAACTGAAAGAACCGAGGTTGTACAGAGTTTCAGGGAGAGCATAAGGGGACAATTGACAGGAATAGGGGAAAGAAATACAGTAGAAGAAGAATGGGTAGCTCTGAGGGATGAAGTAGTGAAGGCAGCAGAGGATAAAGTAGGTTATACAGAGGTTATACAGAATTTCACGGAGAGCATAAGGGAACAATTGACAGGAATGGGGGAAAGAAATACAGTAGAAGAAGAATGGGTAGCTTTGAGGATCAATTAGGTAAAAAGACGAGGGCTAGTAGAAATCCTTGGGTAACAGACGAAATACTTAATTTAATAGATGAAAGCAGAAAATATAAAAATGCAGTAAATGAAGCAGGTAAAAAGGAATACAAACGTTTCAAAAATGAGATCGACAGGAAGTGGAAAATGGCTAAGCAGGGATGGCCAGAGGACAAATGTAAGGATTTAGAGGCTTATCGCACGAGGCGTAAGATAGATACTGCCTACAGGAAAATTAAAGAGACCTTTGGAGACAAGAGAACCACATGTATGAATATCAAGAGCTCAGATGGCAACCCAGTTCTAAGCAAAGAAGGGAAGGCAGAAAGGTGGAAGGAGTATATAGAAGGTTTATACAAGGGCGATGTACTTGAGGACAATATTATGGAATTGGAAGAGGATGTAGATGAAGACGAAATGGGAGATAAGATACTGCGTGAAGCGTTTGACAGAGCACTGAAGGACCTGAGTCGAAACAAGGCTCCCGGAGTAGACAACATTCCAGTGGAACTACTGACGGCCTTTGGAGAGCCAGTCCTGACAAAACTCTACCATCTCGTGAGCAAGATGTATGAAACAGGAAATACCCTCAGACCTCAAGGAGAATATAATAATTCCAATCCCAAAGAAAGCAGGTGTTGACAGATGTGAAAATTACCGAACAATCAGTTTAATAATCCATAGCTGCAATATACTAACACGAATCCTTTACAGACGAATGGAAAAACTAGTAGAAGCCGACTTCGGGGAAGATAGTTTGGATTCCGTAGAAATACTGGAACACGTGAGGCAATACTGACCTTACGACTTATCTTAGAAGAAAGATTAAAGAAAGGCAAACCTACGTTTCTAGCATTTGTAGACTTAGAGAAAGCTTTTGACAATGTTGACTGCAATACTCTCTTTCAAATTCGAAAGGTGGCAGGAGTAAAATACAGGGAGCGAAAGGTTATTTACAATTTGTACAGAAACCAGATGGCAGCTATATGAATCGAGGGACGTGAAAGGGAAGCAGTGGTTGGGAAGGGAGTGAGACAGGGTTGTAGCCTTTCCCCGATGTTATCCAATCTGTATATTGAGCAAGCAGTAAATGAAACAAAAGAAAAATTCGGAGTATGTATTAAAATCCATGGATAAGAAATAAAAACTTTGAGGTTCGCTGATGACATTGTCATTCTGGCAGAGCCAGCAAAGGTCTTGGAAGGGCAGTTGAATGGAATGGACAGTGTCTTGAAAGGAGGATATAAGATGAACATCAACAAAATCAAAACGAGGATAATGGAATGTAGTGGGATTAAGTCAGGTGATGCTGAGGGAATTAGATTAAGAAATGAGACATTTAAGGTAGTAAAGGAGTTTTGCTGTTTGGGGAGCAAAATAACTGATGATGGCCGAAGTAGAGAGGATAAAAAATGTAGACTGGCAATGGCAAGGAAAGCGTTTCTGAATAAGAGAAATTTGTTAACATCCAGTATAGATTTAAGTGTGAAGAAGTCATTTCTGAAAGTATTTGTATGGAGTGTAGCCATGTATGGAAGGGAATCGTGGACGATAAATAGTTTGGACGAGAAGAGAATAGAAGCTTTCGAAATGTGGTGCTACAGAAGAATGCTGAAAATAAGATGGGTAGATCATGTAATTAATGAGGAGGTGTTGAATAGGATTGGGGAGAAGTTTGTGGCACAACTTGACCAGAAGAAGGGATCGGTTGGTAGGACATGTTCTGAGGCATCAAGGGATCACCAATTTAGTATTGGAGGGCAGCGTGGAAGGTAAAAATCGTAGAGGGAGACCAAGAGATGAATACACTAAGCAGATACCCGTTTCGAACAAGATTCCCTCCCACTACAAATCAAAAAAAATTTTTTTTTGAATTAACAGTCTTCTGGCTGGTTTAATGCAGCCCTCTACGAAGTTCTCTCCTGTCCCAACCTTTTGCAAATTGCACCTGCAAGTTTCGTCCCCAAGTATTAGCAGGACTCCTTTTTTGCCAGTGCTATTCGGCTTTTGATGTCATCGTTGCCCCGAACGACGTACGTTGTTTTCCTTCTGAAGCAGCATATAATTCTTGTCATTAACTTCATCTACTTCTTGATCACCAATCCTCAAGTTAAGTACCTCGCTGTTCTCATTTCTGTTGCTGCTCTCCACTTTCGTCTTTATTCGATATACTCTCAGTCAATATTCTTTATTCATCGCACTGTACATTCCTTCATCAGTTCCTGTAATTCTTCTTCACCTTCAACGAGGATGGGTATGCCATCAGCGAAACTTATCGTTGATTTCCCCTCATCCTGAATTTTAATTAAACTGTTGAACGTTTATTTTATTTCCATGATTCTTTTTCAGTGTTTACGTTGGACAGTAGGGACGAAAGACTACACCCTTTTCTTACACCTTTTTACCTGAACACTTCGTTCTTAGTCTCCTATTCTCACTATTCCCTCTTTGTTCTTGTACATTTTTATATTACCCGTCTTTCCCTATAGCCTGCACCTATTTTCCTCAGAATTTCGAACATCTTGCTCCTTTCTTGCTTTGTCGAATTCTTTTAGCAGGTCGACAGATTTTATCAACGACTGTTGATTTATCTCCAGTGTTGCATCGATTATCAGCCTCAACGTCTGCTGCATATAATTCTTGTCATTAACTTGGATTCATCAGCCGTTAAGTTGATTGTACGACGATTTTCACACTTTTCGGCTCCTCCTATAGGGTGGCGCATGAAATGTGTTACCATTTTGTTTTTGAATATAAACTTTATTGTCAATACAATCTGAAAGGAACATATACTACAATGAAGAGCCGTCCATAGAGATTTGTTGTAACTCAGCACAAACTCAATTTGTCCACCATCAAATCAGGTGGACGCTTCGGGAAAAGTCACATGGATTGAGGTCTGGACTATTGGGGGCCCAATTTTGTCCGTCATGAAGCGACCTGGAAACCTGAGTGAAATGATCCGCATGTCGAATTGCTCGTGTAAAAACTCCAACACAGTGTTTGCAGTATGTGGCCTTGCTCCATCTTGCATGGACCACTGCGTGTTGAAGGGCAAGGCAGTAGCAAGAAGCTGTGGAATGAAGCTACTGCGAAGCATGCTTTAACAATGCTCGCTGTTCACAGTTTCTTCAAAGAAAAAGGGTCCAATAAGTCCGTGACTGGAAATTGCTGCCCCCGCTGCAATCGTCGGAGCATAATGTTGTCGTTCATGAAGCACTTGTGGGTTTTGAGTGGCCGAAAAGATTAAATTTTGTTTCTTAACCACACCGTCTAAATGAAAATGCGCCTCGTCTGAAAACAAAACGTTGTTGAGAGTTTCTTCCCCATCTTCCGCCCACTGATGAAACAGTAGTCTCTGCTCCTTGTGTTCTTCAGTGAGCTTCTGTGCACAGGTCATCTTGTATGGGTACATGTAGAAGTCACTTTTAAAAATGCGTTGAACGGAGCGTTTGGATATTCCCAGTAGCACTGCTGCGTTTCTACACGATTTCTCGGGCCTTCTCTGTACAGCAAACCTTCGTAATTGTGCAGGTGACGTTTTGCCGAGAGGCAGATGTAATATCGCCAGAACCATACATTCTACACACCAACGTGAATTGTCGTTTTATTGCCACAGCCCCCATTGATTTTCAACAATTCCGATAGTTTGTTATCCAACCATTTTGCCTTATTCGATCTTATGTCTTCAAAAGCTCTTGAATTCAAATTCTAGCACCGGATCGCCTCTCTCTTCCATGTTTACTTCTGTTTCTTCTCCTTTGACGTCATCAGACATGTCTTCCCCCTCATGGAGACCTTCAATTGGTTCTCTTAATATATCTGACCTACCCCCTGTATTTAACAGTGGAATCCCCATTTCCCTCTCATTGTTACCACTCTTGCTTCCAATTGCATCGAAAATTGTCTTGACTTTCCCGTATACTGAGTCGGTGCTCCCGATAAATATTTGATTTTCGATTTATTCAGATTTGCCCTGGCGTCATTTCGCCTTTGCTTCCCTGAACTTCTTAATTACTTCATTTATATGTGACATGTTTCTCTGTATTCCTGCATTTCCCTGAAAATTATTGTACTTCATTATTTCATCTATCAGTTTAAGTATTTCTTGTGATACAAATTGTTTCTTCGCAGTTTTAGTCTTCGTACCTACATTTCTCTCTCCAACTTCTGTGACTGCTCTTTTTATAGATGTTCATTCAACTGAAATGTCTATAACATTATCGTAGTATCTAGTGCCTCAGGAAACTTAGAGCGTATCTCTTCTTCATTCCTTAGTACCTCCGCATCCCACTGCACTGGGTTCTCTTCATTAGTCTCTTAAACTTAAGCGTACTCTTCACCACTACTAAATTGTGATTTCAATCTATATATTCTCCTGGGGCACCATAAAATTGAGTATCAGATTGCGTAATCCAAGTACAATTGTTGCTCTTGTGATATTTTGAACAGAGTATTCGCTATTAATAGTTGAAATTTATTAGAGAAAAATCAGTCTTTCTCGTCTCTCATTCCTACTACCAAGTTCCGTAGCCAGTTCTTCTACTCGTTCTCCTGGAACCGTATTCCAATCCTTCATGAATATTAGATTTTCACACCTTTTACGTATTGAATTAACCATTCAAATATCCTCATAAGCTGTATTCCTCTTCTGCTTGCAACGTCGGTATGTATACCTGAGTTGTTATTTTCTCTGATGGTTTCCTGTCGATTCTTATGAGAACAACGCAGTCACTGAAATGTTCACCGTAACTAACTCTCTCCCTACTTTCCTAATCATAACGACTACTACTCCCGCTGTATCATTTTCTGCTGCTGTTGATATCAAGCTATACTCATCTGACCATAAATCCTTATGTTCTTTCCGTTTCACATCACTGAACCCCACTACAATTAACTGAATTCTCAGTCCTAACGCTGCCAAAAATTCCCCATTTCATTGAAGGACTCATCGCCGATTGTAGAACACGCTCACCTGTCTACACTGCAAAGCCTCTCCTTCTCTTCAAGAGTGCCCTAACTTTGCTTCCCCTTATACCTGCAAGGGGTGTAATGGCTCTCATCCGACCGGTTCTACGAAATGCGAATACCCGTCCGAACCTACCAAACCTGATCTCGTCTGGATCCATCCCACTTGTAACCTCATTCATCTTAATAATTACCTCCACCCACCTCCATTTTATAAAGATATGAAATGATGATAATCGTCCTCCAAAACATCCATCTATTTCAATATAGACACAATACCAAAAAATCTCCATTCGTTACCTCTCCGTTTTCCAGCTCCACACGCAAGTCACTTACTGATATAATCAGATCTACTTCGCCTTCACCCTCCTAGACACACTATTAATTTTTTTTCATCTCAGAGTAAGACTTGCGCCCCACGTCCTCAATTGTTCGTTGATGTATTCCACTCCCGGTATTCCGCACAGTTTTGGCCTACTACAGCTCGCTCTAGTATTACGGAGGCTATTGTCTGGTGCCTGCTCATACGACCTGTCATCCTGTCCCTCCTTCTTGTCACTGTTTTTCATATGCCGCTTTCTTCCCCGATTTTGCGGAGAACCTACTTGTTCTTTATTTTATCAGTCCGCCTAATTTTTAACATTATTCTGCAACAAACGCTTCGATTCTCCTGTCTTCGTTGTTTTCCGCATGTCGCCTCTGTCTATATTTCACTGTATTACAAACGTTCATTCGCAGAAACGTCTTCCTCAAATTAAGCCCTATGTTCTACACGAGAAAACATCTCTTAGGCAGGAATGCTCCCTTTGCATGTGCTAGTCTCTTTTTTATATTTTTATGTCTCCTTGATTCATCAGTCATGGGCTATTTTGCTCCAAGGCAGCAGACATCCTTAATTGTGTCAACGTCGTAATCTCTAACTTTGATATTAAATTTATCGCTGTCCTCATTTCTGACACTTCTCATTACTTTTATCTTTGCCTGTTTATTCCAAATCCCTATTCGTTACTCATTAGAAAATACATTTTGTTCAAAAGAATCTGTAATTCTCCTTCACTGGTGATGGAAATCTCGCCAGCCGATATTATTATTCAAATCCTTTCAAGCTCAATTTTAATTTCATTGTTGAATCTTTCATTTAGATGCGTCATGGCTCCCTCGATGTACAGATTAACATAAGGAGTCAAAGAAGACTGAGTCCCTGTCTTGCACCCTTTTGAAATAGCTGTGAGCACTATGGGACTTAACATGTGAGGTAATCAGTCCCCTGGAACTTAGAACTACTTAAACCTAACAAACCTAAGGACATCACACACATCAATGCCGGAGGCAGGATTCGAACCTGCAACCGTAGCGGTAGCGCGGCTCCAGATTGAAGCACCCAGAACCGCTCAGCCACTGTGGCCGGCAAACCCTATTTAATAAAAGACCTTCGTTCCTGGGTTTCCAGTCTTGTTGTCCCCTCTTGGCCCTTGTACTTATTGTACAATTCTCCTATTTTTCGTAGAACTTGGAACACCTCGCACGGTATTACTGTGTCGAAGCTTTGTCTATGTCGACGTATCCAATGAATGTGTCTTGGTATTACTGTAGTCTGGCTTCCATCATCAAGAGCAACGTCGGAACTGCCCATCTGGTGCCTTTATCTTTCCTAAGGCCAAGCTCTTCGACATCTAACAGATTATCAGTTTTCTTTTCCATTGTTTTGTATAATATCCTTGTCAGCATCTTGGACGTATGAACTGTTAATCTGATTGTGCGCTAGTTCTTGCACTTTACGAGGCCTAGCTATCTTCTAAATTGTGTCCGAAAGTCCGATGGTGTTTCACAGGTCTCATATATTCTACACACCAACTTGAATAGTCATTTCGTTGCCACTTTCTCCAATGCCTTCAGAGATTCTAATGAAATGATTTTTTTTAATTTTATTTGATCTCAGACCCTCCAGAGCCCTTGGAAATTCTTACTCTGATACTGTATCCCCTATGTCTTCCATATCACGTTAACGCACAACCCCCCCCCCCCCCCCCCCCCAGCCCTCCCCTTCGTAGTGACCTTTAGTATTCTCTTTCCACCTACCTGCTCTCTACTTTGGGTTTAACAGTGAAATTCCCGTTGTACTCTTTAATGTTACCATCCCTGCTTTTAATATCACCGTACGTTGTTTTTACTTACCGATACACTGATTTCTTCAGATTTTTCTTGTCTCCATTTTACCATGGCAGCTCTGCACTTCCAGTTTATTTGATAAATATCTTTATATTGCTGTGTTCTTGTTTTTCCTTGAACATTTCGGTCCTTTTTTTCTTTCGTAGGTCGATTGGTGAATTTCTCTTGTTACCCAGGATTTCTTCGCAGTTACCTTCCGTGTATCTGTGTTTGTTCAGTATCAGTATTTGCTTTTTTTAGATGTTGCACTCCTCTCTATCTGAACTGCCTACTGTAGTATTCCTTAACGCTGTAGCCACATCTGTCCGAAATTCAAACGGCTCGTCATTTATCAGTTCTTTAGTATCCCATTTTATCTCACAATGGCTCAACCGGACGATTCTCTTAAACTTCAGTTTACTCTTCATTATCACATAAATATTGATATGCTCCTCTATACGCCTTGCAATCCAAGTATCATTATTCCACTCGTCAAGTTCCTCTAGCTTGGAACCATAATCAATGCCCAGCGGTATAAATACACTTTGCAGAATCTCCGATGCTTCACTTAATCAAAACTCCACGGAATCTGTTGGACGGAATCATCCTCTTGGACGATAACGCCCACCCTTACATAGCCATTCGGACGAAGGCTACGCTTCAACGATTTGGCTGAGAAATACTGCAGTGTCCTCCATGCAGTTTGGATTATTAACCGTGTAATTTTCACATTTTTGGCAACCTGATGAAAGATAAGCAAGGTCGTCGATTTCTGTCGAACGAGGAAGAGGAAGAGCGAGTGCGGCTATGAATCCGTCAGCGGCCGACCCCCGCGGTCTAGGAAAGTGCAGCTGAGCATATCGTCTCCCAGTTGGATAAACGTCTTAACGCGTGAGGTGATTAATTTTGAAAGGACACATTCCATGGTTCAGTTGTGGTGAATGTTCGGCTTTCATGTGACTGCTCCTTGTAGTATATGGACCTAGCAGCGAATCATGATACTTTAAGACCGGATGCACACTATGTCCGGACTCTTGTGCGAATCGGGTACAGCTATGAGGAATGTGGGTGACGCACCATGGACGCTACGTACGTAGTGAGTCAAAAGTTTAGAATTTGGGTTGGACGGGCAGCGATTTTGGATAGCTGAAGTGGTTAAGAAGACTTCTTTAGTGAAATTGGAAGTCTGTTTCAAAAAATGGCTCTGAGCACTATGGGACTCAACTGCTGTGGTCATCAGTCCCCTACAACTTAGAACTACTTAAACCTAACCAAGCTAACGACATCACACACATCCATGCCCGAGGAAGAATTCGAACCTGCGATCGTAGCTGTCGCACGGTTCTGGACTGCGCGCCTAGAACCGCGAGACCACCGCGGCCGGCTGGAAATCTGGGTTCGAGCTTTGGTGCGCACAAATTTTACGAGTCAGCACTCGATTTATTTTGATACCCGATTCGAGCTGAGGTCTGATGTCTCTCTTGCGTCAGGTATGTACAATATATGGCCGCTAAATCACAAATGGTGTTAGTTCTTTCTGACAATTTTTCTTGTTAAGGCGATTAGTCCGCTACCAGAAATTAGTAAGATGTAAGTCGTGAACACCAGATGAGGTTTTATTTCTTAGGTCTTTTTATTTAATGTCTTCTGTAATTATCTGCCAGTGACTACACTTGTTGCCAAATTTAGCCACTAGTACTACGTAGCGAAATGCTGATGCAAGCTTAGTACTTAGAAATGATAGAAAGAATATGATTCATAGCTAAATATGTGACTAGAAAATGTGAAACATTGCTGTGTTAAGTGTAATCCAAACACTTTTTAGAGTGTTTTGACAAAGACACAGTGTATTCCATGACCTATTTAATTACAACTTATTTAGAAGGCAATTGCAGTACTGACAACGTGTGGCTATAGTTATGTTGGTGACAACTACAGTACTGTGATGACGGCTACCAACAACTGTCATATTGTTGTGAAGCATAATACACGGTCGACATACGTTAATGTGGTCTGTGGCTGTGTTCGATGTCACTCTTCAATAACCACTGACAGACAGCAAACGGCAGCAGTAGTGTGGAGGGTATATAAAGCGTGTCGGGGGAACACGATAAACAGTGAACTCGTTGAAATTTGAAAGTGTAACGATTTGTCTGACGTCCAAAAGGGCGTTGTCATTGGCTTTCCACCCAAGGATGGAAGCATTTCCGAAATGGCTAAGTTTTTATGTTCCCATGCTTCAGTGCGTTATGTATACTGTGCGTTGGGAAAGGGCCTATCCAAAACCGCCGCTGAGGTAACTGTGATTCACCACGGGCCATATATGAGAGGGATGAACGTTGGTTGCAGGTACGTGTACGGGCGAGTAGACTTAAACCGGTTGAGCAACTGACCGTGTGGCTACCAACAGCGTTCATCGTTGACGGAGATTCGAAGCTGCACGCCGATGCCGCAACTGGACGTCCACTTAGTGGAGGCAAGTGGCGTTTTCAGATGAATAGTGTTTTATGCTGCATCAGATACACGGCCATTGACTTGAACAACCTTGCAAAATGTGTCGGAGTGACTTAGGCTAGAGGAGAGAACGATACGGTCTGGCGAATGACATGATGGATGATTTCGTCTTTCTGGAAAACAAAATGCATCAACACAGTAGTACATCTGTCCTTGGGAACCATGTCAATCCCTTCATGTAGTTTGTTTTTCCCTTGTCGCGATCGAATCTACCTGCAGGACAGTACAATGTGTCACACAGCTCACAGTGTAATTGCGTGTTTCAAAGAGTTTCAGGATGTGCTTACCGTACTCCGCTGAACCACGAAACACCTCGGATTTAACATACTCGAGATCGGGCTGTTCGCCTCATGGAGTCTCAGCCGTAAAACATAGCGCAACTGTCCGCGGCGCTGGAGATGGCATGGCTCCAGAACCTTGTCAATATCTTCCAGAATCTCTTTGACTCTCTTTCTGCATGCCCGCACTGCAAAAGTTGGTTATTCGGACTTCAGATAGGTGATCACAATAATGTGACAGGATTGTATATTTGTCCTGATATAGTAATGACGCCATCTACATTCTGTTTATTAAGAATACGTAGCGTGTTTCTCATTCACAAGTCGCGTTTAAATGTTGGTTTTGAAAACATCATGTTATGCCTCGTGTAAGAAGGAAAACACCTTCCAGGACGCATTGGAATTCGACTATGACAGGAATGCAGCATATCATGACTACGGCTTATCTTTCCGAGATATTGGTGCTCGTGTCAATAGGGATTCCATGACATCCACACGTATATGCGAACGAACTATAGGTTCACTAGAGCCGTACTTAAAGCCATGCACGATCCCAGCGGTCCCAAGCGTCTAGCGTACAAACCATCTATCACACTGTTTGCTGATACAGCCTCGATCGTGACTTAAGTCAGCGATAGGGGCCCCTCTGCTGCGCGCAAGTATCGACATGGACATTGCGACATCGTCTGGAGCACCACACACTGCCAGCACGGCGTCCACTGATGTGAATATCTTCAGAGGCGGGACGGGAGTGGTTAACCTTGTGACAAGACTGTACATTGCAAAGGACCCAGGACTTCTGTTCTGAAGCGTCCTGATTTTGTGAACAGCATCACAATAGATATTCACAAGTGTGTAGGTTTCGAGGAGGTCCAAAGTTTCCAGGCGGCATTAATCATCGTTACACGATCCCAGCACTTACGTGGCTTGATGACACGTAGTGTCATTGGGTACACAGTATGACTAGTTATGATCCGCAAGCACTACGTTTCTGATGTGTTAGGGTCGGAGGCTGCGCCCTTTAAGTAGGCTGTTTAGGTTTTCTTATTGGTAGCGCCACGTAGCACTCCGTATGAAAATCACTGGCTTTGCTGTGTGCAGTCAGTGGCTGGTTGGGATTGCTGTAATACTCGCCATTGTAATGTTGGTCAGTTGGATGTTAACAGCACGTATCGTTGCGCAGTTGGAGGTGAGCCGCCAGCAGTGGTGGACGTGGGGAGAGAGATGGCGGAGTTTTGAAATTTGTGGGACTGGATGTCATGAACTGATATATATATTATGACTATTACGGTAAATACATTGTTTGTTCTCTATTAAAATCTTTCATTTGCTAACTGTGCCTATCAGTAGTTAGTGCCTTCCGTAGTTTGAATCTTTTATTTAGCTGGCAGTAGTGGCGCTCGCTGTATTGCTGTAGTTCGAGTAACCAAGATTTTTGTGAGGTAAGTGATATGTGACACGTAATGGTTAATGTTAGTCTGGGGCATTCTTTTAAAGGGATTTTTGAAAGTCAGATTGCGTTCCGTTAAAAATACTGTGTGTCAGTTTAAGCACAGTCTTGTATAATTTTTCTAATGGGACGTTTCAGCCCTAACTGCTAGATTTCCGTGACGTTATTTCACACGATAATGCTACACAGGCGTAACATTGTAGAAGCACGGAATGGTGTACTTAGAGCAGTCTTCCGAGCTCTGTGCAACTCTTTGCATAGCCTCGTCAGATGCTCAGTTTCAACCAGAGGCAATGAACTTTCCATCACCTTTAGCAACAAATTACGTACAAATTTAATCGCACAGGGTGATGGGCTGCCCCTACAGATGTTGCTTTATGCAAACCACAATGTTATATCTGGATTTCAAACACCACTTGCGAAATTTGTATATTTTCTCGCTCACTTAGAGCAAACTACTTACAGAAAGAATGAACAGGACCTTTTTCTACGAAATTTAATGTAGTACAATATTTCATGGGATACGTTTCCGCTAGAAGTAATTTTCAAGTTAAAGTCTTATTCAAATGCATCCCCATTCCCACACTCAGAACACGTCGATCAGACTTTCTAATATGCCACTCCCTCCTATCACTGTGAAAAATTTGCGAGTGTACTAATTATTTTTCACATTGGAGCTTTCTTTGTTCTTTATTGACTGGCCTCATTACGCCACCGGAGTATATAAAAATTGTAAACCTGAAATCTGCGTCAGTTTTAGCGAACCATTTCTCAATTTTACCAGCACAAAGTACACAATTACATCGTTGTATTTGTCGAGCCTTCTCACCTCTAAATTACTTGAAAGGGATAATGTGGACCGAACAGTGAAAGAAATTTCTCCCATTACCCTAAGGGGCACGTTTAAAATAATAAAGTCAACGAAATAGCCGACTATGCTGTTGGCCTAATAGCCGAAACAGCTGAGAGAAAAAAATTGATTATTGGGAACAGTTAGTGCCGTCAGAAAATTTTGTGAAGTGGTAGGAGGGAGTGCCACGAATAACTTAATAGAAATTCCCAGTGGTTAGGGTAATTAAGGGGGTGGATCTGCATTAGAAGGTCAGAATTGTACGTTTTTCTTGAATAACGGAAGCATGTGAGAAAATGTGAAAATCTCTCTCGTCTCATAGCGGGTTGCATAAAACTTCGGGAGGAGCCCCTGAATCACCCTGTACGAGCATATTCTTCCGCTATGGTCCGTAAGAAAAATTTATTTATTTCATATTCTCCATGACGTTGTAATTTTAACGGTCAGAAGTAGATTTAGATGCACACAACAGAACATGAAAGTATCCGCATCATCTCCAAGGCTGAGGTATGCATATCTGCACAGCCCGTAAACGGCAACGAAATGCGGAGTGCTACTTCCGCCTCTCGGATAGGCTTCGCATTGCCTTGCGGGTCACGCTCACTTTGCAAATCAGGAGCTGGAGTAATCAGCGAGCGGCTGTAACAAGGCTTGGCCGATACAAAGCCTGCCATCCATCCGGTAGTTCAAAACAACCGCCGCTCTTTTCGTCCCACAGTTCTACAACTGGCAGATGTGCACGTGAAACATTCGTAATAATGCACATAATTCTATCAAGTCGGTCGGTAAATTCAAATGCATTCTATTCCCATTTCGCCTGCTTGAGAGTTCAAACCTGACCAGTGGCCCCAGTAAGTGACTTAATCTGCAAATCCGATACGTAATTTTCATAATGAAATCAGTACCTCTGACATTTACCCAGTCTCGCGAGCAAACAGTTCTATGGCCTTGTCTAGTAAATTGATAAAATTCCCATAACAAATAAACAATGAAAACTTTTGCTTAGCTCTAGTGTCGCAACGGAAGTAATCTTGGTATTCTGTTCTCACCACAGTAGCAAGGTACTCCGTCTTCAGGCCACAAGTGGCCCATCGGTACCATCCGACCGCTGTGTCGTCCTCATGGAGGATGCGGATAGGAGGGGCGTGTGGTCAGCACGCCGCTCTGCCGGTCGTTATGATGGCTTTCTTTGAACAGAGCCGCTACTATTCGGTCGAGTAGCTCCTCAATTGGCATCACGAGGCTGAGTGCACCCTGAAAAATGGCAACAGCGCATGCCGGCTGGATGGTCACCCATCCAAGCGCCGGTCACGCCCGAGATCAACATAAACATCATTTCCGCTCTTTTTATTGCTCATGAAAACCACACATTGCCTTTTGTACCACCACACATCGAGACCTTCAGAAGTGGTGGTCCCGTTTGCTGTACACACCGGTAACTATAATACACACTAGCACGTCCTCTTGCATTGGCGCTTGCCGTTATTTATCGTGGCATGCTATCCACATGTTCATCAAGGAACTGTTGGTCCAGATTGTCCCACATCTCAAAGACGATTCGGCGTAGATCCCTCAGATTGTCCCACATCTCAAAGACGATTCGGCGTAGATCCCTCAGAGTGGTTGGAGGCTCATGTCTTCCATAAAGAGCCCTTTTCAATCTATATTAGACATGTTCGATAGGGTTCATTTCTGGAGAACATGTTGACCGCTCTAGTCGAGAAATGTCGTTATCCTGAAGGAAGTCATTCACAAGATGTGCACGATGGGGACGCGAATTGTCGTCCATGAAGAAGATTGCTTCGCCAATATGCTGCCGATATGGTTGCGCTATCGGTCGGAAGATGGCATTCATGTATCGCACAGACGTCACGGCGCCTTCCATGACCACCAGCGGCGTACGTCGACCCCACATAATGCCACCCCCAAAACGGCGGGGAACCGCCACTTTGCTGCACTCGCCGTACAGAGTATCTAAGGAGTTCAGCCTGACCGGGTTACATCCAAACACGTCTGCGACGATTGTCTGGTTGACAATCGTTGCAGACGTGTTTGGGGGCGACCCGGTCAGGCTGAACGCCCTAGACACACTGTCCGGTGTATCCACTGCGGCAAGGCCGTGCCTCTCCACGGTAGGCATGGAAAATATTCAATCTTGGCACAGCGAAGTGCAATGCTGCCCGTAAAATATCTTCATACAAATAATAACAATAAATTTGTTGATAAATTAATAATCTTACAAATGTTCAGTGAAAATACTGAACGTACATTAACATACATTAACACTTTTATGACTCTGGCAGGTTAATATTTTTCTGACTGGTTGAAAAATGATTTTTTTTAAAAATATTCATTGGGTTCAAATAAACACGACATGCAAGAGGGTGAGGTACTGATAAGGAGATATCCTAAGACCAAAAGCTTCAGTTTAAGAATTGTATACAGAATGAAGTTTCTCCTTCACAAAATCTGATATCAGTCATTTCACATTAACTTCAAAATCAGTGAACTTCTCAACTGTTCTTCAGTTCTTACGTAGTGTTGTAATTAAAAACACTTTGACTGTTACGTGACAAAAAGTCTGACATCACTTCACAAAACAGATTCCAAAATTTAACTTATATGTGTCAGGAAAACCAAACACAAAATATACTTGGTTCCTAGATTCAAAGGTCAGTACTGCAAAAATTAGCGAATTCCACACTACGTTCCTGCATACTTAAAATAAATATACAAAATTTCATTTCCTTACAAATTTGTTCCAGATGATTTACCTTTGAGGTACAGTATCAATTAATAGCTCTTCTCTAATTTCCATGGAAAATGATCAATGTTGTTAACGATCAGTATCACTTCAGTTCTTGATAATGTTAGAGCTTTAGAAATTCGATCCCCGCCATTGCCTAAATTTTGTTAAATAATCAGCATTGGCGGCCGAAGACTTCCGGCATAAGAAGTCAGCCTCATTCTGCCAACGACCATGTCAAAGAGGGCGGAGGAGCGGATAGAGGTTCAGGGCACTCTCTTGTCCTAGGGGTGAGAAATTGTCCTTAAAGGCGGATGAATCAGCAATGATCAACGACATGAGGATGCAGAAGGCAATGGAAAGCACTGCATTAAAGACACGTAACGTGTATCCACAGGACATGTGGCCTGTAGTTGAAGAAGTGTCGTGATGATCTCTCCATTGGCAAAAGATTCCGGAATAGTCCCCCATTCGGATCTCCGGGAGGGGACTGCCAATGGGGAGGTTACCATGAGAAAAAGATTGAATAATCAACGGAAGGATAATGTTCTACGAGTTGGGGTGTGGAATGTCAGAAGCTTGAACGTGGTAGGGAAACTAGAAAATCTGAAAATGGAAATGCAAAGGCTCAACCTAGATATAGTAGGAGTCAGTGAAGTAAAGTGGAAGGAAGACAAGGATTTCTGGTCAGATGAGTATCGGGTAATATCAACAGCAGTAGAAAATGGTATAACAGGTAAAGCATTCGTTATGAATAGGAAGGTAGGGCAGAGGGTGTGTTACTGTGAACAGTTCAGTGACCGGGTTGTTCTAATCAGAGTCGACAGCAGACCAACACCGACAACGATAGTTCAGGTATACATGCGGACGTCGCAAGCTAAAGATAGAGAAAGTGTATGAGGATATTGAAGGGGTAATGGAGTATGTAAAGGGGTACGAAAATCTAATAGTCATGGGCGACTGGAATGCAGTCGTAGGGTAAGGAGTAGAAGAAAAGGTTACAGGAGAATATGGGCTTGGGACAAGAAATGAAAGATGAGAAAGACGAATTGAGTTCTGTAACAATTTTCCACTAGTAATAGCGAATACCCAGTTCAACAATCACAAGAGGAGGAGGTATACTTGGAAAAGGCCGGGAGATACGGGAAAATTTCAATTAGATTATATCATAGTCAGACAGAGATTCTGAAATCAGATACTGGATTTTAAGGCGTACCCAAGAGCAGATATAGACTCAGATCACAATATAGTAGTGATGAAGATTAGGCTGAAGTTCAAGACATTAGTCAGGAAGAATCAATACGCTAAGAAGTGGGATACGGAAGTTCTAAGGAATGACGAGATCCGTTTGAAGTTCTCTGACGCTATAGATACAGCAATAAGGGATAGCGCAGTAGGCACCACAGTTGAAGAGGAATGAACGTCTCTAAAAAGGGCCGTCACAGAAGTTGGGAAGGAAAACATAGGTACAAAGAAGGTAGCTGCGAAGAAACCTTTGGTAACAGAAGAAATACTTCAGTTGACTGATGAAAGGAGGAAGTACAAACATGTTCCGGGAAAATCAGAGATACAGAAATACAAGTCGCTGAAGAATGAAATAAATAAGATGTGCAGGGAAGCTAAGACGAAATGGCTGCAGGAAAAAAGTGAAGACATCGAAAAAGTTATGATTGTCGGAAGGACACACTCAGCATACAGGAAAGTCAAAACAACCTTTGGTGACATTAAAAGCAACGGTGGTAACATTAAGAGTAAAACGGGAATTCCACTTTTAAATGCACAGGAGAGAGCAGATAGGTGGAAAGGATACATTGAAAGCCTCTATGAGGGTGAAGACTTGTCTGATGTGGTAGAAGAAGAAACAGGAGTCGATTTAGAAGAGATAGGGGATCCAGTATAGGAATCGGAATTTAAAAGAGCTTTGGAGGACTTACGGTCAAATAAGGCAGGAGGGATAGATAACATTCCATCAGAATTTCTAAAATCATTAGGGGACGTGGCAACAAAACGACTATTCACGTTGGTGTGTAGAATATATGAGTCTGGCGACATACCATCTGACTTTCGGAAAAGCATCAGCCATACAATTCCGAAGACGGCAAGAGCTGACAAGTGCGAGAATTATCGCACAATCAGCTTAACAGCTCATGCATCGAAGCTGCTTACAAGAATAATATGCAGAAGAATGGAAAGGAAAATTGAGAATGCGCTAGGTGAAGATCAGTTAGGCTTTAGGAAAAGTAAAGGCACGAAAGAGGCAATTCTGACGTTACGGCTAATAATGGAAACAAGGCTAAAGAAAAATCGAGACACGTTCATAGGATTTGTCGACCTGAAAAAAGCGTTCGACAATATAAAATGGTGCAAGCTGTTCGAGATTCTGAAAAAAGTAGGGGTAAGCTAAAGGGAGAGACGGGTCATATACAATGTGTACAACAACCAAGAGGGAATAATAAGAGTGGACGATCAAGAACGAAGTGCTCGTATTAAGAAGGGAGTAAGTCAAGGCTGTAGCCTTTCGCCCCTACTCTTCAAACTGTACATCGAGGAAGTAATGATGTAAATAAAAGAAAGGTTCTGGAGTGGAATTAAAATACAAGGTTAAAGGATATCAATGATACGATTCGCTGATGACATTGCTATCCTGAGTGAAAGTGCAGAAGAATTAAATGATTTGCTGAGCGGAATGAACAGTCTAATGAGTACACAGTATGGTTTGAGAGTAAATCAGAGAAAGACGAAGGTAATGAGATGTAGTAGACATGAGAACAGCGAGAAACTTAACATCAGGATTGATGGTAACGAAGTCAATTAAGTTAAGGAATTCTGCTACCTAGGCAGTAAAATAACCAATGACGGACGGAGCAAGGAGGACATCCAAAGCAGACTCGCTATGGCAAAAAAGGTATTTCTGGCAATGAGAAGTCTACTAATATCAAATACCGGCTTTAATTTGAGGAAGAAATTTCTGAGGATGTACGTCTGGAGTACAGCATTGTATGGTAGTGAAACATGGACTGTGGGAATACCGGAACAGAAGAGAATCGAAGCATTTGAGATGTGGTGCTATAGACGAATGTTGAAAATTAGGTGGACTGATAAGGTAAGGAATGAGGAGGTTCTACGCAGAATCGGAGAGGAAAGGAATATGTGGAAAACACTGATAAGGAGAAGGGACAGGATGATAGGACATCTGCTAACACATGAGGGAATGACTTCCATGGTACTAGAGGGAGCTGTAGAGGGCAAAAACTGTAGAGGACGTAGGTTGCAAGTGCTACTCTGAGATGAAGAGGTTAGCATAGGAAAGGAATTCGTGGCGGGCCGCATCAAACCAGTCAGTATACTGACGACAAATAAAAAAAAAGAGTAACAGATAATTTGAAACTATCAAAAACAATAAACTGCACCACTTACTTCAAATTCAGCTGCCAGTACTGACTGAAATGATTAACAAACCAACAACTGGACTCAAATAAAATGAACAATTTTGGTTTTGGATAAAGTAGGGGTAGGATCTGATTCGTAGTGATGTCGATATATCTATAGGTTAATTCTATCGGTATTCTTTTTGGCCATCGATAGTGCGAATCCGTCTTTCGCCTTACGACGGAAAACCAAAATATAAAGTGTGACGAAAGAGCTTCCGTTTGAAGGCTGCCACTCAGCCAATATGGCCGTGGGAATATACGCAATCATTCCGCCGACGCACCAGTTTGAAGATACACGTTTGGTAAAAGATCGTGTCCTGGCTGCTTGAAGAAGTCAATAACGGTCTGTTGCACATTCTCGCCCAACGAGAATAATACTACAAGGACTTCTTTCAAGGGAGCGAAGTGAGAATCGCATGGATAGATATCGCGATTCTAGAGTGGGTGCTCGAGAGTCTCCCACTTGAGTTGGCATAATGTGCGTCACAACACTTCCGGAATGGAGACGTGCTTTATGCTGAAACGATATCACAGCACGCATTGTGGCACCATTACACAACGGTGCTTTCGAGAGACATGATGCCCCATGCACATTCTTCATTCTCTGATGGATGTCTACCAGTGTTTGTTCCTCGGCACCCAAGAAAAGCATAACAGAAAGTTGGTCCTATCTGGACGTTTGGCAATAACGTCGCCTTAGTTTACGTTTCCGCATTTACCGCATGCACAAGACATCGGAGTTGCGCTACGTTGCATATTCGCAGCAGCAACGCCCTCAAACGGAAACTTTTTAGTCACCTTGAATCTTTCAGAATTTCGCTATACGGCAACCTGGTCGTGTGTAATTTTGTTTAGGTGTTAGTAAGGGACCGGACCCCCACGGAACCTCCGCCCCACCAACCCTCTTGGTAGGTCCTTGCATAGATTTGGCTGAAGGTCATTCATGTATGGCATCTTTGTGAGCGGATGGAGCCTAATGGTGTGCCCTTAGCGACATTAGATATAACCAGAGCGAGGGAATCCTCTACGATATTCGCATAAGTGTCCATGAACCGAGAGGATATCGCGTAACGTTTTTTTGGAAAGAGATTAATCTGATAACTGAACGAAATTTTGTACGGGCGCTACGCCAGAATTATCATACTTATTCCAACGTGAAGACATCCGTTTTATTCTCGATGGATAAAAAAATACTTTCTTTAATATTACGCGATAAGCCAGTTATACACAATGCTTAATTATTTTTTCTGCGAGGCTTGATGATTCAGTATAGCTGCCTACGTCCAATGGCAGCGAGCACATTTATAGAAATTACTCTTAATAAAGCTGTACCTCGGGACAAAAATGAAATGGAAAATATTACAAGATGCCGTTTTCTATTAATTGAGATTATTTTTTTATACCTTTATTATTAAATGCCTATTAAAATAGCTTATATAATTTTTATCATTAATCGCGTCGCTACAAGAATGAGCCTATACAAAATGGCCAGGGCAAAATTTAATTTTTACGTAGCTAAATCATGGGCAGGAAAGGTATTTGATTTTTATAAGCGTTAGTTTCATACATATTCTAAATATTACTAATATTACTACAGATAACGGTGTTAGTTACAGACCGTGAACAATAAGCGTCCGGCAGCTAGAGCATCAGAGCAAAGAAAACAATGAAACAAAAAACGTTCATCGACTTTTGTACCAAATGACAAAGATACTACAAATTACTATTCGGCGAGCGCATAGAGTGCTTCCATCGCTGAGTAACGATAAATTAATTTATACTCTTATTTACGGAGGCTATGCTATAAGGACTAACGGCAAGCACTTCAGCTTGTAGACGAAATTCTTCATTCACACTGCGGGCAGAGGCCTACACATTTAAGAGAGGGATTTTGCAGTTTAAGGATAGCCAGCCGAACACCTTGACAACTCGGAGAATACTGAAGTTAATGAACAGCCACCTCCGTCAGTATAAAAAAGCACTCCGTCTTCAGGCCACAAGTGGCCCATCGGAACCATTCGACCGCCATGTCATCCTCAGGTGAGGATGTGGGTAGGAGGAGCGTGTGGTCAGCACGTTGCTCTCCAGGCCCTTATGATGGTTTTCTGCGATCGAAGCCGCTACTGTTCGGTCGAGTAGCTCCTAAATTGGCATGACGAGGCTGAGTGGACCCCAAAAGATGGCACCAGTGCATGGCGACCCGGATGGGTACCCAACATATTGCCTTCTCTTGTAATTTGCACTCAACTGTCTTGATTATACAATGTTCACTTGAAAAAACTTGCCTGTACCTTCGCCGTACCCGTATCAATTCTTCCATGATCTCATAGTCGTGATGTTCTAATAACTGGAGTTTCCATTAGACAACAGGTTCAGTGTCTTCTGTGCTGGTCTTGCCTTCCCTTCTCCACTACTTCTTGCTCAGAGCTCCCGAATCTCCTTTCACAGTGCCTTGTGGTGTTAGTCGCAGATCGATATCACAGCATATCTTAGTCGTTCCAACTACTTCTGTGACAATGATCCTTCTCTTTAAAGCAATGACAACTTGCGTTCCTCCTTTATGTACTTCCAAACATCCTTTTCCAAAGTTGAATCGAGCCTTTTATTCACTTAACCAATCGACCCCTAAGATTATGGGCAACGCCAACCCGGGCACGACTAGTGTCGACACGTAACAATTTTAATCACCAAGCTTCATTGTGAGTAAGATCTGTTCCTTAATAACCTCACACTTAGCACCAACGGCACCTGTCATACATCTTCCATCTACATGAAAATTGGGTATCCTCCTTCCTTGTTCCAACGAATTCATATAGAGCTTCTGACATACTGCACTTACATGGCTACCAGAATCCACTGAAACATCGATAAGAGTACCAAAGATTTCTACTTAAATGATACGCTGTGTACCTGCCTCACGGCCTTCACCAACTTCTTGCAATAGGTCTTCCACAATCTCTGTCACATTATCCTCCGTTCCTGATCTGGCCGCATCAGGAACCTCCTCTAGTTTTCCGGTGTTCCTTCCCTATGCTACCTGTCCAGGCAATGGTTTGAGTTTCACACCTGGTCATCTGATGCATCGTGACCTGCGTTCCGATATCCGTGGCCACCACGATGTCCTCTGTGACCATCATGGTTACGGAAACTACTGCCATGTCTCCTGCCATTATTATTCCAATGTCGTCCATTACGTCTATTGTTATGGTTTGAATGGGTATCTGTATTTGTTTCCTTGTTCCCTGATACTCTACTATTACCTTCTCCTCTCTCTGTTCCTCGGTACTCATAAACGTGTGTGACTGTCCTGAGGCTCATTTCATTGCCTCTACGTCATCTCTAGGGATCATTAGCAACATATCCTGAACTCCTGTTGGTAGTTTACCTCTGATCAAGAACACTGTTGCTTCTGTCGTCATTGGTTCATCTAAATACAAGTTCCTCTCATAATAATCTTGAACAAATTCTGTAAGTTCTGGTCACACCCTCTCTCAAACCTTATACCTTGGTGTAGACTGTTACGTACTTCAGTTTTCTTCCAGTGCGACCAATATTGTTGCAAACATTCCTTTTCAGACTCAGCAAAGGCTGTACACTTATTTCCTATTCTCATACCCCAGGTGCTAACTTTACCTTCCAATCTTGCGACAACAAAGCGTACCTTTCTCTGCTCATCTCATAATTAAATTGATCTAGGATGCCATTTTTCACTTGTTGCGAAGTTCTTAAAATTCCCTATACCAAGGAAGACATCATCATTTTGTATACCAATTAAGCTTGAAACGTCCCCTTAGAAAAATTGTACAAAACTGTGCTTAAACTGACACACAATATTTTTGGCGCAACGCAATCTGACTTTCAAAAATCTGAACAAAAAAATGGCCCTGACTAACATTAACATATACGTTTCACAAATCGCTTCCCTTACAAAATCTTGGTTACTCGAACTACTGCAATACAGAGAGCGCCACTACTGCCAGCTAAATAAAAGTTTCAAACTACTGAAGGCACTAACTACTGATAGGCACAGTTAGCTAATGAAAAATTTTAATAGAGGACAAACTATGTATTTCCCTCAATAGTGTTCAAAAGTCATAATGTATATAGCAGTTCACGACATCTAGTCTTACAAATTTCAAAACTCCGCCATCTCTCTGCCTACATCCAGCACTGCTGGCGGCTCACCTCCAACTGCGCAACGCTACGTGCTGTTAACATCCAGCTGCCCAACACTACAATGGCGAGTATTACAGCAATGCCAACCAGCACAGCCAGTGATTTTTCATACAGAGCGCTATGTGGCGTTACCAATAAAAAACATAAACAGCCTACTTACAAGCTACCTCCGGAATACTTCCATCACGTAATAGTGATTTACCTGCTGCCGACCTATTTCTTAGTTTTGCCTACCTCACTGTACCCCTCTTCTACTCGACGTGCATAAGCATCCAGGTTCAGCGCAACACCTGATAGCCTGTATTTGCAGTGTTTCTCTTCCTCATCCGGTTGTTCGAAATGCTCGTAATAAACCTCAACCTTTTTAGTAAGTTCTTCCTTCACTTCTTAGACATCCGATTGTACCTTTCCAAAAGGTTTAGTATTGCTTGCACCGTTCGCCTCAAACCGAACGTTAAGCTCACTATCCTCTGATGACTTGACTCAGCCAGCTTCCGTAGAGCCTCATTAGTCTCGTCGAGTTATTCATTTATCTGCTCTACTGATCACTTAATATCTTCCTTCTTGGACATAATATCTTCCCTTAATTGATTGTTATTTTGCAATAATAATTTCTGGTTTTCTTGCAATAATGTTTTGAGCATGTCAACGATGGACAGGTCAGACCTAAGTTTACAATCATCTCTTTTTGGCGTCTCCATGATTAGTGACGACACTGCATATGGACTTCACATCTCTCTTGATAAACTACTGTCCCCTGTACCGAAATCCTTCGACACTTCACTACTACTTGTTTCTGTTTTCGTCGTCACCTAAGGAGTCTGCTTTCACCTCGCTGTCTAATGCAGTTGCACCAACCTCATTATTTGCCATATTGAGCCACAAATAAGTCATATAACTGAGAAATAAACAAACCACATTAACACTTGGAGCACAGAATGGATGGCAATCACCACAACCAAACTACAACACCTTATGCATTCAACGCTGTAATTGGTATTGGGAAGCACATATAACATACAAGATCAAATAACAGAAGAAAAGGAATGAAATATGAGCTAAGGTGAATAATGTTCTGCTGTTTTATTAACTGTTGTTAAAAAAATTAGATTTCTAAATAATCAGGGTCTGGCAGTGACATTTACTTTACTGTATGATCGGCAAAGTAAGTAATGTCTCGTACTTCAGAGATACAAAAGAATTTTAGCTGTCACTGTTTGTAATTACGTAATTATAGAACGCAATTTGCACTGCCAGTTAACTATTCTCGTTGCTTCAGTAGCGTGAGCTAACGTTGTGATCCGCAACTTACTTTCCATTGTCTTCTGGCCCCGTAGTCGCAGCTGTTCCATAGCGCCGACTCAGTTGATGCCGTGCCGCAATCAGCGCTGCACCCACTCTGCAAAGCGTGGTTGTGTATTCAGCGTCGTTCCTAGGCGCTGCTCACTTCGTATACAGTGATGGCTGCCGAAAAGTTTTGACTTTTACTCATAGGTGTCACTACCGTCGTCTACCATAACGTCTGCCAAATAAATGTTCACTTTCAGACATAGATGCCGCTAGCGTCGTCATGAGTGTGGAGTATGTTTACTTCATAGCACAAGTTCTTTACACTGTCACAAATCGGACGAGTATCTTCACTATCACAAATTCTTTGGTGTACACATCCTGCAGCTAGCGTGACGTCAGTCAACAATCCAATTTAACAATCACTGTTTATACACAAATAGTTCACTCTCCAAATTAATTATACGGCACTTCTTATCCGAAAATTACAGGTCCTGAATACAGGTCACCATGATACACGCCCAGGGGTACAAATTAAATGGCGGGGGTACCCTTTGAACTGCTCTTGACCGTGCGTCCTGTCCACACCAAGTACCTGATACTCCTGTGGCGGTCGTATTGTTCTGCTCCACACTGCTGCTAGCTTGTCTGAAATTATGAATCAAAATATGCAAACGGGTTAGGGGAGCCACGCAACATCAAACACAACACTGTCCTACATATGATATGAACAACTATGTTCTGAGACGATGAGAAAACCGCAGGTTGCACTGTTTACATTCTAAGTCATAAGTATTAATGCCAATTAACATTTATTGATATTATCTGTCCACAATATCACTTGGAGGAGCATACGCGTAACCGACACGACGCTGGTGAGGGTTGATAATGAGGAAGTCTAATTATCGAACGAAAGTTCTTACGCTCGTCACGCATACACAGATATCTGGTACCAGTCCTCCTTGACACTAGTAATAATACAACACTGTTCATAAAGTTAAGTTTTCAGTTCTCACTTGTACGAACGTGCTCGTAACCGTCGCGGCGCAGCTGATTGTTGATGATGAGGAAAGGCGATGACCCAACGCACGTTGTCACGCTCGCCTCAAGACACTGGCATTTGATTGCACTCTTTTATAGTAACTAATTTTTACTGATTGACATTAGTTCATTCTGGGAGAAGGAACACGGTACGGATGACTGATGTTCGGTACGACACGCAAACGGGCGAATACTCAAAACGTTATCGGCGGCACTGCTCATATTTAATTACTTGTTTGCACGCTTTTCACAGCAGAAGCGCGGCCACCCGCAAAGATACTCCGCAACCAAGCCAGCGATATGACAATATGTTAAAAATTATAATTTGTGGTTGTCTTTCGCTTTGAGAATTTGTTTGGTGCCGTGCATCTGAACTATTTGTGGCTACAAGTGTAGTACAACACGTTGTCGGTCTGCTCGAAAAACGTAAAAGGAGGATTTGGAAAAGATTACCGGCTTTGAGGTGAATGGAGTTAATGAGCTCTTGAGAGTTCCGCGCTGGCTCGCTAATGGGATGCAGGTCGACCGGGGTGTCGCAGAGCGACCTGCCCCCGTAATTAGCTGCGGTTCACTGCTGTGTGAGCACTCCGCTCGGAGCGAGTGGGCCACGTGACGCTGCGGTGTTGGGGAGGCTGTGTGGGGTAGTCTGCATACAGGCGCCAGAATGCTCTGCAGCGAGAACAAGGAAACGCAGAATAGCAACAAGGGCCAGCGGCAGCCTGTCCTCACATTACACGAGGCACTTACTGCAGGAGATACACGAGGTAACAAGGGTGAAACTTATACATTTTGGTCATATAAAGTCTCCGCAAAGGAAGTACGATGCGTTAGTTAAAACATTTTCTAAACCGTTTTGCGGTAAATCTTCTTAAAAATTGTAAAGTACTCTTGTAGCTGGTGATCCTTGATTATCATGGAATAATGTTACAACTGGTTTCAGGATAATGAATTACAGCTTCAGGTTCAATTTGGCTGGCTTACATTTATACATTAAACGAATATATACTGTGTATAGTATGAAGATTTATCAAATGCCAATCCTAGAAGTAGCAATCCAAGGAGTAACTTGATCTCTGAAGCAGACCCTAACAAATCTTGTTTTTTTCCATGTAGTGAGTAGTGCTGGAGCGCATTTTCTGTGCATAGTTGTGGAGGTAAAAACGGCCAGTAGGTCGGTTCTGCAGAACAAGAAAAGAAAATGCAACATTCAGAATGAATGCAAGATTACTTCTAATTTACATTTTAGTGTGTAAGATGGTGCATGTCATGGAACCCATATATGAGATGCGAATGTGAATTGTACATTTATCTGTCAACTTCATTATTGTCTTTGTCAATGTCTACAAACAATATATGTACCATTTTCTATGTATAGTTGTGAAAGTAAACATACGCAGGAGGTCGGTCCTGCAACACAAGAAAAGAAAATTAAAATATTCACGATAAATGCTAGATTACTTCTAATTTATATACTAGCGTGTAAGATGGTACAAGTCATTGAGTCCATATATGAAATTTTAATGTGAATTGTACTTTTCTTTGTCACCTTTATTATTGTCAGTGTCTATGCGTATGTAAAATGTATGTAATATTGTCAATTTTATGTGGAATTTTATTCTTGAAGTGGAACTACTTACGTATGCATGTGAAGTGCAACGCGATGGACGATTAAAATACTCGCACTTGTGAAGTGATACAAAATAGTAAGGCCTGATAACAGTGAAAATAATGGCAGGGCTGTGATAACAATAAGCGCTACAGTCTAGCGCAGTGAATACGGTGAGTGTGATGCGTGTGCGACAGAGAAATTAGAGTAAATCCGTATAACCACTAATTGATGTGTGAGGACCGCCGAACTACAATGCACAACAGAAGATAATGCCGAGTCCTGCAGTGCGGCCCTTACCTTCAATGTAAATGGCCGAAAGCTTTGTTCAAGTGCGAGATGAGGTATTGGTACTCTTTGTGTTCAGCGTTGGGGCTGAATCCGTGGTATCCTTTCTCTGGACTGGAGGGCATACACAACACCGACTTCATAAGGCTGGACTGACATTACAATGGATTCGTCGGCAGTGCTTCTGCTCACTTAGTGCTTGCGTCACTGCGACGGGCGCGTCAAACAATGAGCTGCTGCTGGCCATAAGTACAGCGAACAATGAGATAGCGTGTGCCGAAGGGACACCTTCTCAGAATTGCCAGTGCACCCGAAGAAAACGAGGAAAACAATTTTTCCTCTGTCAACACCATACAGACTATCATATGTAAGGATGAATAACAGACTAAGAAGGCAGCACAACATGGACGTGCAATTATGTAATATAAATATATATGTGAATGTATTTATATGTATTATTTTGTAATGGACGAAGAAATGAAGATTTGTAAATATACTTGTAGTAGCATAAGGGTATTAAAACTTCACTGACTTGCACCAAGTGAGCAAACTTTGAGCCCCAATGTAAATAAGGCTACTGCATACTGTCTCTCTAAATCAAGAGACTTGTTTTATACAGTATACAGTAGGGGAGCATTTGTGATGTACCTTTTGCATTTCTTGTTTTTATGTTTTCGTTTTCTTCAAAGGCAAGGAGAAAAGTTGAAGCAGTAGCCCAGCGAAGAGCCTGCACCTACCGTCATGTATTTTCGATTTTCCAGTGTTAAAAAACATATGATGTTTTTCCTGTTCCTCGGTAAGAGGAAGGACTTGCACTCTCCTAATGAACGAAGGTAGACGCATGTTAATTTAGAGCGTAATCAGTTGTAGCCATTTTGGGTTGAGAGAATAAGTAAAAACAGTATGAATTTTTGATGTGTATAAAAGAAGGAATGCATTCGTATTTCACGAGTGAGAAATAGAGTTATTATTCCAAGCAGTACTGCAATACAGAAGAGTTCTGAAGCTCACCTGTGTACTTTGGAGCTAATACGAAGGTTCTATTGCAATAGGAATGATGGACACGGTCAAGATTTTGTAAGTGGACACGATCACAAGAAATATTATTGATTGGTAAGCATAAATTTACAACAATAGAAAGACTATTTCGTCGTGCAGAACTAATATGGCATAGCCAAGCTTATTGTGCTTGTCTGAACACCGAAAAATTAATCTCATTATTTCCATGTAACTAAACATTGATTATATTTTTATTATACTATATAAGGTCCGCCGACTGTATAATCTATTAGAAACGGCCCTCCTGACAGTGAGTGTGAGTTCATTAAAAGACTTCTTGCTTTGATAGAAATTATGATTGTTTATAATGGGGGGAACATGACTTTGATAGCGACTTATCGAGTTCGCTGAGGGCACCTCCCATTAGTTAGCATGAGTACGGCTGTCTACTCGACTCGGAAATTGTGTTCGTTATGTTACGATTTGTTTCGGTAAGCAGTGTGCGAAAAGTTTTCTACGTCGTGGAGAAGATGACAATCAAATGATAGCTCTGAATAATGTATGATTATTTAGACAGTTAATGCTACAAGAAAGCACATTAATTTGCGTGACGAAATGTGAAAAGTGGCCACGTTGTCACTGCGGGCAAGTGGCTCGTTTATTATAGAAGAGTGTCGCACACGAATTTCCTTACCACGTCCGCTCATCGGTCAAGACTAGAGGGCTCACCGCTGCTCCCATCCCACACGTCGTCCAGTGGACCACTGACGAATCACAGAGTTCCGCGCCCTGCTCTGTGACAAACGACAGTATTCTGACTTGTCGCTGCTGTCACGATTAATTAGTGTCATTCATCTCGCTGTAACAGCGCCGTAAAAACTTCCCCGACTGTAGTCTAATGCTCTTTCTGGTATACTGCATAAATTTGTCACTAATGGACACTAACCACTCCATTTCAGATCGTTGTTATGTAAGCTCTAAATACAAATTTCACTTCTATGATACCGTTCCATATGAAAATCAACTCGTTTAATTCCCCTCGTGCGTTTTTTTTTTTTTTCGAAATGTTCGCACAACTTTTTCTCTTCGTTAGGAGGTTCTTTCTGAGTGAACTGACGTATCAGGTTGGTACTAATTGAGATCACATTTAATTAGCATTCCTTCCAGTTCTCTGCTGTTATCCTTTCCATCTCCATATTGCAATACTAAAGCTCCTAGTCAAAAAGTATACACTCTTTGATCGTTAGTCGCAGAAAAAAACTACAAAATCTGACATCTAAGGTTATGCTTTTTGTGGTTGTGTTAAATGAGATAACAAACAAAAAACGTATAATCTGTAACAATTCACAAACTATTTTATTACATAGGTTGTAAGAATGTAAACTGTGAACAATTAAACCGTTCGATTCGTCGTATTTTGTCTAACTTTTGTACCCACCCATCACTTTGTACTGACCCGTCACTTTAACCTAAGTAAATTCATATCAAATCACTATATAATCGTTGCAAACAGCTGACAATAAGATTAGAGCTCCAGTTGTACATGTATGTAGCAATATGTCCTGCATTTTAATCTTTCAACATATGAATGCATTACATTATGTAAATAAATATTTTTGGTCACCTGTTTTTTTACTTGTTTTGTGCTTCGTGCCACGAATTCCTTTCTTGTGCCAAATTGTTCATTTGAGAGCAGCACCTGCACCTTTAGCTCCTTATTTATTTGTAGTATATATTCTACTCTCAGTCTTTTTATACAGTGTGTACCCTGTAAGCACCCATTTACTGAATGTAATCTGAACAGAAAATCGCTGTTTCCTAAGTACATAAAAATTGTTTAACTTTGCCACCAATAATAATTTTCTATCTTCATGTCCCTTCTTCTCGTCAGTGTTTTATCTTTGCCGATTCTAATAAGAATGTTCTAAAACCTCCAAACGTAAGGACTCAGAAATTTTTTCTTCTCATTAAGGCTGATGCCTGACACTAGTAGATTTCGCTTGGCCAGGATTGGCCTTTTTGCCTGTGTTAATCTGATGTTTATGTCCTTCTTAGACTGAACGTTTTTGTACATTGTTTTTCGTAGATCAAGTAAAGCATATCATCTGTTACCCAAGGTTTCTTCCAGATACCTTGCTTCTACCTTTATTTGTCGCTCCAGCAGTAGAAATTGCCGTATTTATAGGTGTCTATTCCCCTTCAACTCAGCTACTAGTTATTTCAGTATTATTGTTGGCACTGGTTTACTATAGATTCTGACGAGATCAGGTGTATCACTGAACAGTTCGCAGTGACTTACACTCCAAACTACTTTCCTGTTCAAAATCATTCCTACTTCTGTTATTCCATTTCCTGGTGCTATTGATACAACTCTATATTCTTCTCACAATGAACCACAGTTTTATTTCCATTTCATTTTGCTAACGTGTAGAACTGTGAATATAATGATCGGTAGCTGAGCACTCAGTGTAAAAGCTTTTTAACTGAATAGTTAGAGGTACGAATCCCATTAGTAAGATTTTCATTCTATTTATTATTCCGCAGTTCATAAGAAATGAAAATGTTAATAAACGAATACTGAACATAATGTTTCAAGAAAAATTACATCTTTTCATTTTTAGTGTAGGTAACATAAATATAGATATAATTTGATACAGAGATGTAAATTGCCTAGTTATTAAAGGAAAGGGAGTTCTACCAACAAATAATATGTCTCGACATGCATAAATAAGAAAATATTGCATTTGTCATCAGATGTTTTGCATGTTTTTCACAAACTTTAATTTATCGTAATTACCCAAATTTCCATGAAAACAGAAAGTAAATTTCTATTAATAACTATGAATTAGTATTGGTAAATTAATATTTCTTTCTTGATAAAGGCAGAATTTAAAGTAAAGTGGCAAAAAATTGGATACTATTCCGTTTGTTACTAGATGAATATTTCTAGTATTCAGGGCTTGCTTTTTGGAGAGCGAGCGCGCTACATGGTGCGCGATTCGCGGAATCTTGTGCGCGCCCACGCGAGATTTGCAACGGTCGGTGGGATGATCTCCGCCGTCGGGCGGCCACGTGGCCCAAAGCTTTGGGCATTGCTTGCGTTTTCGCGCATTACGGGAATACTATATAACTTCCTGTAAAGAAGGATGCGGTAGTGGACTGTGAAAAATCGATCTTTATTTCAAGCCATGAGACCGAAAAGTTGAAGTAACCTCAAAATCGGTTAATATCACGAATACTGCAATATTAATAAAAATAGTAAATAACAACTTAAAGGGATGAGCGAGCACTCATTAAAAACTTTTTGTCATAGCGGATCGAGTGTCGTAATCATATATTAAGATTCATAAATAATTAAGCCAGTAAAGAGCATTAAACAAAATTTGAGGGAAAATTGCTTATAAAATTCAATAGAAAATTCGTGACGTATGGAACGGCACTATATAATATTTTGGGTGGCATCCGACGTATTGTGAACTAGGTAAGCTATACTACAGACTAAACTTGGAATAGTTTTTATTGTTTGCAAATTATTACTAACATTTATGGCCCATAATTAATTAATTATTGTAGATATGAAGATTTTGAGCAGCGCAATGAGTAGAGCGCTATATATTTCGTCTAAAAACGGTGTTATATGCAGTTCTATGCTAAAACGTTGCAGCACAGATGTAAACAAACAAATTTGCGCTAAGTGGAGAAATTTTGCGCAAACTGAAACTGGATTTACAGGCCGTAGAATAACCCTAGAAATTAATGTAACATAGTGAATAAGATGTACTTTTTGCCCTGTTCCGATGGTTCACTTATTTCTGTCGAGGGATGTATGTATCAACCTTAACTGGTGAGATTGGTACTTGCATAACCAGGGGTAGACATACGAGCCTATATAAGCGAGTGGTTCTAAAATGGTTCAAATGGCTCTGCGCACTATGCGACTTAACGTCTGAGGCCATCAGTCGCCTAGAACGTAGAACTAATTAAACCTAATTAACCTAAGGACATCACACACATCCATGCCCGAGGCAGGAGTGGAACCTGCGACCGTTGGGGTCGCTCGGTTCCAGACTGTAGCGCCCAGAACTATAAGCGAATAGCCATCTTGGCTAGGGGTCAGTCTATGGGCGCTCATGTGGTCGTTTGGACAGAATTTTTCGGGCCGATTTATTTCGACAAATAGTATTGTTTAATAGTGCAAGTGTGCAAGCATATATTTGGTGAACTGGAAGTGCTACGATTATTTGTGTGAGTACGATTTACGAGGTATACATCGTCGTAAGTGAACATGTGGCGAACTGTGATTTCGCACCAAAACCGCTAGAACAAAGAGGACAGTGCGACTTGTGGTTCTGATCGAATAGACTGCGTAATTTTCGTTTATAGCAGCCTGCATTACTACTGTTGGGGGCTCGGAGTCAAATTATTATTGAAGTAAAAATGTAAACCATCTCACCAGTGCTAATTTCATTGTGTGGAAGAAAAGGACAACGCCAATAAATAGTGATTGAATTGTGTCGTAAAAACCTATAACAATCGCCTAATTATTGTTCCCTTGCATAAACTGTATTCATGTCTGAGTGAATAATTAATTCAAAAACTGTAACTAATGCGCGGGTGTGGAACAGTGTACTAACGCACCAAGTTTGCAAATCATCCCCTGAAACTTATGTGTGAGCAAAATTTGCAATAACATTTTTAACCACCATTTGTATATGCACATTCGTGTGAAGTCTGCAACCGCACTTCTCCTTTACTCACCGCCCCGTCGCAACCTTCAACTATGCAGTTATCATATTTCCATGAAAGAAACTCACAAATTTTCCTTTTTAATTAGATCTTTTATTATACTGAGGAAAACTACCGGGTGTGAGTCGTGCTTCGGTAGCTCAGTTGGTAGAGCACTTGCCCGCGAAAGGCAAAGGTCCCGAGTTCGAGTCTCGGTCGGGCACACAGTTTTAATCTGCCAGGAAGTTTCTTAAAGTCCTCTGTTTATCATATAAAGATTCATAATTAACTCATTCAATACGTTCTTCTAAATATTTGGTTTAAGCATACTTTCATCATGTTTCAGCGAAATCAATTCCATCGTAACTGTCTGTTATCTTTTGTCACATAGGTAAGCCAAATTAAATTAGTGCCAGAATTAAACATTTCTTAAGTACGTAGGAAACGGTGATTGTTTATTCAGATTACATTCAGTGGAACAATAACATTTTCAATACGTCCTGATGTTATTTGGTTCAGTGGCTGTGTGTGTTTCTTATTACAGATCCAGATATTGAAATTACTTATAAACTACACTCCTGGAAATGGAAAAAAGAACACATTGACACCGGTGTGTCAGACCCACCATACTTGCTCCGGACAGTGCGAGAGGGCTGTACAAGCAATGATCACACTCACGGCACAGCGGACACACCAGGAACCGCGGTGTTGGCCGTCGAATGGCGCTAGCTGCGCAGCATTTGTGCACCGCCGCCGTCAGTGTCAGCCAGTTTGCCGTGGCATACGGAGCTCCATCGCAGTCTCTAACACTGGTAGCATGCCGCGACAGCGTGGACGTGAACCGTATGTGCAGTTGACGGACTTTGAGCGAGGGCGTATAGTGGGCATGCGGGAGGCCGGGTGGACGTACCGCCGAATTGCTTAACACGTGGGGCGTGAGGTCTCCACAGTACATCGAAGTGGTCGCCAGTGGTCGGCGGAAGGTGCACGTGCCCGTCGACCTGGGACCGGACCGCAGCGACGCACGGATGCACGCCAAGACCGTAGGATCCTACGCAGTGCCGCAGGGGACCGCACCGCCACTTCCCAGCAAATTAGGGACACTGTTGCTCCTGGGGTATCGGCGAGGACCATTCGCAACCGTCTCCATGAAGCTGGGCTAAGGTCCCGCACACCGATAGGCCGTCTTCCGGTCACGCCCCAACATCGTGCAGCCAGCCTCCAGTGGTGTCGCGACAGGCGTGAATGGAGGGGCGAATGGAGACGTGTCGTCTTCAGCGATGAGAGTCGCTTCTGCCTTGGTGCCAATGATGGTCGTATGCGTGTTTGGCGCCGTGCAGGTGAGCGCCCCAATCAGGACTGCATACGACCGAGGCACACAGGGCCAACACCCGGCATCATGGTGTGGGGAGCGATCTCCTACACTGGCCGTACACCACTGGTGATCGTCGAGGGGACACTGAATAATGCACGGTACATCCAAACCGTCATCGAACCCATCGTTCTACCATTCCTAGACCGGCAAGGGAACTTGCTGTTCCAACAGGACAATGCACGTCCGCATGTATCCCGTGCCACCCAACGTGCTCTAGAAGGTGTAAGTCAACTACCCTGGCCAGCAAAATCTCCGGATCTGTCCCCCATTGAGCATGTTTGGGACTGGATGAAGCGTCGTCTCACGCGGTATGCACGTCCAGCACGAACGCTGGTCCAACTGAGGCGCCAGGTGGAAATGGCATGGCAAGCCGTTCCACAGGACTACATCCAGCATCTCTACGATCGTCTCCATGGGAGAATAGCGGCCTGCATTGCTGCGAAAGGTGGATATACACTGTACTAGTGCCGACATTGTGCATGCTCTGTTGCCTGTGTCTATGTGACTGTGGTTCTGTCAGTGTGATCATGTGATGTATCTGACCCCAGGAATGTGTCAATAAAGTTTCCCCTTCCTGGGACGATGAATTCACAGTGTTCTTATTTCAATTTCCAGGAGTGTATATAGAGGAATACTGTTATCACATGAGGTACGTCAAACGCATTGTGTTCATAGAGATTGCATGTCACGTAAGTAATTAGACTTGTGGGTACTTTAAACACAGAAGTTTGATAAGTATTTCAAGTAATGGCGACATCCAATCACTAGTGAACGTAAAGTTATATCATGTATAGAATCAGGTTGCAATCAAAAGATTTCACTGAGCTGCCAAATTTTAAATTCACGTTTGAAACGATAGTATAAAAGTTGGAATGAAAATAAAAGTCTTTGTTCAGAAATTTGATGAACTTTTAATTCTTCTCTGCTCTCAGACGTGAAAGGACGATTGGATTACCACTGAGATTGCCACACGTTGGGCTCCAAAAAACGTGGCGAATTAACAAAAAATTTAGTTACGTCACATGAAAATTACCAATGAGTTTTTCCCACACTAGGAGCTAACATTTAATTGATACCAATAATTAAATGAATTGAAACGCAACGGGTTATGAGATAAAAGAATTGATGTGTGAATTGAAGAGGTTGCTTAGATGATTAAAACGTGTAAATAAATGAATTTATTTCAACTTATATTAAGGGGAAGAAGGGGGTGGGGAACGAATCCTCTCACCACGTTTCGTCATCACTCGTCGGTGGCGGCACGTGCTGCAATGGTTCGGCGCGTTGCCCCGGAGCTGTGATGCTTGAATCGGATGTCCTCATTAGCATCGCGTCCGCCCCCGGTGGCTGAGTGATCAGCGCGACAGACTGTCAATCCAAAGGGCCCGGGTTCGATCCCCGGCTGGGTCGGAGATTTTCTCCGCTCAGGGACTGGGTGTTGTGTTGTCCTAATCGTCATCATTTCATCCCCATCGACGCGCAAGTCGCCGAAGTGGCGTCAAATCGGAAGACTTGCACCAGGCGAACGGTCTACCCGACGGGAGGCCCTCGTCACACGACATTATATATATATATATATATATATATATATATATATATATATATATATATATATATATATATATATATATATATATATATATAGCACCGCGACTTTGTGGCGATGCACAGGTACAATCTGCATGTTGTCTGCCTATTGTTGGTCACGTGGCCGAAGGGGTGATATCATGGTGGCGGAAGGCGGATGTTGATGATTCAATGATGAAGCCTTATGTCCTCTCGTTCCCGCGCTTTCTCCACGATTCCACCTTCTCTCCGCAACCGTTTTACAGTTCAACTCTTCGTCGAAATTCTTTCTTCTCGCAGCGTTGCCGTCGGCGGAATCAATTCGCAATGCAGGCCGTTTCATGGTGACGCCTCTACCAGCGGAGGGTGAAAATAATTCATCTTGCAAGGGTTGGAGTGTGCCTCGGGAACTGGCCTCTTTCTCACGATTTCACATTGTTACAATGTTTTTCTGCATTCCGAAGTCTTTATGACAGCAGCTGCACAACACTTCGTTGTAATCGCTGTTCCTGCATGAAGACTGGCAGACTGTGATTCATCACGGATTCAGCTGGCGTTGGTGATTCATAGGAAACGACTTCTCTCACACGCCTCCCTGCTCTAATTCTTAGCTTTTTATGTACGCTCCTCCTTGCGCCTGAGGGATGGTGGAACAGGCCGGTGTGGCCGAGCGGCTCTAGGCGCTTCAGTCTGGAACCGCGCGACCGCTACTGTCGCATGTTCGAATCCTGCCTCGGGCATGGATGCATGTGATGTCCTAAGTTCGAGGGGAAAAGATGTTAAGTACCATAATGCTAAGAGCCATTTTTGATGGTGGGACAGTTGCAACATTCCGGCTTTCTACGGCAGGTAAAATGAACGGTGTCAGGTCAGAAGAACTCACAGGCTTTCGCGCGTACATTCTTGATGTCTCGTCCTAATGGCTGCAGGTATCCATCATCTCACGACACGCTTCTCATTGTCAACCAGGTTCTTCGGAACGTCCTTACTCGAGCGAGGCAAGGTCGTCTGCCCGGCTTTCCGCTGTTTGTCTGTAGAACAGCTGCACTGTCCTCTTCTCGGGTGTCACCTTGGCAGCTGGCGCTTCAACTTGGCGAAAGTGGCCGTTGGTGGAGTTATCACAAGATGTACGCAAATAGTTTCATAATGCTCAAGACGTACATGACTACAATTACTGGAAAAGTCAAACAATATCTTATTGATTGAGGTCATGTGACACAGCTGATAAGTGAGGTGTTGAGATAGATGAGTCGCTCTCTCACTGCTCTTCGTATTCAAGACTACTCTTAACTGTTGACTTTATACCCAATACATATTTTTATGAGGTGACCGAAAGTTATGACCATGAGCAGATATTGCAATTGTTAATGCATGTGGTATCTTTATGGTGGCTCTCCATCGAATAGTATTTTCTGGACTTGAGAACAAGCAGCCCGTTTGGTCAGTTAACACTAAATCTAGCAGTCAGTGTTTTGGGCTTGGAAGTCATGTGTAAGCTATTAGGAAAAGGTATATCTCGAAACACTTAAAGGAAACAGAATGATAGTTTCCAGAATTTCTCGCACTGGTGAGCAGAGAATTATTTGGGCCAAAAGATGTGGAAAAACTGCCTACCAGCTCTACATATTAGGCGCCTCTAGACATTAGAAGGGCACAGCCACGACAAAAATTTATGTCACCAAACAATATGTGAGTTTCTCTGTTCACTATGAACCGAACGCTATCGAGAGAGCTGCCAGGTGGTGCAGTCCCTCTGCCTCCCAAGATTTTGGGAAACGCCTGGGCTTTGAAACAATTTTAGAAGGGAACTTATCATTTATGATGGCGCTTCTCTTAATTTAGCCGAGGCCGTGGTTGGACATGCTGTAGCATTTGGGCGTCCAGATAATTGTTTCCATGAGAACTATGTTATTTAGTTTAGAGCTAAACAGAAACTCCAAACTCTTCCTTAACTGGCCATGGGAAGAAAAAGGTCGGGAGCACAACATCTTCTCCTCTCTGTGTGGAAAATTGGAAGTCAGGTATTGGTTGCTTCTCTAGAAAGGAAGAGAATATTGCTAACCTCGGTTAGGAGTGTCAGATGGGTAGAGCAGACACAAAGGAGACATATAGCTCATGGATTCTTGTGATTGTGGGGGATGTTGCGTGCGCGCTTTTGTGGAGTTTACCGAGATTTGATGAAAAGCGAGGAGAGTAGAGTCTAGGTCTTCGGTTTCAGACACTAGTCCTGAGAGGAGTCTAGTTCTTAGCTCTTGCTATAAGAGTGTTGCACTTTGGACACTTGTTCTGAACTCTACTTCGCACTAGCGTTGATGGTGACTGGGGACCCTGTGGTGAGGACTTAGCTGTGCCGACGGTTTAGCGCTCAGTCAGATCAGACAATTCACTATCCTGAGCGCAGTCTTATTCGAGATCTTGACGTCTGGTCTCCTTGTGCACTCTGACTTACAAGTGAGTCAAATTGGTCCATGGTATGACCGGCGTACGTGAGTGCCACAAGCTGACATCTGCCGAGATTTCAGGACTCCGTTGGAGAGTAATTGTGGTCTGTCTAACAGACTTTGCATATCTCCTGCCCGCAATAACGTATTACATGCGCCCCAAATTGTTGCTCTGCAGACGCTTGAGCAGCGCCCATCAGCTCAGACAGTGCTGCACGTCGGGATAGGAGTGTGGTATTGCTACTCCGTCTTTTTAGGGCAAACAGAACCTCAGTCTCACCACTTGATCTCAGCTACACCAATGTAGTATAACTTCTGTGAAGAATTAATCTATCACAGTCTATGCAACATTAGATAGTTTCAGACTGTATTATCCATGTTGTTAACCAGAGTAAGTACTTTAATCAGATAAACCTTAGTCTTTGCGAACCGAGCGCTACCCAGTGGATTGTTAACTATTTGTTGCGTCTATATGTGTTGCCAACAGACATGATTTATTGGTCATCACGCTTAACTTGTATTATGTGTCCTATTTTATGATCAATAAACCTGTGCCCTATTTCTTATAAATAAGCAGTCTCTAGATGCTACTGATCACCTGCCATAATTCATTATAATAAAAGCAGGGCGACCATTTAATTGAATTATTTCATCATTGAAGTTCATTTAGATTCTGATAAATGTAATAACCGCGAATGCAGGGTAACAGGAAGAACCATATCGAAAAGAATAAACCAAATTAGCATCTGCGTAGCCCCAGTAGACAAGTTGAAGGCTTACTAGTCGAAGTGATTGTTGTCAGGGTGTAACCTTTAGGATCATATCGCAGGTCCAGTGTAGTCTTGTAATTTGGTGACCGTTGCCAGGATCCTGAACTGATGGCAACTCCTGTTGAAACATCCCCTTAGAAAAATTTATGAATTACACTATTGCATTATTTGATTTACAAATAGCTGAGCAGAACTGAACGTACTCAGACATTTCGCTCTTTCTATTCTGATCAACACTAAACTGACACACAATATTTTTAGCACAACGCAGTCGGACCTTCACTAATCCCTACAAAAGAATGGCCCTGACTAACAATAACCTATACCTTACATGCATCACTTCCCTCACAAAAATCTTCGTTACTCGAACTACTGCAATACAGCGAGCGCCAATACTGCCAGTTAATAAGAGATTCAAACTACTGAAGGCACTAACTGCTGATTGGCATAGTTAGCAAATGAAAGATTTTGATAAAGAACAAACAATGTATTTACCTTAATAGTGTTCAAAACCCATAACATGACATCCAGTCTTACAAATTTACTGTCTCTGATGGACACACGTCCAGATCATCCGCTCTCAAACCTCCGCCACCTCACTCCCCACATCCACCACTGCTGGCGGCTCACCTCCAACTGCGCAACGCTACAGGCTGTTAACAGCCAACTGCCCAACACTACAATAACTAATTCCAACAATGCAAACCAGCCACAGACTGCACACAGCACAGTCAGTGATTTTCATATAGAGTGCAACATCGCGTTACCAATATAAAAACCTAAACAGCCTACTCGAACTGTGGTCCTCAGATGCGATTTTCGCAAGAAGGTTTCTGTTTTCCTATCTTGAAATTCAGTTGGTGCACCGAAGTAAATTAGTTTCGCGGAACCGTACGAATTTGTGAGGCTAAATACATTTGTAAATTTTCAAATTTTTATGTGTCGATTACTAGCATGTTCATTGATTGTTTGTTGCGGTCACTTGTTGATTGTTAGTGGCAGACAACAGCGTTGTGTGGTGGTAAATTACCTGTGGCTCTAGCGTTTTACGGTAGTTTGCGGTGGTTTTTATTTGATATGCGTTATCAGGGTCAGGTTCAGGTGACTACAGGGTTATAAACACAAAATCAAATAGAGGTAATGCAGGAGTAGGTTTAATTATGAATAGGAAAATAGGAATGCGGGTAAGCTACTACAAACAGCATAGTGAACGCATTATTGTGGCCAAGATAGATACGAAGCCCACACCTACTACAGTAGTACAAGTTTATATGCCAACTAGCTCTGCAGATGATGAAGAAATTGAAGAAATGTATGATGAAATAAAAGAAATTATTCAGATAGTGAAGGGAGACGAAAATTTAATAGTAATGGGTGACTGGAATTCGAGTGTAGGAAAAGGGAGAGAAGGAAACATAGTAGGTGAATATGGATTGGGGCTAAGAAATGAAAGAGGAAGCCGCCTAGTAGAATTTTGCACAGAGCACAACTTAATCATAGCTAACACTTGGTTTAAGAATCATGAAAGAAGGTTGTATACGTGGAAGAACCCTGGAGATACTAAAAGGTATCAGATAGATTATATAATGGTAAGACAGAGATTTAGGAACCAGGTTTTAAGTTGTAAGACATTTCCAGGGGCAGATGTGGACTCTGACCACAATCTATTGGTTATGACCTGTAGATTAAAACTGAAGAAACTGCAAAAATGTGAGAAATTAAAGAGATGGGACCTGGATAAACTGAAAGAACCAGAGGTTGTACAGAGTTTCAGAGAGAGCATAAGGGAACAATTGACAGGAATAGGGGAAAGAAATACAGTAGAAGAAGAATGGGTAGCTCTGAGGGATGTAGTAGTGAAGGCAGCAGAGGATAAAGTAGGTACAAAGACGAGGGCTGCTAGAAATCCTTGGGTAACAGAAGAAATATTGAATTTAATTGATGAAAGGAGAAAATATAAAAATGCAGTAAATGAAGCAGGCAAAAAGGAATACAAACGTCTCAAAAATGAGATCGACAGGAAGTGCAAAATGGCTAAACAGGGATGGCTAGAGGACAAATGTAAGGATGTAGAAGCTTATCTCACTAGGGGTAAGATAGATACTGCCTACAGGAAAATTAAAGAGACCTTTGGAGAGAAGAGAACCACGTGGATGAATATCAAGAGCTCAGATGGCAGCCCAGTTCTAAGCAAAGAAGGGAAGGCAGAAAGGTGGAAGGAGTATATAGAAGGTTTATACAAGGGCGATGTACTTGAGGACAATATTATGGAAATAGAAGAGGATGTAGATGAAGACGAAATGGGTGATACGATACTGCGTGAAGAGTTTGACAGAGCGCTGAAAGACCTGAGTCGAAACAAGGCCCCCGGAGTAGACAACATTCCATTAGAACTACTGACGGCCTTGGGAGAGCCAGTCATGACAAAACTCTACCAGCTGGTGAGCAAGATGTATGAGACAGGCGAAATACCCTCAGACTTCAAGAAGAATATAATAATTCCAATCCCAAAGAAAGCAGGTGCTGACAGATGTGAAAATTACCGAACTATCAGTTTAATAAGCCACGGCTGCAAAATACTAACGCGAATTCTTTACAGACGAATGGAAAAACTGGTAGATGCAGACCTCGGGGAGGATCAGTTTGGATTCCGTCGAAATGTTGGAACACGTGAGGCAATACTGACCTTACGACTTATCTTAGAAGAAAGATTAAGAAAAGGCAAACCTACGTTTCTAGCATTTGTAGACTTAGAGAAAGCTTTTGACAATGTTGACTGGAATACTCTTTTTCAAATTCTAAAGGTGGCAGGGGTAAAATACAGGGAGCGGAAGGCTATTTATAATTTGTACAGAAACCAGATGGCAGTAATAAGAGTCGAGGGGCATGAAAGGGAAGCAGTGGTTGGGAAAGGAGTGAGACAGGGTTGTAGCCTCTCCCCAATGTTATTCAATCTGTATATTGAGCAAGCAGTAAAGGAAACAAAAGAAAAATTTGGAGTAGGTATTAAAATTCATGGAGACGAAGTAAAAACTTTGAGGTTCGCCGATGACATTGTAATTCTGTCAGAGACGGCAAAGGACTTGGAAGAGCAGTTGAACGGAATGGACAGTGTCTTGAAAGGAGGATATAAGATGAACATTAACAAAAGCAAAACGAGGATAATGGAATGTAGTCAAATTAAATCGGGTGATGCTGAGGGAATTAGATTAGGAAATGAGACACTTAAAGTAGTAAAGGAGTTTTGCTATTTAGGAAGTAAAATAACTGATGATGGTCGAAGTAGAGAGGATATAAAATGTAGACTGGCAATGGCAAGGAAAGCGTTTCTGAAGAAGAGAAATTTGTTAACATCAAATATAGATTTATGTATCAGGAAGTCGTTTCTGAAAGTATTTGTTTGGAGTGTAGCCATGTATGGAAGTGAAACATGGACGATAACTAGTTTGGACAAGAAGAGAATAGAAGCTTTCGAAATGTGGTGCTACAGAAGAATACTGAAGATAAGGTGGATAGATCACGTAACTAATGAGGAGGTATTGAATAGGATTGGGGAGAAGAGAAGTTTGTGGCACAACTTGACTAGAAGAAGGGATCGGTTGGTAGGACATGTTTTGAGGCATCAAGGGATCACAAATTTAGCATTGGAGGGCAGCGTGGAGGGTAAAAATCGTAGAGGGAGACCGAGAGATCAGTACACTAAGCAGATTCAGAAGGATGTAGGTTGCAGTAGGTACTGGGAGATGAAGCAGCTTGCACAGGATAGAGTAGCATGGAGAGCTGCATCAAACCAGTCTCAGGACTGAAGACAACAACAACATGCGTTATCAGAGATTTAGAATTAGTGGCTGGTCATAGGAAATCTCGGGGTATAACTGTATGGCACTGCGTTGAGGAGCTATTGAAACCTGTTAGGATCAGGAACGTGAATGCTTTCTCACTAGAAGCAAGGCATATTTGCTCCATAGCAGTGGGACTATTCGAATCTCTTTTTCTTTTTAAATCTTTATTCCAAATAAAACGCAACTGACATACACAATGACCCACTTCGTAACCTAATTAGTGGGTCTTATTACGACATTACAATTGTAAATACATACTTTCTTAAAAGGCTATTACTATGGACAAAGTTAGTATTTCTAATTATTATACTCTACCAGGATATAGGAAGCTGTAATCTCTGCAGCATTACAGGTGTGCCAGAAGATCTCATAAACCTGCGGTTACTGGCCTGCCCACCGAGCTAATCCCAGTGGGTGTGTCTCTGGGGCTGGGCAGTCCCAAATTACTCGCTGCAGTCCCTATCATGTTAGTGGTTGCTAATTGGCACCTGCACTCTACTCCAAAACTAATTGAAACTAATCATACTAAGTATTTGATGTTCGGTGTTCGGTGTTGGTGACACAATTGCCTCCCTAATCCTGGAGCTCAGCGGATCTCGACCGTAACGGCTATCGGCCATTCCGCGCCCTGATACTGAACAGGTGCATCTCTGTCTTGGTCACTTCTTTGCATTCAGCCACCACTGTGGTCCCTTACAAACTCCCTCAATATCCTTTGTGATACCTCGTGTGCCAAGGTGTTTAGCATCTGAAAGGTATCGTCGTGTCTTAGGAAGGAGGCAATGTCACGATTGGATATTTGTTGTCTTAGTTTGGTTCTCACGTCATTGTATGTCGGGCATTTATAGATTCCGTGATCAGGAGTGTCTTCTTCAGCGCTGCTGTCACACGTGAGTGTAGCCCGTTTCCCAAAACGACATAAATATGTCGGAATAGGTCCGTGTCCCGTAAGGAGGTGCAGCAGACCCCTAGTCGGCTTGAAGTACCCCATCTGTCATCTATCCCTCTAACGGCAGGCTACAGTTGAAAAACCTAACGCCCTGTTTACTCACTTTCCCATCACTCTTACCAAAACACCTCCCCTCTTCTTCTGTTTGCAAATTTATCTCCCTCATAATTCGCATATGTTCACGGATTCTAATGTCTAAAGGACATAGCCCCATCAGCACCAACAAAGCCCCCCCCCCCCCCCCAAGAATTGTTTCGTACTCGCCAATAGTCCTTAACACCATATTCCTCTGCATCCTTCTCACAGGAAATACATACGTCACCCTCGTGAGCCTGTGCACCCAAACTCCCGCTCTATATCCTTCTATAGAGGTTAATATGCCACTGTGGTAAAGACTGATCATGTCGGGTGGCAAATGGAATCATTTGTAACCAATGATAATTAGATTATTTAAAACTTCCACTTTTCATCAATAATTACCCTTAGATATCGAACCTCACGGAGCCGAAGAACTGGAGTTCCGTCTACCTTTACCTTGGGATTCCTAAGTAAGCTACCTTTAAGCAGCAAATATGTCAACTTAGTTGGTGAGAATCTTCATTTTGGATTTGTGACATTATTCAGCAGGTGATGTCATTGCTTGTTCCGCTTTAGGTTCTAAATCCTCGCGGTTATGGCCACCATCCAGCAGGGGTAGGCTAGCACGTCATCACTAAGTTATAGTTTTTCCATCAAGGGTTCCATATTCACATCCCAAAGGAATGGTGATTGTTTTACTTACTTTTCCTCTATGCGGTGATAACCAAACCTCACTTTCTTCACAATAACGCCTCAGATCGCCATATAGCGGTCCTGGATACTCCTCCCGCAAGCAGGAGAACAGCGAAAGCCACCACAGGGGCCACTGGTATCCAGCATTATGCCCACCAAGCATATATGAGGGGCTCAGCTGCAGATCTCGGCCGCCAGGGTGATTACGTCAGACGCCCAACATCCTGGCCTAAAGCCAAACGGCGTGTCGCTCATCGCGCACAGCACACTGTGTGCCACCTCCCTGTCACCCAGTCACCTCTGAAATGTTTTCCCCAGAACATCTAGAAGACATAATGGCCTATATGACTTGGCTTCCATTGGATTTTTATCTTTCACCTTATGATGACAACATTTGCCTTCTTCCAGTTTTAGGAAACTTGCCAAGCCTCAGGCATTCGTTATAAAACCTAGAAAGAGGTGCAGTTAGTTGAGGAGCGAGAAACTACCCCACCTCCCCTACAATGCCGTCTGGCCACGGAGTTCTCCCTCTTTTTAGGGTTTTCACATGTGGCGCTACTTCTTTCTCAGAGTAGGGGTACTCAGAAAAATCATCCCTGCGGATCTGGCGCTGCAATTCCGTTTTCTCGTGCTCGTCATAATCTGGCAGCAGTGTGTGAAGGAGTACCTCAGCAGCCTCCTGCCAGGACTCTTGTCACCCGGCCGCCGCCCCAAATCGTCCACAGAACAGAACTGTAGAAGATCTTATTTGTTCCTTGAACAGCTTATAGGGGAACCCCTAAGGGTCAGTGGCCAGCTGTACCATCACATACTTTTCCCAGTCTTAATTCTCACCTCCTTTAGTTCCTTCTGGAATGCTCATTGGCATTACGATACCTTTGTAACCAGTACTGCTTTTCAATCCAGACGACACATCGCTGGGAGTACCTCCTCGCCCCTCTTACAGACTGATGCATACGTTCAATGTCAGCAGACCATGGGGATGGAGAGGCCACTATGACTCTCCTTCTGATTAGTACAACAGCGCTCACCGCTGTAACTATGATCCCACCAGCTCCTCGGAGTATCAATCCAAATTTCGTCACCTTCTGGCAATGGAGAAACTTCACACTCCCGATCTAGGCGTTTCCAATCAAATTTATTGAAGATAAATTGAACCGTCCTCTCCATGTGGCAGCGACACTCACCGTTTAAGGATAACTTAGGCTGTGGTCACTTGTTCTGACCTTATCAAGGTCTCTCCAATCCCCAATGTAGCCAATGACACTGGGCGACGCTAAAGTTACATCTATGTTGGTTCCAACTCCACCTGCACACCTATAATTGAGGGGTTCCCCAGATCTATTTGCTACAACTAGTTGTGAAGCCATTGTAAGCTCTTCGGCTATCTCTCCATTTGCATTTCGAGCGCTACTGCACCATAGGAGGGATTTAGCATTCATGTCAGATGTAACAATAACCTTGCATCCCCGCAACGCTGTGGTGACTCGTATGAGATGATTTAAGTAATCTGCAAAATTAACTCCATGTTGGAGGTAGATACTTACGATGTAGACGATTCCGGCAGATGACTGAAGCTCCACGACATTGCAGTGACTTTCTGATAATTGTGAGAGGAGTGTGACATGTAGTGCCTTATTATGCGTATTACCTGACAAGTGGCAGCCACAAAAGAAATTCGCTCGACTTAAGAGTATGGCTCCTGCAGGCAGACAACATTCAGCTTCCACTCCTCCACCACGCTTGGTAGGTCCTGCATCACCAAACGACTGTTGTGTGTACTGATTTGTATAATGGATATTTCGGAAAGCATTATGGGAAATATGTGTGTATATTATACTAAGGCCAGTTCTTCTTCCAATGCAATGCAATGCGCCGCTTTGCTAGCATGAACTGTTTATAAATTTCGTTTCGGTCGAATATTTCTTTTCTTCTTTCAAAGACATTCTTGACAAGCCGGTTTTCGAGGTCTGTTGGGAGATTAATTGACTTTAACTATATTCTGTCCACAGCGTCCATTGTTGTGAAGGCGACTTTTCTTTCATACTTGTGCTCAACGCGAATGACATGTCTTAGGTCAGTTGTTAGGACAGCCGGCTGCTCCAAGCGCGACAGCTACATGGCATGCTCTTGTTTGCGTTGTACACCCCTTCGGTCAGTGCTCGGACCTCTCACTTGTCGCACTTCCTGTATTGGCACCGTGCTGGGTACAGTCCTGTCTTGTATTTGTTGCGGTGCCTTTCTCATGTGTGCTGGTAGGGTCTGTTGATTGTACCTGCTCTCGAGCAGTTGTACAGTATTTCGCTGCCCTGAGCTACCAATGGCCGGCCAACTACCACTGGTCGCCCCACGTGCCCCTCAGCTTCCTTTGTCTGATTGAGCCCCCAAATTGTAGGAGGAGGAGACGCCCGCCTGAGCCACAGGCTCATTCTGTATGCAAGCGTCAACCATTACTGCTCTTCGACTTCAGAAAACCTTTAAACATGCACGCCCTCCCAGCACCACCCTTCCTTTTAATCGGGTACTTCCTGTTCTTAACCATCCTTGTCTCGATGATAGCCTCAGACATAATCTGTTCAGGGAATTAGACGTTGTTCTAGCGTTTTATAAACGGGTCTGGTTCTTCCAGTAGCATCGCAGGTCTTTTTGCTCCTATGCGAACATGGAATGCATACACTCGATTTCTTGATGTCCTTCCTTATGTGGTCCTCAGCACCACACTTAGAGCATAGCGGCCTCCTGCTGCAATGCTTGTGAACACGATCAACGTCCCAGCAGTTGTGGCAAGGTACCACAAGATAATCTTCCACGTCAAACGCCCTGCTAAACCCGCAAGGAGAGGACAGGTAATTGGAATTGTGGAAATGTGCCAAAATGAGCGGCTGTCACTTGCACTGGAACACATATAACTATGTTTATTTGATCAAACCTTACAGTAAAAAATCTTGCACTTAGTTATCATCTGAATACGCCACACTATCTTATGCCTTAAGGTCACAACCAGTTTAATTTAAAAAAAAACAGCTGAAAACCAGTAACTCAAAATTCAGACGCCAAAAAGAATTTTTAGAAGGCAGAAGGCCTATAATTTGGCTGAAGGAGGCCCAAAAATCTAGCACTTGAAAGCCAACAATCTTAATTTAAGGACGGCTGAAGGCCGAAGACTTAAGACTCAAGGTAAAATTAAGTAAAAAACCACAAGGCAGAAGGCCTTATCTTGAATTAGGCTGAAGTCCCCAAACAGTTTGATGCTCGAAAGAGAAAGATCCTTAATTAAAAAATGGCCGAAGGCTCATGACTTAAAACACCACTAAAAACCATTCAACTTTAATTAAAAACCATTGGCTATGAGCCATACAAACACATGCAACAGAAAATAAGAAAAGGCAGTGCAGCTAACGGCGCTCAGAAGTTTCAGGGGTCGGCCATCACTAGAAATACTAATCTTGACTTAGGTGAGACAGGCAGTGGGACCAATCATTCTCGATCCGACGGATCCACTCGACCAGCACACAAGCGGGAGTTCAATGCAAAACGTAAAAAGGCATGGACGTCCACAAACAAGTATACATTAAGCTGTCGAACTACACACCATGCTGGACAGCGATAACACGGTGAAGAAGGGACACTGCCACAATTTACGTCAACGACAAGGGCAAGTAACCGGAACTTTAACGGCCACAAGGCAGAAAATTCCGTTGGCGCACTTCAATTTCAAATAACCAAATACAGTTAGACTCCACCGGACGGTAGCATAAACTTCGCTAACTCGAGCAGACACGTTCTTGCTCGCGGGAATGCCCCAACAGCCTTCAACGAGAACCAAACGGCACAATGTGAACAGTCTTGACTTGCTGGTGAATTAAATCCAAATTCAACTTACATGTCCAGGGTCGGTGAGCCACAGACCTCGTAGCAATGGGAACAGCACCACACACTCCGACACTGCGTAGAGACCGACAGTGCGCCCGGACAAGCTACTACCCGCCGACATTTCCTCGCTGCTCCACTCCAACCGACCGACTGCTCGCACACAGCACAGCCGGAAACTAGAAGCACCAGATAGTACAAGGTGCGAAAATCGATACACACCGCTCCTGCCTATCACGGAGAGAGTGAACAACAGCATAACCGCAATAACTGCGGGAAACCGAACACAGAAAAGGAACTAAGGTTTAAACCAACGAGTACATGAGTCCAAAACGGCTCATCGCGTTTACGGCATGAAAGCCAATATACACCTTGCACATAGTCGTGAGTCGTGAGTCTTTTCCACAAACTACATGAAACCTCACCAACATGATGAACGACATGACGATCTCTGGGTCTGGTTCTCAACCTTAACGTCCTTCTTAAAAGCATAAATGTCCATATCGTCTATATTCTATTGACACAGAGTCTCACATAAGACCTCCTCTCTTAAAGACGCTGGGACGTCATATAGGATGACTAACGGGTTACACTTTCTGGTGGGTTCGCATTTCACACCCTTACATATTTTCTAACACCTTACGGGAATTCAGCCAGGTAATATTTACAGTGACCGCCGATATTTCGGCGGAAGTATAACCAGCAGTTTTCAAAGCACAAACTGGCTGAATTCCCATAACTTGTTTGAAAATTGTATACGCCGGGCATGGTCTCATAAACACTGCCATGTCCAGCCGATTGGAAATTTCGGCTTCAGGCCCTCTAGCCGTTTGGGTCTTTGGTGCTCCTTGCGGCCTTGGTGGCCGAGCGGTTCTAGGCGCTACATTCTGGAACCGCGCTACTGCTACGGCCGCAGGTTAGAATCCTGCTTCGGGCACGGATGTGTGTGATGTCCTTAGGTTAGTTAGGTTTAAGTAGCTCTAAGGTCTAGGGGACTGATGACCTCAGAAGTTAAGTCACATAGTGCTCAGAGCCCATTTGAACCATTTGCTGCTTGTGCGGCCACGCCAGCCCACGTTTTCACAGGTTTTGCAAAAACAGACATAATGTCTTATGGGATAATAGCAATCAGTGATTTTATAATGTTACTTAAAAACCGTCTTGATTGCAATTTTTTTTATTCATATGACCGGTTTCGGTTCATTCAGAACCATCTTGAGATCTGATATTTCAGTTACAGGAGTAACCGTCCAAATCCAGCACATGTGACATAGCATGTGAAAATTGCTGGATTTGGACGGGTTACTCCTGTAACTGAAATATCAGATCTCAAGATGGTTGTGAATGAACCGAAACCGGTCATATGAATAAAAAAAATTTGCAATCAAGACGGTTTTTCACAGGTTGTTTACGACCCTATCATTCTTTTTTTCTAATACCTCTATGTGCCCTTCTAGCTTCGTATTTGCGATTATCCATGCAGCCAGTTCATTTTTAATAACCTGAACTGCGGCCGGTCTATTTTTACCATTCTTTATATTCTGGTCGAGGATCTGGATGATCCTTGAGTGCCTACTCTTTATGTCGTCATCCAAGTATTCAAATCTTGTTCCATATGGATCAGTGTCAGACTGGTACAGTTAATCAAGTGAAAGTTGTCGAGAATTCTCATTCGATGAAGAAGGTGAACTTGTGGATATGTCGATCGCAGAATTTTCTCATTACGAAGAGCTAATTCAGTCAGGCAACTTGCGCGAAAGTGAAATCGGTCAGACCACCATGTAGAATCTGCAGACATGGCACGACGTCACGTTATAAAGAGTAGCCTAACAGATTCACCAGCAAAACGTCAGTGCGAAGGAATTGCATTCGTCTAATCCTGGAGACATTAGCGGGGGATCTCAATTTGATGTCCTCAAGCGATACATGCAGGAAGCGGAGCGGAAGAGACAGAAGGCAAAGTAGAGAGAGAGAGACAAACACACACACACATACACACACACACACACACACACACACACACACACAGAGAGAGAGAGAGAGAGAGAGAGAGAGAGAGAGGATAAGCTGAAAAGCTGAAAGGAGATTTATTAGTCACAAAGGAGACACAGGAGATACGGGTGGTAGCTAAACAACTTATTGAAGGTATAGATCCGGTTAAGAAAAAGGCGCGGGTGTTACAGAAAAGGTAGAAAGCGTCAAGAAAACATCGGCAGAGACGGAAGAGGCTGTCAACGAGGCAAAACGCGATGCTGGGGCTGCAAGATCAGTAGTTCAAGGTGCGCGCAAGGACCGTTTGTTAGCTAAACAACAAGTAAAACAGGCCTAAACTGATTTGTGCAAAACCAAAAAGGTGCTTGCCACGCTCCAAAAACGGGGAAGAAGGATCGTCTACGAAACGCAATAAAACATTAGCGAGAACATGAACGGCGTAGAACAGGTCGAAAACAGACAGGCAGAAATATCAGAGGTTAAAGAAGAGCAGACTGATTTCACCTCACAGCATAAGGAGATAGCAAAAGACGTCCAGCAAGCACGTAGCGGGTTGCACAATTAGATTTACTGTCTGCCACGGCAGAACTCCCGCATGACCATGGATGAGCGAATAACGTGTATTACGACGTATGGATACGCTATATGAGGCTCCAGCACCATCACAAAAGATATGCCGCAGAACACATCAGCTGCAATAGGGCGCTCAACAGAGCGAGCGCGGTCGCTAAGTGTGGCAGAAACCAAATCTGAGCACAACTGTGTACGTCCTCGGCGGACATGAATATGTGAATCTCGTAAGATCTCCACAGATGAAATATATATTTCACATTCAGTATAGCCTACCAACAGATAAATTCCGTAACCTACCCATAATATAATGTGACTAATCTCTCAGTAAAATTGTGGCTCACATATAACCTTTCATTAATTAACCGTGAATTTAAATTGGTAAAATTTTGGACGTCAGCAGTGCTGTGTCATGGACCTGAAAATTCATTCTGAATAAATTGATAAATCTTTCCTCAATGAAGTCGCCGGATAACGCTTATATATCTGCTCCTATAAGAAATTTTTCTGGCACAGCCCAGTGCAATGCTGACCGCTAAATTTGTCGTGTACAGAAAGAAACAACTGGTTTTTCTTTACTATAATCGGGATGTCCATGGATTGAAGAACCTAGTAAATTCTGTAAATTCAAATGAATGATTGTCAAAAAAGATAATTTTATAGAAAAAATTAGTATTAAAAGATTTTTTAAAACATTTACATGGGGCTTGATATAACAATAGTACAAATTTCGTTGTAATAAATTACACATGCGCGCGGCTATTTTTACCTTATACTACATCGCTCAGGAACTGCCAACGCTCCCCACGACCGGTCCCGCCAACTCCATACACCAGAGCGCTAGCTGCTACTTACTCCTACTGACACTGCTCTTACTGCAGCCAAAACTGCTCTCTGGTCTGAGGTTCTCTTACAGCTTACATATCGCCGGCAGCGCGTGAGCAATCCATCGAAATTACATCTGCTCGAGTGCACTAGCAATAAATTCCTTATTCATGAACCTCTTACGATCTGATGACACAAGAGGAGGCCTCCACAGGGCACAGGGACCGTTTGGAGGCCGATTTATGAAGACGCGTGCTGCAGAAGCGAGGGAAAATTAGTTCGCAGGAAATGTCGAACCATTCGACCACAGACATTTCTTATCCATTCAAAATCTCCAAGTGTACAAAGAGAATAACCATACATTACATCCTAAAAGTAGGACAGCTAATTATAACCAAGTGCTATCGAAACCTTGGTCACTGTAATACAAGCTGGAACGTATCTGCGGGCTTTTAGAGGGGTCGATTGACGAACATGTGCATTTTTGTTGAGAACTGTCGCTCATATAAGGAGTTCAAGGACACGTTTGCTAACGTATATTGGTCACAGGACACGGATGAAAGAGTCAAGCAGGACATTACACTGAGCAAAGACGCAGAAGCGTCAGGATTCGGTAGTAGTTAACGAAGAATCGGTTTTTGGGCCAGTCGTACAGTTACATCAAATTACATCTGCACTACGAACAACCGTTCATCAGATGCCTCGATTCCACTGATTCCTTCGCGAGTGCGCTACGCAAATTAGAGTATGTCAAGAAAAATACAAAACGCAAGAGATAGGAATAAAAACAATGACCACAGTTGGCAAGGCTCATCAGAAAGGAACCACAACAGACGAAATCGGAGTAATTATCGATTACGCGAAAACAACGGCCACCGTGGGAGAACAAAAGTATACGAGGTAATCACAACAATAATTACAACGAACGGCAAAACGGAAAATGTATAGGACTATGAATTCCAAAACTGTTCAGATACTGAAGAACCACTGCAAGTAAAAAGGAAAAAAAAAACAGTAAGAGAACAATAATCAATGTCGGCAAGGAAACCGACCAGATCTTCATATCCAGATTAGGCCACCCATCTGTCACAGTGGAAACGTAGCAGAAGTGTAAATAGGAACCGACGCTAGGCTGCCGCGGACACAGCTCAGTACAAGAGCGCTGAAACGATCGGAATGAGCAGTATCAACATGTTTGAATACGAAGACATGTTTCGTAGAATGGAGTTACAGTAGGTTACTTACATTGGAATCAGTCTGTACAGAGAACCTCAATGGGTTGCCATTTCAGGGTGATACCGTGTAGTGCGGTCTATATTATCCGTTTATTCAATTTCTGTAATTGGTGTAATTATAATTGTCGCTTACTAACTTATGGTACGACTCGGTGAGGAACGTGGTCAAATGAGTCGCGTTCGCTTCTGTTTGAAAGTCAAACTCAAGATTGAATAGAAATTCGCCATTAAGTAACAGCTCCTCGTATAAACTGACACCTTTTGTGTGGCATGACAAACCCTGTGCGTTGACTGATCTAAACACAGGGTCCATCCTGCATTTACCTGTGTGACACATTGCTATTAAGTCTTCGGACCGCAATATCGTCTATCATCACGCTCCAGGGAGTAGAAAAATGTTAGCCAAGCAAAGATCGCATTATGAACATCTAATTCAGCTGCATAGTTCTCGTAATAGCGTTTTCCATAATATCAGTATTGCCCGTGAGAATATTTCTGTTCTTTTCTATTCGCGGTTTCTTACGCACTTCCCAAGAGGCGAGTATAGGTTGCTTTCCACTGTTTAGCGATAACGAGATTGTAGCAGTGCCACTTCGCATGTTTGTCTTGATTTTTGAGAGTTTTATAAGCTTTACTAACTGCGCACACATTTGTTGTATGGAGACACTAAGTCTGCAGGGGTTCTGGACCATCCCCATTGAAGCCTTCCTCGATGCCTTTGTAATTTTGCTGGCGCCAAGAGAGTGCAATAAGCAAAATACGAAGCATCAGCACGTATAGTGCGTGTCACGGAAGGAGGTGTAGCGTACCTCAGGTACAGGAAAACCGGGGCAGCAGTAAGAAGGGGACCATTGGCGAGGATGAAGATCATCCTACATCGGAGAAGTAATTTACCACTTTGCATTTTACTGCAGCGGCGATTCAGGAAGAGAAAATTAGAGGCATGTTTGTAACACGTTTTGGAACATGTAAAGCAACAAGTAAGCGGGGACTAACGAGATTTTTAAGTTTCAGTTGTGCGAATGCACGAGCAGTGTCATGAGACAATGCATTTATGAAGACGAATAGGAGCGTCGTTTCAGATCACTTTGGTACTGGGTGACAGCACCACCGAAAGTACTAAGAATAGGACGGATATACATATCATAGTCATAATACAAGAGAAAAGAGGGTTTAGTGGTAAAGTTGATAGTTGTGGGTAATGAAAATAAGTTAATATTAAATGTTGTATGGAATGAGCATGATGGGTGAAGAGTCGAAGCAGTGCTGGCCTATCACAGGGGTACGCATGACGTGAAATGGGACACAACTCTCGCACGTAGACCAGAGACACTTCACACCATGTATTTAAAACAACTGTAATTATCTAGGAAGTCATGTTTAGTCAATATGGTAACACACATTTCTTCTTTTCATCTTTTATTATGTTCACTCAAGTAATTATACAAAGTCAATTGCCCCATGACGTAAGACCTCTAGCGATTTATTGATGAGAGGATACGAAACAGAAAAGGTCTAGTGAAGTTATGTCTGGAAAATTATGGTTTCCATGCTAGAGACCATTTATTCGATCATACTTGTTACAGAGATTTCGGTCTAACACAACTTTTACCAAGCAGCCACTGTTACAGTATGTACTGAAAATGGTTTCCATGAACCTCAATACATGCGTGTATGTGCTGTAGCATATTCTGTCTCACATGTTCACATCAGCTAGGCTGCATCTGAATAATATCAAAGGCAGCATGAAAATGCCGTTACATGTCTCCACATCTAGAATGGGCTGTGCATACACGATACTTTCTGGATGGCCTAATTATCAGAAATCGCATGGGTTGAATCCACTGAACGAGCAGGCATGGAACCTCCCGTCAATCTATCGACCAGAGAAGAGATGCGTCCTGATGTCAATGGCGATGTGGGCTGGAGCATCTTGTAGTAGCCACAAAACGCTTCGAATAATCAATGGTACTTCTTCCAGCACGGGACACACAGCCATTCGCAATGAACATCGATAGTTTCGGCCTGTTACGAGACTTGGACAGAGGACTGATCCCAAAATGCGGTCACCATTTATCCCAGCCACATATTTTGACTGCACTGATGCTTATGACTTGCGGTCACCATACCCTGGGGGTTCTGCATATTATCCCAGAGATGACTTTTATGATAGTTGAAGGTACCACTCCTCATAAAGATAGCCTCAAGTGTGAATAGGATGGATGACACATATCCCGGTATCGCGGTGAAGAAACCACTAACACAACTGCTTCTGATGTGGAAAGTCTGTCGCTACTAAGACCTGTACACGCTGTAAGTGATAAGGGTTATAATTGTCATGGAAAATGTCCTTCGCGGTAGTATGGCTTACGCTGTACTGGCGGGCCAACAGCCTGTACTCACTCGGCAGTCGTCGTCCACAGTGTTAATCGCCATTTCGAAGTCTGCTGTTCGAACATCTCGGGTATGTCCTTCATGATATCCTGCTTTCTGAAACAACCATGTCTCAGGTAAACGGCGAAACACTATTGCAAATATTGAAGACTATGGTTGTTGTCGCCTTCCACAGGTCTCCTTATACAACCTTGCTGCGTACTACCGGGTGTCCATTTGCCTTTCAATAAATAAACACGACGAAAATGGCTGCAGAAAAAATGTGAAGACATCGAAAAGAAATAATTGTCGGAAGGATAGACTCAGAATGCTGGAAAGTCAAAACAACCTTCCATGAAATTAAAAGCAATGGAGATAACATTACGAGTGCAACGGGAATTCCACTGTTAAATGCAACGGAGAGGCCGGATTGGTGGAAAGAATACATTGGAAGCCTCTATGAGGGGGAAGATTTGTCTGATGTGATAGGAGAAGAAACAGCAGTCGATTTAGTAGAAATAGGGGAACCAGTATAAGAATCAGAATTTAAAAGAGCTTTGGGAACTTAGGATCAAATAACACCACACGGATATATAACATTCCATTAGAATCTCTAAAATCATTGGGGGATAGTGGAAACAAAACAACTGTTCACGTTGGTGTGTAGAATATATTAGTCTGGCGACATCCATCTGACTTTCGGAAAAGCATCATCCACACAATTCAGAAGTCGGCAAGAGCTGACAAGTGCAAGAATTACTGCACAGTCAGTTTCATAGCTCATGCATCAAAGTTCCTTACAAGAATAATATACAGAAGAATGGAAAAGAAAATTGTGGATGCGTTAGATGACGTTCAGTTTGGCTTTAGGGAAGGCAAAGGCACGTGAGAGGCAATTCTGGCGTTGCGGTTAGTAATGGAAGCAAGACTAAAGAAAAATCAAGACACTTTCATAGGATTTGTCGACCGGCAAAAAGCATTCGACAACGTAAAATGGTGCAATATATTTAAAATTCTGAGAAAAATAGGGGTAAGCTATAGGGAGAGACGTGTCATATACAATATGTACAACAGACAAGAGGGCATAATAAGAGTGGACGACCCAGAACGTAGTGTTCATATGAAAAGGGTGTAAGATAAGGATGTAGCCTTTTGCTCCTACTGTTCAATTTCTACATCGGGGAAACAGTGACGGAAATAAAAGAAAGGTCTGGGAGTGGAATTAAAATTTCAGGTGAGAGGATATCAATGATACGATTCGCTGATGTCATTGCTTTTTTCTTGAGTGAAAGTGAAGAATTACATGATCTGGTGGACAGAATGAACAGCCTAATGAGTACAGAGTATGGACTGAGAGTCAGTCGAAGAAAGACGACGGCAATGAGAAGTAGAAGAAACGAGAACAGCGAGAAACATAACATCAGGATCGATGGTCAGAAAGTAGATGAAGTTAAGGAATCCTGCTACCTAAGCAGTAAAATAAACAATGACGGACAGAGCAAAGAGGACATGAAAAGCACACTAGCAATGGCAAAACAGGTATTCCTAACGAAGAGAAATCTGCTAGTATCAAATATCGGCCTTAATTTGAGGAAGAAATTTCTGAAAATGTACGTCCGGAGTACAGCATTGTATGGTAGTGAAACATGGACTGTGGGAAAACCAAAAGAGAAGTGAATTGAAGGATTTGAGACGTGGTGCTGCAGACGAATGTTAAAAACTAGTAGGACTGATAAGGTAAGGAATGAGGAGGTTTTGCGCAGACTCGGAGAAGAAAGGAATATGTAGAAAACACTGATAAGGAGAAGGAACAGGACGATAGAAGATCTGTTAAGACTGAGAGAATGACTTCCACGGTACTAGAGCGAGCTGTAGGGGGCAAAAACTCTAAGGGAAGACAGAGATTGGAATACATCCAACAAATAGTTGAAGACGTAGGTTGCAAGTGCTACTCTGAGATAAAGATGTTAGCACACGAGAGGAATTCGTGGCGGGCCGCATCAACCCCCTCCCCCTCCCCCAAAAAAAGTAAACGCCATGATGGCAAGTTCTCTATTCGATTGTGTAACCATTGTGTACAATGCTGTATCACATTCACAACAAGGTGAGTCAGCAAGAGAAGTCAATCAGACTAAATTTTACGAAGTACTACAGAAGCAGTGAGCGCTAGCGGATGATATATGAGAAACGTTACCATCCTCTAGGATCAAACGATGCGTGCTGTAACTGTGGCTGCATGGTACAGCGTGTGTTACTACAGTCTCTGTAAAAAAGTATGAGTGATAAATGGTCTCTAGCAAGGAAACCATGCGTTTCTGGACACACGTTCATTAAACCTTTCTTGTTCCGTATCCTCCCATCGGTCAGTCCCCCGGAGGGATCCCCCAGGCGGACACACCCCTCTACAGATGGCGTTGAGTACCATGTAGTCACGATCTGGACGTGTTGCTGCAGCCATCATGCACTATGATACAGATGGGTACTGGCGATGGTGGAGACATCATAAGCTACCTACTGTCAGTGTGTGATAGAGGAAATAGGCAGTAGGAGACACAATAAATGCAATGTTGTCTCACCACCTACTCCAAGGAAAGACTGCACTCTTTCAGATAAGGGATCGAGGGATGAGACAGGATTAGAGATATCATTACCTGAGTTGGAGATGTTGACAGCTGTGCAACCACACTGGTGTCTCATTCCCTCCCACCAGATGTTATGAGTGTTGCGCCTGACTGCCAAATGCTACTAGGTCGTGATGATGCCAACCAGCTGCCTTACTGCTACCCTTTGTAGATTTTGTGAATGAGTGTGTTTCTTAAGTTATAATTATTGCTTATTTATTAATTATGGCTGACTGGAACCTTGTGTATGACTGAGCAAGGGTAAATCATTGGGGCAGAGAACTGTACAAATTCCACATAACTGTAATGTGATAAGGAACACGCATGGGCAGTCCTCTCTGACCTCAGAAATTGTAAGAGTGAGTAAACATACTGCTGCAGAGTGTTTTTAACCAAAAGGTAATTACTTATTTTAAGTGTTTGGTTTACCAACGACCCTTAGATCCATGTGAGTTATACTACACTCAGCAATGTTCATCTGTACATCTTGCAGGTATGCAGCTATGTGTGAGTGAGTGTCCTCTCAGGTGAATGGGGCAAGATAGGATATTTTATTTATGTGCGGTCTTGGTGGGCAAAGTTGACCCGCATCACTCATATCGTCATTGTAACATCTCACTACTATTTGATGAACTCTTCTGTTCCACGTCAGACTATGGTATTTTGAAATGTGACAACACATATGTGGGGATCAGTAGTGGTAGGGGGGCACTCAGAAGGGATGAGTCACTCTCTCATTACTTTTCACATCAAAGACTACTCTTTATTGTTGATTTTACACCAAACACGTCATTTCTGTGAGTCGATAGGAAGTTATCAACATAAGCGGCCATTGATGGGAAGATGTAAATCGTTAATTCATGTGGGATCTTTCTGATGGCTCTCCAAACAGAATTTCCTGGAGCTGAAAACAAGCAGGCAGATTTGTCATTCGACTCTGAATCTTGCAGTGGACGTCTGGGTCTTCGAAGCCATGCACACCTATTAGGGCAAGGAACGTCTTGAAGCACTTATGGGGATCAGAATGATGGTCTCAAGCATTCCTCGCACCACTGTGCAGACAATGCTTTCCACTGAAGAGGCAGGTAAACTGCCTACATAGATCTACCTTATATATGGCTCTGGCGATGGCAAGAGAGAAATTAGGTCCCCAGCCAATGTATTTTGACAGTGTCGTAAACACCCATCGGGAACAGGGATGGCAGCTATAAAATTTCGCCTGTTTCCATATTGACTGTCGACCAGATGCTATTACGGGAGCCATCTGGTGTTGTCGTTTGTCTGCCGGCCAAGTTGTTCGGAAGCCTCTGGCCCTAATAAATGGAGTGGAATGCAGCACTTTATGGTGGCTCTGAAACAATGTTGGGACACAAAAGCACCTCTTTGTCAAGGACCCTCGTCAGACATGCTATAACATTTGGACTGTCCAGATATTGACCTCCATGATAAACGTGTTGTTCACGATAGGGCTAAATGGAATCTCAAAACACGTTGCCTAAAGTTGGCAACACAACGAGAGACATGGAGCTAGTGACGTGTTTTGCTTAGCACTGAACCCTTACTGGGGTGGTCGTTTGAGTGCTTTTTCAGCAGTGGGCTGACGACAAATCCCTCCATATCCGCATCCAGTGACACCTATAGGCTAAGGATTACATGGCGGTTACTCTGTACCGTTGGACCTTCCGAGGCCTGTTCGGATGAAGTTCTGGTTTTATTAAAACATTAATTACAATACACTTGACGCAAAATAATACATGGTTAATCAAGGTGTAAAATTTAAAATAATTACTGTATAGAATGTATTAATGCTGAAATCTTGGAAGCAGATACTGTATAAATCATTATGCAAAAGGGTAATTACAGTGTTAAGGTATAGATCCAGGTCAAATAATTTTTTCCAACACTTACGGTGATACAACTCCGCCTCTACAGTGATTGAGCTTTGACAAATTTTAAATACAATTCTATGACAATTAATCATTGTGAGATGCAAAGTAGTAGATTCGGCGTAAGGCAGCTACACTGCTGTTGCTGCGCTTCATGACGCATATCAAAGGCTTCACTATAACAAAAAAGGAATTGGTTTAAGACGTAATCAACATCTAGATAAGTCTAACAAATAACAGCTAAATGTTATAACGGGCAGTGCCCCATTTCATAAGTGGAAGAAAGAACTTCCAAGACAATTAACCATCGTTGAGACAAATATTGAATTTACTTACGTAATGCAAACCTGAATCGGTCTGAGCCTTAAACGTGACACAATACACTCCAAGTAGTCAGTGCAATACACAGGTAGCAGTACATAACAATCACTTACAATAAAGGTTTAAAGGCCTTTTTTATAATGAGGTAAACAATCAGTCAGTAAGCTGTATCTATTTGCACTGTTTAAGGAGAACAGTAGCGTATGTTAATTTCTGGGGATACCGATTAAACGAGGATCGTTAACAGTGGATACCTCAAGCAGAGTGATATCACAGCCAGTTTTGAATCACGTAACGCCTTATTCATGATAACAGCAAATTACCAGTTTTAAGCTTAGAAAAGTAAGTGATCCAGTGTCATAAGTAACAACAGGATCGGTTTCAGCCATAAAGTAACAGATGACTGCTAACGACGGGGTGAGGAAGATATCAGCACACAAACACGTGTGCACAAGATCAAGAAACCTGAGGCATTTTTTACTCTCCAAAACGTTTGGAATGAAAGGGGCGTAACAATACGTGAACAAGTCAAGTGGAACAAAACGTGCCTCAATGGAAGCAAGCAACTGCATCGACAACAACAACATAATAATAATAATAGTTGGGAGCCTGCATATGATAAAACGGTCACTGAGGATCACACAGTTTAGTCCTGTAAATCAGCTTGTAATTTTATCTTTAAACGTACCTAAGGGCAACCCTAAACATACGAGATTAGGTAATAGTAAATGGTAGAAAAATATTTAACTTTTGAGACAGCGACAGCTGTAAGAGATAAATAACCGCAAATGTAAGATTCAGCAAGAACACTCTTTTAAGATCTCCACAGAAGATGTTACAGTCAGTGATCTCAGTAAAAATAGTGGCAATCTGTATATTGATGGTTCATAAACCTAGCGACGTGGCTGCCTGAAATTTCCGACCTGAGTTACACAGACGGAAGGAGCAACTGTCTTGTCGCTATACCGACATCGACCTAACTGCCACACTGCACAGAAGCGTTAAGGAACTGAAATAATTATATTAATTTGCAAATAGGCCGCAATTTAAACTGCTCCAGGTGATACTTTAGTATTGTCATTCCCTTTAACAGTGATAGTCCAGTCACATAAAGTACGATAAAAGTGACTGACATTAACATTTTTTTTTTGTAACATACAAATTATGAGTCGAAAGATTAGTTATAAGGTAGAATACTAACGTAACAGATTAAGGGCTTACACCGATTAATATACAATGCCACAGGTTAGCAATCAGTGCAAGTTCCTTATTTTTGTTGATCTGAAAATGCTGCTAGTGTTTATAGTTGAATATGTCAGATACAGAGACACAAAACACAACAGTTTAAGGTTACCCCCATGCAATAGTCAATAGTAATAGTAATTATAATAGTAAATTTCAGTGAGGTTTATGTATGCTAATAAGATTCAGAACTCCCACATGCAAACATTTAACTGTGAAAGGCAAAATATTACTATTATGCATTGATTACAGCTTGTATTCATTGTTGCAGAAATAATCACTCTGTACTTAGGAGAAGACGACTGATTATCTTAAGAGTAATAGCGCAGCTTTCCCATATTGTACAAAATCGTGTTTATCCTAGTTAAGTAATTTACTGCAAATAACGTTCTCGTTATTTGATCGGCTCTGAGGAACACAATGGTAAGCGCCACAGCAGTTATCAAATATCGGGATGAGAGTCTCTCCTTTTATGTCGTTTCATCAAAATAACATAAAAGGCAGCTACAAATTTCCTCTGATCCATGGGCGAAAGTAGTTTCATTCTACAAGAAGCAGTGTCCTTTATTCTTTTCACAGTCATGATCATTTTGGTTACATAACTAAAATTTCCTTTCGTAAAAAGCTGGCTCACGTCTTAACTTAGGAACTGGAAGAGTCTGCAACAAGTCAAAAGTCACAACATGAAGATAACTGTCTTCTTCTCCTCGTATTCTCCGGATGCCCATGTTAGTCTGCCCGGCCTCTGCGCGGCGTTGGTGTAATTAGAAATGACACTCAAGACTTGCTTTCAGTTGGGGGTCAACAGTACTCTCAATTTTCAATTGTAGCATGTCGGAAGTCTTCCACGTATCGTTCTTTGGCGACTTTCGTCCTATGTTATATTCTTAAGTGAAACTTCGCCTGTGCTTGTCTGCAGATACTGGATCATAGAACATCTTGCACAAGACATTCTTATAGTGATTGTTATCCGGAGACGATTGTTGAGTCTGCTCCCAGGTACAATCTGACACCATGGTTTGAGGGTCTGTAGTGACTCTGGTATTTAGATATTTTTTCGATGTGTTCCCCGACATGGTTAACACTTGTTTCAGAGTGAGCTAGTGGACACACGGAATGCTTACCGCGTTTGTCGTAGGATGGTGTGCTCAATCCAGATGACATTTTCTCCCGTATATTTTCCACGCGACCGCGATTATTATGCAGACCATGAAAGGCAAGAAAAGCTTTCTTGCAGCCTTTAATATCACTGCCGTCAACTTTTACACGGTAAGAAATAGTAAAATTTCTCCGAAATCAATCACCTACTATTCGACGATGTGCAACAGCCATACATTTCATTGCAACAAATAAAAATGCATTCTGAACCTTAAAAATATCTACTATAATTTGGCGCTGAGAATCGAACCTCAGCCTTTTCCAAGACAACCTCTTCGTCTCTTGGAGCGTCCCTTCCTGACTTGTTTGCGCAGCAGCAATACACTGTTCATTGATTTGGGCATTACGATCTGATACGCTCTTAACCTGTATAGCAACAAAAATTACTATTATTTTTACCATTCATATTATTACTTTTAATATTGTACATGAAAAATGTGCATAACCCATCACTTAACGAAAAGAAGTAGTGAGTCTAATATAACCTCAAGATTCCTGTACTTCAGGAACATAATGATATGCACATGCTCTCACCATTATATTCCTGAAACGTATTAAATAAAACATAGTTACAAAGTAACATACCTCTGAGTCATCCGAGTCATCAGGAATGTATTCCGGATCCTTCTCGGAAATATCTGTATCCCTAGAAATATACTCATCATCTTCTGTCATGTACTATCTTGCCATAATTGCAGTAGAAGTACACGGGTTTTTTCTACTAGCCGCCATTTTCTCTGCCACTTACTATTTTGTTTCCGCAACAGACACTGGAGCTTACCAATATGCTTTACCCTGTCATCTGTTGAGTGAATTTAGGACTACTAATAAGTCTATTGCATTGTACACCACACAGGTAGCTTCAGTAGCCGTCCATTGCAAAACACACGGCGATGGCATTTACCATCGTGTTCCCCCCGAGGCTCTTATTTACCAAAATGGTTAGTGTACGTAAGTGTTACAAAATTCGTTGTATTAAACATTATCAGACCTGGGGTAAATTTTTAACTGTCTCTATTGAAAAAGTCAGCCAGTGTGTTCGTCTCTGATAAAAAAACCTTAGTCCGTTGAAGTGTGTTATCTTACACCAGATAATCCAGATAATCAACACTATAAATTTCGCTGAAATTACATTTGTTCTCCGTATTTAGTTACCAAAAAAAACATACACATACTTTTCGCTACAGACTGATGTTCGATTTCTAATATAATTGCTCCCCATTCTTTCAAAATTTATTTTACTCAGAACACGAAATAATGTCTGACTACGTTTCGTGTAAGTTACACTTGCTGGTGGGGCGACCTCTCTTTATATGCATTTTTTGTGATGGCCAAGATCGCTTGCTTTTAAGACCTTTATTCCAATTACTAATTTCGACAGAATCGTGCTGTCATTTTCAGATTGGCATGACACTTTGTGTATATGTTCACACACAGATGCCGTCGACATCTTGAGAACAAAAATGACAAACCATGTGGAGTTTTATAAAGTATTTACACTTTGTTTTCAAAATGTCGACCCACATGTATGTGATCACATACACAAAGTGTAATGCCAATCTCAAAATGACAGTTCGATTCGGTCGAAACTCGTAATTAAGCGATCAAGGTTGTCAAATATTTTATCACACGATGACGCTCATCCAAAATCCAGTCGATAAAGTAGAATCATAAGGTGAACTTGCTGATTTTAAAGCATTAGTGTGCCCTCTGTAGAATTACATGCACCACAAAGAGTTACGCTAAACACAACCGGCAGAACGTTTCTTAACGTTGTAAGCGAACACACGCTGTGGCTGACACACTACTTTTTTTAAAAACATTAATCACTCAGAAGCAATAATTTACAGCACACCACAATAAGAGGACGCGTAAGGCAATGGAACCATGATTAGCGTTTTAATTAGCACAGAGGCGGTATCCACGTAGGACCAACAGCGTCCTCTTTTGTTGACAGGGCACGTCAGTGTTACGGCAGCGGTTTTAAAGCTTTGTGTTCACTTTTTTTTAAGTGTAACGCATTTTTAAAGAAGTTTCTCTAATGTAACTTTTTGGCTTTTCTATAGGGTGTTTCAAAAATGACCGGTATATTTGAAACGGCAATATAAACTAAACGAGCAACGATAGAAATACACCGTTTGTTGCAATATGCTTGGGACAACAGTACATTTTCAGGCAGACAAACTTTCGAGATTACAGTAGTTACAATTGTCAACAACAGATGGCGCTGCGGTCTGGGAAACTCTATAGTACGATATTTTCCACATATCCACCATGCGTAGCAATAATATGGCGTAGTCTCTGAATGAAATTACCCGAAACCTTTGACAACGTGTCTGGCGGAATGGCTTCACATGCAGATGAGATGTACTGCTTCAGCTGTTCTATTGTTTCTGGATTCTGGCGATACATCTGGTTTTCAAGTGTCCCCACAGAAAGAAATCACAGGGGTTCATGTCTGGCGAATAGGGAGGCCAATCCACGCCGCCTCCTGTATGTTTCGGATAGCCCAAAGCAATCACACGATCATCGAAATATTTGTAAGTAGGCTGTTTACGTTTTCTTATTGGTAACGCCTCGTAGCGCTCTGTATGAAAAATCACTGGCTGTGCCGTGTGCAGTCTGTGGCTGGTTTGCATTGTTGTCTGCCATTGTAGTGTTGGGCAGCGGCAGCTGGATGCTAACAGCGCGTAGCGTTGCGGCAGTTGGAGGTGAGCCGTCAGCAGTGGTGGACGTGGGGAGAGAGATGGCGGAGTTTTAAAATTTGTAAGAATTGGTGTCATGAACTGCTATATATATTATGACTAGTGAGGAAATACATTGTTTGTTCTCTATTAAAATCTTTCATTTGCTAACTATGCCTATCAGTAGTTAGTGACTTCCGTAGTTTGAATCTTTTAGTTAGCTAGCAGTAGTGGCGCTCGCTGTATTGCAGTAGTTCGAGTAACGAAGATTTTTGTGAGGTAAGTGATTTGTGAAACATATAGATTAATCTTAGTCAGGGCCATTCTTTCGTAGGGATTTTTGGAAGTCAGATTGCGTTGCGCTAAAGATATTGTGTGTCAGTTTAAGCACATTCGTGTATAATTGTTCAAAGAGGACGTTTCACATAGACCAGTCGTGTACAATTTTTCTAAGGGGACGTTTCATATGTCGACCCTTAGCCGAGGATACCTCACTGGAATCTTCTGATTTTTTCCTTGTAGTTTGTGTAATTAGTGTAGCTTTTGTTTATTGCTAGCGCGTAATCATAGAGAGAATTTCCTTTGTAGTTGCAGTCTTTCATTGTTGTACAGTAAAACAGTTGTGGCATGCATGTACATTTGCACCAAGTATTTCGCAGCTGCGCTTGCAATTAACTAGATATTATTTTCAGTGCTATGTTAATGTGTTCTCTTATTTTTGTTCTTCAAATTGTGTTTTTCTGTGTTGTCGTGTGAAAAATTGTGACAAAAATGGCGTGTGAAAAACGTAACACTAGGCTCCAAAGTAACTGAGAAATGACAGTGATGACGAAAGCAGTGTGTTAGCGTCACCATGTAATGAATTCACTAACGTTCAAAGTAGTAATTTGGTAATAGCGCATAGGGAAATGGAACGGGCTGCAAATAATGGTGTAGGCAGTGAAACAATTAGTTAACAGGGAAGCGTTATCTATCGATCGGTCGGCAACAGCTCGCCTCAGGATTCCGAAATGACAGGACACAATCTTGCAAATACTGTAGATGCAGATTTTGCGTCCTCACCGTTTTCTCAAATAAATCAAGACACATTTTCTGCTTTTCAAAATGGAATATTGCCGGTTCAAATGCACTGCCGAAAAGCACTGATGAACATGTTTCAGACACCAGTGCACTGTTATTACAGTTAATGCAACAAATGGGACAAAGGCTACAAAAGTTAGACACAATGCTTGAACAAAATCAGAGACAAACAGAGCAAAAGTTAAACACAATGGAACAAAATCTTCAAAAGTTAGACACAATGGAACAAAATCAGAGACAAACACAGCAAAAGTTAGACACAATGGAACACAATCAGAGACAAACAGAGCAAAAGTTAGACGCAATGGAGCTAAAGCTTCAAAAGTTAGACTCAGTGGAACATACGCTTGAACAAACATGTGATGATTTAACTACTGAATTACATAAAATCGAATCGAAATGTCAAAAAGTCTGTAATGACGTAAAAACACATATTTGTGAGCATTTCCAACCTATTTTTTCGCGGCATGAAAATGCATTACAGAATCACGAAGCAGCCATAAAAGAACTGCAAACAATTGTTCATGAAAATCATGAGACCTTGCAAGCTGAAATTGACTCAGTTGCATCTACCGATTCGGTTACGCAACTTGCAAAAACTCAAGAAAACTTAAAGGACACAGAAGATTCGATTTCAACACAAATGGACACTCTGAAACTTGGTTCAGAAAATTACACTGAGGAAATGTGTTCACTATCGGAGAAAGTAGCCGAACTTTCGGATCAGTTCACTAATTTATCTACGAAGGTAGATGATAATCTGAATGACACAAAACCGGTAGTCTTTAATGACACAGAAGAGTACGAAAAAATTAGGAAATTCAAACAAAGTCTGAATAAAATTAGTACGCAACACCAAAGAGAAATCCGGGAAGTACAAGATCAGCTGACACAGGTAATACAACAATTACGTATTTCAGAGGACACTCGCGCTCCAATACGGGAAGAGGGACATAGAAATACGGAACAGCCACAAAATAATAACACAGGGCACTTCGGAAATTATGAAAGAAATTGGCAAGGTACACCGAAATGTGAGATGGAACCGCCGACACGACGTAACAATGACCGATATGCTACCCGCCGAGACGATGATTTTGACTATAAGCTGTTCATTGCTACACGTAAATTCAAAACATTTAAGAATTCTGGCAACGACATTCATCCACAAGCGTGGCTTCATCAATTCTCTCACTGTTTTCCTCCCAACTGGTCACTAGAGCACAGATTACAATTTATGTGTGGCTACTTAGAGAATGAACCAGCTGTAAGAATGCGATCGGTCATTCACGATTGCCACAGTGAAGGAGAATTTTACCATGCCTTCCTCTCAGTATATTGGTCCCAAGCCACACAAGTCCGAGTAAAACATGGCATCATGATGATGAAACATTTCGAACAATCTGAATTTTCCAGTCTTGTGAAATGTTTTGAAGACATGTTGCACAAGAATCAGTACCTGTCAAACCCATACAGCCCGTCAGAACTCATCCGCATTTGCTTAATCAAATTGCCTGAACATTTACGGCATATTATTTTGGCAGGACGATGCAAAGGCGACATTGAAGCTTTTCAGGGACTGTTACAAGAATTAGAAATTGACACTGACAATCGCGGAATGCGAAAACAGGAACACAACAATTACAGGTCACATCCGTCGCAATTCCGTGATGAAAGAAATAATAACTGGACACGACAAGGCTATTCTCACAATACAAATCGTGACCAAAACAGACACCATCCATATGACAACCACTGGCAGAGTAATGGTTACAGAGAAAGATCGCATTTCCGTAGTAATGACTATCACAGAGACAATCAGAGAGAAACGGACAATATGGGAACCAGAACTATTATTATCAAGGGAGACAGAATAACGTCAGACGCAACGGTCCAGCGCGCAGTTACGATTCAGGGAAAAATTCTCCACCACATGACCGACAAACAAGAAACTATGTAAACTACCGATAAAACGACAGACCTGAATTTCACCAGAACTGGCGGGATTCAAACAGAGCTGGGTCCTCTCGGCAAAGTGAATTTGTAGAAGTTAGGTCTCCTAATCCCAATAACGACGCACGCCAACAAAGAGATAGCAGACAATGACTCGCACCGCAGGCAGCCACGTGCGCCGGCTGGCTCAGAGAAAAATAACATAGGCGCTAACCTTGAAAAAACTCCAGTATTCCTTACCGACGTAACCACATGATAATTGCGTTGAAACTGGAAATATGCGTACTAGGAAGAGTAACGGCTTGCACCACATTTCACATATAAAACCGTTTATTGAAAGATAATCTGCTTTTGAACTTTATCTTTGCCATAAAACATTTCACTTCACATTTCTAGTATGCTTTGTCACACTGAGAGACTGTTAACATGCAACAATGTTTGAAGTTTACTATCCAGTCTAGAACCTACGGAACATATTTAGACAATATTTACGAGTGCATTGTTATAGTGAACAGACATCACTGTGTTATTGCGTGTGTACATTCTTGCTTGTTAGTTGCACGATTACGTAACGACTATAAGGCTGATATATTTAGAACAGTTACCAGTACTGCTAATGAGATTTTAATATAACATTTTGGTTCAGTTGAAAAGACATTCTTTATTTGAAGTACTTTCTGTGAGATTAAAGATAACTTAGCATTTGGTTTCTTTGATAGCTACACGATTATATCACGACGCTACTAATGTGTGACACAATTTACATTGTGCTTTTGCGGTGTATCTGTTTTATATCTGCACAGTTTTTCTGAATTATTCTGGAAAGTAAAACATGTTTTAGTGGTAACTTTTGTGGTATAGCTACAATTAGACAGCCTTTTCCATAGCACAGCAATACGTTACAGCACAGTACTTTCTTCATTATGGCAATAAGCGTAATAACTAAGATATTTATACGCAAAGCATTTTAATTTCGTTTATCATGAGGTAAGTACATTGACTTCTGCAGAACTTAGCTTTCAGAGGACGATAACTAAGACACTTTCACATAATTATCTTACAACAAGACGCACAGTTTATCGCTACAGTACACGTATTTGAGTGATTAATTTTGTACTTAAAACATTTATTTTTAAAGATATTTAAAATACAATGATACAAAGGTTTTCTGTGATACATTTCATTCCATTGCTGTAATCTGTAACACCTGAGGGTATAATTACATTAATCCTCAGGGGGGTACACGCTTACTTTGTGTACCATGTGTTTGGCAAGCACAAGGAGCCTTAGCTATTATGGTATTTGTTTATACAACTTTACACATCGGTACCATATTTCTGTAACACATAAATTACACAGCCATCTGATCATTTAACTGAGAGACAAACATTTTTTTCATTACGTCAGTGACACATGTTTACGCAATTACACAGTTGGATAATTTCACACTTATGAAATTCTATTTTGTCTGTGCTTTGTGATCTGTTCATATTTTTTCGGAACCATTGTGATACTATGAGAGCTTTGAATGACATATTTGGTATGGGATCACGATTTTTAAAGTACGTTTGAGGCAGATGACACTTATGACATGAGCAGAGAATTTTTGTTTAGGTTTTGAAATTATTGGAGGAAGCTACGGAGATTTTGAGAATTTGACTGTGGTGTTATGATGATATTATTACGACGACGATATGAATTATGCTGCTTAGGTATGTTTAAGCTGATGCTATATGAGTTATTTGGTTATGCTATGTATCTGTTATGATGAAATATTGAAGAAGTGTCGACGAATATATATATGTGTAATAAGGTAAGAAATAATGAGTAGTGGTTAGAGACTCTGATTTGTGAAAAAGGATGTTGGAAACCGAGAATCGTACTTTAAGAGTTATGAAATGAGTGTATATGCGTGAATGTATCACTATGCTGGCGAAAATTATTTAGACACTATTCTATTTAAAGGATTTTGTTTCTACATATTTGTAACGCAAATTCTTGACCTGTGAATTTTTTTGTATGAGACTGCCACTGTAGCTGAAACTGGTGTCGTAAAATTTCGATAACACAGTTAAGTGACCACCTGCATGTAATGCGTCGTGGGCACCCAGCTGCGCGACAACCACCTGACAAAAGAAAGCCATTAGTGAGTGCCTGTCAGAGGCACAGGTGGAGAAAAAAAAAGAGGCCATTATCCTCGCTATTGAGATTCCTTTGTAGAAAGCATCGCAAATACTACACGCCCAAACTTGAAAGCATATGATTACACTGTGGAGCTCTTAATTTATGATATTTACTAAAATGCCTAATGAAACGACGAGAAACATTTCATGGCTATTGTCCTGCTAGTTGAGAGAAATGCCATGTGGGTTGCTTTATGCATTTATTTACTCATTTTGTTTAATATATAGTTTCTAACTGCACTGAAGCATTGGTTAAAATAAATTTTATGGATGTACTAATATAAATATTTTATGCCTACAGATCCAGTAAATAATAACTTTATTATGTACCTAAAAAAAACCAAGTAACACAAAAAGACATTTCCCTTCACAGAAATTGCATACCGAATTGTCATTTCAAGTACATGGTAATATTTTTTTACAATAAATTTTTGTGGTGCACCACTTTAATTGCATAGACATTAAGATGTGAATAGACATTGTCCTTATCTGCATTGTTGTCTTTAGTGTAACATTTTTTCTGATTGAGCTTTGTCATGTTTAGGTATAAGTTATAGCATTTGCTGCAGCTATTTCCCATTCATAGTGCTACTGAATGTCACTTTGTATTACTAGGTTAAGCCAATTTTATTACTGATTTATTTTTCTTGTTTACTGCGCATTGCCTTATATTAGTTGTAATATTGCTGCCTTTTTTGCCAATTTCCATTTTTTAACATTGCTGTTTGTGTAAATTGTTTTGTGCTGCTGCATTGCCTCATCCCTTAGTTAAGCATCTGAGCTCAGTAGATTTAACTTAGCTTAAGAGGGGGTAGCCTATATAAGAGAATGTTTTGCGATGGATTGGAAGAAATGCATTGAGAAGTTATACGAAAAAAGTACAGAAATCAGGTATAGATAGGACTTTTTGGAAATAATGAAGAACGAAGGGAGATCTCCGAGAAGTAAAGAATGTTTTGTTTGCAAAATACTGCAGTAAAACAAACCCTGTCCTTTCCTTGTGTTATCCCACTATGTGTTTGTGTACCCTTGTGTATTTATGTTCTTCCTGTCTTTATATGTTTATCTGATAAGAATTTTTCTAATACTAAGCTACATTCACTATGATGAGGAATACTGTTATCCTCAAATATAATTTGCATTAATAACATGTTATTTACTTTGTAAAGATGTTTACACATTATTTATTCTGTTTTGTTCTAATGCTCATGTGTGAGGTTGATGTTTCAAAAGTTACTCTGATCTTTTATGTATGTACTTAAGTCGTAATTTTTGTAACACTGATGTATTTGCTATTTCGATTCTTTTGTAAAGCCTATACTACTGCAAATGTTATCTGTATTGTTATATTCTTTAAAGATGTATTTTGTACCTTTGTTATTGCATTCTTATGTTATAAAATTGTAATTGACACCAGTTCATCAAATTAAGTAACTTGTAAATTACATTTCACTGCACACATTTCTGTTGGTCATAGTAGATGGACAATATGTGAGAAGTAGGGACTGATAGTGTTTGCACGTGTGTTAATAATTCAGTAAGGGACTGGATAACAGCATTGCAGATTGTAAGAACATTTCAAAAACAATTTTTGTGAGTGCACAAGTGGTGGTTATGGACTTGCTATATTATCCGCAAGACTCTTCAATGGTGATTGTGCACCTGCACAGTCAAACAGATGGCTGCTGGCCATCTCTGCAAGGACTACAGTGGGTCTACACCTTTGATGACCCACCGATACCAATATTTCTACAAGGACTGCAATGGGTCTGCACCTCTGGTGGCCCACCAATACCGTAATCTCTAGCAGGATTACAGTAGGTCTGCTCTGTGATGACCTACCTACCGATAGTCTTCAACGTCGACTGACTCTGCTGTGGCCCATTACCTGTCTGCATGTCAAGAGTCAGCACTGTCTTTCGTTGGAAGGACAACACTACTTCTTCAAGACTGCTTAGAAATCCACTACTTCCAAGTGCAATTTCTTTTATTGCTCAGACTTTGAAAAAAAACACTGCAATTTTACTATGATGAGCGATCAGGACTGTCTTTATGGACTGTGAGAGAATTTTAGCTTCTGACCAACATTGTATCAATAAGTGTGTGCATTTGATATCTTTGTTATAGTAATTATGAAAAATTTTGTCAAATCATTATTGGCCACTGCCCAAAACAATTTCTAAATATTTTTGTGGGGGGGCATGGGGGCTATGTAAGTAGGCTGTTTACGTTTTCTTATTGGTAACGCAACGTAGCGCTCTGTATGAAAAATCACTGGCTGTGCCGTGTGCAGTCTGTGGCTGGTTTGCATTGTTGTCTGCCATTGTAGTGTTGGGCAGCGGCAGCTGGATGCTAACAGCGCGTAGCGTTGCGGCAGTTGGAGGTGAGCCGCCAGCAGTGGTGGACGTGGGGAGAGAGATGGCGGAGTTTTGAAATTTGTAAGAATTGGTGTCATGAACTGCTATATATATTATGACTAGTGAGGTAAATACATTGTTTGTTCTCTATTAAAATCTTTCATTTGCTAACTATGCCTATCAGTTGTTAGTGACTTCCGTGGTTTGAATCTTTTAGTTAGCTAGCAGTAGTGGCGCTCGCTGTATTGCAGTAGTTCGAGTAACAAAGCTTTTTGTGAGGTAAGTGATTTGTGAAACATATAGATTAATCTTAGTCAGGGCCATTCTTTCGTAGGGATTTTTGGAAGTCAGATTGCGTTGCGCTAAAGATATTGCGTGTCAGTTTAAGCACATTCGTGTATAATTGTTCAAAGAGGACGTTTCACATAGACCAGTCGTGTACAATTTTTCTAAGGGGACGTTTCATATTCATTCAGGAAATTAAAGACGTCGGCCGTGCGATGTGGCTGGGCACCATCTTTCATAAACCACGAGGTGTTCGCAGTGTCGTCTAAGGCAGTTTGTACCCCCACATATTCACGAAGAATGTCCAGATAGCATGATGCAGTAATCGTTTCGGATCTGAATAATGGGCCAATGATTCCTTTGGAAGAAATGGCGGCCCAGACCAGCACTTTTTGAGGATGCAGGGACGATGGGAGTGCGACATGGGGCTTTTCAGTTCCCCAGATGCGCCAGTTCTGTTTATTGACGAAGCCGTCCTGGTAAAAATAAGCTTCGTCAGTAAACCAAATGCTGCCCACAAATGCATATCGCTATCATCAATCCTATGCACTATATCGTTAGCGAATGTCTCTCGTGCAGCAATGGTAGCGGCGCTGAGAGGTTGCCGTATTTGAATTTTGTATGGATAGAGGTGTAAACTCTGGCGCATGAGACGATACGTGGACGTTGGCGTCATTTGGACCGCAGCTGGAACACGGCAAACGGAAACCCGAGGCCGCTGTAGGATCACCTGCTGCACTAGCTGCGCGTTGCCCTCTGTGGTTGCCGTATGCGGTCGCCCTACCTTTCCAGCATGTTCATCCGTCACATTCCCAGTCCGTTGAACTTTTTCAAACAGATCCTTTATTGTATCGCTTTTCGGTCCTCTGTTCTAAGGAATAAACCATGTTGTCCACAGCACACTTGCACGTTGTGAACAGCACTCACTTACAGCAGAAAGACGACGTACAGAATGGTGCACCCACAGAATGCGTTGTCTTCTATACCTTTCACATCACTTGCAGCGCCATCTGTTGTTGAAAACTGTAACTACTGTAATTTAGAAAGTTTGTCCGCCTGAAAATGTACTGTTGTCCCAAGCATATTGCAACAAACGGTGCATTTCTATCGCTGCTCGTTTAGTTTTTATTGCCGATTCAAATATACCGGTCATTTTTGAAACACGCTGTATATATACACTCCTGGAAATGGAAAAAAGAACACATTGACACCGGTGTGTCAGACCCGCCATACTTGCTCCGGACACTGCGAGAGGGCTGTACAAGCAATGATCACACGCACGGCACAGCGGACTCAACAGGAACCGCGGTGTTGGCCGTCGAATGGCGCTAGCTGCGCAGCATTTGGGCATCGCCGCCGTCAGTGTCAGCCAGTTTGCTGTGGCATACGGAGCTCCATCGCAGTCTTTAACACTGGTAGAATGCCGCGACAGCGTGGACGTGAACCGTATGTGCAGTTGACGGACCTTGAGCGAGGGCGTATAGTGGGCATGCGGGAGGCCGGGTGGACGTACCGCCGAATTGTTCAACACGTGGGGCGTGAGGTCTCCACAGTACATCGATGTTGTCGCCAGCGGAAGGTGCACGTGCCCGTCGACCTGGGACCGGGCCGCAGCGACGCACGGATACACGCCAAGACCGTAGGATCCTACGCAGTGCCGTAGGGGACCGCACCGCCACTTCCCAGCCAATTAGGGACACTGTTGCCCCTGGGGTATGGCGAGGACCATTCGCAACCGTCTCCATGAAGCTGGGTTACGGTCCCGCACACCGTTAGGCCGTCTTCCGCTCACACCCCAACATCGTGCAGCCCGCCTCCAGTGGTGTCACGACAGGCGTGAATGGAGGGACGAATGGAGACGTGTCGTCTTCAGCGATGAGAGTCGCTTCTGCCTTGGTGCCAATGATGGTCGAATGGGTGTTTGGCGCCATGTAGGTGAGCGCCACAATCAGGACTGCATACGACCGAGGCACACAGGGCCAATACCCGGCATCATGGTGTGGGGAGCGATCTCCTAGACTGGCCGTACACCTCTGGTGATCGTCGATGGGACACTGAATAGTGCACGGTACATCCAAACCATCATCGAACCCATCGTTCTACCATTCCTAGACCGGCAAGGGAACTTGCTGTTCCAACAGGACAATGCACGTCCGCATGTATCCCGTGCCACCCAACGTGCTCTAGAAGGTGTAAGTCAACTACCCTGGCCAGCAAGATCACCGGATCTGTCCCCCATTGAGCATGTTTGGGACTGGATGAAGTGTCGTCTCACGCGGTCTGCACGTCCAGCACGAACGCTGGTCCAACTGAGGCGCCAGGTGGAAATAGCATGGCAAGCCGTTCCATAGGACTACATTCAGCATCTCTACGATCGTCTCCATGGGAGAAAAGCAGCCTGCATTGCTGCGAAAGGTGGATATACACTGTACTAGTGCCGACATTGTGCATGCTCTGTTGCCTGTGGCTATGTGCCTGTGGTTCTGTCAGTGTGATCATGTGATGTATCTGACCCCAGGAATGTACCAATAAAGTTTCCCCTTCCTGGGACAATGAATTCACGGTGTTCTTATTTCAGTTTCAAGGAGTGCAGCTCACGCTACTTCGCTCGCATGAAATGCATGGCTCGCAATTTTTATTTCTTCTTATTCAAGCGAATTTTTATGTTGTTCAAAAATTGCAACACTTTCGAATCTTTTCGTAATAATTAAGGCTATATAAACAGGGTCTGTTTCGAATATACTTCTGACCAAAAAGTGATGCTGGTAGCTAGTGCCGAATTTAAGTTGGTCGTGCGTTTTGCGCTTTTGTGAAAATATTTCCTCTTATCTAACCGATAAGTGAACCACAAAACTTTTCATTCTCTGATACACTCCCTTAGGTGTTGAGTTTCCAGAAACACTAAATCCTGTATTTTTTATTTTTAACCGAGAATTAATGTATCAGTTGCCATAGATGTAGCCTGAAAAATCTGAGAAGTCAAATATAAATTCTCGTACATTTAGCTATGAAAAAGCTTTCATAACAAAATAGTTTTATGTTGGTGTTGTTGTCTTCAGTCCTGAGACTGGTTTGATGCAGCTCTCCATGCGACTCTATCCTGTGCAAGCTTCTTCATCTCCCAGTACCTACTGCAACCTATATCCTTCTGAATCTGCTTAGTGTATTCATCTCTTGGTCTCCCTCTACGATTTTTACCCCCCACACTGCCCTCCAATGCTAAATTTGCGATCCCTTGATGCCGCACAACATGTGCTACCAACCGATCCCTTCTTCTAGTCACGTTGTGCCACAAACTTCTCTTCTCCCCAAATCCTGTTTAATACCTCCTCATTAGTTACAGGATCTATCCACCTTATCCTCAGCATACTTCTGTAGCACCACATTTCGAAAGCTTCTATTCTCTTCTTGTCCAAACTAGTTATCGTCCATGTTTCACTTCCATACATGGCTACACTCCAAACAAATACTTTCAGAAACGGCTTCCTGATACATAAATCCATATTCGAAGTTAACAAATTTCTTTTCTTCAGAAACACTTTCCTTGCCATTGCCAGTCTACATTTTATATCCTCTCTACTTCGACCATCATCAGTTATTTTACTTCCTAAATAGCAAAACTCCTTTACTACTTTAAGTGTCTCACTTCCTAATCTAATTCCGTCAGCATCACCCGATTTAATTTGACTACATTCCATTATCCTCGTTTTGATTTTGTCGATGTCCATCTTATATCCTCCTTTCAAGACACTGTCCATTCCATTCAATTGCTCTTCCACGTCCTTTGCCGTCTCTGACAGAATTACAATGTCACCAGCGAACCTCAAAGTTTTTACTTCTTTTCCATGAATTTTAATACCTACTCCGAATTTTTCTTTTGTTTCCTTTACTGCTTCCTCAATATACAGACTGAATAACATCGGGGAGAGGCTACAACCCTGTCTCACTCCTTTCCCAACCACTGCTTCCCTTTGATGCCCCTAGACTCTTATGACTGCCATCTGGTTTCTGTACAAATTGTAAATAGCCTTTCGCTCCCAGTATTTTACCCCTGCCACCTTCAGAATTTGAAATAGAGTATTCCAGTCAACATTGTCAAAAGCTTTCTCTAAGTCTACAAATGCTAAAAATGTTGGTTTGCCTTTTATTAACGTCTCTTCTAAGATAAGTCGTAAGGTCAGTATTGCCTCACGTGTTCCAACATTTCTACGGAATCCAAACTGTTCCTCCCCGAGGTCCGCATCTACCAGTTTTTCCATTCGTCTGTAAAGAATTCTCGTCAGTATTTTGCAGCTGTGACTTATTAAACTGATAGTTCGGTAATTTTCACATCTGTCAGAACCTGCTTTCTTTGGGATTGGAATTATTATATTCTTCTTGAAGTCTGAGGGTATTTCGCCTGTCTCATAGATCTTGCTCACCAGCTCGTAGGGTTTTGTCATGACTGGCTCTCCCAAGGTCGTCAGTAGTTCTAATGGAATGTTGTCTACTCCGGGGGCCTTGTTTCGACTCAGGTCTTTCAGTGCTCTGTCAAACACCAGTTTTCTTTCTCCTGATAACGACGTCCTCCTGAGTAGTCCCCACCCGGAGATCCGAATGGGGGACTATTTTACCTCCGGAATAATTTACCCAAGAGGACGCCATCATCATTTAATCATATAGTGAAGCTGCATCTCATCGGGAAAAATAGTTTCATAGGAAATCTAATCCGATACATCGTCCTCTAAGAGGTCCAGTTAAAAAAAAAATACGATATATCTTCAAAGGCAGCTTTCACCCACTACTTCACCCAATATGGCTAAATTACAAAATTGCCCGAACACATATTTCCTTATTTCTGACCGAGAAACGAAATACCAATTTTCGTAGCTCTGGTTCATCAGTGCCTTACTAGCAAGATTTTCAAAAAAAAAACCTTCAGCTCCTGTTTCACCCCCTTTGGGTATCGGTTTTAAAAACACTGAAATATCAATTTCTTTATTTGCAACTTGGATGTCAAATAACAATGTACATAGATGTAGGTTTAGAAGTAGTATTTCTTAAAATGCGATATATTTTCAAAGAAAGCCTCCACCCACTATTTCACCCAGATGGTGTTAAATTAAAAAAAAAATGCTGAAACACATATTTCTTTATTCCTGTACGAGAAACAAAATACCATGTTTCATAGATGTAGATTCATATTGTCTTAATAGAGACATTTTTCTAAAAATCTTTAATTCCCAATTTCACCCTTTAGGCTTCGAATTTTGAAAAATCCCATCTTATATGACGCCTACAGTATAGGGTGCAATCCTTCTCCAAATTTCAAGTTTCTCTCCTTAGTGATTTGGGTGGTGCGGTAGTAAATCTGTCAGTGAGTCAGACTGGACATTGCCTTTTATATACAGAGATCTGTTATTTAACAAGCTTGTGTATGTGAATACTTACAATAAAACACAATCCTTGTTAATATTTTTTAGCAGGTCATTTGAAGATGGGCTGCATGCGAAACGCTTAGTGCAATAATAAGAACGTTCCAGTAACATCAAGTGGACCTTACTTTGCGACGTACGAGGTGTTCGAAATGATTTTAATAATTTTATTGTGGATGGTTTACCTCTCTACAGTCCGCCCTCGGTAGCTGTGTGGTCAGCACGACAGAATGTCAACCCTAAAGGCCCGGGTTTGATTCCCGGCCGGGTCGGAGGTTTTCTCCGCTCATGGACTGGGTGTTGTGTTGTCGTAATCATCATCATTTCATCCCCATCGACGCGCAAGTCGCCGAAGTGGTTTCGAATCAAAAGACTTGCACCCGGCGAACGGTCTACCCGACGGGAGACCCTGGTCACACGACATATTTTTTTATGACAGACGTTGGCAAAACAGACAGGGAATTTAAATCTTTTACTCATTTTGTCATTTGCGTCTGTCTTCTGAATAGTATGAATCAGCCTGTCAAGCCTCAGTAGAGTCGACTTCCAGTGAGGATTTCAATGCTTCTTATCACACTGACTACTATTACAATCACTCTTGAATCAGAAGAGGGACATATCTCGTACTAGCTGAACCTCAGGAGTTCCAAATCAGTGCAGATGTATTGTGAGAATTTAGAAAATTTCTTCAGGGCTATTTGAAATAATTGGCGTGGAATGACTTCAGGAAGAGTTCTTTAACTTTACAGAAAATGTGGAAAACTTTCTGAAGATGTACTTTAGGGAATGCTGCCCAGTGGTTGAACCATGTAACCTGATAGTAATTACCATGACAGAAAATGCTAATAAAATGTTTTAAGAAAAGGAAATGGTTGAAGAAGTATGACGATTAAATTTTATTACATGCAAAAGAAATTTTAATAAATTCCAAAAATAGAAAACAGTGCCTATTACAAATTTTTTATTAATAATGAAGCGTTTCGTTCGGTTAGTGCATCTTTAGATTATGTTTAACTCCTGAGACCGCATTACTCATTTTGATATGATGGCGTCAAAGCGAAAACCACAATGGTATCCTCAAATAGCAATGAATTATGATACGGAACAGCAATAAAGCGCGTCCATAAAGTCCCGTAGTTATTTAAGAAATTCCACTGGGAAACTAATTCAGAGAGAGGATGATTACTTGTTTTAAGACGTTTGGTGGCTCTCAACCTTTTTTTTCATATGCTTTCTACACTGTCGCAAAATTTGATTTGAAGTTAATCAGTATGGCCACAGACGACGAGAAGGAGCAATGTGTCATGCGATAAGTAGAATTAAAATTTGTGAGAAAGAATCTTGAGAATTATCGTCACCAGTGCAGCAAGCACCTACGACAGAAAGAAACATAATGAGATCCAGCGTCCAAGGCCTTCCTTGAAGTGGTGATCCCCCTGTGTCTCACTGTTGACACAGCGCAAACTGCATTTCAACGCATCCCGCAGAGGTAAATTGGTCGTGCATCACACAATTGCACGAGATATTGTAAGCGGTTTGTAAAGTGTTACATATGGGGTTACACTTTCTTGTTTACACGATGCAAATGGTCCAAACATTGCGTCCAAACAATCGTTCTCTGCGGTATGGTTCAAATGGTTCAAATGGCTCTGAGCACCATGCTACTTAACTTCTGAGGTCATCAGTCGCCAAAACTTAGAACTAATTAAACCTAACTAACCTAAGGACATCACACACATCCATGCCCCAGACAGAATTCGAACCAGCGACCGGAGCGGTCGCTCGGCTCCAGACTGTAGCGCCTACAACTCTCCGGTATGAATTAGCGTGTTATCAACTAGAATATCGCCTTGACGTCCTACGAGCTGGGAATGGGGAACACATTGAAATTCTACAATAACAGAAATTTTTTGAGAGGCTCTGTCTGTAATAGTTTCGAAGTTACGAATGTTTTTAAGATTACAGGACTGGGATACCCTGTATAAGAAAAAATCCACTTATAGTAGCAATTACAGCGAACTAAGGCGCTACAATTAAAGAACAAAGTTGAGGAGTTAGTATCCCGGCCAATACGGTAGTCTTTTTCGCTTATAAATTACGAGTCCCAGCTATACCAGAGTTGATTTACTAACATAAAAATTTAAATTTTCCGCATGGTGTGTCACATTTGGTTCTCGTAACACGCTCCCGGACGATCCTCATCGTAGTCAACCCAAAACCTGTTTGTTTCCTCGCTCATTATTTCTGATTCGCAAACAACCCCTCCCTCCCTATGCGTCACCTCTGCGAATTTTCGCCGGCCAAAACCACGGGGCCCGGGAGAGAGACATACGCCTTTACGCGTGCTAATGCAGCTACTAATGAGGTTGTTCGCGGTACGGCCTTTGCCGAAATGGCGGGGCTTTTTTCTAATTTGGACGCAAACAAAAAGAGAGCGGGAGGCGGGGTGTGATAAAGGGAGCAATAACAGTAGGAACGCTTGTTTCGCCGCTGTGCGCGCACAAAGAGAGGGAAAAAAACACGCCGTAAATCAGAGACTCCGACGTGGCGCAGTGTGGTGACAAAGAACGCAGAACAAAAGAACTAGCGGCGAGTCCGTGTGAACGGCGATCCGTGCTGTGCTGAGCCGCTGCCGGCGGAAAACAGATAAAAGTGCAGCCCGCTGGATCCGGGCAGCGTTAATGGCAATAAGCTTTTACGCAGCACCCAACGCCGTCATCGACAAAAGCTTTCACAGTGACATGTGCCGCGAAAGTATTACCCCTTGTTGGTGTATTATGTGGAAATGATGTTTAAAATACGCATTCTAGCGCCCGACACGTTATATTGGCTTATGCGGTTAATGGATCGGTCATCCAGTTTCCAAAAATTTTGACCATAGCGAAGTACTGATGGAAGGGAGACAATAACATCCCGTAGATTTGGAGTACGTAGTCGTAAGCACAAATTTTGGATGAAGTTTCTGCATAGAGGGAAGTGGGTACTACATGGTAAATCCACTTCCTTTTTTAAATACTTAAGACTTTGACTCGATTAAGTATAGTGCTACAAACAGCAGGATATCAACCGTAGTTTAGTAAATATTGTACAATAAAAAGTAACAAAATCATCTGGTAAAGAGGGTATGTAATCCTGCGAAATAAAAGCCATCTCATTATTGTCTCATGGTTGTTGCATTTAGTTAGCTCGTATAAATGTTTCCTTTAATCTTTCATTTGACACACATAGAAATAATGTGAAGAAAAAGTATTAAGCTACTTAACTGAGATACATACCGTCATGTTGTTGTTGTTGTTGTTGTTGTTGTTGTTGTGGTCTTCAGTCCTGAGACTGGTTTGATGCAGCTCTCCATGCTACTCTATCCTGTGCAAGATTCTTCATCTCCCAGTACCTACTGCAACTTGCATCCTTCTGAATCTGTCTAGTATATTCATCTCTTGGTCTCCATCTACGATTTTTACCCTGCACGCTGCCCTCCAATACTAGATTGGTGATCCCTTGGTGCCTCAGAATATGCCTACCAACCGATCCCTTCTAGTCAAGTTGTGCCACAAATTTCTCTTCTCTCCAATTCTGTTCAATACCTCCTCATTAGTTATGTGATCTACATCTACATGACATCTACATCTACATCTACATGACTACTCTGCGATTCACATTTAAGTGCTTGGCAGAGGGTTCATTGAATCCTCTACCCATCTAACCTTCAGCATTCTTCTGTAGCACCACATTTCGAAAGCTTCTATTCTCTTCTTGTCTAAAGTATTTATCGTCCACGTTTCACTTCCACACAAATACTTTCAGAAATGACTTCCTGACACTTAAATCTATACTCGTTAACAAGTTTCTCTTCTTCAGAAATGCTTTCCTTGCCATTGCCAGTCCACCATGGGAAAAATTTTACAAACATGTTTCAAAATTCATGATGCTACCTGTATCATTGCTCACTATAGGCGTGTGGGTGGTACAAGAAATGTACTACAAAGTTGTTCCTGTGGTTGAGAAAATGTTTACATTTTGCGCTGTTGCATGTGAAATGTCTTAAAGGAATTCCATTCTTGTATAAAGCACAAAACAACTCGAAATATTCCGATTTCACTGTCGATTATCGTCGATTATCGCTGAGGGCCATGTTTACATCTTCACCTTCGGGCCATGATCTGACCGGTGAACAAAATTGTCATATCGTACATCATTCGCTGACACAGGAGCTGCTGTTCTCTCCCTCTTCCGGACGGATTGTGCATCGAATAATGCCCACCAGTCTTCTACCGCCCAGAAAAGGTAAGTGCATCTGCAACGTCCGGGGAAAGAACGCGAGAACAGATTTGTATAACAAGCCACCTTCACGACTTCCTCTATCCGTTTACAAGCAGCTTTCCTCGCACGTTAAAAAGCAGGGCCACAAAATCGAAAGAAACCGCTACACCGGTATCTGATACAGAACTTCGCACCATGTCTGTGAAAGATGTACACTATTCAGATGAAAAAAACGGTATGCAATTTCGACAATTTTGATACTGTAATTTCTTATACATTCCCGGCGATTTTGTGAGATATCGTTGAATCGGGTGTACTGCCGGTGGTGTGCGTTTTTCTAACACAATATTTTGACGTCCTACCTCGACGTCTTCATCTGGTGCTTCCTGTCAAAGGGAGCGTTTTTCTTACACAATATTTTGACGTCGTACCTCGACGTCTTCATCAGGTGCTTCCTGTCAAAGGAAGAAAAACGCAGACCCACCGACAGTACGCCCGATTCAACGAGATGTCAATTTTGATACTGCTTGAGAGCAAAATTTGCACGTAAAGTACTAAATTTCAAAATTTTACAGTTCAGGCGAAGCTGGAAACAGAAATACCGTGTTGGCGTTAAAGCTGGTACGTCATAAAGGACGTAGTCAGCAAAGCCACAACTCGATTGAAGGGTACAAGAATGGAAAATGGCTCTGAGCGCTATGGGACTTAACTTTTGAGGTCATCAGTCCACTAGAACTTAGAACTACTTAAACCTAACTACCTAAGGAAGCCACACACATCCGTGCCCGAGGCAGGATTCGAACCTGCGACCGTAGCGGTCACGTGGTTCCAGACTGTAGGGCCTAGAACCGCTCGGCCACCCTGGGCGGCCAACAAGTCTGGATATGCAAGTGATTAGCCTTTGAGTAAAGCAGAACAAACTAGGTAGCAGTAACTCAACTTATATTCCTTATGCACGGACACATTACGCTGCGAGTTTCTCTGTTAGGAATCTTATTCGAATAGTCGTTGTTTCTGAGAAGAACATGTTATGCCTCTTGTCTGCCAAAACCTGTCAGAGTTAGGCAGCGTCAGTATCTTAGCCTATTGATGCTGAGGTGTGGCATTTCTGCTAGTATTGCTTGGGACGCAGCCATGTGAATTTGGAATCAGTGGATTCAGGTCGGCCAGTCTTCACGCGGAGTCTCAACGTCTCCATGCGACGGGAAACACTGTTCACTCCCTACTGTATCGTCTTTGTGCCGCAACAAGTAACTTGATGCAGTAACTCTGATCGTGTGCAGCAAGACAGGTATCCTCACGGAGAGTGCAGCAACGTCTCCATCGGTATAGACTGTCAGCATGCCAACGATAGAAGCGGCTATCGGAAGTGCGACGCGCTAATATACCAGATTCACCGCGTTGTCTTTTCGGATGAATCCTAATACTGCGCACAGCATCAATTAAGCGTGCTTGATGGCTCTGAGGATAACGGACGTTGCCAGACCGCTTGTTTCAGCGTCATACGGGCCTTGCACCTAGCATGGTGTATGAGGTGCCATAACACGTTTACATTTTGTTCGTGTAGCCGCTGGTTTGACAGCATCGGTACATTTGTGACACGTTTAGGCGAATGGATGAACCATATCTGCGGGGTCTTTGTGACGAACTTCAACAATGACCTGTCTCGAACGACAGGAGTTCGGCTTTTGGCCTGCTACCAATGTTCTCCAAATGCCTCGCGCAACAAAAACGTCAGATCGTGGACAGCCTTCAATGTCCAGCCGCTATGAGTGCCGAATTCTGGCGCTTCGATGAGGCAGCGTGGGATGACCCGATGGTATCTCAGTTCAATGTCCTGTCAGAGTCATATTATCACATTTCATATGTATCGATGTTTCTGTATTCTTACAAGAAATCAAGATCCATTACGTCAGCAGTGAGTACAGTGGTAACAAAGAAGTGTTTCAGCTGGCACCCTTAGGCATTTATATGAACTGTATGGTATGGATCTGCCTCCTACTCACATGTCTCGTGGTATGTTAGAAATTATCAATGACTTTCCAGTTTTCTGTAGGCCAATGAGAAACAACTGAATAGACAAGACTTCTGAGGTACGGTGAGAAGTGAATAAGACAAGCTGATCAGATATGTGATTTCGAGCTCAAATAGTTATCGTGTGATGCTGTTCCTCGAACATGACGGCGAAAGAAGTCTACATTGTAAGAGGCCGTGCTGAAAAGTAATGCCTCAGAATTGAATTTTTAATTTTGTTCTCAATATCGGTTACTGTGTTACACGTCATACTGATAACAGTTGCAGCCTAAGCCACTAGAGAGCTCCTAACTGTAACTTGAAGTCCGCCCCCCTAAGCTGAGTGCTTAACGTGTTTGACTGCGATGCAGCGGGCCTGGGTTCTGTTACCGGCTGGGTCGGAGATTTTTTGCGCTCGGAGACTGGGTGTCGTGTTGTCCTCATCATCACCACTTTATAATCGACAGAAGTGCCATATGAATACTTAATTTTTTGTACCATTAAACGTGGCGATATGACACGTAGCTACGGCGGTACGTGGGAAACAGCGTGCTCTAGTCGAGTTTCTAACCGCAGGAAACGTGCCTACAATCGAAATTCTTAAAAGAATCACAGTTGTGAGGTGCGATGACAGTATCGACATTAGCAGTATGCGTCTTTGGGTATAAATGAGAACCCAGCTTCCATCACCTGTCACATTGCTGTTACGGAACGAATCACCCTCACGCTCTAAACGCAAAATAAATTGTTGACTGAGCATTCGAGGTACCGACCGAGCACACAATTTTCAGTGACGTTGTTTTCTGGTGATGGCCTATACCATACACGCTCGTGTGATATGCCACACTTAACTGACAAGGGCAAGGTGCAATAAGAAATGTCGAAACCCACCCTGAATTCTTTTGTACGGAAAGAAGACAACGAAAGAAGCGCACTGACAAAATTTTTGCTGCTAAGAGGTTCTGGAAGTATTAAAAAAATGCTGAAAATTCGTAGCGCACCAGGTAGCGGTAGAAATGTACACTCCTCCTGGCGCTGTAGCAAACGCACACAAACACACACTCACACACACACACACACACACACACACACACACACACACACACACGCGCGCGCGCGCGCGAGATCGGCGGTATATTTCTCAACAGGAAACATGACACAATCCGATCGTAATTTGTAAAGAACGTTATCAGGTTACCGTTCGATGACAGTTTCTCTGACACTATGGTACACAGTTATTGTACTCTCGAATTAGCCAATTAAGTAACATATGTTACAAATTATCAGCTGCTTTTTGCAGTATTGGTAAGTAATGACAATACAGATAACGTTGAATTAATGTTTACTGTGCTTTCGTAACGCATACCTGGTAATAGTACTTTCTTTTTCTTCCAGATTCACAGTAAGGTGAAATCCAAATAACTTTCTCGAGTTAGTAATGATGATGTATGAAGAACGTGCTTTTCTGCCGAAATCCGTACTTCTCCTGTGTGTCATGTGTTAGTTTATTTTCTTGACATTCATTTATTTGAAATTGTGGATACGCTGGAGAAATAGGAAATGACTGTGACGATTCCATGAATTGTGGTTCGGGGGACGTCAGTTGTGCCTGTAACTGTTCTGAAGAAGAATACCTTCGGAGCCTAAGAAAGGACGTACTGCAACTGCTTTCACCAACAAAGAAATGGCAGTGAAATATTGGTTAAATAAAGCAGGGAAAAAACGTTTGAATTTACGCAGTGTGCAAATGCTTTGCCATTTCGTAAGATCGGAGCGCGAACAGTACAAATGGAAGGATGAATTACATGAAGTAAGAAATATGCGCCAAACGGAAGCGCGAAAGCATCTGGATGAAGAGCTGTTCAAAAGATTTAGAGCTGCTCGTGAAAGGCTATGCGCCGTTACGAAACTGGGCCCTCCGAATTGCATTTGTAATGAATATTACTTATTTCCAGGTTTCGTCGACCTGGCTACTCATGTTAAGAAATCGTGCAGAATAGGAAGCCGCTAAATTACAACGTTTATGTCATGTAAACGTGTAGAGCAGCTGCCACTTATAGACAATGCAATAGAGAAATTCGTAGCTGCTACCTAGACGAAACTTGCTGTTATCCTCGCAGCTGCTGTTTGTACGCTGATCAGTCAGGTTTCGTGAAAGAACTGCGTGCACACCGCACTTTATCATTTCGGGGTGAAAAAAAAGACTCCTATCAATGAATGCTATGACGCATTCATATACGTCAATGTCAGTGATAAGCATAAGTGGTTTACTGTTTGCTCAGCTGTTTATCTGTCTTCAAGAACAGCAAGGCAAAATAGGACCATAAATAAAAAATGGACTGAAATTAAATTCTTGAGGGTTATTATGCCGCGTCATATTTCGTCTAAAATGAAAGAGGTTGCGACCCCTCTGAAGGGATCTTATGGCGTCCACTGCTGCTAGAACACTGTCAGAGACCAGTGTCGCGTTCTCTTATAAAAGGGAGCTTTCCCGCGTTCGTGTTGGAGATGTGAAAGTGTTGGTTAAAATTCTTATGACTACCATTGGTGGGCCATGGTCATAGGCTAATATTCCCGCACAGATGCAGAAGAAGAAGCGTTGTTGGCTAATCTCCTGTGGATACCATTGGTGGTCCATCGTCATTCGATAGAAAGGCACTATTCCACACTTACGCTAGATAAAAGTTATTGGTTGAAATTACTGCTACTTCTGTTGGTTGGTCGTCAGCATTAGCTAGATTCGAATCGGACAGAGCAAGAGAGGGGGAATGTTTAACCTAAATATTATTGTCCGCCGAGGTGACTTGCAGCGCGTTAGGCTAGGCGCAAATTGAGACGCGTACAGCACGTGTGACGTGTCACGACACTACAGCGCGACACGCTCGTGCCGCACGGGTCGCCCGGGTGCAGCACATATTGCGTGCGACGCGTACACCATACTTCGCACGCGCCGACTGGCGACGCTCTGCGCTGACTGAACCGAAGCACGCGCAACCTATCTTTCTCAAACGATTTTACAGAAACTATTCTCTGAAAATATATGCTTTTTACCTTACTTGGAGCGTTATATGTCAGCTTCTTGCCCATCACCTCGCTGATGACCATTCTTATTGTGATGTACACATTTTAGTAAGACACTACGCAAAACTCAAAAAGTGTGAAACGAAAATTAGGGGTCGATATGATTTTGCGTTTGGTGCGTATTACTCCATATGTTGGTGCGTATGAAATTTAGCTAACATGCTGAATTTTTGTTTAGACTTGGGAGGAGATCTCTATCTGCCTCCGATCTCGAGAAAATGTATCCCATGTAGCGCGCTCACTTCCGATCGCACGCACGCGAGAATGATATACTCGCAACATCTCTCGTATCTCCTAAACCGCTCGAGACATCGAAACGAAAGTTTGGCGAATGATAGCACACAAGGAGGAGAATGTTTTGCCAATTATTAAACACACGGAACTTTCTTATCTATGGCGACATATCACTACTTATACTTCTCTTTTTATTTATTTCACTCCAGTGACTGTAATTTTTTGAGAGTTACCGACACCTAGCGAAACACGAGCTTCCTAGTATGAAAATAAATATGAAATTTCTTCTTTTATGTTACTGCAAACCGATGCTATGAGGTTTTTCGTAAGCTATTGAGCTCTGTAATTGCCAATTACTTGTTTAATGATGCCCTACGTTTCGAAATTCTGTCTCAATAGCTGCTGTGAGATGAGTTTGGCAAATTACATTGTGACAAAGGAAGTACAATTAAACCAGTCCCCAAGAAAAATGTGGCCTTTACTCATAAATGGTGATGCTTCTTCGAATGAGAAAAGGTTAACAACTCACACAGAAACAGATTGGCAATTCTGTTGGAATTTTGGTGGAATCCCCGTAACCCATCGTATTTTTAACACTGAGCGACTGGAATGGAAACTTACCAAAGGATTTTATTCCTTCTGTTGATCTGAGCAGCATTAAAATAATGACAAGCGTTCCTTCAGACACATGCCAGATACTGGTTACTCACCTACGGCTTGACAAACTGACAATGTGTGATCGAGAATAAAATAGTTGCTATTTAGAAAAAAATATTTCTGTTCTGTCGCACAACACAATGGTCTGTGTATTGTCAGCAGTGGAGGATAATCCACGCGACAGGAATGCACAAGCTAGCCATGTGTGCCTTGTGAGTTTGAGTTCGAAAAATATTGTCGTGAAAGTAGATCTGCCTTTGTCATCTGTACATTTGAACAAATTAAATATATCTTATCATAACACTCTTTTAGGATATTCCTACTTTCGTAATAACGACGATCATTTTCTTCATTTGTGTAGCCATTTGTATAATATAATTAATTTATTAATGCTGATAATGTGCATGCAACAATTGAAATGCTTTTTCGCATCACGGCAAACCAATAAAAACATTATTTGTAACTGCTTTTCGACTGTTTCTAGCTTGCAGTGGAAATGTGATGTTCACATGCATGTAATGCAGTGTGTCGTATTACATTATTACATCCATATCAGAGTAATCACAGTGAGGCCTCTATACTTCTTGGACTCTTTTCACCAGGAGCACAAAGGGATCACACCTGTGGTCATTATCCCTTTCGAAATTTTTGTAACATATCTTACAGATACGCCAGCATACTAGGCAGCGAGAAGATAACTTGTTTTACTTTCCTGCCTTGATTCTTAACCACATGATTTTATAATATTCCTTGCTTCCTTATTCACTACCCACTGTCCCTTCTTGCGATCTGAAAACATCGCGGAGGCATATGATACAATTTCAGCAGCCAATGAGTCATCAGTGACTGAAGTATGCATTTTTCTTGGCAGGAGAAAAACAAAACAAAACTACACAGATATAAATAACAGAAAAGTATAATGTACTAACGAAGAAAGCTGGAGCGTTTAAACGGAGAAAAACGAAACACTAACCCAAAGGCAATAAAATTTAGTACACAGTAAGGCAAAATTTATCCTATGGGCAATACTACTATTGCTCGTATGCGCCGTTCCGATGTGAGCATACGGCCGGGCTGCTTTTCCGCTCCCCGCCTCAAACTTCCCACGGTGCTAGCGAGGCACCCGCGACGCATGGCGCGACAAACTGTGCCTCAACCACAACATCGCGCGACCTGGCGCAGGCGCGTGTCGCGTCCCGGTCGCGTCGCAATTTGCGCGGCCCCATTTGAACCTGTGATGTTACACAAACGCGCGCTGCGCTGCGTCGCGCCACACGCGCTATACGCGTCTCAATTTGCGCCTAGCCTTATGTCGCTCGCACACCGCGTTCGCGTATTCACTTCCTCGATGGCGGGCAGATCTATCTCAATCGATCACACCGTCCACTCTCTGTTACCCTTTAACGCAGATGCAAATAAGTTTAGAGGTGAATGGTCCTCTGTCCTCCAGAAAAGCATCCAATACAGTAGTCAACTCGCGTGTATCACTGGTACTTCAACAGACATACAGTACAATACTGCCTCGACGGGAAAAAAATCACTACCTCCCGGCCCTTCCAACATCCCTCAGAATGTGGTGAACGATCATCGATTACAACCAAGATGCAATGAATCTCGGTCGCATGCCTCACGCTCAGGGAGAGTTCTACCACTCATCATCGTGGTTGCGTCTACTCCAGCTTTGAACTAGAGAGAGTTGAAGACATACTACAGAAATTATCCTATGTACAAATTGTTTGGCGCGAACCAGAAGCTAAGCAAATATTTCCTCAATTTCACAACCTTTCTGTGTATATTGTGTCAGTTTATACCTATTCCCTCGTCATTTTTCATAATTCTACCGATTTTAGTTCAGATTTACCCATGCGATCATGACATAACATCTCGTTCTGTGTTCTAAAATTGCCTGTAAATGTAGCACAGCTGCCGAACACCTAGCTCAAATGCACTGATTGGGAGGCGTAATATAGCACCGTACTCGACTGCATCAGGTCACCTCTACATTCGGAGAGCATTTGCCGAGTCATCAGCTATTCTGTAAGTGTGAGAGAGGAGTTTAAATGTAGAGCTCGTGAATCACCTTCCGACAGTAGTTTGGAGACATACGCCAACGCCCTAAAACTCTTCCAGTTCGCTTATATTGTAACTGTCTTTTATCTAAAATCGACCGATGTGTGGCATGTTATGCTATCCGCCATAAGAATGTGATTTACACCATGCAACGTCCACTTTCCTGCGAAAGGACGTGGATGAGAACTTCTTAATGTCAGTTTAGAACCTGACGCTGGCCTCGAAGTCGTGGCAGAAAAATCAAGTGTTTGGTATTGTACAAAAGGGTGTTAGAAAACAGTGTTTGAACAAGGACCAGAGGGAGTGTCTCTTGCGACTTAGTATAGTCTGTGGGATACGATCATTGGCCTAGAGTATAGGTGATCAAACTTTAAAGTGGCCTCTGCACTGCCTGTATATTTTATAGGCGGCAGTAGCAGCAGCAGTTTGAGGTGTAAATTTGGTGGGGGGTGAGGTATACCGTTAGGAATGCTTGAATGGCTGCACGCTACACTATTGTGGGAAGCATGGTAGATTATCCATCTCCGCGCTGGAGGCCCACCACAGCTTTGCATCATTTCGTCGGTAGTGGTGCCTAGGTGACTTCTAAATCGGATGAGATTTTATAGTTCATAATTTTTCTATGTTGTGGTATAGGGATTAACGATGATAGCATGTGAGGCTGACTGATTTGAATTGAAGCGGATCTGTAGGACCTAGTTTCTAGGATCTAGTTTGGGGACGTACCATATTGCTTACATTTCCGCCGAATGGTCAAAACATGCTTCTGTTGAATTAACTCAGGTCGTTCTGTTTCTACCCTGGTTGCAGAAGTTGGTTGCTATGTCTTTCTCCTACTTCTGCTCATTTCTAACATAAATTGGGGCGATCACATGCGCGGAGTTGTAGAAATGGTAGCAGTTGCAAGATACGTAGGGGGTGACTTAAACCAGCTTGGAATTTTACTGTAGCAGCTACGATCGGGAAAGGTTACTCGTTTCTAGATATGGGAGTGCCAGAAATATGATTCACTTGTGGGTGTGATCTGGTGCAGGTACGTGCTTGAACGGAGAGACTGCTTCCAAATCATTGACATCATTTCTAGCGGATAGCGTAACACTAGAGATCTGATAAGCTAGAGTACATTTTTCTTCTTATGAACTCAATCGGCATATTATCTACTACTACTGTTTGTGTTCCTTCTCAATCAGTTATCACCTACAGCTCAGTGGATATATCGCAGAACCTCTGATATGGTCCCGAGACAGAGTGTGCTAGAAATACTATAGAATTATCTAGTTGGGGCAGTCTGAGGGATTCGCAAATACCGCTTACATACTATGTTCCTTAGCCGAATCACTTTTAAAATGGCCGGCCGCGGTGGTCTCGTGGTTCTAGGCGCGCAGTCCGGAACCGCGCGACTGCTACGGTACCAGGTTCGAATCCTGCCTCGGGCATGGGTGTGTGATGTCCTTAGGTTAGTTAGGTTTAAGTAGTTCTAATTCTAGAGGACTGATGACCACAGTATGTTAAGTCCCATAGTGCTCAGAGCCATTTATTTTGAACTTTCAAAATGCAGTAATTTTATTCCGTAGGTGCATCGTGGGCTTACACACTCCTACGACCATCGTCACGGTATTTGTCCAGAAAAAACCACCTTCTTCAGAGGTGATGTCGTATCTCAATTCGTAAAGTGGGTTTGGCTTTATGGATTTGACTTGGAGTACTGTAACAGCAAAGGGAAGCGTAGTGAAAGGTAATGATATTTCTATTTCCAGAGCCATTGCCTACAGGAGGGTGTATTTCCTATACTTCGCTCATTGGCAAATGCCGTTCAGTTGAGACCGTGATCGTAAAAGTTAATTGTAAGTATAATGATAAAAGATATATGTGACTGGTTTTCTGGAATAATTCCGTGTATGCATGGCCTTTGGTGGGACTGATTCATGTTTCCCGTTAACTGCAGCAGCTGTACGAATGCAGAGGCCTGTTGCAGTGTAGGAATGTATCTGAGTTAATTTTGACTTCCTCTAGACGACCGAATAGTGAACTAATACTAAGTATTTATTGCGTGGCTTTAGTGATCAAGTGGAAATTTGAGGTGTATGGAAGTGCGTTTGCGCTGGACTGTTATTCCCTCCCATGTAAACTGTTCGGTTGACTGTATTGTGTTGGCAGAAGAGCCAACACCGTGCTACGAGTTGAGGTCGAAATGCACGCGTTTTAGCTCACGCAGGCTGGCCTGAGGAGGGAGGAACTATACTGACGTGAGGTCTGGAACATGACATAGAATGAGTATTCAGAAAGCGGACGTAATTAGTTTGATACTTAACTTTAATCCATTAATGATGAACGTCGCTCTTGACGGTACATAATTCACAAAATCTGTTCAGAATGCATTCATAGTATCTGAATATGGCGTCTTGCTAGGTCGTAGCAAATGACGTAGCTGAAGGCTATGCTAAACTGTCGTCTCTGCAAATGAGAGCATATGTAGACAGTGAACCATCGCTAGCAAAGTCGGCTATACAACTGTGGCGAGTGCTAGGGAGTCTCTCTAGACTAGACCTGCCGTGTGGCTGCGCTCGGTCTGCAATCACTGATGGTGGCGACACGCAGGTCCGACGTATACTAACGGACCGAGGCCGATTTAAAGGCTACCACCTAGCAAGTGTGGTGTCTGGCGGTGACACCACAGCCTGCTTTTGCACATTTCGCGCTGTTATTTAGGTGAGAGGAGATCGATTGTGGTGTGTGCATGTGGAACACAGGTTTGCCCGTTCTCTAGACATGCGAAAGACCTTATTTGCCTTGTAAATTATAGAGGTGATTTGGAATCTGTCACATCACCGACATCAATATTTAAGAGTGGAAATATCATCTTCCTCTCTATGTTTCTAGTTACTCAGTGGTTTACAGCACGCTGCACCTCGCTAAAGTATAGGGTTTGTAGAGAAATAATTTCCATTCTGTGCCTTGGGAATTATGTTGCACTAGCGATCGGTAGGATGATGCCTAGTGCTTGATGTCGAGAAGTAAGGCGAAATGTTATGATATTATGGTGAACCATGAGAAAACACGTACGTAATTGTAACCGCCGAGTCTAGAGATGTCTGTAGAAAAGCGAGTAGGTTCGGAGCAGAAACAATAACGCGTTCGTGCCGAGGGGAAACGATCTCAAATTTGTAGAAGTGTTCTGAGAGCGATTTAGGTCCTCTGAGGGTGCTCTGATGTAAAAGGAATGATTCTGTATGGCGCTGAATGTCACGTCTGCAGAAAGAAAGAAACGCTGACTGTGCTTCCCTACTACTGGGGAGCATTGTGACATATAGCCTGTGTGAGTATAGGCATACCATAATTTTATCTGGTACTGTACAGTGATAAAAGATAACTGCACTGTTTGTGTAAAATGTGTATATATTGGATTGCAGAAGTTACTATGGTTTATATTATGGCACGAGTAGAGAGAATCGTAAGAGTCTTTCCGTATCTGACGATATGTATGGTAGTTTTTATGATTTAATTGTCAGTGCAATATGGCAATCTGTGTAAAATAACCGCTCAAAGTTACGTCTGCAGAAGGAAAAAAAAGGCGGACAGTGCTTCGATATTAGCGGTATTACTAATGCGGCGGGTGAATTCAATTTGAGCCAATCATAATGGTCGATTCATTCACATCCTTTGTGCTGGGACACAGGGGCCTCTACATAGCAGTGGGAACGTTTGTGTGTGTTGAAAACAGGAAGGGTAACACGTAAATGTTTGTGGCCAGGGAGAGGTAGCAGTGTTAAATATGGCGGAAGTAAGATTCTACATAAAGGGAAACGTTTATGAAAACTATTTAATTCTGTGGTATTGAAGGGAATGAAGCCAGAGTAATTTTGATGTACCATCTTTCATAAATCCTCACCCCATGAACCATGGACCTTGCCGTTGGTGGGGAGGCTTGCGTGCCTCAGCGATACAGATAGCCGTTCAACCACAACGGAGGGGTATCTGTTGAGAGGCCAGACAAACGTTTGGTTCCTGAAGAGGGGCAGCAGCCTTTTCAGTAGTTGCAGGGGCAACAGTCTGGATGATTGACTGATCTGGCCTTGTAACACTAACCAAAACGGCCTTGCTGTGCTCGTACTGCGAACGGCTGAAAGCAAGGGGAAACTACAGCCGTAATTTTTCCCGACGGCATGCAGCTTTACTGTATGATTAAATGATGATGGCGTCCTCTTAGGTAAAATATTCCGGAGGTAAAATAGTCCCCCATTTGGATCTCCGGGCGGGGACAACTCAAGAGGATGTCGTTATGAAAAGAAAGAAAACTGGCATTCTACGGAACGGAGCGTGGAATGTCAGATCCATTAATCGGGCAAGTAGGTTAGAAACTTTAAAAAGGGAAAAGGATAGGTTAAAGTTAAATATAGTGGGAATTAGTGAAGTTCGGTGACAGGAAGAACATGACTTCTGGTCAGGTGACTACAGGGTTATAAACACAAAATCAAATAGGGGTAATGAAGGAGTAGGTTTAATAATGAACAGGAAAATCGGAATGCAGGTAAGCTACTACAAACAGCATAGTGAACGCATTATTGTGGCCAAGATAGATACGAAGTCCACACCTACTACAGTAGTACAAGTTTATAAGCCAACTAGCTCTGCATATGATGAAGAAATTGATGAAATGTATGATCAGATCAAAGAAATTATTCAGATAGTGAAGGGAGACGAAATTTTAATAGTCATGGGTGACTGGAATTCGGTAGTAGGAAAAGGGAGAGAAGGAAACATAGTAGGTGAATATGGACTGGGGCAAAGAAATGAAAGAGGAAGCCGCCTGGTAGAGATTTGCACAGAACACAACTTAATCTTAGGTAACACTTGGTTCAAGAATCATAAAAGAAGGCTGTATACATGGAAAAAGCCTGGAGATACTAACAGGTTTCAGATAGATTATATAATTTTAAGACATGGATTTAGGAACCAGGTTTTAAATTGTAAGACATTTCCAGGGGCAGATGTGGACTCTGACCACAATCTATTGGTTATGCCCTGTAGATTAAAACAGAAGAAACTGCAAAAAGGTGGAAATTAAAAGATATGGGACATGGATAAACTGAATGAACCAGAGGTTGTACAGAGTTTCAGGGAGAGCATAAGGGAGCAACTGACAGGAATGGGGGAAAGAAATACAGTAGAAGAAGAATGGGTAGCTTTGAGGGATGAAGTAGTGAAGGCAGCAGAGGATAAAGTAGGTAAAAAGACGAGGGCTAGTAGGAATCCTTGGGTAACAGAAGAAATATTGACTTTAATTGATGAAAGGAGAAAATATAAAAATGCAGTAAATGAAGCAGGCAAAAAGGAGTACAGACGTCTCAAAAATGAGATCGACAGGAAGTGCAAAATGGCTAAGCAGGGATGGCTAGAGGACAAATGTAAGGATGTAGAGGCTTATCTCACTAGGGGTAAGATAGATACTGCCTACAGGAAAATTCTAGAGACCTTTGGAGATAAGAGAACCACATGTATGACATCAAGAACTCAGATGGAAACACAGTTCCAAGCAAAGAAGGGAAAGCAGAAAGGTGGAAGGAGTATATAGAGGGTCTATATAAGGGCGACGTACTTGAGGACAATATTATGGAGATGGAAGAGGATGTAGATGAAAATGAAATGGGAGATACGATACTGCGTGAAGAGTTTGACTGCGCACTGAAAGACCTGAGTCGAAACAAGGCCCCCGGAGTAGACAATATTCCATTTGAACTACTGATTGCCTTGGGAGAGCCAGTCCTGACAAAACTCTACCATCTGGTGAGCAATATGTATGAGACAGGTGAAATACCCTCAGACTTCAAGAAGAATATAATAACTCCAATCCCAAAGAAAGCAGGGTTGACAGAAGTAAAAATTACCGAAATATCAGTTTAATAAGTCACAGCTGCAAAATACTAACGCTAATTCTTTACAGACGAATGGAAAAACTAGTAGAAGCCGACCTCGGGGAAGATCAGTTTGGATTCCGTCGAAATGTTGGAACACGTGAGGGAATACTGACCCTACGACTTATCTTAGAAGCTAGATTAAGGAAGGGCAAACCTACGTTTCTAGCATTTGGAGACTTAGAGAAAGCTTTTGACAACGTTGGCTGGAATATTCTCTTTCTAATTCTAAAGGTGGCAGTGGTAAAATACAGAGAACGAAATGCTATTTACAATAAGTACAGAAACCGGATGGCAGTTATAAGAGTCGAGGGACATGAAAGGGAAGCAGTGGTTGGGAAGGGAGCGAGACAGGGTTGTAACCTCTCCGCGATGTTATTCAATCTGTATATTGAGCAAGCAGTGAAGGAAAGAAAAGAAAGGTTCGGAGTAGGTATTAAAATCCATGGAGAAGAAATAAAAACTTTTAGGTTCGCCGATGGCATTGTAATTCTGTCAGAGACAGCAAAGGACTTGGAAGAGCAGTTGAACGGAATGGATAGTGTCTTGAAAGGAGGATATAAGATGAACATCAACAAAAGCAAAACGAGGATAATGGAATGTAGTCGAATTAAGTCGGGTGATGTTGAGGGTATTAGATTAGGAAATGAGACACTTAAAGTAGTAAAGGAGTTTTGCTATTTGGGGAGCAAAATAACTGATGATGGTCGAAGTAGAGAGGATTTAAAATGTAGACTGGCAATGGCAAAGAAAGCGTTTCTGAAGAAGAGAAATTTGTTAACATCGAATATAGATTTAAGTGTCAGGAAGACATTTATGGAAGTATTTGTATGGAATGTAGCCATGAATGGAAGTGAAACATGGACGATAAATAGTTTGGACAAGAAGACAATAGAAGCTTTCGAAATGTGGTGCTACAGAAGAATGCTGAAGATTAGATGGGTAGATCACATAACGAATCAGGAAGTGTTGAATAGGATTGGGGAGAAGAGAAGTTTGTTGCATAACTTGACCAGAAGAAGGGATCGGTTGGTAGGACATGTTCTGAGGCATCAAGGGATCACCAATTTAGTATTGGAGGGCAGCGTGGAGGGTAAAAATCGTAGAGGGAGACCAAGAGATGACTACACTACGCAGATTCAGAAGGATGTAGGTTGCAGAGGGTACTGGGAGATGAAGAGGCTTGCACAGGGTAGAGTAGCATGGAGAGCTGCACCAAACCAGTCTCAGGACTGATGACCACAACAACAACAACAACCTTCATAAATTTTCGTGGTGATCCCAATAAAACTTGAATATTGATCATATCTATAATAGTTTCTGATTTAGTGTTAACATGAAACTAATAAGTTTTATAAGAAAGACCTGAATGCTAAAAACTGAACCCATTGGTCGATCTTAGCTTTCGACAATTAATATACGAGAGCATCATTAAAATGTCATAGGGTGTAAATATCAACTCTGTGACTTCATTTGTTTAAAAGATATAGTAAATTTAATTTATCAGTATTTTCCATAAAGCATCAGATCATCATTTCCTCCACACAAAACACATTGTATGATGACAGCATGAAACCTTAATGAATCATTAGATAATAGAATATTTGTTGTAAAATTTAGTTAATTCTGTTTTTTATTTATCAGACTGCATATTGGCGCAAGGCTACAGCCCGTGACATTCAAAGTTAACAAGGAAATTGTATTGGTCTTATGTAAATGAATTTAACGTTTATTATGCAATGGATATTATTGTTACCATATTTAGAAAGAGGTCAAGCGTTGATTATTTAAATATATTGAAAAGTAAAATAATGTAGAATAAGCAGTAGGTAATTAGGTGGGTGGCTTCAGGAAACGGAACTGTCCTAGTGTGCTGCTCGATGATGTTCGGCGCTTGGGGAACGCGGCCGGGGACGGGCAGAGAGACAGTTCTGGTGGAGTCGCGAAAGCTAGGAAGTGAAACGACTGAGAAAATTTCGCGTGGTGTGGTATAGCGGGACTTGGTCTCTGAGCGCTGAGCAGCCGCGCGCCTGGTGTGAACTCTAACTTTATTCGTAGTTAACGAGGTGGAGTATTGGACTTGTAATTCGCGATGAGATTGTGGATGATCGAACTGTGTCAAATGGATATGTGCTCGAGTGTAATAGTAACTCAAAATACGACCACTTTTGCTACTAGTTTACTTCCTGATCAAACATTGTTACTGCCAAATCCCGACTGTATGGCCTACATCATTTATGGTTCGTTAATTTACCTCCCGATATTATTAATTACTGTTGTTATATGTTATATTAAAACTGTATGTTTCATCGCAAACGTGCCATCATCCAGACAATATAACCAAAGGATTACAATTGTCTAATTTAGGGCGTGTAATGCAACAGGTGAGGTTCAACCCCTACACGAGTTTGAGCCAAGAAATTTCGAAGAAGAAGAACTGCAGGTGAGCCCGAACATCTGTGGGATGTTAACTCGCATGCTTTGACACTGACAACCATTTGTGCTAGCGAAACAGCAGAAAAATCATCCAAAAACGTCGGCCGAAGAAACCGAGAAAGAAGCCAACAGTCAGTTTGTCAACAAATGGCCACGAAAGCCTCAACTTTTTTTATTTTGAAGGATGTCTGACGTAAAAGCAAAGTATTGGGCTAAATAATTATGGCAATATGTAGTGCACTGAACTCTCAACAGAAATCAACGTGCCTAATCAGATGACGTAGCTAGTTAAGTGATGCTGAGCAAAGCGGTGGACAGCCGCGATGATGGAAGGGAGATTCCCCTCCTCCTGGAACAGGGCTCGAGGCCGTTAAGCGCACGGCTGCCTGTTTACACCGAGCCATCTGCACAAGACACTCTCAACTGCTCCAAGTTCGGCCTAACTCGAGACTCCCTGTTATGTGGGTCTTACGCGAGAAGTTCGCCGCCAACCAGACCCTGAGAAGTTGACGTAACTTTGAGTGGAAGGCTGTGCTGGCTAACGTAGAAACAGGAACTTGTTTTCGGCTATTTTCTTTATTGCTCCTACCTATTCTTTCTTTGTCAGTAGTCCTTTTAGGTTCATCAGGCGTCGTGCATTTACTGATCATACGAGTATACCACTCTTATACCACTCTTAGTACAAATCAAGTGTTATGGGAACGAGATATGTGCAAACATTTTCAAATTATGTTAGGTTGTCCAGCGTAATGTCGACATCCCTGCAAATTCATTAATGGTATGAGGTAACAAGATAGTTTCCTTACGAGAAAACGGCAAGTATCGGGTATTTATTACGTTTCTCCGTAAACGCCACTTTTCTGAATGGGAAAATGTTTCCCATTTAGTGACACTTAAACAATTTTTGAAAAGATGAGTAATACCACGGCAGCCGTATTTGACACTACACGCAATCGCCTTAGCATAGTTCCAGCTACATTTTGTTGTGAACTGTCAATGATAGCAGATCGGATATTGCACTGTCTGTGTCGTTCAGAAGTAGGATGCAGCGATCCTTGGCACATGTATTCATGCGACTAGAGCCGTTATGAAATACATTATATAGTCCCGGTTGTTGATATGGACAACCATTAGGCCTGTAAACGAGGGTGAAAACTTTTCCTGGACCTTGACTGGGATCCGGATTTCCCGCTCGTCGCGAGCGATCCACTTACCACGCAAGAGTCATGTGTGTACAGTCTGCACTACCAAATCCGACACGGAGATTACCCCACAGGAAAGACATTTTAAGTGAATGTCGCTCGCGGGGTGTCGGGGGATAAATACGATAGTGCACCGCCTGTATTGTTGAGGAGTACGACGCAAAGTTACTTCTAAAACGCAGCTCATGGTTGTCCATATTCGCTACTGCATGTATTTTCCATATAGTGGAGCAGACTCTGCCTTCAGGGTGGGAACTGTTCTGCATCATTTTAGGCAGCAGTTTCACTGTAACACTGTAAACCGCTTCATCACTTTATTCCTCTTTTAGTGAACTACTGACTGTCACTAATAAACCATGTTCCATTCCCAAACATTTCATGAATTAAACATACAGCTAACATACAGAAGTGGGGTTTAATGTCCTGTCAACGATGTTTAATGCCCTGTCAACGATGCGGTCACTAGTTAAAGAGCCCAATGTTGTACTGAGCGAGGAGGTCCATTTCTTTGCAGTGTCACAGGATGTCGTTTTCAGACGTAGAATCGTAGAACCTAAACTAGTTCTCTGTCATGAACAAAATCAGTTTCATACCCAATATTCGATCTTCAGGTATGTAGAAGTGACAGATATTTTATTTTAATTAGACCATAATATGTCACCTAAAGGCTGAATTCTGATGGCAGCATGCAAAAATTGTTATTTCTTTGCTACTAGTAATTCCTTCAGAGTCTGCATTAAATGTGTGTTCAAAGTATCTATGGTCTCTTATCACTATACTGAGAAACGTTCTCAGATTGGTCTGGTTTAAAAATACTGACAAAGACATTTTTTGTAATGAAAGTAGGAATAGTTTTCTAAATATACGTTATGACTATGATGTAGAGTACGGTATGCGCACCTCAACATTCACTGAAGTTATTGGTGAGAAAGGCAACGGAATTTAGCGTCAAACGCTCGTCGATAAATATAACTTTTAAACAGCTAACATCGTCTATACCTAGAAAAAGTGGCACATCTAGTCGTCTACGTTTAATCTTGAGAGTTGAATTACGCCAATGACAATGTCTACGGTGAGACTCTGATTACCTTCCGGATGGCAATCATCTGGGAAAACAGTAGTACAACTCAAATATTACACCGAATGACCTCTAGCTATTTACGTGAGGTAGAATATTACCTGTGTTGGAATATTTAGCTAACAATGGAAATATATAAAAATATAATCAGTGATTAATAAGTAAATGAATTTTCTTCAAGTAGTTCGTCGCTGCAAGTTCACTTGTTTTGAGAATATATATTTGTAGAATTATCATATTGATGTTTTGATGTCAGTTCTCGTGCTTGCAGAAAAACAATAATAAATTAGGACTGAGTCTGCCTTTTTGTAAGTACACACATTAGTGTTTTGTTTTATCACCCAGACATATTTAACCACAGATGTGGCATACTTAGTAGATTTTTTTATTTTTCTTGAATATATATTGTGCATACAGACTATGTTTAGGTTTAGAAATACATCGGATTTTCATGTCATTTAAACAGCAGGTGCACTTTACCTTTTATTTTACGTTGTGCCTGTCTGCGGCCGCAAGCAAAAAAATAGCCACAAATATAAACTGAGACATTATGTCATCTGCAGACATGAGAGTTGCTAGAAAACGGTCTGCGCTGAATTTTTTTATTTACTATCCAATCTGTAAAATATACGTTGAGGTAAAATTCGTGGTACGTGCCATTTTTGTTCTCACAGTTGTAGTCCTGATTTATGACAAGTTTGTTTTATGTATCAAACGAGTTTTTGGGTAGAAAGCTGGACGTATGATCATCGATGAAAATTTTGCGAACCTTAGGTTTGGTGAACTATTTCGTGTGAGTTGTACACTGATAGTTGTGTTTTGTATTTTTAAAGTGTTTACTCACGTTTCCTCCTGCTATCTTGTGAATACTAGATCCTGATATGTTGCTGTGGCTTAGACACATGTTTCACTGCACAAATTTACGTCTCCGATGCGGTTCCGACTGTCGTCTGTATACTTTATCCCTAATTCATTAGCTCTGTAAAATAGGATTAATCTCTCTGCCTTTTAACTCGTCTACATTTTGTCTTTTCGAGAGTAAAATTAAGAGACTTAAGAAGTGAGCTATCAAAGTAAAGCTATCACTATAAAAACTGTTTCGATTCATTAAAAGTTCTTAGTAAAAGATACTAAAACATATAAATAAATCACCGCAAGTGTTGATTCTCACGTGATGACGGAAACGAAATAGAAAGTTGGTGAAAGACCATGGACACAGGCAACTAAAATGCAGCAACTCCCGGAAATGTTGAAGACGACATTGTCATTGTGAAATTACCGATAATTTGGGCAGAAAAATCGGTTATAATACAATTTCATATTGCCGGCATAACAACATAAAATCCGAAATTTTAGCTCAAGGAACAACCGGCTTTCATTGAAACACTTTTCATTTCACAACTCACTTCTTCCGTCTTAAGGCACGATAGTAGAAATAATACACTCCTGGAAATTGAAATAAGAACACCGTTAATTCATTGTCCCAGGAAGGGGAAACTTTATTGACACATTTCTGGGGTAGATACATCACATGATCACACTGACAGAACCACAGGCACATAGACATAGGCAACAGAGCATGCACAATGTCGGCACTAGTACATTGTATATCCACCTTTCGCAGCAATGCAGGCTGCTATTCTGCCATGGAGACGATCGTAGAGATGCTGGATGTAGTCCTGTGGAACGGCTTGCCATGCCATTTCCACCTGGCACCTCAGTTGGACCAGCGTTCGTGCTGGATGTGCACACCGCGTGAGACGACGCTTCTTCCAGTCCCAAACATGCTCAATGGGGGACAGGTCCGGAGATGTTGCTGGCCAGGGTAGTTGACATACACCTTCTAGAGCACATTGGGTGGCACGGGATACATGCGGACGTGCATTGTCCTGTTGTAACAGCAAGTTCCCTTGCCGGTCTAGGAATGGTAGAATGATGGGTTCGATGACGGTTTGGATGTACCGTGCACTATTCAGTGTCCCCTCGACGATCACCAGAGGTGTACGGCCAGTGTAGGAGATCTCTCCCCACACCATGATGCCGGGTGTTGTCCCTGTGTGCCTCGGCCGTATGCAGTCCTGATTGTGGCGCTCACCTGCACGGCGCCAAACACGCATACGACCATCATTGGCACCAAGGCAGAAGCGACTCTCATCGCTGAAGACGACACGTCTCCATTCGTCCCTCCATTCACGCCTGTCGCGACACCACTGGAGGCGGGCTGCACGATGTTGGGGCGTGAGCGGAAGACGGCCTAACGGTGTGCGGGACCGTAGCCAAGCTTCATGGAGACGGTTGCGAATGGTCCTCGCCGATACCCCAGGAGCAACAGTGTTCCTAATTTGCTGGGAAGTGGCGGTGCGGTCCCCTACGGCACTGCGTAGGATCCTACGGTCTTGGCGTGCATCCGTGAGTCGCTGCGGTGCGGTCCCAGGTCCCAGGACGACGGGCACGTGCACCTTCCGCCGATCACTGGCAACAACATCGATGTACTGTGGAGACCTCACGCCCCACGTGTTGAGCAATTCGGCGGTACGTCCACCCGGCCTCCCGCATGCCCACTATACGCCCTCGCTCAAAGTCCGTCAACTGCACATACGGTCACGTCCACGCTGTCGCGGCATGCTACCAGTGTTAAAGAGTGCGATGGAGCTCCGTATGCCACGGCAAACTGGCTGACACTGACGGCGGCGGTGCACAAATGCTGCGCAGCTAGCGCCATTCGACGGCCAACACCGCGGTTCCTGGTGTGTCCGCTGTGCCTTGCGTGTGATCATTCCTTGTACAGCCCTCTCGCAGTTTCCGGAGCAAGTATGGTGGGTCTGACACACCGGTGTCAATGTGGTCTTTTTTCTATTTCCAGGAGTGTAGTATATAATATGTACAAGGGTCTACAATAAGACTGGAAGACCAAGTAACGAAGCGCTCGAATTAAAAAGTGTGTTAAACATGAATGTAGTCTTTCCCCCTACTGTTTAATCTATACATCGAAGTAGCAGTGACGGAACTAAAAGAAATGTTCTATAGCGGGATTAAAATTCCTGATGATAGCATAACAATGATAAGATTCACCGATGACCACAGTATCCTCAGCGAAAGGGCAGATGAAACACAGGATTTGCTGAAAGAAATGAACTGTCTAATGAGTGTACAAGGAACTTGAAAAATAATCCAACAAAAACAGAAAAATAACCCATGATGGACGGAGCAAGAAGGACATGAAAGCAGACGAACACTTGCAAAATGGACATTCCCCCCGCCCCCCTCCCCCAAAGGAAATTTACTATTGTCATACTAATGCCTTAATTTGAGGAGGAAACTTCAGACAATGTAGGTTCGGAGCACAGGTAAAGAAACATGGTCTATGGGAAAACCGAAACAGAAGATAACAGAAGCATATGAGATGGGCAGCTAAAGAAGAACGTTACGAATTGGGTGAAGTGGTGGAATAAGGAATGAGAAGCTTCATACAGAACAGGCGAGGAAATGAATATATGGAACACATGTCAAGAAGAAAGGACAGGATGACAGAAAACCTGTTAAGACTTCCATCGTACTGTGTAGTATGTAAACTGTAGAAGAAGATAGAAATTCGTATACTTACAGGAAACAACTGAGGTCGTACGTTGAGTAATATCTCCAAGTTGTATTTATTATGCCACGAGTACACGATGAGTTTTCTCAACTAAACTTCTGCCACTGGTAAATAGAAATAAAATCATCCCAACAGTTTTTAACGAATGTTTGAAGTTCGAGATGTGATTTCGCTTATAATTTGATGCAGAGGAGAAACGGTTTCTGCAACGTCGCAGATTAAACGAGATGACTCCCACACAAGATGTGAAAGAGCTCACAGTATCAGCGAAATTATTTTTCACGAAATCTGGAGTTCCGTTGGGTCATATTAAAGAGCAATTCGAGAACACTTGGAAACAAGACTCTCCTCCCGCTATGGGAGGTGGAATTCCTTCTGGCACTGCCTAAGCTCTTTCTGCCGCCTACTTAAATTTCTAGTCCATTTCGTATCAGATGAAGAGCTTTTGAGAAGGGAGTAAAAATCCAATTGGAGACGCAGTCTTGGAGTATTCGCCTTCCGCTTCTGCCATAACCGGTGAGAGAAGAAACGCTACAATACCTTCTGCTCACTAAATGAAAGCCAGGAGCTATGTAGGGACGTTGTACCTTTATTAGCTAATTCTGTTACCTCCATCACCGCTCCGAACATGGCTCTGGAACAGGTAAGGAATTTTTATAGCTTTCCAATGAAGCATTAATACTCTTATTTCCTACAAATATACGTAACGATCATTGCCTCCATAAGTAACTCTTTATTAGCCTTTAACGCTGATTGGTTCAGTGATGCAACAATCATTATTATGTGAGCGTCTGCATGTTTTGCATAACAAGTTGCTTTTGTTCCAAGAGCTGTCTGTCCTCAAGCACTAAAGAGTAATTTACAGCTTGTACTAAAATATATAAATGTATATGAAGCCTTTAATAGAGGTAATTAATTTTAGTATTCTGCTACAAGTGCAAGTCTACAGGTAACAGTTTCGTCTCATTTCTGGCTTCACATGTGCATGCCACAAATAGAGTGATTAAAATAAAAAAGAATAACTTCATGATGAGTCAATGATCACTGAAACGAATAGGGATCGAAAATCGTAACGATCTTATTTTTTAATGTAAGCGGTAATTTTCCTCAAATATAACTTTACTTTCGACGTTATGATGTCAGATATATCCGTTTCTGTACAAAGAAAACTGATGCCTTATAGAAACTGTCAAAGATGCGAATTATTCACACATCAGAAACGTGTTTATGGCGGAATGTTTAGAAGGCTTACACATCATCTCAGAATGATAGGCACATGATTTCCACACAACCTCATTATAAATGGGCGGGTTTTGCAGTATTTTCCATGTGTGGAATGAAGTGCACACGATAAGGTAATTATACTTTTTGGACTATGGGCCAGTCAGAAAGATTCGAGTATATTCCGATGGTGCAGATATTTGCCGAAGCAAACAACAAATTAGTCGTTACTTGATTTATAACAATCTACACGTAAAACATTGTTTAAAAGATACGAATATTTTGTAAATGTTTTTCTATGGCTGAAGGGAATTGACAACAGAAGATCTCCAGAGCTACGGAGTAACCAGCAGTAACTCTCTTTGGGAACAAACGGACGTAAAATTTGTAAAGCTTATAATAAACCAAAAGCTTATAATAAACCAAACAACAATATTATCCTGATTATTTGGGAATAAATTGTCATTGTAGGTTTAGATGCACTCCTGACTTCTTATGGTTTTTATTTATTTGTTTCGATACTGTGTAAATGCGGCAATGATACTGGATAACATGGGTTTGGTTATATTGGTAGGTGTACGTATTAGGTGAAATGGTTATGAAATGTGTGTATATAATGAGAAATGACAGTTCGTTTAGTATATTTGACAGTTCATTTCATAGTTTTCCGACTTAAAGCATCTTCACTCGTCCGAATGCACGAGTGATACGTCTTCTTTGCCTACCAGAGGCTGCAGCATTATTGAACACAGCTCGACCGAGTAAAAAGTCGGAAGCAGTTGGCGGATAGAGAGGGAGAGAAGCGGTTGTGTAATGGCTGATTGAGGTGACTGGATGGTGGACGTGCTGCACTGATATCTCAGATGGTTCCTGATGTGGCTCAGTGTAGGTGATAACTTGAGATATTTTAGCAATGAGATGGCTCATTAGAGAAAAAAGGTTTAATCAGCATTGAGTTTATTTTACTGCAAGCGGTAACCGTAATTTCTGTACTATAATGATTTTATTCCGTCTATCAATATCTAGGTGTTGGTATCCAGGACGAAGAATCGGACATGTGTTCATTCTTCTAATGAGCTTCCTCCCTCTTCTATTAGTTAACGTATTTCATTTGAAACGGTAAAGAGTCAATATTACATAAATGAGATATTGTGTATAAAAGTGGTTTGTTATGGTGTGCAACACTGTTAAAAAGAAGGGAGATTGTAGTTCATATTAGTTTCAATCTTTTCCGAGTCATTAAAGAAATTATATGTATTTTCAAAATTCTGTCTTTCCTCATTTATAAATATAGGACTGTAATTCATACTCACTGTTAGATGAGAAGTGTATCTCATAAAACCTGCACTCTCGCGACTACCACTACTGCGTCGAAAATGAATCATATTTTCGGGAAGAGAGCAAAAGTTTAATTTACGAAAGTAAAATAAAAATAAGATATGGCAGTTTGCCAAGCAATGATTTATTTCAGGAACATGCAGCTCAGTACTGTACATTCATACAGCGTGCAGTCAGAGTACACCCAAGTTATCCAATGCGACGTAAGAGACAACTGTAGGACCTAAACGTACTTTTGAAAAATTATTAAAAAGAGATTTCATTTACGAATTCAGTAGATGTGTTATTCTAACAGGGTGTAATTTTCGTTGTACGATAGCCGTTGTGTGTGATTGTTTAATGTAGAAGTAATTCTGAATAATATTCTTAACCATTCTTAAATTTCAAAATCATTTACAGGTAGTCAGCAGAAGGCTAGTTTCACTTAGATCACACGCAACAAGAGTAATCCGTACAGTTATTTTTACGTTTAAAAGTAGCGTCGTGAATGCGTTTATAGATCACAATCAGTAAATGAAATTTTAAAAAAGTCCTTGCATTCACGTTATTAGCGAGTGGTTTTGCCGCGTACGATTTACAGTTACTAAGTCTGATCTAATTAGTTTCAATGTACACAACAGAAAAAAAATATTTATTACTTTAAAGTGGAATACTTAGGACCATTAGACTCCCTCTTACATCTAATCAAGCATTCACTGTATATTCATTACACTCCTTATTAAAAGGATTATTCATAGACATTATTCATAGACACACAGGTGATAGTCTGCAAGTAATAATAAGTACCTTACAGGAGTTTCTTGGAACCACCTTCAGACTATTTCTCCACCGCTCCACTCTCTACCAGGGCGAGCAAAAAATATACACTTACATTCTTCTTTACGAACGCTGATTTCTCTTATTGTATTATGATCATTATTTCTCTGTATTTAGGTTGGCGAAATAAAATACATTCCCACGCAGAGAACAAAGTTGTTGTTTGAAGTCTCGTGAAACACCTCACTGCAACGAAAAACACCTTTGTTATAATGACTGACGTTCCAACTCGCGTATCTCTCCCTACTTCGCTGTAGTACAGAACGAGCTGCCCTGATTTTAACTTTTTCGTTGCCTTCCGTCTATCGTATCTGGTTTTAATCTCGAACAGCACAGCAGTACTCTAGCAGAGGGCAAACAAACTTAGTGTAGCCAGTGTCTTTGGTAGATCTGTTTCATTTTCTAAGTATTCGGCCATTAACAGTAGTTTTTCGTTTGCTTTCCCTGCAACATTATGTATCTTGTTCGTAATTGTGGTACCTAGGTGTTTAGTCGAATGACAGGCTTTAAATGTGTGAGAAGTATCGTATACTCTCAAATGAAAGGATTTATTTTTTGCTGCGGATGATCTCATAGTTTTTCTTGTTGAGAGACAACAGCCACTTTTTGTACAATTCAGATGTTGTGACTAAGTCGATTTGCAATTTAATTTGATTTTCTAACGGGTTTACTACACGGCAAGTAACATCATCTGCAAACTATTTAAGGGAGCTTAAATTATCTGCTAAATCATTTATGTACGTCAGGAATAGCAGAAGGCTTATAACATTTCCATGGAAAACGCAAGATATGACATCTGTTTTACTCGATGATTGTTCAGTCGATTACTACGTACTGTGAATTACTACGTACTGTGACTTTTCAAAGGGGAAATCGCTGACCCATTCCCACAACTCAAGTGATGCACCACAGGAACTTAATTTATTATATCGTCTCGAGAGATTATATCATTTACGAATTGCTATATGCAGGAAAAAGCACAGTTTACATTCATTCACGAGAAAAAGAAACACGAAGACAAAATAAGGAAGGTAGAGTTTACGGATAAACACTAGCAACAATGAACACAGCTTCATTCTCAAAACGTATATGTAAAATACATAAGTCGACAGAAACAGTTATACATATAATTTAGTAAGCAACTTAAACATGTATACTAATTGAGAATAATAATGGTGTATAAAATGAAACATGGAGGATAAGTATATTGTCTTCAAGAAATTACAGACAGGCGAAAGACAGATTAACAAGTGAGGAAAACTGTGAATAAACAGAAGAAGAAGCGCTAACGAGCTGAAAATATGGAACGTGAGGAAAAACCGAGGTTCCACTGAATGGAAGAAGAAGAGAAAAATATTACAAAACTACCATAGACAGATTGGAAACAATTAGGGATGGAGTGATCTCGTATTTCGAATATGATATAATGACGCAATAGTCGACTGGAAATCAGCGAGTAAAATGGGTGTGATATCTGCTACCCGGCTTTCCCTCAAAAGTGGTGCCTAATCTACGTAAACCATTTGGGAAATAATCTGAGCGGTCCTCTTAGTTTGTTTTCAAATTATACCATTATTTACCGTCTAGTAAAGTTATCAGAAGATCACAATCGATTGCGATATGATTTAGGCGCAATATCTATGTGCGGTGGCACCTGCAGTGTAGGGATAGCGTATTTGATTAATAATCAAAAATGTCGTCGGTGCTGGGTTCTAATCACTCCTCTGTTTAAAATTTGATTAATAATTAGCATTGGCGGCCGAAAATTTCCGCCATAAGAAGTCACCCTCATTCTGCCAACGGCCTCGTCAAAGACGGCGGACAAAGGTTCAGGGCACTATCTTGTCCTAGGGGTGGGAAACTGCCCCTGAAGGTGGAAGAATCAGCAGTGTTCAATGGCATGGGGATGCGTAAAGGAATGGAAACCACTGCATTAAAGACAGGTAACGTGTATCCACAGGACACATGGCCTGTAATTGAAGTGTCATCATGATTTCTCCATTAGCAAAAGAGTCCGGATCGCCAGGAGGGGACTGGCAACGGGGAGGTTACCATTAGTAAAAGATTGAATAATCAACGGAACGATACCGTTTTGCGAGTCGGGGCGTGGAATGTCAGTAGCTTGAACGTGTTGGGGAAAATAGAAAATCTGGAACGGGAAACGCAAAGGATCAATTCAGAAATAGAAGGTATCAGTGAAGTGAAGTAGAAAGAAGACAATGATATCTGAATACGAAGGTAGGGCAGAGAGAGTGTTACTGTGAACATTTCAGCTAGAGGGTTGTTCTTATCGGAATCGATAGCAAACCAACACCGACAACGATAGTTCAGGTATACATGCCGAAATCGCAAGCTAAAGAAGAAGAGACAGAGAAAGTGTGATGATATTGAAAACGTAATGCAGTATGTAAAGGGGGATGAAAATCTAATAGTTATGGTGGAATGGAATATAGTTGTAGGGGAAGGAGTAGAAGAAAAGGTTACAGGAGAATATGGACTTCGAACAAGTAATGGGGGAGAGGAGCAAGACTAACTGAGTTCTTTAACAAGTTTCAGCTAGTAATAGCGAGTAACCTGTTCCAGAATAGAAGAGGAGGGGGTATACTTGGAAAATGCCGGGTAATGAGCGAAGATTTCAGTTATATTACATCATGGTCAGACAGAGATTCCTAAATCAGGTACTGCATTTAGGGCGTACCCAGGAATAGATGAAGACTCAGATCAAAATATAGTAGTGATGAACAGTTGGCTGAATTTTAAGACATTAGTCAGGTAGAATCAATATGCAAATAAGTGGGATACGGCAGTACTATGGACTGACGAGATATGGTTGAAGTCCTCTAAGGCTAAAGATAGAGCAATAAGAAATAGCTCAGTAGGCAGTACAGTAGAAGAGGAATGGACATCTCTCAAAAGGACCATCACAGAAGTTGGGAGGGAAATCGTAGGTACAAAGAAGGTAACTGCAAAGAAACCATGTTCAACAGAAGAAAAACTTCAGGTGATTGATGAAAGGAGGAAGTACATTAATGTTCTGCGAAAGTCAGAAATACAGATATACAAGTCCCTGAGGAATGAAACAAATCAGAAGTGCAGGGGAGCTAAGACGAAATGGCTACAGGAACAATGTGAATACATCGAAAAAGGAACGATTGTCGGAAGGACAGGAAAGTCAAAACAACCTTTGTGACATTGAAAGCAAGGGTGATAACATTAAGAGCGCAACGGGAGTTCCATTGTTAAATGCACAGGAGAGAGCGGATAAGTGGAAAGAATACACTGAAAGCTTCTATAAAGGTGGAAGATTTGTCTAATGTGACAGATGAGGAAACAGCAGTCGATTAAGAAGAGATAGAGGACCTAGTACTAGAATCAAAATTTAAAAGAGCTTTGGAGGACTTAAGGTCAATCAAGCAGAAGGGGTAGATAACATTCCTTCAGAATTTCTAAGATCATTGGGGAGTGGAAACAAAACCACTATTCATGTTGGCGTCTAGCATGTATGAGTCTGGTGACATACCATCTGATTTTCGGAAAAGCGTCATCCACACAATCCTGAAGAGGGCAAGAGATGACAAGTGCGAGAATTATCGCACAATCACCTTAAGAGCTCATGCATCCAAGTTACTTACAGGAATAATATACAGAATAATGGATAAATAAATTAAGGATGCACTAGATGACTATCAGTTTGGCTTTAGGAAAAGTAAAGGCACGAGAGACCTAATTCTTACATCGCGGTTAATGATGGAAGCAAGACTAAAGAAAAAACAAGACACGATCATAGAATTTGTCGACCTGGAAAAGGCATTCAACAATGTAAAATGCTGCAAGATATGCGAAATTCGGAAGAAAAGTGGAATTAAGCTGTAAGGAGAGAGGGATCATATTACAATATGTGCAAGAGCCAAGAGGGAATAATAAGGATGGGCGACCAAGAACGAAGTGCTCTTATTAAAAAGTGTGTAAGACAAGGATGTGGCCTTTCGTCTCTACTGTTCAATCTGTATATCGAGGAAGCAATGATGGAAAATAAAGAAACTTTCAGGAGTGGAAATAAAATCCAAGGTTAAACAATATCAATGATATGATTCGCTGATAACATTGCTGTCCTGAGTGAAAGTGAAGAACAACAACATGATCTGCTGAACGGGATGAACAGTTTAATGAGTACAGATTGTGGACTGAGAGAAAACCAAAGAAAGACGAAGGTAACGAGAAGTAGAAGAAATGAAAATAGCGAGAAATTTAACATCAGGATTGGTGGTCATGAAGTAGATGAAGTTAAGGAATTCTGCCACCTAGCCAGTAAAATAACCAATGGCGGAATGAGCAAGGAGGACATCAAAAGCAGACTAGCAATGGCAAGAAGGAATCTCTGTCTGACCATGATGTAATATAACTGAAATCTTCGCTCATTACCAGGAATTTTCCAAGTATACCCCCTCCTCTTGTATTCTTGAACAGGTTGCTCGGTATTACTTGCTGAAACTTGTTACTGTACTCAGTTAGTCTTTCTCCTCTCCCTCATTACTTGTTCGAAGCCCATATTCTCCTGTAACCATTTCTTCTACTCCTTCCGCTACACCTGCTGGCCAAGAGAAATTTACTGATATCAAATATCGGCCTAAATTTGAGTAAGAAATTTCTGAGCATGTACGAATGTAGTATATCCTTGCATGGTAGTTAAACAGGGACCGTGGGAAAACCGGAACAGAAGGGAATCGAATCATTTGAGATGTGGTGCTACAGACGAATTTTGAAAATTAGGTGGACTGATAAGGTAAGGAATGAGGTGATTGTACGCAGAGGATAGCCAAAGTATGCGGTCATCTGCGTGAGTACAAAAGTAGATCCGTTTACTTTAGATTATATGAAAATTTAGGCTGATTGGTAAATCTGTCATTCATTTTAATACATAGGAATTTCAATTACTAACAACATAAGTAGGAAAGAAAACATAGATAATGCTGTAGGGAAGGCAGACCAAAGACTGCATTTAATTGGTTTAACACTTAAAACAACAAAAACTACAAAAGAAAATGTCTACACTATGCTATGCGACTCTGAGTTTCCTGAGCTGAGGACTGCTAAGTACCGCTGGTAATCTGTCGCCAAAAGCTCTCGACATGCTTCAGCCTCCACTCTACAGCACAGTGTGGAACGTGATCTACAAAGGGAACAGGAATCTTGTTTTGATATCCTAGATGGCGAGGATCGTAAAAATTTGTATAAAAAATAAATATCTGAATCTCAAGGAGTCTTGCCCACAGATCATATCCTAGGCTCTCTAGGTGTAACAATCGCCAGTGGGCAACCTATTGGAATACTGACACACCTAAGTTGTATAAGGCGTACTGAGACAAGTTTCTGTGGGCCGTTATTTACCTAGTTGCTAGTGGGACCGAGAAAGAAACTTCTGAATTACCTCCTCCTCCTCCCAGGGAAAAAGGTGAGTCGCTCGTAGGTATTGTAAGTAGGCTGTTTAGGTTTCTTTATTGGTAACGCCGCCGCCACATAGCTCTCTGTATGAAAATCACTGGCTGTGCCGTGTGCAGTCTGTGGCTGGTTTGCATTGTTGTCTGCCATTGTAGTGTTGGGCAGCGGCAGCTGGATGCTAACAGCACGTAGCGTTGCGCAGTTGGAGGTGAGCCGCCAGCAGTGCTGGACGTGGGGAGAGAGATGGCGGAGTTCTGAAATTTGAAAGAATTGGTGTCATGAACTGATATGACTATAAAGGTAAATACATTGTTTGTTCTCTATATAATCTTTCATTTCCTAACTGTGCCTATCAGTAGTTAGTGACTTCCGTAGTTTGAATCTTTTAGTTAGCTGGCAGTAGTGGCGTTCGCTGTATTGCAGTAGTTCGAGTAACGAAGATTTTTGTGAGGTAAGTGATTTGTGAAACATATAGGTTAATGTTAGTCAGGGCCATTTTCTTGTAGGGATGATTGAAAGTCAGATTGCGATGCGCTAAAAACTATTTTGTGTCAGTTTAAGCACAGTCGTGTATAAATTGTTCTAAGGGGACGTTCCATATGGCGACCCTGCCAGAATTCGAACCTGGAATCGTTCATCTGATAGGACTTATGTTGCAGAATTTTTCTAATACTCAGCTACATGAACTATGATGAGGAATACTGTTATCCTCAAATATAATTAGAATGAATAATATGTTACTTACTTTGTAAATATGTTTAGACATTATTTATCTGTTCTGTTTTGTTGATCATATGTGAAGTTAATGTTTCAAAAGTTATTCTGATCTTTATGTATGTACTTATGTCATAATCTTTGTAAGACAGATGTGCATGTTTATTTCTATTCTTTTGTAAAGCCTGTATTACTGCAAATGTTATCTGTACTATTATGTGCTTTAGTGATATATTTTGTACCTTTGTTATTGTAATCTCATGTTATAAAATTGTAATTGACACCAGTTCATCAAATTAAGTAACTTGTAAATTACATTCCACTGCACACGTTTCTTTTGGTCATAGTATATGGACAATATGTGAGAAGTAGGGACTGATAGTGTTTGCACATGTGTTAATATTTCAGTAAGGGACTGGATAACAGCATTGCTGGTTGTAAGGTCATTTCAAAAACAATTTTTGTGAGTGCACAAGTGGTGGTTATGGACTTGCTATATTATCCGCAAGACTCTTCAATGGTGATTGTGCGCCAGCACAGTCGCAACAGATGGCTGCTGGCTATCTCTACAAGGACTACAGTGGGTCTACACCTTTGATGACCCATCAATACCATTATTTCTATAAGGACTGCAGTGGGTCTGCACCTCTGGTGGCCCACCAATACCGTAATCTCTACCAGGACTACAATGGGTCTACTCTGTGACGACCTATCTACCAATATTCTTTAAAACTTCGACTGACTCTGTTGTGGATTTGCTCTGTTGTGGCCCATTACCTGTCTGCATGTCAAGAGTCAGCACTGTCTTTCCGTTGAAAGGACAACACTACTTCTTCAAGATTGCATGGAAATCCACTACTTCAATATGCATTTTCTTTTACTACTCAGACTTTGAGAAAAACACTGCAATTTTACTTTGATGAATGATCAGGACTGTCTTTATGGACTGTGAGAAAATTTTAGCTTTTGACCAACATTGTATCGATAAGTGTGTGCATTTCATTACTTTGTTATTGTAAATATGAAAAAAATTTTCAAATCTGTATTGGCCACTGCCCAAAACAGTTTGTAAATTTTTTTGTGGGGAGCATGGGGGCTATGTAAGTGGGCTGTTTAGGTTTTTTTGTTGGTAACGCCGCCGCCACGTAGCGCTCTGTATGAAAATCACTGGCTGTGCCGTGTGCAGTCTGTGGCTGGTTTGCATTGTTGTCTGCCATTGTAGTGTTGGGCAGCGGCAGCTGGATGCTAACAGCGCGTAGCGTTGCGCAGTTGGAGGTGAGCCGCCAGCAGTGGTGGACGTGGGGAGAGAGGTGGCGGAGTTTTGAAATTTGTAAGAATTGGTCTTATGAACTGATATATATATATATATATATATATATATATATAGTGGCGGAGTTTTGAAATTTGTAAGAATTGGTGATATATATATATATATATATTATGACTATAAAGGTAAATACATTGTTTGTTCTCTATTAAAATCTTTCATTTGCTAACTGTGCCTATCAGTAGTTAGTGTCTTCCGTAGTTTGAATCTTTTAGTTGGCTGGCAGTAGTGGCGCTCGCTGTATTGCAGTAGTTCGAGTAACGAAGATTTTCGTGAGGTAAGTGATTTGTGAAACATATAGGTTAATGTTAGTCAGGGCCATTCTCTTGTAGGGATTATTGAAAGTCAGATTGTTTTGCGCTAAAAACTATTGTGTGGCAGTTTAAGCACAGTCTTGTATAATTTTTCAAAGGGGACGTTTCAGTATCAACATCCAGTCTATCAAGTGTCCTTGTACGATGAGGCCTCCTGACCGCAGATTGGTTCATGGTTGTTCGGTTTATAGTAACAGAAATCAAGCTGCAGGTCGGAGTGTTTTTTTATTAATTAAAAGAAAAGAGGACACCTTTGAGAAAGTATCACTTTTTTAGATTCAAAAGGGTTTAAAGGCATAGCAGGTACGTTAAAATCTGTCAATTGGATACGCCATTCGACGGTGTTGGTCGAAACATCTAGTCCCCAAAAAGGGACAAATCGCAGAAAGTGAGAAGGCTTGCTGAACATGCCATTGAAAGTGAGCGACAAGGCACCTTAAAATACAGCAAAGCTGTTGTTTTGTGCAGGAATTAGGTGGACATTCATCATAGTGCGTCCAGCTGTGCAAATCGGATTTTTGAGCCATAAGAAAATTCACAGGCAGTGACAAAAGCTAAATACCTGTGAGTTGATAATGAAAGTGTAATTTAATTCCTTTCATAAAAAATTACAAAAGCATGAGATTTACACAGTGTGAAAGGCATCAGCAACAGCCCGAAGCCGCGCGGGATTAGCCGAGCGGTGTGGGCGCTGCAGTCATGAACTGTGCGGCTGGTCCTGACGGAGGTTCGAGTCCTTCCTCGGGCATCGGTGTGTGTGTTTGTCCTTAGGATAATTTAGGTTAAGTAGTGTACAAGCTTAGAGACTGATGAGCTTAGCAGTTAAGTCCCTGAAGATTTCATACACACACACACACACACACACACACACACACACAGCCCGAAAACTGTAATAAATAGCGAAGTATCAGTTTTATGTAGAGCTGTCAGCATGTAGCTAACAATTAATAGGTAGTATTGTCCCGTATACAAGTTGGACATCTGAAGCAACTTCTTGTGTTGTTCTGTTTCCGTTCTTCCCCACCCTCCATCATCCCCCCGCCCCAAATATTTCCTTCTATTTAATACACGATTATTTATGAATAATGGTTTACGATACGATGTTGCTCTGTTACTGTTGTTACAGTAATTTGAGATACAGATCATTCTTCTCACCCTGCGGCGTCTGAGTATTCGTAAGAATTACTACACCCTTTACGATGACGTTTATATGGCAATGTTGCAAAGCAAAACTTGCATGGCGACATCGAGGTTATAAAGCACTAAGTCGGAAGGTCTGCTTTATTATTTGTAACAACAGAATATACGCGAAAAGAACAAATTCGAGCTTCTAATAGTATTCTAAGGATCTTTTAGAATTAAGTTTCAAGACGCATTTCCATAGCTTTTGCCTACTTCAGTGCTTGTCCAGTGCCTTTAATAAGCTGAACTATTTCCCACAACGCTTCATAAATTATAGTCCTGCTTCCCATAAAAATAATCCTACGTCTTTTTCTTCCACCACTAAACGGAGATTTACGATAGGCGGCGCGTAGAAGCTTTTAATGAATATAAATTATTATTTCTCTTGACTCAGCGGGTATAACGCAGTGAAATTTATAAACGCTGTAATGTCAAAGGAACGACATATCTCATTGTTTGGAACTGGTGCTTACAAAATGCCTCAGATTTTTCACGGAGTTTCAGCACCCATTATCTGTCACAAACTGTGTACTGTACTGCTCTAACGACGGGTCATTCTGTGATAATGTATCCAAAACTGTGGTGATGCTCTCCTATTCAGAGAGGCTGCTCTGAAATCTACGGCAAATGTTTTTCAAGTCCTTCATTGACATTTGCTGTACTATTCTATGTCTCCATCTCTACTGAGCAAGTCACTTTGTCGGGGAGTAACGGAGGTTCCACCACTGTCACTTCCGGTATCTTGTTCCGACAAGGGAAGAGCTATAGCTGGCAAACTTGCATGTCAGCTCTAATCTCTCTAATTGTATCTTTACGGTCTTTATAAGAAGGTAGCAGCAAAATTGTCTCGGAAGGGATGAAGAATCAGGCACACACTTACGTAAGGCAGATTTATTACCCCCATTGACATATATTTGGATAATTATGGAAGTGTCTTCTTCAGAGACAGATCGTAGCGCCTAGAAATTACACAATGGTTTGAAAAGGTTAACCTTAAACAGAAATACTAGATGAGGATAAAATAATAGAAGCCAGGAGAACACGCTTACCCCTTGCAGGGGGACAGTTATTGAACTATATGAAACGAAACGTAAAGTAGTTACAAACTACGGCGTGAAAACACTTTATTCAACAAGTAAACGTCAATCCAGATATTATGATTTATGTTACGACATGTTACATATGGCTCCCATTCTTGGCGATGATGTGGCGCAGACGAATAGCGAAATTCTGCATTACACGCTGAAATGTTGAAACAGCGATGCTATCGAAGACCTCCTGAACGGCTGTCGTCAGCGCAGCCTTTAGTTTGGGGTTTATCGTAGTGCACCTTCCCTTTGTTATAGCGCCACAAAAAGGAGTCGCATGTGTTTAGATCTGCTTACTGACGAACCCGTTTGAATGAAAGTGGGCTGCGTCGCTAAACCAAACCATACATGCGCTTACATTCCCATCACGCTCCGAGGCCAACGGCTTAGTTTGAGCGTCCTATCGCAAACATTCATAAGTTGATATTATTTCATATAGTTCAATAATTGTCGCGCTGTACATATAGTGTTAAAAAAGAACGTTAAAGACGTCTAGCTTTGGTCAAGTAAAAATCCGCATCAAAAATAATACAATGACAAGTCACAATAATCACATAAAAGTGAACTTCATGGATAAACTTGTCACTGACTAACATACTATACTCGTAAGTTAAACCGAACGAGGTAGCGTAGCGGTTATCACACTGGACTTGGATTTGGGAGGACGACGGTTCAAACTGCATCCCACAATCCTGATTAGGTTTCCTGTGATTTCCCTAAATTGCATCAGGCAAATGCTGGATGGTTCCTTTGAAAGGGCACAGCCGACTTCCTTCCTGAACATTCCCTAATCCGATCAGATTGACCTCGCTGTTTGATCCCCTCCAGCACATCTCAACCAATGTATCTATCTTAAGACGACTTCCGTTTAAAGAGCACTACATATGTACGCGGAAGTATTACAGCGTCTCCCAGTGAAGTTGCACTAGCGTTTACAAGATGTTTCCGTGTTTACTGAATGAATCTGTGATCCTATGCATTGGTTGTGTTTGGATCTTCTCAATTAGTTCAGTCTAGTATAGACTGAAGATTGCCGAGACATATTTTGGTATTGGTCAAATAAGGCTATCTCATTCCAAGATTGACTACAGTTCCTGAGGAGTCTTACAATGAAATTCTCCGTGGCATCTGCATAACATCTGATTAGTTTCACGGGCGTAGTTCCACGTTAAATCGCTCCTTGCAAGTACTGAAAGATGTATGACGGACGCGCAATCATGTAATCGTATTATAATGGGTCTCTCTGCCTATTTGTCCGCAATGGGCTACGTCTGTCTACTTCACATTGTGACAACGGCCTTGCGAAGCGGGCGGAGAAGCGGACAGCCGAAGATAAAGAGATAGAGCAGATAATGAGGTTATTGATCTAGTTTTCCGTTGCATATAGGGAGATGAAGATCTAGTTGTCGTGGGGGACGGGAACGCTGTAGTGTGGACAGAAGAAGAAAAGGTTATCGGAGACATTGGCTTGGCACTAGAAATGAAAGAGGAGAAAGACTAATTGAGTTATGCAATTAATTTTAGTTGTTAATAGCGAATACTGTGTTCAAGAAGCACAAACGCAGGAGGTATACTTAGTAAAGGGAGGGAGGTGCTAAAGGGAGGGAACTACAAGAAGATTTCATTTAGATTACATCATGGCAGGTACAGTTTCCGATGTGAGGTATTGGATTGCAGGCAGCAACCAGTAGCAGACATAGACACAGTTCACAATTCAGTTATGATGATGAGTAGGCTCAAATATAAGAGATTAGTCAGGAAGAATCTATTCGCAACGAATTGGGATACAGAAGTAATAAAGAATGAATAGATACGGTTGAAGATCTCTGAGGCTATAGATGCTGCGTTAAGGAATAGCTGAGTAGGCATTTCAATTAAAGAGGAATGGACATCACTAAAATGAGCAAACACAGAAACTGGAAAGAGAAATATGTGCAAAGAAGATAACGGTGAAAAACCATGGGTAAAAGAAGAAATACTTCAGTGTTCGATGAAAGACGGAAGTGCAGTAATGTTCATGGAAATTCAGGGATACAGAAATAGAAGTGAATTACGACTGAAATAATAGGATGTGCAGATAACCTAAGGCAATATCTTTTTTTAATCTATGGGACCTAACTGTTGAGGTCATCAGTCCCTAAGCTTACACACTACTTAACCTAAATTATTCGAAGGACAAACATACACACACCCATGCCAGAGGGAGGACTCTAACCTCCGCCGGAACCAGCCGCACAGTCCGTGACTGCAGTGCCTCAGACCGCTCGGATAATCCCGCACGGCAACCTAAGGCGATGTGGCTGCACGAAGCGTGTGAAGAAATCGAAAAAGAAATGTTTATCGGAGGGACCCAGCGTAAAGGAAAGTCGAAACAACCTTCGATGAAATTAAAAACATGAGTGCTAACATTATGTGAGAAGGTAGTGTAAGTAGGCTGTTTAGGTTTTTTTCATTGGTAACGCCACGTAGCGCTCTGTATGACTTTTCAACACTATTGAGGTAAATAAATTGTTTGTTCTCTATCAAAATCATTCATTTGCTAACTATGCCTATCAGTAGTTAGTGCCTTCAGTAGTTTGAATCTTTTATTGAGCTGGAAGTAGTGGCGCTCGCTGTATTGCAGTAGTTCGAGTAACGAAGATGTGAGGTAAGTGATTTATGAAAGGTGTAGGTTAATGTTAGTCAGGGCCATTCTTTTGTAGGGATTTTTGAAAGTCAGATTGCGTTGCGCTAAAAAATATTGTGTGTCAGTTTAAGCACAGTCTTGTATAATTTTTCAAAGGGGACGTTTCATATGTCGACCCTTAGCCGAGGATACCTCAACGGAATCTTCTGATTTTTTTCTTGTAGTTTGTGTAATTAGTGTAGCTTTTGTTTATCGCTAGCGCGTAATTATAGACAGAATTTCCTTTGTAGTTGTAGTTTTTCATTTTTGTACAGTGAAACAGTTGTGGCACGCATGTAGGTTTGCAGCAAGTCTTTCGCAGCTGCGCTTGCAATTAACAACATATTATTTTCCGTGCTACGTTAATGTGTTCTCTTATATTTGCTCTTCAAATTGTGCTTTTCTGTCTTATCGTGTGAAATATTGTGACAATAATGGCGTGTGAAAAATGTAATACTAGGCTCCAAAGTAAACTGAGAAATGACAGTGAAGACGAAATCAGTGTGTTTGCGCCACCGAGTAATGAATTAACTAATGTTCAACGTAGTATCCTCTGGGGGGTACAAGCTTACTTTGTGTATCATGTGTTTCGCAAGCACAAGGAGCCCTAGCTAATATGATACTTGCTTATACGACTTTTCACATCGGTAGCATATTTGTGTAAAACATAATTGCACAGCTATCTGATCATTTAACTGAGAGAGAAAAACATTTTTTTTTTACTATGTCAGTGTCATATGTTTACGCAATTACACAATTGGATAATTTCACACTTACGAAATTGTATTTTGTCTGCACTTTGTGAAATGTTCATATTTTTTGGGAACCATTGTGATACTATGAGAGCTTTGAATGATGTATTTGGTATGGGATCATGATTTTTAAAGTAAGTCTGAGGTTGATGAAGCTTTTGACATGAGCAGAGAATTTGTTTTAGCTTTTGAAATTATTTGAAGAAGCTACTACGATTTTGAGATTTGGCTGAGATTTTATGATGACGATGTGTATTACGCTGTTGCAGTATGTTTATGATCAATAAGCTAAAGCTATATGAGGAATTTGATTATGCTACATATCTGTTATGAAATATTGAAGAAGTGTCGACGAATATGTATATGTATAATAAGGTAAGGAATAATGAGTAGTGGTTAGGGACTCTGATTTGTGGATGTTTGAAACCGAGAATCGTACTTTAAGAGTAATGAAATTTGTGCATATGCGTGAATGTATCACTATGCTGGCGAAAATTTTTTGGACACTATTATATTTAAAGGATTTTCTTTCTACAGGTTTGTAACGCAAATTCTTGACCTGTGAAATATTTTTATATGAGACTGTCACTGTAGCGGAAACTGCTGTCGTAAATATTTCGGTTAGAAAGTCAAGTGACCACCAGCACGTAAACCGTCGTGGGCACCCAGCTGCGCGACAGAAGCCTTGAAAAATGCCGTTAGTGTGTGCCTGTCAGAGGCACAGGTGGAGAGAAAAAAAAAGAGGCCATTATCCTCGCTATTGACATTCCTTTGTAGAAAGCATCGTAAATACGAAACCCTCAAACTTCAAAACATGAATACACTGTAGAGTTCTTAATTTATGATATTTACTGAAATGAAATGATGAGAAACGTTTCATGTCTATTGTATTGCTAGTTGGAAGATTGTTTACTGCATTATGAAATGCCTTATGGCTAGCGAATGACGTTTCACGCCTTGCTTTGCCTATTTTGTTTAATATCTAGTTTCTACTTGCACTGCAGCATTGGTTAAAATAAAATTTTATGGATGTACTAATATAAATATTTTCTGTCTACAGATCCAGTATATAATAATAATGTGATATACTTCCAAAAAAATGAGGAAGCACAAAAAAGACATTTCCCTTCACCGGAACTGCATACATAATTTTCTTTTCAAGTACTTGGTAATTTATTTCATAGAATAAGTTTTTGTGGGACACCACTTTAATTATATAGACATTAAGATGTGAATATACATTTCCCTTATCTGCGTTGTTGTCTTTAGTGTACTATTTTTCCTGCTTGTGGGTTTGTCATGTTTAGGTATAAGTTATTACATTTATTGCTGCTTCCTTTGCTTACTTGAATTTTTTTGTCATTGCTGTTTGTATTAATTGTTTTATGCTGCTGCATAGCCTCGTCCCTTAGTTAACCATCTGAGCTCAGTAGATTTAAGTTTGCTTAAGAGGGGGTAGACTGTATAAGAGAATGAGTTGCGATGAATTGGAAGGAATGCATTGAGACGCTATAAGAAAATGGTTTGGCCAAAAAAGTATTGTACAGTGGAGAAAAACTATTTTTGAAAGAGAATGTGAACAGAATACAGAAAGCATCATTGGATAGGAATTTTTTTTTGGCTGGAGCAAATGTTGAAATAAGAGGGACGATCTATGGAATGAAGTTTTGAGCTGGACTACAGTACCAAATGTTACCCTGAAAACAAACCCTGTCCTTTCTTTTTGTGTTATCCCACTATGTGTTTGTGTACCCTTGTATATTTGTTTTCTTCCTGCCTCTGTGTACTGTTTCATAGAATTTTTTCTCTTCTAATACTAAGCTACATTCACTATGATGAGGAATAATGTTATCGTCAAATATAATTTGCATTTACTAACATGTTATTTACTTCGTAAAGTGCTGAGTGGTCAGCGTGACAGATTGTCAATTCTAAGGGCCCAGGTTCCATTCCTTGCTGGGTATGAGATTTTCTCCGCTCAGGGCCTGGGTGTTGTGTTGTCCTAATCATCATCATTTCATTCCCATCGACGCGCAAGTCACCGAAGTGGCGTCAAATCGAAATACTTGCACCAGGCGAACGGTCTACCTGACGGGAGACCCTAGCCAGAAGACATTTACATTTTTTTTACTTCGTACAGATGTTTACACATTATTTATTCTGTTTTGTTCTAATGCTCTTGTGTGAAGTTGATGTTTCAAAAGTTATTTTGATCTTTTATGTATGTACTTATGTCATAATTTTTGTAACACTGATGTATTTGTTATTTCGATTCTTTTGTAAAGCCTGTATTACTGCAAATGTTATCTGTACTATTATGTTCTTTAATGATGTATTTTGTACCTTTGTTATTGTATTCTTATGTTATAAAATTGTAATTGACACCAATTCATCAAATTAAGTAACTTGTAAATTACATTCCACTGCACACGTTTCTGTTGGTCATAGTATATGGACAATATGTGAGAAGTAGTGACTGATAGTGTTTGGACGTGTGTTAATAATTCAGTAAGGGACTGGATAACAGCATTGCTGGTTCTAAGGACAATTAAAAAAAAACTTTGTGAGTGCACAAGTTGTGGTTTATGGACTTGCTATATTCTCTGCAAGACTCTTCGATGGTGATTGAGCACCTACACAGTCGCAATAGATGGCTGCTGGCCATCTCTGCAACGACTATAATGGGTCTGCATCTTTGATGGCCCACCAATACCATTATCTTTACAAGGACTAAAGTGGGTCTGCACCTTCGATGGCCCACCAATACCATTATTTCTACATGGACTGCAGTGGGTCTGTACCTCTGGTGGCTCACCAATACCCTAATCTCTACCAGGACTACAGTGGGTCTGATCTGTGATGACCTACCTACCAATAGTCTTCAACTTCGACTGACTCTGCTGTGGGTTTGCTCTGTTGTGGCCTATTACCTGTCTGCATGTCAAGACTCAGCACTGTCTTTCCGTTGGAAGGACAACACTACTACTTCAAGACTGCTTAGAAATCCACTACTTCCAAGTGCAATTTCCTTTATTGCTCAGACTTTGAAAAAAACACTGCTATTTTACTGTGATGAACGATCAGAACTGTCTTTATGGACTGCGAGAAAATTTTAGCTTTTGACCAACATTGTATCGATAAGTGTGTGCATTTCATTTCTTTGTTATTGTAATTATGGAACATTTTTCAAATCTGTATTGGCCACTGCCCAAAACAATACGTAAATTTTTTGTGGGGAGCATGGGGGCTATGTAAGTAGGCTGTTTAGGATTTTTTTACTGGTAACGCCACGTAGCGCTCGGTATGCAGATCACTGGCTGTGCTGTGTGCAGTCTGTGGCTGTTGGCATTGTTGTAATATTCGCCATTGTAGTGTTGGGCAGTTAGCTGTTAACAGCGCGTAGCGTTGCGCTGTTGGAGGTGAGCTGCCAGCAGTGGTGGATGTGGGCAGAGAAATGGTGGAGTTTTGAAATTTGTAAGACTGGATGTCATGAACTGCTATATACATTATGACTTTTCAACACTATTGAGGTAAATAAATGGTTTGTTCTCTATCAAAATCTTTCATTTGCTAACTATGCCTATCAGTAGTTAGTGCCTTCAGTAGTTTGAAACTATTATTGAGCTGGAAGTAGTGGCGCTCGCTGTATTGCAGTAGTTCGAGTAACGAAGATGTGAGGTAAGTGATTTATGAAAGGTATAGGTTAATGTTAGTCAGGGCCATTATTAGTAGGGATTTTTGAAAGTCAGATTGCGTTGTGCTAAAAAATATTTTGTGTCAGTTTAAGCACAGTCTTGTATAATTTTTCAAAGGGGACGTTTCAGTAGAAATCCACTGTTAAATGCAGAGGAGAGAGTGTATACGTAGAAAGAGGACATTGGAGGCTTCTATGAGGGGAACTTGCCTGATAACGTCATAGGAGATGAAACGGGAATTGGAGTAGAAGAGACTGGTGATACAGTGTGAGAATAAGAATTTAAAAGATCTTTAGAAGACTTAAGATCTAATAAGGTAGAAGGGATGGATTGCATTACATCCGAATTTATAGAAACCCTGGCGAAGTGATAAGAAAACGACTGTTTACTCTGGTGTGCAGAATATAGAGTCTGGCGATGTACCATCTCAGTTTCGAGGAATCATCATCAACAAAATTACGAAGACTGCAAGAGCCTACAAGAGCGAGACCTACGGCACAATCAGCTGAATCGGTCATGCATGATTGTAGCTGACAAGATTAATACATAGAATAAAATTGAGGATCTGTTAGATGATGATCAGTTTGGCTTTAGGACAGGTAAAGACACGAGAGGCAATTCTGACATGGTGATTGATAATAGAAACAAGATTAAAGAAAAATCAAGACATGTTCATAGGATTCATCGACCTTCAAAAACTGTGTGACAATATCAAATAGTGAAATATGTTCGAAATGGTGAGAAAACTTTGGTAAGATATAGGGAAAAAGTGTAATATACAATGTGTAGAAGGGCCAAGAGGAAATGATAAGAGTGGAACAAGAAGAACTACGTGTTGTGTTATGAAGGTTGTAAGATAGGCATGTAGTCTTTCTTCCCTACTGTTGAACCTACACATGGACGAAGTAATGACAGAAACAAAAGAAGGGTTCAAGGATGGGATTAATATCAAGAGTGAAAGGGTATCACTGATACGATTCTCTGATGACATTTCTGTCCTGAGTGAAAGTGAAAAAGAATTACATGATCTGCTGAATGGAATAAGGAATATGGATTGAGAGTAAATTGTAGAAAGATGAGAGTAGTGAGAAGTAGCAGAAATGAGAAAAACGAGAACATCAGGACTGGTGGTTACGAAGAAGGTGAAGATAAGGAATTCTCAGCAAAATAACCCATGACGGACAGAACAAGAAGCAGACTTGCACTGGCAAAAAGGGAACTCATGGCCAAGAAAAGTCTCCTAGTATCAAAAATCGGCACTAATTTAAGGAACAAATATCTGGGAATGTACGTTACGAGCACATGAACTGTGGGAAAACCAGAAAAGAAGAGAATCGAAGTATTTGAGATGTGGTGCTACACATGATTGTTGAAAATTAGGTTGCTGGTAAGGCAAGGAATGAGTAGGTTCTCGAGAGAACTGGCGAGGAAAAGACTTATGGAAAACAGTAACAAGAAAAAGATATGGGATGGATGGTAGGAAATCTGTTAAGACATCACGGAATAAGGGAGCTAGAGGAAAACAGAAGCTGGAATACATCCAGGAAATAACTGAGGACGTGGAATCCAAGTGCTATTCTAAGATGAATAGGTTGGTACAGGAGAGTAATTCGTCTCGGGCGTCATGAAACTAGTTTCGAAGATGGTGTTCAAGTTTGGAAAGAAATGAAGAGGTAATGGGACCGAGGTCGGATTGATGGAGGATGATCGAGGAAAGTAAACCCCAAGCCGTCGGATAGTTGCAGACTTCTAACCCTTTTGTGTGGTCTTGTGTTGTCATGCTGAAGGAAATGGTACACCAAGTGTGGTCGAACGTTTTCTTCTGCCAGAAATGCGATTACAGCACCCTGTTTCTAAAGCAGCGACATACTTACGTTACACACCGCCATCTTACAAGGTGTAATCGGAGCCCTATAGCGGCTGATAGCTACAAAAATGCAGACAAGAAGAGTAAAGTTATCGAATGTTAGGGTTATTTTATTTTAAAAGCTTTAAAAGTTTTCACGTAATAACTTTCGAGGCATTACTTTTCAGCACATCATCACACTTTAAGTCTGCAGATTTCTCTTCGTTAACGATGACACGTTCTGTCCTGCTTGCTAGGGACTATACATTCCAGTGACAAAGCTGGTCTGATACTCTGTTGTTTGGTAATATTTTAACATTAGCAGATGTGAAGAAATGGATCGAACGCATCCTGTAAATCGAGGAAAACAACTTTAACTTTGCCGCCGGTACCTACCGTGTTCGGTAACTGATGGATAAAAAGAAAGAGTTAGGTTCCACGCGATCGTTACATGTTGATTCCTAACGGTGGCACTTTTGGTCCCCGGAAATATCGTAACACATGAGTATAAACCATGTTCCAAAATTCTACAACAGAATGACGTCACCGGTATAGACATTTAGTTAAGTTTGGCTGCTAGACATATTCTGGGAACGGCAGTGGCCCGTTCGTATTTTGCAACCACTGGCCACGCTTGTTTCCTCCAGCGACTCACGGCACACCGCTGATAGGCGAGGAGCAAGTTATCAAGTGATGACGTAATATATTTGGTGATTAATGAACACAATTTATTAATAGCTTCGATTTTGATGTCTGCCCCCGCTAGCTCAGTGGTAGCCGGCATGGTTTATCAACCTGTTCGGTCAGAAGGCTGTTGGCTCCCTGTAATAAGAAAACTAAGTAAAGGTATGGATGTCTTGTGACGTCCGTCCAGACACAAACGCAACGAACTATACCGACTAAAGCGCCAAAATAAAAGTGGTCAGCGAGACAGAATGTCAATCCTAAGAGCCCGGGTTCGATTCCAAGCTGTGTCGGAGATTTTCTCCTCTCAGGGACTGGGAATTGTGTTGTCCTAATCATCAATCATCAGCATCATCATTTCATCCCCATCGACGCTCAAGTCACCGAAGTGGTGTCAAATCGAAAGACTTGCACCCGGTGAACTGTCTACCAGACGAGAGGCCCTAGTCACACGACATTTATTTATTTTTGGTTTTTATTTGGTATTAACTGTGTTTCGTTTTCTCTCCTCGCACTTCCTGTGGAACTAACCTAAGTACAGGACTCTCCCTCTCTCCCGCCCCTCCCCCGCCTCCCTACTCCTCTTCCTCAGATCATGGTTTCCTTCGCATACTCTGTCCAATCAGGTCCTGTGAAATACCCTTCGTTGAATGACTTCACTTTATTTTCCATCTTGCCGTGCCTTATTTCAATACCTGTCAATCCGACGTTTGTGTGATGGTCTAAAGGAAAAACTGCGGTACGATCTTCATCAGTGAAACAATTTTGGAAAAAGGAAATTTGTCACAGAATGTGCCGACAGATGGCTCTGATTTCTGTACAAATTTAACGTAAGCCAAAATTTCAGAAGGTTTTCTACCAGGTCTGAATACTACTTTTCAGCCTCACCTACGATTCAACTTGCGCTAATTATGGATTCGTTCAGATTTCCTTTCTCCCCCCCTCTCCCTCTCTCTCTCTCTCTCTCTCTCTCTCTCTCTCTCTCTCTCTCTCTCTCTCTCTCTGTGTGTGTGTGTGTGTGTGTGTGTGTGTGAGAGAGAGAGAGAGAGAGAGAGAGAGAGAGAGAGAGAGAAACAGACTTTGACTATGTTTACCTTCGAAGTAGCTTTCTGACATGTCTCTCGAATCACCTCTGATTCTTTCCTGTCCCTTATAACTTCGCTGCGCTCAAACCCATGTAAGTAGTTGCAAGTTTCTGCTCTTTCAATGGCAATCAAAACTTCAATAAAAATGGCAAACGTAATGCAAATTAGAACACTGGGAGGAGTTGTGGACTAAATAAAAATAGATTTATTCATTCTTAACATTACGTGGCAAATATGACTAATGTGAATCCATAGTATGGCCATAAAACTACGCTACTATCAAGCATCTATACTATTTAATAAAGAAAAATATGATTCCAAACAACAGGCTGCTGAGAAGCATATTGGAGCCCTACGCGGTAGCATCGAATAATTTACCCTTCTGTAGGTGAGGGCGGCACTGCACGGTGTAGTCGCCGACTGGAGTCATGGACAGCGACAATCTGTTATTAATGGCGCGCTCCCGGAAGTATGGAAGTATGCAGTCTCGCGTTCGGCAGAATCGGAATTCAGATACTTCCCTCTGAGCCTCTGAAGTCCCGGTGGATTCCAGTGTACATGTGGACCTGTTTGCTGGTCTGCCAAACCAATCTGACTCCATGGCACGACTATGCATGACGGAATATGTCAAACGTCTATACGGCCGACTAAAAAACAAATAAATACGCCCACGCATCACTCGTTGTGTGCGTGGTTAAAGACGCAGTAAGTGACATGATTCAGATGGTGACTGGCATAGGCTCTAAGTGACACACTAGCAATGGACACAAGTCTCACCGTTTAGGTAAAGACCTGCCGTTCTTTACTAGCGAAGCACCCATACAAGAGTGAGTTCTTCTCTTTCTCTAAAGTTTCCAGGCCAGCTCGGTAGCATAGCACATTTACGTGCTTAGACTACTGCCACATTAGCACAATCCAGTTTTGAGCTGGAGCGCGGCATTCGAAGCTGGGAGACCGCCCCCCTACTCTGCGTAAACAAATTTGACCAACCACCGACTTTAAAATTTAATTGGGAAAAAAGGAAAAAAGATTCAGCTTCACGTCCTTTTTTCCCACACGTTTACGGCGTGTCTTTTCTAAAAGCATGACTTCGATGGAACCTCAACCCACTATAATAGGATCGTTATCTCTCCCGTAGCGCCCATTTCGGACTTTCCAAAGAACGGCCGTAAACTCGCTAAAGGCCTCGTGCCTTCACAAATATTTAACTTTTCATAACTGGGATTCACAGTCACGTAAGATTTTTTTGAAATTCATCATGTTTTTATTTCCACTATTTCCACTGCTGAAATTTCGGCCTTAAGCCAGTATCAAGGGCAGGTGTTTTGGCTTTAAGCTATGTCGACTTTATACCTGCTGACACATTTATATGTCGTTATCTGCTGTTATAATATACGAATGTATATAACAGCAAATGACAACGACATATAAATGTGTCAGTGTGTATAAAGTCGACATGGCTTAAAGCCAAAACATCTGCACTTGATAATGGCCTAAGGCCGAAATTTGAATAGTGGAAATAAAAAGTTTAACAGTCACTGGCGTAAACATGATGTCTTCCAAAATACTTCACAAATATGTTTGGTAGCAGAGTCTGGACACCTTGGCGCCACTACGCTGTCCGACTGAAATTCGGGTAAACTCACAGCCGTCTCATCAGCTTCCTACCTAACAAGCGCCCATCCTCTGCTTTATTGCCAGTCACCAGTTCGTACAAAGCTCTGCTCATAGCTGCAGCAGCTCCTCAGCGCTAGTCAGCCTATCTGGACGCGACCGCCGACCGACCGGCGCCGCCCAATCTTTCTGCACAATCAGACCGACGGACTTTGCTGTCGGCAAACGTTTTCACCCAGGTTCAGCAGAAAAATCATTCCCATCGGCCCTCAGCCGCCATACGCTTCGACTACAGTCAATTATCTCAGCACCCGCTTCCTTTGAATGTAACTTGAGCTTACCGCTTTGCCTCCACTATAGCAAACAAGTAAGAGCGTTAACTACTGCCAACCATTTCATCATATGAATGAAGTCAGATCATGTCAAGTATAAAAGTCATCTTCTCTAAGAACATCAAGCAGCATGATACCACATCAAAACTGAGAGTGCCTTGCAATCTGTTACAATATTACACAGTATTGTCCTCAACAGTTTCACTTCCAAAAGTGAATGTTTCATATTCACTGCTTGTGAACGCTCCCTTTTATTCAAGTCTGAAATCACAACGTATTTTATCGTGCCTGTGGAGGGAATTTTTATCCCATAAAACATAAATGTGTTCGTTACCCGTCCTCTGCTGAATTCCAAGACAGAGTAATGCCGTCGACTCAGAAAACAATACTGCGAAACGCTAGTTCTGCTTCCAGCCCACACTCAGTGCACGTACGAAGCGGGGATGGTTTCTGAGCCCAGGCAGCAGCCTCCACTCATGCGAAGAGTGATGATTTGCACACGGGGGGCGTCCAGTGCTCTCAGTCGCTGCTGGCGAAATCTCCACAGCATCTCTGACTGGAGCCTCCCACCAAGCGGACTGAGTAGATACTGGTCTCCCTTCCCCAACTGTCTGCTGTTTCTCAAAGGGAACGTATGTTGGAGCTTCCAATGTCAAGCAGTCCCGCACTCTCCGCTTCTCTGAACCATCATCATGAAACCTTTAAGGCAGTGGCAGTGTTGGCTTCAAGGTAAAACCGTATCAGTCACATCCACAGCACAGGCCAGATAGAAGTGAAATGTGATTCCGTTTTTATACAGCCTCGTGAAACTATATCCTTTACAAACAGGACGACAAAGTTAATTTAAAGCATTGTTGTACCAGAACGTCAACTATCAAAGGTGATATTAGTGGAATTTAAATGTTTCCCTGTCTCTGCATCTTCTGGAAATCTGTAAATTGGCTACGTGTCAAATTGCGACTGGCGGTCTCCATTCAGAATGTGGGGACACCAAATCACAACACATTACCGTTCGTAATGTGGTATAAGAAACCCGTTGTCATCAAAAACAGCTTCCAGTAGTCTCTGAATGGATAAACACTGCTCTGGGAACTGGTCTTACACCATTTTTATCATTATTACTGCAAAATATTGGCACTCTTCTCTCCAAAACAGATCTCAAAGGGGCAACCGTTGAGATCTGGAGAGCGTAGTGGTGAGGGGAGATACGACTAAACAAACCTTCGCCACAATGAATAAATTATCAACCGCCTTAAAATTATTTATTCATACAGATGAGCGATGCCGGCCATCTCTGTCGCCATTTTCGAATCTCTGTTTACATAATTACACATTCTTCTCATTCAGTACAGTAAGTGTTGTATAATATATGTCCATGTCGCCATCATGAGCTACACTAGAAATCGGCATGCATCTTCTCAAATAACAGATGTGTACATATGTACATTGTTGTGATTTTGATACTGACATGCCGACTTCAAGCACAGAACACGATACCAATGGGCATACAACGTATAACCCTACTTACTGTACTGAAGGAGAAGATTGCGTATTGATGTAAATAGAGATCCGAAGAAAAAACGTAGAATTTGCGAAATCGGTCATCTGTGTCAATAAATAATATCAACGATATTGGCAGCTGAAAATTTATTCAGTGTTCATAATACTACAGATCATCCCGCGGCGGACAATGTGTGATGATGTAAACTGAGATCCGAAGACGTAAACAGAGAACTGTCTAAATCGATAATCTTCATCAAAAAATGATATCAACGATATTGGCAGCTGAAAATTTATTCAGTTGTCATAGTACCACAGGTCACCCCGCGGCGGACGATGTCAGAAGTCTAAAGCCAATCCTGGACGATTCGAGCTGTCGCCTTGGGCATAGCACGACCGTGTCTTTTTTTGTCATTAGTCTTCTGACTGGTTTGATGCGGCCAGCCATGAATTCATCTCCTGTGCTGACCTCTTCATCTCAGAGTAGCACTTGCAACATACGCCCTCAATTATTTGCTGGATATATTCCAATATCTGTGTTCCTCTACAGTTTTTGCCTTCTATAGCTCTCTCTAGTACCATAGAAGTCATTCCCTCATGTCTTAACAGATGTCCTATCATCCTTCCCAATCTCCTTATTACAGTTTACCACATATTCCTTTCCTCTGCGATTCCGCCAGAACATCCTCATTCCTTACCTTATAAGTCACCGGCCGCGGTGGCCGAGCGGTTCTAGGCGCTTGATTCCGGCACCTCGCGACTGCTACAGTGGCAGGTTCGAATCCTGCCTCGGGCATGGATGTGTGTGATGCCCTTAGGTTAGTTAGGTTTAAGTAGTTCAAAGTTCTAGGGGACTGATGACCTCAGATGTTAAGTCCCATAGTGCTCAGAGCCATTTGAACCTTATCAGTCAACATAATTTTCAACATTTGTATGTAGCACCACATCTCAAATGCTTCGATTCTCTTCTGTTCCGGTGTTTCCACAGTCCATGTTTCACTACCGTACAATGCTGTACTCCAGACGTACATTCTCAGAAATTTTGTCCTCATGCCCATAGAGAAACAAAAAAGTGTATTACTGTATCAGCTAAAATGTTCAAATAGTCCTTGACATGTTTCAACGAGCGAGGTGGCGCAGTGGTTAGCACACTGGACTCGCATTCGCGAGGACGACGGTTCAATCCCATCTCCAGCCATCCTGATTTAGTTTTTCCGTGACAGCCGGCACGGTAGCTCAGCGTGTTCGGTCAGAGGGTTAGCTGCCCTCTGTAATAAAAAAAAAAACCGGGTGAATGGATCAATAACGAACTTCAATGGGCATCAGGTGACGTCCGCCATGAACAATTGAAACGAACAATAACGAACAAAATGAGATTAAAAAGAAAAGGGGCACGGCCGATTTCCTTTCCAATCCTTCCCCAACCCGAGCTTGAGCTCCGTCTCTAATGACCTCGTTGTCGACGGGACGATAAACACTACCCACCACCATCACCACCTTGGCATGTTTCCATCGGAACAGAAACACAGTCATATGTTGGAAACTATGAGTAACTTGACTTATCCGACCAAACGACTTTTTCCCATTGCTCACTAGTCCAGGTGTTCTGGCTTTAGCACTACGTTTTCCTGTTATGGGTATTTGCGTCAATGACGAGTAGTTTTGAAGTTCCAACTCGCGCTGCTTATGGAAATCACTTTCCGTTGTTTTGGTTCTGACTGGGTTTGTCAGGACGACATTCAGTTCTGTAGTGACTTTTGCAGTCGTCGACTTATTCTTCATCACAATGCACTTCAGCGACCATCTGTCACAATTACTCAGTACACATTGACGTTCACGTTGTGACATAGCGCACGATGTCTTTTCACTGTCTTTATATGCGGTATAAACCATGAAACGTCCTCTTAGAAAAAATTATCAATTACTGTGCTGGTAAACCCCTTACTTTATTTAATTTTCTAACAGCCGAGGAAAACTGAACGTACTCAGACATTTCTCTCTTTACTTATTCTGATCATCACTAAACTGACACACAATACAGGGTGATTCAAAAAGAATACCACAACTTTAAAAATGTGTATCTAATGAAAGAAACATAATATAACCTTCTGTTCTACATCATTACAAAGAGTATTTAAAAAGGTTTTTTTTTCACTCAAAAACAAGTTCAGAGATGATCAATAAGGCCCCCTCCAGACACTCGAGCAACATACTCCAACTTGTTCCACACTCTCTGTAGCATATCAGGCGTATCAGTTTGGATAGCTGCTGTTATTTCTCGTTTCAAATCATCAATGGTGGCTGGGAGAGGTGGCCGAAACAATATATGTTTAACATACCCCCATAAGAAAAAATCGCAGGGCGTAAGATCAGGGCTTCTTGGAGGCCAGTGATGAAGTGCTCTGTCACGGGGGGTCAGGCGGCCGATCCATCGCCTCGGGTAGTTGACGTTCAGGTAACCTTTTTCGTAGGACTCTCCATACAGTTGATTGTGGAATTTGCAGCTCTCTGCTACCTCTGCGAGTCGATTTTCCTGGGATGCGAACAAATGCTTGCTTGATGCGTGCTACATTTTCATCACTCGTTCTCGGCCGTCCAGAACTTTTCCCTTTGCACAAACACCCATTCTCTGTAAACTGTTTATACCAACGTTTAATACACCACCTATCAGGAGGTTTAACACCATACTTCGTTCGAAATGCACGCTGAACAACTGTCGTCGATTCACTTCTGCCGTACTCAATAACACAAAAAGCTTTCCATTGAGCGGTCGCCATCTTAGCATCAACTGACGCTGACGCCTAGTCAACAGCGCCTCAAGCGAACAAATGTACAACTAAATGAAACTTTATAGCTCCCTTAATTCGCCGACAGATAGTGCTTAGCTCTGCCTTTTGTCGTTGCAGAGTTTTAAATTCCTAAAGTTGTAGTATTCTTTATGAATCACCCTGTATTTTCAGCGCAACGCAATCTGACTTTTAATAATTCCTACAAAAGAATCGCCCTGACTAACAGTAACCTATACCTTTCATGAATCACTTACCTCACAAAAATCTTCATTACTCGAACTACTGCAATACAGCGAGCACCATACTGCCAGCTAAATAAATATTCTAACTATTGAAGTCAGTAACTACTGGTAGGCATAGTTAGCAAAAGAAAGATTTTGATAAAGAACAAATTATGTATTTACCTTAATAGTGTTCGAAAGTCATAATACATATATCACTTCACGATATCCACTCTTAAAAAATTTTCTGTCTCTGATGGACACACGTCCAGATCATCCGCTCTCAAAACTCCGCCATCTCTCTCCCCGCAGCCACCACTGCTGGCGGCTCACCTCCAACTGCGCAACGCTACGCACTGTTAACAGCCAACTGCCCAACACTACAATAGCGACTATTTCAACAATACCTAGCAGCCGCAGACTGCACACAGCACAGCCAGTGATTTTCATACAGAGCGCTAGGTGACGTTACCAACATAAAAACCTAAACGGCCTGCTTACAACCATTGATACTGTTCCTCTTGTAATGCCAAATACTTCAGCTCTCCTTATTCCGGAAGCACCCACCATAAGAGCAGCAACTGTTGCCTACTTTCGAATTCAGCTAACTCCGGCGTAATGCAGTCATAACAACCAGAATACTGTTCTGACCGCGACAGCAGTTGTAACATATTGGGGACATTGCTAAGGTGCCGTACGTAGTCAAACATAACACCGCAACCAGTATACATGAACGTTCAAGCGTGAATTTTCGCTGCGTTTCCATATTTGTAACGTAACCCAGAGGGAGACATAGCAGCGCTCGCATCTAACAGCCCTCACATAAAACCCTGCTGATACGTGGCGCCACGTGGTGGCGACCCTAAATCCTCCCAAATTTCAGAACATAAAAGTGCACGGCTTTGCAGCTGCTTCTGTACTATCCCTCTGCAGTCCGAGTTCAGGTGAAACGGAATCAGGCCTAATAGCGCCCTCCGACGCTCCGAACTGGAGCCATTCCTTTCTGCAAGAGTTATTCGGCCCATTATTCCAGAGCAGAGTACGGTCCCGGTCCCGGTGGAACGTGATGCGGCTGTCGTACAGTTAATAGGCGGCAGCTGTTAGAGAATGGGGCCCGGCCGCCGTTCGCACTTGCGGGGGAGTCCATTACAGTGGCCGGCCTGATGAGATCGGGAGCACTTTGCGGCAGGTGGTGTGGGGAGCGAACGGCTCCGGCCAGCGAGCGACTCGCCGGGGAATCAAAGGTGGGAGGCGAGGCGCGGACCACGTGCTGGCGTTAATTGCAACAGAGTGCAGCTACAAAGGGCGCGCAAGAGTTGCACGCGGACGAGATTTCACGACCTCAGTGAAGTGTCGGAGGTCACTGTCTAATTCCCACCCCATCACTCTCCCATCTTTACATACGAAGGCTATCCACAAAGTACATTACGTTTTGGAATTAAAAATAAATAAAGTATTGGAATTTTTTTATTATATACAGATGAAAGCCACACTTCAATACTACTTTTCTACATAGTTGCCGTTTAAATTAAGGCACTTGTCGTAGCGATGGACGAGCTTGGAAATTCCTTCGTCGTAAAATACGGCCTCCTGCGCCTTCAAGAACGTGGTTAATCAGTAACCCGGTAGAAATACGATTTTTGTGGATTTCCGGGAAAGAGGCACTACAATAAACTCTCAAAGGTATTGCCAAACTCTGCACAACCTCAGAAGAGCAATACCAAACAACCGCAGGGGAAGTTCGGCTCAAAGACCTTGCTGATTCACGACAACGCCCGGGCCCACATGGCAAATGCCACTCGTGAAGTTCTCGAATCTTTTAAGTGGGCGTTGTTTCCTCATCCGTCGTTCAGTCCCGACCTGGCACCGAGCGACTTCCGCTTATTCCCAGCAGTGGTTGGCTATGCAGCGTTTTGATGACGACACACAGCTTCAAGAAGAGGTAACCACGTGGTTGAAGGCGCAGGCGGCCGAATTTTACGACGAAGGAATTTCCAAGCTCGTCCATCGCTACGACAAGTGCCTTAATTTAAATGGCAACTATGTAGAAAAGTAGTATTGAATTGTGGCTTTTATCTGTATATAATAAAAAATTTCCAATATTTTATTTACTTTTAATTCCAAAACGTAATGTACTTTGTGGAAAGCCGTCGTATATTCACAAACTAATCGTAAGGGATTGTGGCTGGCAGAACTATACATCAAACATCAAAATTGCAAGTCGACTCAGCAGAAGCTACATTCACTGTCTCTCCTACTGGCAATTTCTTACGGTCCAAGGCTTAATTATCTCGTTTAACTCACGGTAATAATTCGACGCCAGAGATTTAAAACAGTACACAGCTTGGTATGCCATATCGCTATGCCGGCACCAGTCAACGGGACAGTCACACTGTTTACATGGGGCTCCCAAACCGGATTTCGTAAACCGATTTCCCAATACCGATTTTGCGTGGCCATATAACCACTTCAAAACCGGTTCTGGTTGCCGGTTTCCCAATTCCGCTAACGATTTTCGCTTCCATACAAACGCTACCGGTTTTGAAACGTGCTTAGGTTGTCATCTTTCGTTTTGTTTTTACAAATTTTTATCTAAGATGGACGGAGTGGCTTTTTGTACGTTGAAGGATAAGTATATATTTTAAATAGAAGTTGTTTACACCTCGTCTAACTGAAAGTAAACTGTGATTGTGGAGAGTAAATCACAAACTGTAACAGCTATTTTCCAGGCGCCATATGTAACTGGACTAGCTAATCCGATTCAGGCCTTCTCTTGTAATCATGAGAGTGAGGAACGGTTTCTGGCATTCAGTTTTTTCTCTTGCGGAAGAAGGGTCGCATGTAAAAGTAGTGAATGAGTAGCCAGCTTTACGAGCCTCTTCTTCATATTAAATCTTGTTTTTATTGTTTTGATTATAACAACTACATTTTTAAAAACCTGAGTTTTAGACAAGTATTATTTAAAAAATGGTTTCCCATTGTAAGTTTTATCACAAATTCTAAAGTGATTTTTATGGCTGGGGGCGGTGGCAGTATGTGTGTGTGTGTGTGTGTGTGTGTGTGTGTGTGTGTGTGTGTGTGTGTTGGGGACGAGTACGGGTGGAGGTGAGGGTGGGAGAGGGGGAGGGCGTTCCATGGTTGAAGTGGTGCGTGCCGGCATTTTAGAATATAAGTAAAACCCCAGTCTGTCACCCATTGAAAAGCTATGGTCGTAGATTGTCGAGAGCCAAGTACTCCACCATACTCGCTAGTCAATACGAATAATTATCATCGAGCAGAAGCCACATCGAGAACTACCGATATATCCGAACCCGTTGTCCAAGCCGAGTTCCACTGGACGCCCACCTGTGTTACCGTCATTATTGCTGCTAGACATTGCAATTACGTGCATTAAATTTCGCACACTGTACATCGACAAATCACCATCAGATTTAATCAGTTATTCATCCTGCTATACTGTAAAAAAAAATTTTGGAAAATTTCTTTATTTGCTATCATTCCAGATGTAGTGATTTTAATGGCAGCAGCGTATACAAGAAAAATTTAGTCAGCCGATGACTTGAAGACATTGTTTATTACATTGAGCATGTTTAAGTCACTGAGAAAAACGGATAAAGCGTGGTCACAAATAGCTGTTAAAGAAATTGCCACTGATAAGGCGGGCCGGGATGTCTATAATTTTAGTGGAAACTGAGAACGATAAATTTATTTGCCAGAACTACCGCACAAGATTTTATTAACAGTTGTTTTAACACATACAATTATGCATCAAAAAACATCAACAATAAAAGATTTAAAACATTCATTAAAATTTAAAAAACAAACTCTGAATATCCTGAAGCCTATGAAATGAACAAGAAGGCAATGCAATTGCAATGATAACCTTACCAGGAATTATATTAAATGCACTGTCACCAAGGTTTCCACAGAAGGTGACTTAGGGCGTTAAGGAATAATGTTACGAACATAAAAACTAAACCCAGAAAACATAGCCACCTGTGATTTTTAGAGCAACATATCATAGATACCAAACAGCTCGGCGAAATACCATGTTGCAACAAGCTGCATTAACTTTGTTTTTTAATTGGAAGATCGTTCATAACCCAGAGATATCAAGTTGAAATACATGTCGCATATTAAGGCTGACGGTTCCTTGGCGGTCTGACATTGTAGTCAAAAGATACGGCCATTTGTGTCACGTGTTTCGATATTCACAAACTGACACATCAAAACCTACAGATGGACCATCTACATACTAACGGGCCTGCTAGTTTAGCAGTAAAGTAGATGCCTGGAAATCAAGAGATCGCGTGATCGAATCTCTGTAGGGCTTATGATTCTTCAATCTTCGTTTTAATGTAGCCTTCACTACGCAGCGATGTGAGGAGTCACCAGAAGAAACATGTGGTTCGGATTCCTCGTTAAACTGCAGTTCTTGTTACCTCAGTTGGTTAACTGGCGTAGATTAGGGGTATGAAAGTCTCCGAAGCTCCGAATGCCTAGAAAGTCTATGAAGACTTTCAACAGGCAATTGAGCCTCACGATATCATTATTATTATCTACTTATCTACGAACATAATTCAGTTTGTAGGGAACCTTACTCCCACTTGTCCGGCTTCTTCCTTCCCCCCCTCCCCCCTTTTTTTTAGCGAAAATCATTGAATTATGATTTACAATTGTTATTTTTAATTTAGGCAGTAGGATGCCCGGGTTCGTTATATGAGCACAGAACTGAAATGTTAACATTACTGTCGTTGACTTGTACGTTGACAGCGAATATTGAAATTTAAATTATAAATTAGGTACGAAACTTAAACAAGTGATGTTAGTATTTTACACTAAATTACATTATACAGTCTTTCCGTATGATTTGATTATAGTAAATGCCCTAGATTATTAATATAATTGATGGTATGGGATCTACCTGAAATGAAATGGTTAAATATAAATCATAGTGGAAAGCATATTCAATACTTTTGACGACAATAACATTAATAAGTTTAAAGATATGGAGTTTACATTAATTTACAAGCATGTTACGCTAAATATATTTAGTTTTAGAAGCCACTTTATGTGTAATTTGGCTCGCCATGAGAGATGAACTGCCTCCAGCAGGGCAATGTTAGTGTTACAAGTGTGGTCACGCACTAGTACGAATTTTTTGTGAGTTTTCAGTCATTTTTGGCGTTACCATGTGCAACGAAAAGAATATGGAAATAGAAACGGTGACAATTTCTGAATTTTGCTTAAACATTCACATAATGTAAATGATAAAGACTGAGTTGGAAAAACTTGTACCAATATTTCTAAAGTTGGTGTAAACATGAGGATCTGGTTCAGTAAATAAGTTTAGATAGTTCGTGCATTGATTTTGTACACTAGTTCGACATCGATTTTTTTATAAGTGCGGGACTTAAAACTTAACATAGGAAGTCAGGATGAGGGGTAAACTTAGCATGGATGGACAACGCCCATACTATGCCACACCTTAACACAGCAACTAACAAATCAATTATGAACAATTTATTCCAAACAAGCTTTTATAAAACAGATTAGAGACAATCAACAGCTGGCTGTTCTTAAGACAATATCGAAATACAGTTACAACAAATTACTTAATAGTTGTGCCACGCAGACGTTAAGACTTAAGAGACAAATTACCATCTGAAGGCTATTTTAAGGGTGGAACAAGTAGTTTCGTTTTTTAAAGGCAATAATCATCAATATGGAAGTGGTTTACAACACACACCAGTTCGTTACAAACCCAAATAACACAAAGAGCACAACAAGTTAATTAATACAACTGACTCCCAAGCAAATTAAAACACCCCTTTTTTTTTAAATAAACATAAAATAGTCCCAATAAACACGTAACGGGCAGTGACTCCAGGCTGCCCTGGGCAGAAGGTGACTTGACTTAAATTGCCCCAAGCAGCAGTCCAGCCGTTCAAAACGACACCTAACTATCGGTGCCCAGCCGGCAATCACTTAGGCGACACGTCACAGCTTCTGTGCACCGAAACAGAACGTCGCGCCGCTCCCACACACCCCAGCTCGAAGAAAACTGGGACACGAACAGAGCGCAGAAAACAGGGCAAACACCGAGCAAACATCAATTAACGTAAGGTAAGAGATCAATAAACAATATAAATGCAGAACAAATAAATGCTTCCAATAAAAGTGAGTGAAATTTGTCAGCAATATCAATGCTGTAAATCTTTTAAGCTAAGATCTGTACACAGTTCCAATGCTGAAAATAGAGTATCTGACTTTTGTGCTCTCATAGTTTGTCAAACTAGATTTCCACATATGATTAAGGCCGACAATGTGTACAAAGATGAAATGGAAATAATTTCGAGATAATATCACGTTATTCAAACGCACAATTTTACAAGGATACTACGTTTTGTGCACTTTTTTGAGATCGAATTATTGAAACCAAAATAGAAAGACCTAAAGCCCCTCACAAACAGAAAAAACTAAAAACAAACAGGAAAAATACTCATAAACAATTTCAATAAGGAAAACAATAAACATAAATAAGGCCTGCGATGTAGCTGCCAATTGTGTAAGCTTGGCATGCAGATAATTACAACTAGACTATGACCTACTATCTTCAATACTTTTCAGTTACTACATCTTCTGGAAAGGTAGTGACTGCTGGTATCCATGTGGTCACACACCTTGCCCACTGCTCTTACTTCAGCAACACGTACATAAAGGCAACGAACAAACACACACACTAGACGGAATGCAAAACGTTCAACGAATCGAAAGCACCAGAACCACTTACACCTCAGATGGAGAGCGTTGTTCGAGATGGTCTCAAGGTATGGGTCTCCCCGAGGAAACAGGCACCGAAGCAATGCGAGGAGCAACGCCCAGAGTTGAAATCAGGCTGGTCCTCCACGAACTCGCGCCAGTCTTGCGAGGTAGACCGGCCGCACGGCTAGTGACCGAGCCCGCGTGTTTCCCTCCTTTGTCCCCGCGAGCACGTCCTTCCGCCTCGTAGCGAGTCCGGCCCCAACTCTCCGACCGCCAAAACATCCGCCAGATCGCAACAGGGACAAAGGTCTTAGTACAGCCGGGTAATCGCTAGTCACGTGCCAAAGAGCTGGTGTGCCAGAAAAGGCGCATCACTCCTCAGTTATCATATACGGTCTACTGACATGTAAACCTTGTCCATTTCCCCAGAACTGTCGAGAATGGTTTAGTTTGTATGGAAGCTCCAGTCTAATATCTGTTTCAGTTTCTTGTATGCTCACTGTCCTGCTTTACTGTATTAGAAGCTGTAGCGTTAACGGTGTCTTTTATTCAGTTTTTGGTTACTGGCTGGATAATGAATTAGAGTTTCTGAAGTGGGAATGTTTTATTATTTTCGTCTGTGAAATCATAATTAGAAGTTCATGAAATGCTTTTACGGCCGGGCCGGGCAGACACTGTCAAAAAAATCTGAAATAAGCTTTCTAGGACATTTAATGGTAAATGTTCTTAGCTGTTTTTTCTTCTCAGTGGAAAACATTACCTCTTCCTTCTGCTGCGATGTTCATCTCGAATACAACCACTGTGGAAGTTGCCAATTGTTGACCGCGTCGCCCAATGAAAAAAACTTATATTTCGATGTGATAATGAGAACTGTTAGTCAAATAAATTGACAGACACTGTAATACATATCAATTGTTTATATTAACACCAAATCCAATATAATTAGGAAAACTGTTACAGTATAAAGAGCGCCGAAATTGTTCGCGGCCTCTCTTCATGAAGACACACAACAGACTTCTGTCTTTTTGTGACTATAAAAAAAAAGTGAATGTCACATCTGTCTCATGTAACAGTATCTCAGCAACAGCGCATCGCTTCCCTTTTATCTTACATGTATCATTTCTGAAACATCTGGGAAGTGTCATTACAACGCGTATTTTTTCGGTTTTATTTACATAAATGGGAGGTATGATACTGAGTGAAGAATTTGACAGAACACTGAAAGACCTAAGTCAAAAAATGGCCTCGGGAATAGACAACATTCCATTAGAGCTACTGATAGCCTGGGGAGGGCCAGCCATGACGAAACACTACCGTCTTGTAAGCAAGATGTAAGAGACAGGTCAAATGACCTCAGACTTCAGGAAGAATGTAATAATTACAAATCCAAACAAAGCAGATGTCGACAGGTTGAAAATTGCCCAGCTATCAGATTTATAAGTTATGGCTGCAAAATAGTAACACGAATTCTTTAAAGAAGAATAAGGAAACTGGTATAGCCGAACTCTGGGAAGATCAGTTTTGATTCCGTGGAAATGTTGGAAGACAGGAGGCGGTACTGACCCTATGATTTATCGTAGAAGATAGATTAAGGAAAGGTAAACCTACGTTGATAGCATTTGTAGACTTGGAGAAAGCGTTCGACAATGTTGACTGGAATACACTATTTAAAATTCTGAAGGTGGCAGTGGTAAAACAGAAGGAGCAAAAGGCCTATTTATAATTTGTACGGAAACCAGATGGCTGTTGTAAGAGTAGAGGGCCATGAAATGGAACCAATGGTTGAGAAGGGAGTGAGACAAGGCTGTAGTCTATCCTCGATATTTTTCAATCTGTATATGGAGCAAGCAGTAAAGGAAACAAACGAAAAATTTCGAACAGGAATTAAAATACATGCAGAAGAAATTAAAACATTGAGATTTGCCGATGGCAACGAAATTCTGTCAGACCTGGAATAGCAGTTGACCACTGATTTAAAAGGAGGATATAAGATGAACATTTAACAAAAGCAAAACGAGGATAATGTAAGGTTGTACAACGATGTCAGGTGATGCTGAGGGAATTATATTAGGAAATGAGATACTTAAGCTAGTAGATTGGTTTTGCTATTTGGGGAGCAAAATAATTGATGATGGTCGAGGTTGACAGGATGTAAATTTTAGATTGACCATCGCAAGGAAAGCGTTTCTGAAGAAGAGAAATTTGTTAACATCGAGTATTGATTTAAATGTCAGGAAGACTCTTCTGAAAGAATTTGTATGGAGTGCAGCCATGTATGGAAGTAAAATATGGACAATAACTACGTTAGACAAGAAGAGAATAAAAGCTTTCGAAACGTGGTGCCACAGAAGAATGCTGAAGATTGATGCGTAGATCCCATAACTAATGAAAGTTACTGAATAGAATGGGGAGAAGAGAAAATTGGCGTACAACTTGACTATAAGAAGATCTGGTAGGACACGTTCTGATGCATCAAAGGATCACCACCGTAGTATTGGAAGGAATCGTGGAGGGTAAAAATCGTAAAGGTAGATCAACAAAAGAACACATTTAAGCAGATTCAGAAGGATGCAGGTTGCAGTAGTAATTCGGAGATGAAGAACCTTGCACAGGATAGAACAGCATGGAGAGCTGCACCAAACAAGTCTCTGGACTGAAGACAACAACAACAGTAACTTCATAGGCCGAATCAGTTTTTTATGCTTCAAAGGAATTTAATATAGTTTCCATGGCCCTGAGGTTATGTCTAAATATATGAATTGCACTGAAAGCGGTAATTAATATTAATAAGGTATTCTACAAATTTATCTGAACCAGCAGCAGTAAATGTGTGATTCGATCTGTCTGACGAAAACCTGAGATAGGCAAGAGAAAGTAAACTCAGCACTGTGGCCGTAACGGCTATCCCACCTCGATCTCTTACTCAACTGTAGCCGAACAATAAGACATTTGTAACTCGCGGCGAACGGCTGCCATTGCTTAGAGGACGTTTCTGAACAAATGACTGTAACGGACATTCCCTTTAGAGAAAAATCTGTGTAACATACACTTTACTGTCTACATCTGAAAAAATTTATCCAGTTGATATAGCCCGTTATTATCATATTGGAAACATAGTTCTTCTTCACAAGGTTTCTTTTCTTTCTTGAAGAATTTACAAACAAGATAGTTGGACAATGCCAGGTGTCCAGTTGATTACAGTACTGTTTTAAGAATAATCTTGACGTCGTCTGCGACTATTACTACTACATTCCTGTATATGAATAGCACGGCGAATTCGTCAACTTTAAAAAACAATCATCTCAATTTTCTCCAATGTCAAAAGTATGCAATAACTGCACTCGGAATAGAGCTCATGTTACTAGGTTGGCACAACGTAGTATTAAGTGTTCCTTCATCTGCAGGGCCGGCCTGGGTGGCCGAGTGGTTCTAGGCGCTACAGTCTGGAACCACGCGATAGCTGCGGTCGCAGGTTCGAATCCTGGCTCGGGCATGGATGTGTGTGATGTATTTAGGTTAGTTAGGTTTAAGTAGTTCTAAGTTCTTGGGGACTGATGACCTCAGTAGTTAAGTCCCACAGTGCTCAGAGACATCTGAACCATTTGAACCTGCTGCAGGACGCTGTGTAGTGAATTGCTAGACAATACAAGGAGGTCTCTATTTATTGCGTACGCCAGTCCGGACATTTTAACCTATCGATGGCCACTTGGGTTACAGTATTTAATACACACTAACTACCAGGACCGCTGGCGTCACAAGCACTAAAATAAAGTGGGGACAACGCCATAAATTTCACTATCACAAAAACTGCCAACGCGGGCCAATTAAGCCTAGATTAAAACATATTTTGCAATTACATAATACACTACTGGCCATTATCTTTGCTACTCCAAGAAGATGACGTGCTACAGACGCGAAATTTAACCAACAGGAAGATGCTGTGATATTCAAAAGCTTTTCAGAACATTCAAACAAGGCTGGCGCCGATGGCGACATCTACAATGAGCTGACATGAGGAAAGTTTGCAACCGATTTCTCATACACAAACAGCAGTTGACCGGCCTTTCCTGGTGAAACGTTGTTGTGATGCCTCGTGTAAGAAGAAGAAACGCGTACCATCACGTTTCCGACTTTGATAAAGGTTGGATTGTAGCCTATAGCGGTTGCGGTTTATGATATAGCGACATTGCTACTCGCGGTGGTCGAGATCCAATGACTGTTAGCAAAATGTCGACTCGGTGGGTTCAGGAAGGTAATACGGAACGTCGTGCTGGATCCCAGTGGCCTCCTGTCACTAGCAGTCGAGATGACAGGCATCTTATCCACATGGCTGTAACGGATCGCGCTGCCACGTCTCGATCCCTGAGTCAACAGATGGGGACGTTTGCGAGACAACAACCATCTGCACGAACAGTTCGACGACGTTTGCAGCAGCGTGGACTATCAGCTCAGAGACCATAGCTGTGGTTACTCTTGCCGCTGCACCACAAACAGGAGCGCCTGCGATGGTGTAGTCAACGATGAATCTGGGTGCACGAATGGCAAAATTTAATGTTTTCGGATGAATCCAGGTTGTGTTTACAGCATCCTTATGTTCGCACACGTGTTTGGCGACATCGCGGTGAACGCACATTGGAAGCGTGTATTCGTCATCGCCATACTGGCGTATCACCCGTCGTGATGGTATGTGGTGCCATTGGTTACACGTCTCGGTCACATCTTGTTCGCATTGACTGCACTTTGAACAGTGGACGTTACATTTCAGAAGTGTTACGACCAGTGGCTCTACCCTTCATTCTATCGCTGCAAAATCCTACATTTCAGCAGGATAATGCGTGGCCGCATGTTGCAGGTCCTGTACAGTCCTTTCTGGATAAAGAAACTGTCGACTGCTGCCCTGGCCAGCACATTCTCCAGATCTTTCACCAACTAAAACGTCTGGTATATGGTGGCCGAGGAACTGGCTCGTCACAATACGCCAGTCACTACTCTTGATGAACTGTGGTGTCGTGTTGAATCTGCATGGGTAGCTGTACCTATATAAGCCATCCAAGCTCTGTTTGATTCTATGCCCAGGCGTATCAAGGCTGTTATTACGGCCAGAGGTGGTTGTTTTGTTACTGATTTCTCAGGATCTATGCACCCAATTTGTGTGAAAATGTGATCACATGTCAGTTTTGTGTAATATATTTGTCCAATGAATACCCGTTTATGATCTGCTTTCTTTCTTGATGTATGACCAGTAGTGTATTAAAATTTAAATTTTTTAATAGTATGTCTGTGATTATTATGTATTATGCCCTAAACAACAGCGGAAATGTTTATTTCAAATTAAGCATATTTTAAGAGTTAAAATAAAATCAAAAACACAAAAGGAAAATACTAAAACTAGGAATGAAACGTAAGTCGTTAAACAGTCAGAGACGATAATTAAATATGGTGTCAATAAGTTAAAATCATCTTACAAAGTTCTTCCTATAGTGATGCAAGGACGTTTCTTCTGTTCTATTTCTCCTGTCGTCAAAATCTGACACAAATATTCTAGCAAAACTATGCGGGTGTGTGTTTATCTTCAACCCTCCTTCATCACTCGTAATCGTTCTGACAAAATTGTTTGAAACTTGGAATACTGTTTTTTTTAATAACAAAAGCTTATTTAATTAAGTAGGATGTTAGTAAAACGTTGAGATCAATAACTGTCACTGCACAAGAGCTTTTAGTGCGTGCAATTGGTTAAGCTTCGACATACTGCTTTTAAAAAAATGTTGGGGGCTCCCTCGGCGGTGACATCCATTCCCCGGACTGGACATTTCCTCGTTGAACAACAATCGTCACCAACATTAACGAATCTTAAGCTGTGCGTGGCTAGTGCCGAGTGCGGCACGCCACGTCGTGTAGGGGGTGAGCGACAGGTGGCGGGATACGTCAGCGCTGCGCGGCCGGCGACAACACTCACCGACGACAGATGCCGCGCGCTGCCCCTGCGATCGATGGAGCGGACCGCGTGGATTCACATCACGCCTCGTAGTTCATGCAGCACGTGCTACAGACATTCGGTAAGTACGCGTGCTGCCCCACCATCCAACTCACCTGTCTAAACTACGAAACGTTATTCTTTTTTATGGACGCTCCGAATAAAATTCATCAGCAGTGGTGGCCGGAGATTTCCGGCATAAGAAGTCACCCTTATCCTCGTTCAGCCAACGGCCCTCTCAAGGAAGGCACAGGAACAGACAGAGATTCAGAGCACTCTCCTGCTCCTGGGATAGGGAACTGCATCTGAAGGCGAATTGATCAACGGCATGAGGAGCAAAAGGTAATAGAATCCACTGCTTTAAAGACACATAATTTGTATCCACAGGACATGTGCCTGTACCTGAAAAAGTGTCATGATGATTACCCCATTGCCATAGATTCCGGACCATTCTCCCCAGTTAGTTCACCACTATGGGACCGCGAAAGGGGATGGTGTTGGGGAGGGGAGGGGGGGGGTGACCATGAGAAAAAGCAGTCTACGAGTCGGGGCGAGGAATGTCAGGAGCTAGAACGTGGTAAGAAAGCTATAAAATCTGAAAAGGATAATTCAAAGGCTCAATCTACGTGTTTTGGGGTGAAGTGATATGGAAAAGAGACAAGGATATCTGGTCAGATGAGTATAGAGTAATATCAGCAACATGAGAAAATGGTACAACGGGAGTAGGATTCGTTATGAATAGAAAGACAGGAAACGCAGTGACTCACTGTGAAGAGTTCTGTAATAGGGTTATTCTCATCAGGATTGATTACAGAAAACAAACACCGACAAGATAGTTCCAGTACATATGCATGCGTCGCAAGGTGAAGATCAACAGGTCGAGAAAGTATATAATGATGCTGAACGGGTAATTCAATACTTAAACGGAAGTGAAATTCTAATTGTCAAGTAAGATTAGAATGCACAATGGAGGGCGGGTGGGCGGGGGAGGCCAATCGAGCAAAGTGTTACGGGGGAATATGGGCTTGGTACTAGGAATGATAGGTTAGAACGGCTGAGTTATGAAGGTAATTTCAGCTATAGCAGCAATACCTGGAAAAGGACGGGATGTGCGGGAGGATTTTAGTTAGATTATATCATAGTCTGACAGAGCTTCCGAAACCAGATATGGGTTTGTAAGGTGTAACCAGGAGCAGACATATACTCAGATCCCTGTTTAGTAGTGTTGAGGACTGGGCTGGAGTTTAAGAGATATCAGGTAGAAACAGTACACAAAGAAGTCAGTTACGGAATTACTAAGGAAGAAAGAAATGTGCTTAAAGTTCTCTAGGCTACAGATACAGCCATAAGGACTAGATCAATAGGAAGTTCAGTTGAGGAAGAATGGGCATCTTTAAAAAGGCAAATCACGGAGGTTGGAAGAAGAAAGGTTCAAAGAAAGTAACCGCGAAGAAAACATTGGTAACAGAAGAAATATCTCAGTTGATCTAAGGAAGAAGGAAGCACAAAAATGTTCAGAAAGTTTCAAGAACGCAGAAATATATGTCACTTAAAATGAAACAGATAGGATGTGTAGCGAAGCTAAGGCGAAATGGCTGCATGCAAATGAGAATACATCGAAAAAGAAATGATTGTGGGAAGAACGTCAAAACAACGTTAGGTGAAATTAAAAGCAAGGGTGTTAACGATAAGAGTCCAGCTGGAGTGCCAATGTTAAATGCAAAAGAGAGATCAAATAGGTGGAAAGAGTACACTGAAGGCCTATAAGAAATGGAAGACTTGTCTGACGACGTGATAGAGTAAGGACCAGGAGTCGATGTGGAGGAGATAGGGGAGCCAGTGTTAGAATCCGAAATCAAAAGAGGTTTTGAAGACCTAGGATCTAATAGGATAGGAAGGATAGGTAACAGAGGGATAGATAACATTTCTTCAGTGTTTTTAAAATCATAGGGTAAGTGGCAACAGAAGACTTAATACGATGTTGTGTAGAATTTATACGTCTGGCGATATATAATCTGACTACTGGAAAATCATCACCCACACAACCTTGAAGATTACAAGAGCCGACAACCTCGAGAACTGCCGCATTCGTAGCAGCATGCTGGTGCTTGACATTCTATCAGAGATATCGCCGCGATGAAAAACGATATTGTTTTAATGATTACCAGGTGGTCTGTGATATTCTCTCCCCTATTTCGCAATAATACAAAACGAACTGAACTCTTTTGAGCTTTTTAGACTCTTCGGTCTGTGCTATCTGCTAAGGATCCGATACCGCAAAGTAATAATTTAGCAGAGGACGGACAACCCTTGTGTACGCAATTTCTTTAGCGCAATTGTTACATCTACCAGTCAAATGTTACATTTACTTCGGCTTACTCACAACATTGTCCTTGTGATCATCTCGATTTGATTTGTTCGTAGATGTAATCCCTACGAATATCGTATAGATCAATGAACGGGCTTTATATTTGAGCGATTTATGGCGTAACTGAAATTTAACGGATTCCTTTTAGTACCCATGTAGCTGACCTCATACTTTCCATTATGACTTTACAACACGTTCATTAGCATAATCATCTGCCAACAGTGCCAGAGGGCTGCTCAGCTCATCTTCTAAGTCGTTTATGTGGATGAGGAACAGCAGAGGACCCATAACACTTCCTCGGGGAACGTCAGACATCATTTCTGTTTTACTCTATGGCCTTCCGTGACTTACTGCGAACTGTGACCTTTCTGACAGGAAATCACGAATCCAGTGGACAACAGATACGATACTCCATATGAACGCAATGTGATTCAATGGCATATCACCTGTCGACAGCTCTCTGTACTTCATAAGACTAAAGATCAGTGATGATGCACATAAACATTATTTTCCGAATTCATGCTGGATGTCTGTCAATAATTCGTTTTTTAGAAGTAATTTACTATGTTCGAACACAATGTATATTGCAAAACACTATCCCAAATCGCCGTCAGTAATGTAGGTCTGATATTCAGATGATTACTTCTGCTTCCTTTCTTGTTTAGTGGTGTGGCCTGTGCAACACTTCCCGATGTTTATGTAAGGATCTTTCGTAGAGCGAGAGGGTGTATATGATTGCTAAGTATGAGACTGTTATATCAACAAACTCTGAAAGGAGCCAGATACTATACAATCGGTACCAGAAGATGGCCTTCACTAATTTATTCCAGCTACTTCGCTACAGCGAGGATGTCCACTTTTAATTTACTCATGTTTCCAGCTGTTACTCCTTCGACTTCCAGATTGTTTACTTCACCTTCTTTGGTACAGAAATTCCAGAAAACTGTAGTTATTAACTCTGTCATCGCTAGCGCACAGTGGACGTAGTGATGGCGTGATCTTTGCTGTGCTTTACATACGACCAGCCTCTCATTGGTTCTTTGCCATATTTCGAGACAGAGATTCGTTGTGCAATCTATTGAAAGCATCTCATGTTCCTAGCTTCTGCGGAACTTTGAAAAACCTGAGGATGCGGCATTTTTTAAATTTTTTCGGCGTTCTTTAAATTTTGGTATACTTTTTAGTTTCTTGTGGAACAATGTCTGACTCTTTTTAAAAACATTTATGCAGTTATCCAATTATATGAGCACAGTAATCAGTACATACATTTTGGTGTCCAATTTGCACGCATGAGGTTTTCTACGTCCATAGATTGCGAATGAGGGCTTAGAACTACAAAATGGATAATTACATGAATTTACCAGCAGATATCTCTGGCAGCGTGGTGAAAGATAAAAACAACACTGTGTTTTGTAGCTTACGTCAGATCTGTAATACAATTCCGTGGAGCCAATGCCTGTACCGTCTTCTACCTGTGTGGTTTCATTCGCATGCGTTTCCGCAGAATTTAACACACGGTTGTTTGTGAGCGGTCCAAGTTCATGACTTGCTGTGTGGGCTTTGCCAGAATGCTTCTCGAATGCGACCAACATTTTGCTCTGACACTTTAGGACGACAAGGGGTTTATCCTTTGCAAATGCTATCTTTCTCTTCAACTCGTTTTCAATAGACATAAATGGAAACTGCGAGGGGTAGCTCCTAGGCAATGTGTGTGCGCAATGCTTGTTGAACAGCCGCTGCCAAGTACCTTTACTGTAAATAAAGGACACTCCATCTGTTTCGTTGCTCTTTGGTTGACATTCTCTGCACTCGCACTCCTCGACGGAGGCAACCTGCAACAAAACAACTGCGCCCACACATTACATAGTGAAAAAAGCCTTCTAGAGATACTCTATACAAAAGCTTTCCACAGATGCTGTATGAACAGGTTCAGGTTTAAGGCGAATGCGTTGTACCATTCCGCTTGCATGAATTTTTTAAAGTGTAGAGTTCTATTGTGCTCAAAATCTATGTCACTAATTATGTAAATTGAACGTGAGAAGTTTACAGAAACGAACGCTACTCCAAATACCGACCATTTGCATGAATCGATGTTCGAAGAGATCTGCCATATCCCGTAGCAGAAGCCAATTGGATAGCTCCATCTTCGATTTTGGGAGGAGACTCCTGATCACCAGTCTTAGCGCAAATGCTCTATATTCAATTCCAAACCTTCCTGTAGCACCTCCTGAACTGAGTGAATGTACACTATCGATGATAATACGTCAACCGGATTGGGACTTTACGCCCGGTGACCGCCTTGGTGCCATTCATGAGAAATAGGGAATGTGCCTGCACCGGTTGTCACCCTATCCTTTCTCTCATCATCATTTCAAGCACAAACATATCACTAAAATATACATATTTACTCCCCCAACCACCCAAACACACACACACACACACACACACACACACACACACACACACACGCACAGACGCTACATATACACATACGCCACACCTCTCACTGGTCCGCACGGAAAGGGGCCAACGTGCACGGAGGAAGAACATCCCTTCGGACAGCGGCTGAAACCTCCCCGTGGGATATCCCATGCAACAACGCCATACGATGGTTATAGGTTTGGCCTCGCGGCGTAGCTGCGCTGTCTGCGCGTCTTGTCAAGGTCTGCGGGGCTCCCCACGTCGGAGGTTCGAGTCCTCCCTCGGGCATGAGTGTGTGTGTCGTCCTTAACCTAAGTTAGTTTAATTAGAGTGTAACGCTAGGGGCCTCTGACCTGACCAATTTGCTCCACATAACCTTGCCAAAACACAGGAGAGTTTATAGGCTTCTTGTTTTCCACTTTGTAGCTTCATTTTTTCAAGCCAACGTGAACAGCAAATGGCCAGAGATGATGCATAGCTCCCACCTAAGAATATTTTGATGCTAAGCTATCTTTTAAGTCTGTCGAAGTCTATCGCGGAACTAAAACTAACTGCTGCGTGGCATTCGCAGATGTGCCTTCGGTGAATTATTGGCCTCCTGGTTGCTAAGAAAGATGTAGTAGTAACTGGAGCCAACCGTTATTACATTCAAATCCGCTCCATAAATATTCCAGTTATTCTCGGAGAGAGTCGCGTTGCAGAGTGATCTTGGGTAGTTGCCAAGTAACTGTCGTTCTTTTTTTTATTTCCTGGTCTTACATGGAAACAATCTTGGGATTCAGTTGCAAATGTGATGTCACTATAAATCTTCAGACAACGGCCGTCTACTGATTCAGCTTATCGACCGCACCGCGACTCAGTAATGAGAGCAATGCAACGCACTATCATGCTTAGAAGCTAGATAGTGTTTGTATAGTGTACCAAATTTAAAACTAGCTTCATTTAAAAAAAAGGATAAGATAATATAATCCTATGGGTATACCAACGCTCTGTGAAGAAAATTAATCCAGGATGCTTTGTTAAATGTGTCAGCACAGCTAACGGATCTACATGTTGCAAAAATAGGAATGATTCCTCCTAAGGAGATTTAAAAATTTCATGTTTTGTGCTGTGACGGAAGTTTAAACAACGTTGACCAATAGGCATCCTTTTCTCATTTATGCCTGAATTAATTAAACGTTGTCGATTCAGAGAGGTCAAATCAATGGCAAATACCTTCAGCTCATCCTCTAAGAAAAAAGTCTGTATATAGGACTTGAACATCGAAGAATATTTTCATTAGGTGGCATAACGATGGTGCTGGTTAACGTTTGGAAATGTAATGGCCTACGTTGTGCATACTTTAGCAGACGTACGGAATCGATTAAAAGACGTGGGCATATAAGAGATACATATCTATGAAACATAAATGTTAGGAACAAGTTCATTAGTCAAACCCACGAAATAAGGCGTATCGTTCGCTGAAAAAGCACTTTGAAGAAACATGGTATGCGAAATAAGTTTACAATAGTTGTCAACGAGAGATGTTGACCGAATAGAATTTTTGAACACCTAATATGTTCGAGTATAATGTCCAGACACTCTGTGACCAAATGGTACTGAAACGGAGGATGACAGACTAGGGGCCGAAATGCTAAATTTCTTTTTCCAAAGCTGTTTCACAGAGGAAGACTGCACTGTAGTTCCTTTTCTAGATTATAGCACGGATGACAAAATGGTAGATCTCAAAATAAATGGCAGAGGGATAGAAAATTAAAATCGATCAAAAGAGGAAAGGCCGCTGGACCTGATGGGATACCAGTTCGATTTTACACAGAGTACGCGAAGGAACTTGCTCCCCCCCCCCCCCCCCCCCCATCTTGCAGCGTTGTACGGTAGGTCTCTAGAAGAGCGTAGCGTTTCAAAAGATTGGGAAAGAGCACAGGTCATCCCCGCGTTCAGGAAGGGACGTCGAACAGATATGCAGAACTGTAGACCCATATCTCTAACGTGGATCAGTTGTAGACTTTTGGAACACGTATTATGTTCGAGTATAATGACTTTCCTGGAGACTAGAATTCTACTCTGTAAGAATCAGTATGGATTTCGAAAAAGACGATCGTGTGAAATCCAGCTAGCGCTAGTCGTCCACGAGATTCAGAGGGTCATAAACACTGGTTCCCAGGTAGATGCCGTGTTTCTTGACTTCCGCAAGGCGTTTGATACAGTTCCCCCACAGTTGTTTAATGAACAAAGTAAGTGCATAAGGGCTATCAGACCAATTTTGTGATTAGAATGATGAGTTCCTAGATAACACAGCGCAGCATGTCTTTCTCAATGGAGAGAATTCCAAAGTAAGAGTGATTTCAGGTGTGCCGCAGGGGAGTGTCGTAGAGCAGTTGCTATTCTGTTGTTGTTGTGGTCTTCAGTCCTGAGACTGGTTTGATGCAGCTCTCCATGCTACCCTATCCTGTGCAAGCTTCTTCATCTCCCAGGACTTACTGCAACCCACATCTTTCTGAATCTGCTTAGTGTATTCATCTCTTGATCTTCCTCTACAATTTTTACCCTCCACGCTGCCCTCCAATGCTAAATTTGTGATCCTTTAATGCCTCACAACATGTCCTACTAACCGGTCCCATATTTTTGTCAAGTTGTGCCACGTATTCCTCTTCTCCCCAATTCTATTCAATACTTCATCATTAGTTATGTGATCTACCCATCTAATCTTCAGCATTGTTCTGTAGCACCACATTTCGAAAGCTTCTATTCTCTTCTTGTCCAAACTATTTGTCGTCCTTGTTTCACTTTCATACATGGCTACACTCCATACAAATACTTTCAGAAACAACTTCCTGACACTTAAATCTATACTTGATGTTAACAAATTTTTCTTCTTTAGAAACGCTTTCGTTGCCATTGCCAGTCTACATTTTATATCTTCTCTACTTCGACCATCATGTTGCTATTCACAATATAAATAAATGACCTTGTAGATAATATCGGAAGTTCACTGAGGCTTTTTGCGGATGATGCTGTAATATATCGAGAAGTTGTAAGAATGGAAAATTGTACTGAAATACAGGATGATCTGCAGCGAATTGACACATGGTGCACGGAATGGCAATTGAATCTAAATGTGGACAAGTGTAATGTGCTGCTAATACATAGCAAGAAAGATCCTTTATCATTTGGCTACAATATAGCAGGTCAGCAACAGGAAGCAGTTGATTCCACAAATTATGTGAGAGTAGCCATTAGAACTGATTTAAAATGAAACGACCACATAAAACTAATCGTCGGTAAAGCAGATGCCAGACTGAGATACTTTGGAAGAATCCTAAGGAAATGCAGTCCGAAAACAAAGGAAGTAGGTTACAGTACACTGTTTCGCACACTGCTTGAATATTACTCATCAGTGTGGGATCTATACCAGATAGGGTTAATAGAAGAGATAGAGAAGGTCAAACGGAGAGCAGCACCCTTCGTTACAGGATCATGCAGTAATCGCGAAAGCGTTACGGAGATGATAGATAAACTCTAGTAGAAGACTCTGCAAGAGAGACGCTCAGTAGCTCGGTACGGGTTTTTCTTGGAGTTTCGGGAACATACCTTTAACGAGGAGTCAAGCAGTATATTGGTCTCTCCTACGTATATCTCACGAAGAGACCGTGACGAAAAAATCAGAGAGATTAGAGCCCACACCGAGGCATACCGACAGTCTTTCTTTCCACGAACAATACGAGACTGGAATAGAAGGGAGAACCAATAGAGGTACTCGAGGTACAAAAAAAAAAAATGGTTCAAATGGCTCTGCGCCTATGCGACTTAACTTCTGAGGTCATCAGTCGCCAAGAACTTAGAACTAATTAAACCTAACCAACCTAAGGACATCACACACATCCATGCCCGAGGCAGAATTCGAACTTTCGACCGTAGCGGTCGCGCGGTTCCAGACTGTAGCGCCTAGAACAGCTCGGCCACACCGGCCGACTCAGGATTGGTGATTACGAAGTAAATGAAGTTAATGTATTCTTCTACTTAGGCAGCAAAATCAACTCTTGGGAGGGGACGCTAATCAGCGCTAGGTCCATGCAGTGTATTGTTTGACTCATTCTTGTTTCAACATTAATGTAATGTGTTGTGACAATAGGATAATGGTCGTCCACACACTGCCCATAAAACTCGACGTGCTCTGCAAGACATGCAGCAACTTCGCTGCACAGTTTGATCTCCGGATTTGTCGCTAGTCGAGCACGTATGAGATACGATAGAACGAGGAATGACTCGTGTGACTCGCCAACAAATCCTGCAGTACAACGTGAAGAGGTTCAGAAGGCAAGGCGTAACGCATTCCAAAACAGTGTTTGCCTGCTGCGCAATCGACTGGATGCCAGGGAGTGCCGGCAATGCTGCCCATGGAGGATACAACACATACTAATGGGGAAATTTCAGCATGGGTCGATACCTGGTTCCTCAGAACTGCTTCTGCTATTCATACGTAAATGTAATCATTTCGTACACTCCATATCACTACTGCAACATTACATTTGTGTGTAATCAAACCCTCTAAAATGGTTGTAAGTAGCCTGGTTGTATGATGGCAGCGCTCTGCGCTCTCAGCAAGAGATTCTGTGGTTGGATGGACTTGCAGTTAGCGAGTGGATAGAGAAGTGCACGGATATGCTTTTCTTAGTGGAGGCTCTGGGTTGGTAGGACATGCATTGTAATGTGAGACGCCAGGGAATGTAAGATAATGTATGTTGCTGATAATGTTTGGGCAGTGGAATTATTGACAACTATGTAATTCTTGGAACTGGAGATCACAAGATTAAGGTAAGATTTTCTAAATACATTGTTTGTTCTTCAACAAATCTTTCTTCTGCCAACCATATGCCACCAAAGTAGTTAGAGTCTACAGTACTTAGACCCTTTTTATTTAGCAGGCTGTAGTTGCTGCTTGCTGCAATAGCTGTACTTCATGTTGTGAAGACTTTCTGTGAGTTACGTGCCTAATGAATAAGTATGGGTTATTGTTAGGATTTCTTGAAATACAGGGTCATTCTTTTGTGTTCATTATTGTAAGGCATGTTGTCACTGTACAGCTGTCAGATTTCGTTGGACTTATATATTGTGAGTAATTAGTGGATCAAATCACTTTGAGCACTATAGGACTTAACATCTGAGGTCATCAGTCCCCTAGAACTTAGAATTACTTAAACCAAACCAACCTTAGGACGTCACACACATCCATGCCCGAGGCAGGATTCGAACCTGCGACCGTATCGGTCGCGCGGTTCCAGACTGAAGCGCCTAGAACCGCTCGGCCACAAGGGCCGATTGAGTAATTAATGAATAGATTAAGTTTGAGTTTTCTTTGTGAGGGGAAATTCTGTACGTCAGTGTTTAAATGATAAAAGTAATTAGAGGCACAGTTTCAGGGTGTACTATATTTTTGCTGGAAGCGCATTATTAGACGTTCAGTACTCTTATTACTATTTCATGACACTATAATATTAATTACGTAAATTATCAATAATTACATTTTCCAGATACTATCGTAACACGTCAGAATGTGATGGAGATTGTAGCTTGGGCAGCAACCATACGATTATCATCTTCATCTCATAGGTCCCGCACTACACTCGTGTTTTGTACCATGTCTCTACGGTAGTACATCTGAGACACACACGTTAATACACTTCTGGAAATGGAAAAAAGAACACATTGACACCGATGTGTCAGACCCACCATACTTGCTCCGGACACTGCGAGAGGGCTGTACAAGCAATGATCACACGCACGGCACAGCGGACACACCAGGAACCGCGGTGTTGGCCGTCGAATGGCGCTAGCTGCGCAGCATTTGTGCACCGCCGCCGTCAGTGTCAGCCAGTTTGCCGTGGCATACGGACCTCCATCGCAGTCTTTAACACTGGTAGCATGCCGTGACAGCGTGGATGTTAACCGTATGTGCAGTTGACGGACTTTGAGCGAGGGCGTATAGTGGGCATGCGGGAGGCCGGGTGGATGTAACGCCGAATTGATCAACACGTGGGGCGTGAGGTCTCCACAGTACATCGATGTTGTCGCCAGTGGTCGGCGGAAGGTGCACGTGCCCGTCGACCTGGGACCGGACCGCAGCGACGCACGGATGCACGCCAAGACCGTAGGATCCTACGCAGTGCCGTGGGGGACCGCACCGCCACTTCCCAGCAAATTAGGGACACTGTTGCTCCTGGGGTATCGGCGAGGACCATTCGCAACCGTCTCCATGAAGCTGGGCTACGGTCCCGCACACCGTTAGGCCGTCTTCCGCTCACGCCCCAACATCGTGCAGCCCGCCTCCAATGGTGTCGCGACAGGCGTGAATGGAGGAACGAATGGAGACGTGTCGTCTTCAGCGATGACAGTCGCTTCTGCCTTGGTGCCAATGCTGGTCGTATGCGTGTTTGGCGCCGTGCAGGTGAGCGCCACAATCAGGACTGCATACGACCGAGGCACACAGGGCCAACACCCAGCATCATGGTGTGGGGAGCGATCTCCTACACTGGCCGTACACCTCTGGTGATCGTCGAGGGGACACTGAATAGTGCACGGTACATCCAAACCGTCATCGAACCCATCGTTCTACCATTCCTAGACCGGCAAGGGAACTTGCTGTTCCAACAGGACAATGCACGTCCGCATGTATCCCGTGCCACCCAACGTGCTCTAGAAGGTGTAAGTCAACTACCCTGGCCAGCAAGATCTCGGGATCTGCCCCCATTGAGCATGTTTGGGACTGGATGAAGCGTCGTCTCACGCGGTCTGCACGTCGAGCACGAACGCTGGTCCAACTGAGGCGCCAGGTGGAAATGGGATGGCAAGCCGTTCCACAGGACTACATCCAGCATCTCTACGATCGTCTCCATGGGAGAATAGCAGCCTGCATTGCTGCGAAAGGTGGATATACACTGTACTAGTGCCGACATTGTGCATGCTCTGTTTCCTGTGTCTATGTGCCTGTGGTTCTGTCAGTGTGATCATGTGATGTATCTGACCCCAGGAATGTGTCAATAAAGTTTCCCCTTCCTGGGACGATGAATTCACGGTGTTCTTATATCAATATCCAGGAGTGTATCTATTTGAAATGCCTTCACCAAGTTATAGGTAGCTGCCATAATGGAACAGAAATTGTTTCATTATTGACTTTACAACGAATCAAAGAGCTGACAGTACAACACAACAGTAACTATGAACTATCTACTAAATTTTAACAGAGTCCACACAGTATTATTATTATTATTATTATTATTATTATTATTATTATTACTATTACTGTTATTATTATTAGTAGTAGTAGTAGGTGTAGTAGTAGTAGTAGTAGTAGTAGTAATAGTAGTAGTGGCACTGATGGGAAACAAGGCATTGGTTGCCAGAAGTCTCCCAATTCCTGCTAGTTCAAAAGTAAGGACTTCAGAAATCATATGATCTACGTACTAAGTACAGCGCTCACAGTTTAACTTGTTTAATTTTAAATGAATCTGTACGGTATGATTCAAGCAAGTGACGCTGCTGAGTGGAGCGGTGCAGTGGAAGCATGTTCCGTACCCACTGTCTATCCTTAATGTTAATAGTTTTCTTTTCTAAGCAGGAGTGGTAGGTAACTAAAGTCGTGGGATAGCGATAAGCCCATTTGCATAGGGCAGTAGCAGCGCGTACACAGAGTGTAAATGGGCAGTGCATTGGCGGGGCTGTCATCTGCACTCAGCAGATTTATGTCAAAAATGTTCCCGACGTGAATATGGCCGCATGATTTTTAAAATCAGTGGCAGCTTGAGCTAGAAGCATGGGACATTCCATTTCGGTATCAATTAGGGAATTCACTATTCCGGATCCGCAGTGTCAAGAGTGTACCAAGAACACCAGATCTGTGGGATTACCTCTCATCACGGACAATACAGTGGGCCACGGCCTTCACTTAACGACCGACGACAATAGCGGCGTTTCCTTAGAGTTGTCAGTGCTCACAGACAAGAAGCGAGGCGTCAAATAACCGCAGAAATCAATGAGGGACGTACGACGAATGTATCCATTAAGACAGTGCTGCGAAACTGGTGTGAATGAGCTACGGCAGCAGACGACTGACGCGAGTGCTGTTGCTAACAGCACGTCATCGCTTGCAGCGCCTCTTCTGGGCTCGTGCCCATATCGGTCGGTCAATAAACAACTGGAAAACCATCGCCTGGTCAAATGAGTCCTGATTTTAGTTGGGACGAGCTGATGGTAGGGTCAGAGGATGGCTCAAACTCCGCGAAGCCATGGCCCGAAATTGTGAATAAGGCACTGTACGAGCTGTTAGTGACGTCATAATGGTGTCTGCTGTGCTTAGGTTGAATTGACTGCATTTTCTGGTGGAACGTAGTCGATCATTGGCGGGAAATGGTTAAATTCCACTGGCTGGCGACTATTTTCAGCCGTTAGTGGACTTCATGTTTCCAAACAAGGATGCAATTTTTGTGGATGGCAATGTGCCATGTGAAGAAGCCACAGTTGCTCACGAATGGCTTGAAGAATATTCTGAGAAGTCGAGGGGAACTTACGAGCGCTCAACGGTGAGGTCGTCAGTGCACAATTAGAGCGAATGATTTGACCACCCAGATGGACCGAGATGAATCCCATCAAAAATTTGTGGGACATAACCGAGAGGTGAGGTCGTGCACAAAATGTTGCACCGGCAACACTTTCGTATTTACGGACGGCTATAGAGGCAACATGGCTCAATATTTCTACAGGTAACTTCTAATGGCTTGTTGAGTCCATGCCACGTCGAGTTGCTCCTCTCCATATGCAAAAAGATGACCGTTAAGATATTAGGACGTATCCCATGATTTTTGTCACCTCTGTACAACCACTAACAGTTGTCTCACTGACTCTTCAGTCCGTCATTTAATATGTCACCTATAATGACTAAAAACATATTGTATTTTATCATAATAAAAGTCATCAAAACAATTATTTTTCATCTGAAGTTTAGTTTGCTGCTAATGTAGATTATGGGCTAGGAGGGCTTGAGGGGGGGGGGGCTCTGCGCTAGACTGTGGAGGCGCCTGATTGACACACGTCGCATTAAAAGGACGAGCCTCTTATTTTTCACATTTTTTGGGTTGACGTGATGCTGATATCATTATCCAAACTGATCGCTGTTCATGGTTATTTTCATAGACTTCTTTCTTTGCCCTGACCCGTACCGGCTTTACCTTCAGAGGCAGTTGGGATGTGTTTGTAGGTCGTCCACAAACAACAGAATGCTGGAAAAAGGAGTAAGTACGTGGCAGAGGACCAGAGCCACTACCTAGCGAGCTGGTGATATGAAGGATACACAAGAACCCCCCACCCCCACCCCCTTTCCGCCCGACATGGCGAGCTGCGCGTAGGCGGGCCTTTGATGTCTTTGATATCCCTCGCCGCGACATCCCCTACAGTCTGCAGATCCCGGGCACAGCCGCTGCTGCACCACTCTCCACTTACGGACCGCTTTCTCAATACAGAGGGCGTCGCGGCGCTCGCAAACCTGCACTATTACGTCACAATATACGTGTGTGGCTTCAGTAAAATGGTGCGCTACCTCGCGACGTAGCACGCAGTTGGCATTGTTCAGTCGCTAGCAGGACAATGTGTGTCGTGTTCGGAAGGTCTCCGGTGTATGTTTATAAAGGATATCTTAAAATTTACATCTGAACTTCAAGAACTTGAAGACGTTATCGTGGATAAAGAGATAAATATGATACGATGAATATTAAACTGACCATTAATTTGACAGAGCACTGATACACATAAGTCGAGTCAGGGGACACGGAGTAGTCGAAATTCCCTCTAAATGAACAATTGGCTGTGAGAATAACAGGATGAGAGAACTGTTCCACCAGCGAAACAACAGAGAATAATAATTCTAAATTCGAAAAGAGGTGCTGGAAAACGTGAATATTACACAAGCCATCAGATTAATAACTACACTATGTGACACATGGCATCCTGAAACCTGGCTGAAAATGACTTGCAAGTTCTTGGCGCCCCCCTCCCCCTCCCCGTCGGTAATGCTCGAATTCAGTATGGTGTTGGTACACCCATAGCTTAATGACAGCGTCCACTCTAGCAGGCATACGTTCAGTCAGGTGCAAGAAGGTTTCTTGGGGAAAGGCAGCCCATACTTCACAGAGTGCTGCGCTGAAGAGAGGTATCGATGTTGGTCGGTGAGGCCTGGCATGAAGTCGGCGTTCCAAAACATTTCAAAGGTGTTCTATAGGATCCAGATCAGGACTCTGTTCTGGCCAGACCATTACATGGATGTTATTGTCGTGTAACCACTCCGCCACAGCCTGTGCATTATGAAATGGTGCTCGATCCAATTGAAAGATGCAATCGCCATTTCCGAATTGCTCTTCAACGGTGGGAAGCAAGAAGATGCTTAAAACATCAATGTACGCCTGTCCTGTGATAGTGAAACGCAAAACAACAAGGGGTGTGGGCCCCCTCCACGAGAAACGCGACCACACCATAACACCACCGCCTCCGAATTTTACTGTTGGCACTGCACACGCTGGCAGATAACGTTCACCGGGCATTCGGCATACCCACACCCTGCCATCGGATCGCCACATTGCGTACCGTGATTCGTCAGTCCACACAACATTTTTCCACTGTTCGGTCGTCCAGTGTTTACGCTACTTACACCAAGCGAGTTGTCACTTGCATTTACCGTCGTGATATGTGGCTTAAGAGCAGCCGCTCGACCATGAAATCCACGTTTCCTCATCTCCGGCCTAGCTGTCATAGTACCCTCCTGGAAATAGAAAAAAGAACACATTGACACCGGTATGTCAGACCCACCATACTTGCTCCGGACACTGCGAGAGGGCTGTACAAGCAATGATCACACGCACGGCACAGCGGACACACCAGGAACCGCGGTGTTGGCCGTCGAATGGCGCTAGCTGCACAGCATTTGTGCACCGCCGCCGTCAGTGTCAGCCAGTTTGCCGTGGCATACGGAGCTCCATCGCAGTCTTTAACACTGGTAGCACGCCGTGACAGCGTGGACATGAACCGTATGTGCAGTTGACGGACTTTGAGCGAGAGTGTATAGTGGGCATGCGGGAGGCCGGGTGGACGTACCGCCGAATTGCTCAACACGTGGGGCGCGAGGTCTCCACAGTACATCTATGTTGTCGCCAGTGGTCGGCGGAAGGTGCACGCGCTCGTCGACCTGGGACCGGACCGCAGCGACGCACGGATGCACGCCAAGACCGTAGGCTCCTACGTAGTGCCGTAGGGGACCGCACCGCCACTTCCCAGCAAATTAGGGACACTGTTGCTCCTGGGGTATCGGCGAGGACCATTCGCAACCGTCGCCATGAAGCTGGGCTACGGTCCCGCACACCGTTAGGCCGTCTTCCGCTCACGCCCCAACATCGTGCAGCCCGCCTCCAGTGGTGTCGCGACATGCGTGAATGGAGGGACGAATGGAGACGTGTCGTCTTCAGCGATGAGAGTTGCTTCTGCCTTGGTGCCAATGATGGTCGTATGCGTGTTTGGCGCCGTGCAGGTGAGCGCCACAATCAGGACTGCATACGACCGAGGCACACAGGGCCAACACCCGGCATCATGGTGTGGGGAGCGATCTCCTACACTGGCCGTACACCTCTGGTGATCGTCGAGGGGACACTGAATAGTGCACGGTACATCCAAACCGTCATCGAACTCATCGTTCTACCGTTCCTAGACCGGCAAGGGAACTTGCTGTTCCAACAGGACAATGCACGTCCGCATGTATCCCGTGCCACCCAACGTGCTCTAGAAGGTGTAAGTCAACTACCCTGGTCAGAAAGATCTCCGGATCTGTCCCCCATTGAGCATGTTTGGGACTGGATGAAGCGTCGTCTCACGTGGTCTGCACGTCCAGCACGAACGCTGGTCCAACTGAAGCGCCAGGTGGAAATGCATGGCAAGCCGTTCCACAGCACTACATCCAGCATCTCTACGATCGTCTCCATGGGAAAATAGCAGCCTGCATTGCTGCGAAAGGTGGATATACACTGTACTAGTGCCGACATTGTGCATGCTCTGTAGCCTGTGTCTATGTGCCTGTGGTTCTGTCAGTGTGATCATGTGATGTATCTGACCCCAGGAATGTGTCAATAAAGTTTCCCCTTCCTGGGACAATGAATTCACGATGTTCTTATTTCAATTTCCAGGAGTGTAGATGCAGTGGATCCTGATGCAGTTGGGAATTCCTGTGTGATGGTCTGGGTAGATGTCTGCCTATTACAGATTACGACCCTCTCCATCTGTCCATGGTTTCTGTCAGTCAGCAGCCAAGGTAGGCCTGTACTTGTTTGTTCCGTACGTATCCCTTAAATGTGGTGCTACAGAAGAATGCTGAAGATTAGATGGGTAGATCACATAACTAATGAGGAGGGATTGAATAGAACTGGGGAAAAGAGGTGTTCGTGGCACAACTTGACAAGAAGAAGGGACCGGTTGGTAGGACATGTTCTGAGACATCAAGGGATCACAAATTTAGCACTGGAGGGCAGCGTTGAAGGTAAAAATCGTAGAGGGAGAACAAGAGATGAATACATTAAACAGATTCACATGGATGTAGGTTGCAGTAAGTACTGGGAGATGAAGAAGCTTGCACAGGATAGAGTAGCATGGAGAGATGCATCAAACCAGTCTCAGGACTGAAGATCGCAACAGCAAAAAATGGTTCAAATCGCTTTGAGCACTATGGAACTTAACATCTGTGGTCATCAGTCCCCTAGAACGTAGAACTAATGAAACCTAACTAACCTAAGGACATCACACACATCCATGCCCTAGGCAGGATTCGAACCTGCGACCGTAGCAGTCGCGCGGTTCCGGACTGAGCGCCTAGATAACAATAACAACGTATCCCTTCACTTTTCCACTTCACTATCACATCGGGAACAGTGGACCTAGGGATGTTTAGGAGTGCGAAAATCTCCCTTACAGACGTATGACACAAGTAACATCCAACAACATGACCACTTTCGAAGTCCATCAGTTCCGCGGACTGCCCCATTCTACTCTCCCACCTTGTCTAATGACCACTGAGGTGGCTGATGTGGAGTACCTGGCAGTAGGTGGCATCGCAATGCACCTAACATCAAAAACGTATGTTTTTGTGGGTTATCGGTTATTATATATCACACAGTGTATTACAAAATTAATTTGCTCAACGCGAATTCCTTGCCAACCGCTGCAAGAGGTAGAGACATACTATCTGTTAGTGACGCTTGAAATTTGAATCGGACCAGGACACGGACATGGATTTCCCACTTAACGCGAACGGTCGCCTTAATCATTTTCTTCTTTCATCATAGTAATTTGTTGAGTATTCTACACGTACAGTTAGCTTGCTCCGCATAAAGATAATAAACATGAGAAAGGCCTATTTTACTTACACGAGAAACGAATCCATTATAACAATTACAACAAAAGTATCAACATAGTCTTCCAGAACAGGGAACATATTTTACTGTAAACAGACAATAATGGTCACGGTCAGCTTCGGGGTGGTGGGGACATGGTGAGCACAGGCCGAATCAACAGGCCAGGACCCGATGTCTCCTCCTCTTTGGCACTCATGTGAATAGCTTCACTTTTTTCTTTATTCAGGGTCAATTGCAACTTCTCGCAGCATACAGATATCTTACCTAAATCGTTTTACATTTAGTTTTGGTCATCTGATGACTTAACGAGAGGGTAAATGACAACATCATCTACAAACAATCTAGAATGGCTACTGAGATTGTCTCCTACATCGTTAATTAGGATCAGGAACAATAAAGAGATTTTAACACTTCCTTGGGGAACGCCGGATATTACATCTGTTTTACTCGATGACTTTCCGTCTAGTACTATGAACTGTGACCTTCCTAACAGAAAATCACGAATCCAGTAGCACAACTTAGGCTATATTCCATAGCCACGCGGTTTGGTTAGGGGACGCTTACGAGGAACGGTGTCGAAACCCTTCTGGAAATCTAAAAGTATGGAATCAATTTGATATTCCCTGTTGATAGCGCTCATTACTTCATGAGTGTAAAGAGCTAGTTGTGTTTCGCAAGAACGATATTTTCGGAAACCGTGCTGACTGCGTGTCAGTAAATCGTTTTTCTTTGAGGTACTTCATAATGTTCGAATTCAGTATATGTTCCAAAACTATACTGCAAATCGACGTTAGTGATAGAGGCCTGTAATACAACGGATTACTCCTACATCCCTTTTTGGGTATTGGTGTGACTTGAGCAATTTTCCAGTCTTTAGGTGTGGATCTTTCTGTGAGGGAGCGGTTGTATATATAATTGCTAAATATGGAGCTACTGCATCAGCATACTCTGAGAGGAACCGGACTGGTATACAATCTGGACCGAAAGCATTGCTTTTATTAAGTGATTTAAGCTGCTTTACGACACTGGGGATATCTGTTTCTATATTTCTCAAAATGGCTTCTGAGGTCATCAGTCGCCTAGAACATAGAACTAATTAAACCTAACTAACCTAAGGACATCACACACATCCATGGCCGAGGCAGGATTCGAATCTGCGACCGTAGCGGTCACTCGATTCCAGACTGTAGCGTCTAGAAACGCACGGCCACTCCGGCCGGCTTTCTATGTTTCTCATCTTGGCAATTGTTCTTGACTGGAATACAGGGATATTTACTTCTTCTTTGCTGAGGCAGTTTCGGAAAATCGTGTTTAATAACTCTGCTTTAGTGGCACTGTCATCATTGACTTCACCGTAAATTACGAAGTTTTCCTTTCCCCATTTACGTCGCGCTCCCGAGACCCGGAAATAATCATCCACGATCTCCTACAGCAGACTATATCTGAGCACCACGACGGAGTAAAACCATTACATCATCACACCAAGAGCTAGGGTCCTTCCGCAAAGCGTCCAACCTGATGCTCCCGAAGCAGTGGCACCAGAGATAAGACAGGCCCCCAATAAGCCAGACAGCGTGCTGTTTAACGTCTTCTACATTGTTTTATGACCAGAATTCAGTAACATTAGAGGACATAAATTTTCTAAATTTTTACTATTAGTATGTTTACGTATTAACACGATTTTCCCAAACGGAATGGAGCAGGAACAATTCCCCTCCTCATCAAGACCGCATGGAATTTTCCTTTAATATATTTTACGTATGATATCAGCAAGACAGTGTAGCTCAAAAATGATGGAATATGGATGAGCTTGCGGATATAATATGCTACGAACGATGCAACACATAAAACTTATACGAGTCAAAAGCTATGGGAAGAACTGCACAAGATTTGCTTACCAGCACGCACTATCATTGGAGATAAATCTCAAAGGAAACAAGAACCGATTTCCACCATACTGACTTTCTCATCATTTGTTTTTCTGCTTTCCGACGTGTTTAGATTTTATAGCCCTCCAGCCATCTTCGTCCTCTGCTGTCCACAGACGTCATCCAGCAACTGGTATCTTCCTATACCCTTCCCTCTCTTCGCCAACAAGGAATTCTGAGAATCGATTTATTCCTTCTGGAAAAGATTAATACTCAGGTAGTGGGGCCATTTGTACGTGACCGAGCAGGTGGCGCAGTGGTTAACACACTGCACTCGCATTCGAGAGAACGACGGTTCATTCATGCGTCTGGTCATTGTCATTTGGGTTTCCCTTAATTTCCCTAAATTGCTTCAGGCAAATTCTAGGGTGGTTCCTATGAATGTTCACGATCGACTCATACTTGAAAGCAGGTAGATAAATAGATAAAGTCAAAAGAAAACTTTCTATCCAATATTCTTTATCTGTTGTTGAGATTCGATGGATTAAAGTGGAGCTAAATGCAGCTCGTAAGATTCGTTCTTATGTAATCTGAACGCACAAAAAGGTTTAAAGTGAAACAAATAAATACATAAATTCATTACCACGATAAATTTTAAAACTCGCTTTCAAAAATCTGTTTCATGCAGATTTTACGTGCCAAAAGGATGTTCGTTAATGGTCGTCCTGTTTTCTAACTGCTCTACCTGTTACCTCGATATAGCGGTCTAAAGCAGCATACTAAATGCACGTTATATCCAGTAATACGTGGATTTCACGTTCTTAGCCGGTTCAGCTTATTAACATATAATCATGAAAATTAAATTCTTATGGTGTTTATAAGCAGCGTTTCGAAAAATCTTTCACCGTTCGGTTATTATGAACGAAAAGTCACGCATTTGCACGCATTTGATTCGTAGGAATGGTCCAAATGGTTCAAATGGCTCTGAGCACTATGCGACTTAACATTTGTGGTCATCAGTCGCCTAGAACTTAGAACTACTTAAACGTAACTAACCTAAGGACATCACACACATCCATGTCCGAGGCAGGATTCGAACCTGCGATCGTAGCAGTCGCGCGGTTCCGGACTGAGCGCCTAGAACCGCGAGACCACCGCGGCCGGCTGATTCGTAGAAATTTGTTGCATTTTGAAGATGTAAAAGGTCGATGAATAAGGAATTTATTGCTAGCGCACTCGAGCAGGTGTAACTTTGATGGATTGCTCACCCGCTGCCTGCGATATGTGTGCTACAACAGAATCGCAGACCAGAGAGCAGTGTCGGCAGCAGTAGTGGTAGTAGCTGGCAGTCGGGTGGTTGGGCTGGTCGTGGAGAGCGATGGCGGTGCCTGAGCTGTGTAGTATAGGGTGAAAACAAAAATTTCTACTTAAAGCCGCATGCAAATGTAATTTGCAACAACTGATTTCGTACTACTGTTATATCAAGTCCCATGTAACTGTTTTTGAAAATCTTTTAATAGTAATCCTTCTTACGAACATAACTTTTGACAAACATTCATCTGAATTTAAAGATTTTACTAATTTCTCCTATCCTTGGTCATCCTGATTATCGTAAAGAGAAATCAGTTGTTTCTTTTTACACATTACTAATCTATCGGCCAGCATTGCACTGGGCAGTGCTAGAAAAATTTCTTATAGGAGCAGATATATACGCGTTATCCGGCAACTTCATTGAGGTAAGAATTTTCAGTTTATTCGGTATGATTTTTCAGGGCCATGACGCAGCATTGTTGACGTCCAGATTTACCAGTTTAGGTTCACAGTCAGTTAATTATTGAAAGATTACTTATGAGTCACATTTTCATTGAAAGGTTAGTCACACATTTTTACTGCGAGATTACAATAAATAAACTGTTGGGAGGTTACAAAGGCAGCATTTGGACATAATTAAAAAAACAGGTTATTACAGTTGATTATTGTTTCGTTGTTTATACATTAAACATTTTATTCACCACTTGCTCAAAATCATCAAAATATCTTGGGACATATAAAACAGTTCACGTAGCAAATCAGAATTATGCCCACCATGTATAAAGGGACACAGTTTCTATTGATCATATAAAGTTTCATCGATGACCGCGCTTGAAATTAGAGTAAGCCGAAAACTGATACAGAAAAATTGACAGAAGAAAGGTCACCAGTTTTCGTACAGGATTTAACAGTTTATAGTCTTTTGACGTACATACATTGTTTCGCAGTTGCTCTTCTTATTTCAATCACTCTCACTCTTACGCTGAAGTGACAGAAGTCGTGGGATACCTCCTAATATTTTGCGAACCTCATTTTACAGGTCATAGTACAGCAGCTCAACTTGACATGGATTCTATAAGTCGTTGGATGTCCCCAACGGAAACATTGAGCCACGCTGCCTCTATAGGCGCCCACAGCTGCGAAAAGTGTTGTCGGTGAAGGATTTTATGCACCGACTGACCTCTCGTTTATGTCACATGAATATTAAATGGGGTTTATGTCTGGCGTTCTGGGTGGCCAAACCATTCGTTCGAAATGTCCAGAATGTTCTTCAAACCATTCACGAACAAATTTGTCTCAGTGACACATTATTTTGTCATCTATAACAATTCCGACGTTGCTTGCGAACATTGAGTCCATGAATGGCTGCAAACGGTGTTGTTCACAAATTGGGTCCGTGGCTTCGAGATATCTGAACTTCTATATTATTCTCACACTCTGGACATTGTGGATCTCGAAATATTGAATTCCCTAACGATTTCCGAAATACACTCCTGGAAATTGAAATATGAAACTCCGTGGATTCATTGTGCCAGGAAGGGGAAACTTTATTGACACATTCCTGGGGTCAGATACATCACATGATCACACTGACAGAACCACAGGCACATAGACACAGGCAACAGAGCATGCACAATGTCGGCACTAGTACAGTGTATATCCACCTTTCGCAGCAATGCAGGCTGCTATTCTCCCATGGAGACGATCGTACAGATGTTGGATGTAGTCCTGTGGAACGGCTTGCCATGCCATGTCCACCCGGCGCCTCAGTTGGACCAGCGTTCGTGCTGGACGTGCAGACCGTGTGAGACGACGCTTCATCCAGTCCCAAACATGCTCAATGGGGGACAGATCCGGAGATCTTGCTGGCCAGGGTAGTTGACTTACACCTTCTAGAGCACGTTGGGTGGCACGGATACATGTGGACGTGCATTGTCCTGTTGGAACAGCAAGTTCCCTTGCCGGTCAAGGAATGGTAGAACGATGGGTTCGATGACGGTTTGGATGTACCGTGCACTATTCAGTGTCCCCTCGACGATCACCAGAGGTGTACAGCCAGTGTAGGAGATCGCTCCCCACACCATGATGCCGGGTGTTAGCCCTGTGTGCCTCGGTCGTATGCAGTCCTGATTGTGGCGCTCACCTGCACGGCGCCAAACACGCATACGACCATCATTGGCACCAAGGCAGAAGCGACTCTCATCGCTGAAGACGACACGTCTCCATTCGTCCCTCCATTCACGCCTGTCGCGCCACCACTGGAGGCGGGCTGCAAGATGTTGGGGCGGGATCGGAAGACGGCCTAACGGTGTGCTGGACCGTAGCCCAGCTTCATGGAGACGGTTGCGAATGGTCCTCGCCGATACCCCAGGAGCTACAGTGTCCGTAATTTGCTGGGAAGTGGCGGTGCGGTCCCCTACGGCACTGCGTAGGATCCTACGGTCTTGGCGTGCATCCGTGCGTCGCTGCGGTCCGGTCCCAGGTCCCAGGTAGACGGGCACGTGCACCTTCCGACGATCACTGGCGACAACATCGATGTACTGTGGAGACCTCACGCCCCACGTGTTGAGCAATTCGGCGGTACGTCCACCCGGCCTCCCGCATTCCCACTATACGCCCTCGCTCAAAGTCCGTCAACTGCACATACGGTTCACGTCCACGCTATCGCGGCATGCTACCAGGGTTAAAGACGCGATGGAGCTCCGTATGCCACGGCAAACTGGCTGACACTGACGGCGGCGGTGCACAAATGCTGCGCAGCTAGCGCCATTCGACGGCCAACACCGCGGTTTCTGGTGTGTCCGCTGTGCCGTGCGTGTGATCATTGCTTGTACAGCCCTCTCGCAGTGTCCGGAGCAAGTATGGTGGGTCTAACACACCGGTGTCAATGTGTTCTTTTTTCCATTTCCAGGACTGTAGAATGTCCAACTACCATTGCACGTTTAAATTATGTTAATTCCCGTCGGACGCCCATAATCACGTCGGGAACCTTTCCACATGAATCACCTGAGCACTACTGACAGCTCCCCTAATGCCGTGCCATTGAGTACACGATACTGCCGCAATCAGTATATGAGCGTATAGCTATCCCATGAGTTTCGTAAATTGTGTAATTCAGATTGGTTGCAGCAATTTACGCCAAAATCATTCACCTGAGTTTTTCTAGCGGCAGATTCTTAAATTTTATTTTTATTATTGCGTACCTAAAACATACAATGACAAGCGAATCGTTCATCTTGCGATACAGTAAGCTTTGTAGCAATTTGTTTACGTAATATTATCGTGTCCTAAGTTTATCTATGTAATATAAACTATTTACATATATTATTATCATAAACTTTGCGCAGTATTTAATATTTTATTCTGTATCGTTATTTATGTTTGCTTTCATTTTGAGCACTGTATTATCTATGATTGTTAACATATGTTTGCGTGTTCAGTCTCATGCGTATTCAAATATAATGTGTGTAACTACAAAAACATTTTAAGAACAAAATAAAATGTATAAAAAGATGATAAAAATTATAAAAGAAACGAAAAATACGAAAAAACCTCCGGGAGGTGTGTGACCTTGACATGGTGGTGTGGCTCCTGCGCTGTAACGACACAGTGGACTGTCCTGGACAGGTTCTAGCACGGTTGGCAGGCAAGAGTAGAGGGACCAGCGTAACTACGCTCAGCTCAAGCAAGACGCTTCGAAAGACTACAAAAACGTACACTGGATCAGTCGTCTCCTTAGTAACAACAATCTACATCGGCTGACAAGCTATGGCGGTCTAATATTAATATTATGGTAGAGTAAAATTCGGAAAGTGAATGAAAAGTGTACCTGACATAGTATAAAAAGGCTGCTATGTATTGCGAGAAGCTAGGGATGTAGAAGGAGGGAACTAGCTTTCCGACTTATCTGGCAGCTTCAAAGAATTTAATATCATAACACCCTGATACTCGCGCTTTTTCACGAGTTAACCCTTCTTCCCCAGTTCAGTGAACTTAGCTAATTCCACGTTCTTGCACCTTTCAACTCAGAGGCCCTGGTGCAGTGCCCAAAATCCTGAAGATTCAAAAGCCGTAGTTGGGGGTGGGTTGGGCTGTTTCGGTAGAGGAGAGAATACAGCGAGGTCATCGGTCTCATCGGATTAGGGAAGAACGAGGAAGGAAGCCGGTCGTGCTCTTTCAAAGGAACCATCCCGGCATTTGCCTGGAGGATTTGGGGGAAACCTGAATCGGGATAGCCGGACGCGGGATTGAACCGTCGTCCTCCCGAATGCAAGAAAAGCCGCAGTAAACGGTATTTAATATCATATGGCTGCATATCATATATGTTATAGCTAAAATTCTTTTTCCGGGAGAGGGAGGGGGCATAAAATTTCTTAGGATGGATTCGTTCCTGGAGGGCGGACGCTAAAACAGTATTGTTGACTTCTGGGTTGGTGGCGGTTGAATTTTTTCCTGGAGGGGGGAGGGAACATTTCTCCCTTAAACACACCCCCTGTTGCTTGTGTGATAAGGGGGAAAGAATAAATAGGAACAGATTGACGTGTTTCTAGATAGTAGAATGCATCTACAATAGGAAGCATTCCAGGATGTGGTTGCATACATTCTAAGCCTTAATGACACAATGTATCATATTATATGGCATTACAAATGCCATGCAACACGATGTAATGGCATGAGTCAGCTTATATGTCATATGGCATTATGTGCCATGTCAATTGGCATGATGCATACAGTTTTTGCTCCCCATCCCGTCATTTTGGGCTGCTGGCATTGTTTTTTGGGAGGAACCATCTCAGAAATATGTGAGAAAGAGGGAGGCACCGTGGGCAGGCCTCAGTAATGGATCTCACCACCTTGTCCCCACCAGCATGAAACTGACTGTAACCACTGTAGACAGTTTTTAGCAAAATGTGTTTCCTGTTTTGCATAAATATTCAGATACATTTGTTGAGCTGCTTCTAACTAATTCTATTTACTTATATGTAAAAACATAGCAGTATATGTAGAATACTCAGTACATTACTGTAGTAAGAAAGGAGTAAAGCGTGTGTCTAGAAGCCGAAAGGTCGAGAGACTGATTTTCGGTTGGGGCACCTACTTTCGGTCTATGTTTTACACCAGCCTTCACATATCACCTATCGGAAGAGTCACCAGAAGAGACACAAATTTTGGGTTCAACGTAAAACTGTAGATCCCTTCCTCTAGTAAGATAACTGGGATAGCGTGGGGGCACGTAAGTCTTCGAAGTAAGCTCAATTGATAGATTTCACCAAACCGTTGAGGAACACGAAATTATTATTATTATTATTATTATTATTATTATTATTTTTATCTATACAGAAGAGACAAAGAAAGAGTTACACTTGCCTAATATCGTATAGCGCCCCCACAAGAAAGATGACGGGGCATGGACTCAACTGATGTCTGAAGTACTGCTGGAGGGAACTGACACCATGAATCTTGCAGGGCTATACATAAATCTGGAGGAGTACGGAAGGGTGGAGATCTCTTCTCAATAGCACGTTACAAGGCATCCCAGATATGCTCAATAATGTTAATGTCTGGGAAGGTATTCCGCAGCCACTCTGTAACAATTCTGGACTTATGGAGAGTCGCATTATCCTGCTGGAATTGCCCAAGTCCGTCGGAATGCACAACGGATGCAGGTGATCAGACAGAAGCTGACGTACGTGTCACCAGTCTGAGTGATAGCTATACGTATCACGAGACCCATATCATTTCATCTGCACACACTTCAAACCATTACAGAGCCTCCACCAGATTGAACCGTCCCCAGCTGACATGCAGGGTCCTTGGATCTATGTCGGTGTCTCCATATCCATACAAATCTATCTGTTTGATACAATTTGAAACGAGGTCGTCCGAACAGGCATCATGTTTCCATTTATCAACAGTCCGATGTCGGTGTTGATGGGCTCAAGCGAGGCTTACACCTTTGTGTCGTGCGCTCATCAAGGGTACACAAGTGGTCCTTCGGCTCCGAAAGCCCGTATCGAAGGTGTTTCGTTGAATGGTTCGCATGCTGACACTTGTTGATGGTTCAGCATTGAAATCTGCAGCAGTTGGGGGAAGGGTTGCACTTCTGTCACCTTAAACGATTCTCTTCAGTCATCTTTGGTCCCGTTCTTGCAGGTTCTTTTTCCGGCCACAGCGATGTCACAATTTTTTTTTTTGCAAATTTGTGCTAAGTTCTTATGGGACTGAACTGCTGAGGTCATCGGTTCCTATGCTTACACACTAATTAATCTAACTTAAATTAGCTTACACTAAGGATACACAAACACCCATGCCCGAAGGGGGGGCTCGAACCTCCGAAGGGGAGAGCAGCGCGAACCGTGGCAAGGCGCGTCAGACCACGCCGCTACACCTCGCGGCAGTGTCCGGACCATCGACCTTGCCGCTGGTGAGGAGGCTTGCGTGCCTGAGCGATACAGACAGTCGTACCGCAGGTGCAACCACAACAGAAGTGTATCTGTTAAGAGGCCAGACAAACCTGTGGTTCCTGAAGGAGGGCAGCAGCCTTTCTAGTAGTTGAGGTCTGGATAATTGACTGATCTGGCGTTGTAACATGAACCGAAACGGCGTTGCGGTGCTGGTACTGATAACGGCTGAAAGTAAAGGGTCACTACAGCCGTAATTTTTCCCGAGGGCAGGCAGCTTTACTGTATGGTTAAATGATGATGGCATCTCTTGTGTAAAATATTCCGGAGGTAAAATAGTCCCTCATTCCAATCTCCAGGCGGGGACTACTCAGGAGGACGTTGTTATCAGGAGAAAAAAAAACTGGCGTTCTACTCATCGGAGCGTGGAATGTCAGATTCCTTAATACGGTAGGTAGGTTAGAAAATTTGAAAACGAAAATCGATAGGTTAAAGTTAGATACAGTGGGAATTATCGAAGTTCGGTGACAAGAGGAAAAAAGCTTCTGGTCAGGTGAATACTGGGTTATAAATCTAAGATCAGATAGTGGTAATGCGGGAGTAGGTTTAGTAGTGTGTAATAGAATAGGAGCGAGGGTAAACTACTACGAATAGCGTAGTGAACTCATAATTATAGCCAAGATAGACACCAAGCCCACGCCTACCACAGTAGTACAAGTTTACATGCCAACTAACACCGTATGCGACGAAGAGATTGAGAAATGTATGATGAGATAAATTATTCAGATAGTGAAGGGAGACGAAAATATATAGTCATGGGTGACTGGAATTCAAGAGTAGGAAAAGGGAGAGAAGGAAAGGTACTATATGCATATGGATTAGGCTAAGAATTGAAAGAGGAAGCCGCATGGTAGAATTTTGCGCAGAGCATAACTTAATCATAGCTAACATTTGGTTTGAAAATCATAAAGGAAGGTTGTATACGTGGAAGAGGTCTGGACACACTTGAAGGTTTCAGATAGAATATACAATGGCGAGACAGAGATTTAGGAACAAGGTTTTAAATTGTAAGATATTTCGAGGGGCAGTTGGGGACTCTGACAACAATCTATTGGTTATGAACTGTAGATTAAAACTGAAGACACTGTGAAAAGGTGGGAACTTAAGGGAATGTGATCTGGATAAACAGAAAGAACCAGCAGAATTAGAGAGTTCCCGAGGGGGCATCAGGGAACAATTCACAAGAAAGGGGGAAACAAATAAAGTAGAAGAAGAATGGGAAGCTTTAAAAGATGTAAATGTAAAGGCAGGTAAAAAGACGAGGGCTGGCAGAAAACAATGGGTAAAAGAGGTTATTGACCTTCATTAATGAAAGGAGAAACTATAAAAATGCAGTATATGAGTGAAGCAAAATAGAATACAAACGTCTCAACAATGAGATCGACAGGATATCCAAAATGGCTAACCAGGTATGGCTAGAGGACAAATGCGAGGATGTAGAGGCATATATCACTAGGGGTAACACAGATACTGCCTTCAGGAAAATTAGAGAAACCTGTGGAGAAAAGAGAACCTTTTATATGAATATCAAAAGCTCGAATGAAAAATAAAGAAGGGATAGCAGAAAGGCGAAGGAGTATATAGAGAGCCTATGCAAGGGCGATGTACATCAGTGGAAGTGTTGGTAATTTAAGATGGAATGCTCCCATATGACACTGCGTGAAGAATTTGACAGAGCACTGAAAGAGCTAAGTCGAAACAAGGCCCCAGGAGTAGACAACATTCCATCAGAGATACTGATATCCTTGAGAGAGCCAGCCCTGACAAAAATATATCATCTGGCGAACAAGATGTATGAGATGTGCGAAATACCCTTAGACTTCCAGAAGAATGTAATGATTCCAAACCCAAAGAAATTAGGTGTTGTCAGGGGTTTGCATAATATTAATACGAAAATTTTACAGACGAATGGAAAAACTGATAAAACCCGACCTCGGGGAGGATGAGTTTGGATTCCGTAGAAATGTTGGAACACGTAAGGCAATACTGCTGCTACGACTTACCTTGCAAGATAGATTAAGGAAAGGCAAACCTACTTTTCTAGCGTTTGTAGACATAGAGAAGGCATTTGACAATGTTGAATGAAATACTCTCTTGAAAATACTAAAGTTGGCAACGATCAAATACAGCGAGCGAAAGCCTATTTACATTCAGTACAGAAACCAGATAGAAGTTATAAGAGTCAAGGGACACGAAACGGAAGCTGTGGTTGGGTAGTGACCGAGACAAGATTGTAGTCTGTCCCCGATGTTATTCAATCTGTATATTGAGCAAGCCCCAGGGCATGCAGCTTTACGGTATGGTTAAATGATGATGGCGTCCTCTTGAGAAAAATATTCCGGAGGTAAAATAGTACCCCATTCGGATCTCCGCGCGGAGACTACTCAAGAGGACGTCCTTATCAGCAGAAAGAAAACTGGCGTTCTACGGATCGGAGCGTGGAATGTCAGATCCCTTAATCGGGCAGGTAGGTTAGAAAATTTAAAACGGGAAATGGATAGGTTGAAGTTAGATATAGTGAGAATTAGTGAAGTTCGGTGGCAGCAGGAACAAGACTTTTGGTCAGGTGAATACGTGGTTATAAATACAAAATCAAATAGGGGTAATACAGGAGTAAGTTTAATAATGAATAAAAAAAATAGGAGTGCCGGTTAAGCTACTACAAACACCATAGTGAACGCATTATTGTGGCCAAGATAGACACGAAGCCCATACCTACTACAGTAGTACAAGTTTATATGCCAACTGGCCTTGATGAAGAAATTGGTGAAATGAATGATGAGATAAAAGAAATTATTCAGGTAGTGAAGGGAGACGACAATTTAATAGTCATGGGTGACTGGAAATCAAGAGTAGGAAAAGGGAGAGAAGGAAACATAGTGGAAGAATATGGATTGGGGGAGAGAAATGAAAAGAACGCCCCCTGGTAGAATTTTGCACAGAGCACAGCTTAATCATAGCTAACACTTGCTTCAAGAATCGTAAAAGAAGGTTGTATACATGGAAGAATCCTGCAGATACTAGAAGGTATCAGATTATATAATGGTAAGACAGAGGTTTGGAACCAGGTTTTAAATTGTAAGACATTTCCAGGGGCAGATGTGGACTCTGACCACAATCTTTTGGTTATGAACTGTAGATTAAAACTAAAGAAACTAAAAAAAGTTGCGAATTTGAGGAGATGGGACCTGGATAAATTGACTAAACCAGAGGTTGTACAGAGTTTCAGTGAGAGTATAAGGGAACAATCGACAGGAATGGGGGAAAGAAATACAGTAGAAGAAGAATGGGTAGCTCTATGGGATGAAGTAGTGAAGGCAGCAGAAGATAGATAAAAAGTCGAAGGATAGTAGAAATCCTTGGGTAACAGAAGAAATATTGAATTTAACTGATGAAAGGAGAAAATATAAAAATGCAGTAAATGAAGCAGGCAAACAGGAATACAAAAGTCTCAAAAATGAGATCGACAGGAAGTGCAAAATGGTTAAGCAGGGATGGTTAAAGGACGAATGTAAGGATGTAGAAGCTTACCTCACTAGGGATAAGATAGATACTGCCTACAGGGAAATTAGAGAGACCTTTTGGGAAAAGAGAGCCACTTGTATGAATATCAAGAGCTCAGATGGAAACCCAGTTCTCAGCAAAGAAGGGAAAGCAGAAAGATGGAAGGAGCATATAGAGGGTCTAAAAAAGGGCGATGTACTTGAGGACAATATTATGGAAATGGAAGAGGATGTAAATGAAGATGAAATGGGAGATACGATACTGCGTGAAGACTTTGACAGAGCACTGAAATGCCTGAGTCGAAACAAGGCCCCGGGAGTAGACAACATACCATTGGAACTACTGACGGCCTTGGGAGAGCCAGTCCTGACAAAACTCTACCATCTGGTGAGCAAGATGTATGAGACAGGCGAAATACCCTTAGACTTCAAGAAGAATTTAATAATTCGAATCCCAAAGAAAGCAGGTGTTGACTGATGTGAAAATTACCGAACTATCAGTTTAATAAGCCACAGCTGCAAAAGACTAACGCGAATTCTTTACAGGCGAATGGAAAAACTGGTAGAAGCCGACCTCGGGAAACATCAGTTTGGATTTCGCAGAAATGTTGGAAAACGTGAGGCAATACTATCCCTACGACTTATCTTAGAAAATAGATTAAGGAAAGGCAAACCTACGTTTCTACCATTTGTAGACTTAGAGAAAGCTTTTGACAATGTTTACTGGAATACTCTCTTTCAAATTCTAAAGGTGGCAGGAGTAAAATACAGGGAGCGAAAGGCTGTTTACAGTTTGTATAGAAACCAGATGGCAGTTATAAGAGGTGATGGGCATGAAATTGAAGCAGCTGTTGGGAAGGGAGTGAGACAGGGTTGTAGGCTGTACCCGATGTTATTCAATCTGTATATTGAGCAAGCAGAAATGGAAACAAAAGAAAAATTTGGAGTAGGTAGATGACTTTTACTATCTGAGAACCAAAATAACTGATGATGGTCGAAGTGGAGAGGATATGAAATGTAGACTGTCAATGGCAAGGAAAGCGTTTTTGGAGAAGAGAATTTTTTAAAATCGCTTATAAATTTAAATACCAGGAAGTCTTTTCTGAAAGTACTTGTATGGTGTGCAGCAATGCATGGAAGTGAAATATGTACGATATCTAGTCCAGACAAGAACAGAGTGGAAGCTTTTGAAAATGATGCTACAGCAGAATGCTGAAGATTGGCACAACTTAACTACATCAAGTTGTTACTAGCGTCTGATGCATTGAAAATAATACAACTACATCCACATGATTATTCGGCAATTCTCATCTAAGTGCATAGCACACGGTTGTTTGAACCACTTTCAGACTATTTCAAATTATATTAGAGGAATTTTATGGCACTGGCATACTTGTTAATATTTTGGACATACTCTCCGGATTCAGGAATCGTTAACTAAAACCCGTATTTCTTATCTAACTTTGCTAAATTGGGATCATTCAGTACATGATTTGGTATGATCTTATGACAAAATACCCAGATTCCAATAGTCATTTTACGTTGTTTAGCTTTCGAGGAGATGCTTTCCAGATTGCTTTTTAGGGGCGTCTATGGATCCGACTCAGTTTCCCTCCGTGAAACGAATTGTCCCAAAAACTCTATTTTGTTGTTGTTGTTGTGGTCTTCAGTCCTGAGACTGGTTTGATGCAGATCTCCATGCTAATCTATCCTGTGCAAGCTCCATCTCCCAGTACCTACTGCAACATACATCCTTCTGAATCTGCTTAGTGTATTCATCTCTTGGCCTCCGTCTACAATTTTCACCGACCACACTGCCCTCCAATGCTAAATGTGTGATCCCTTGATGCCTCAGGACATGTCCTACCAACCGATACCTTCTTTTAGTCAAGTTGTGCCACAAACTTATCTTCTCCCGAATCATATTCAATACCTCCTAATTAGTTACGTGATCTACCCATCTAATCTTCAGCATTCTTCCGTAGCACCACATTTCGATAGCTTCTATTCTCTTCTTGTGCAAACTAGTTATCGTCCATGTTTCACTTCCATACATGGCTACACTCCAAACAAACACTTTCAGAAACGACTTCCTGATACATAAATCTATATTCGATGTTAACAAATTTCTGTTCTTCAGAAACGCTTTCCTTGCCATTGCCAGTCTACATTTTATATCCTCTCTACTTCGACCATCATCAGTTATTTGGTTCCCCAAATAGCAAAACTTCTTTACTACTTTAAGTGTCTCATTTCCTTATCTAATTCCCTCAGCATCACCCGACTCAATTTGACTACATTCCATTATCCTCGTTTTGCTTCTGTTGATGTTCATCTTATACCCTCCTTTCAAGACACTGTCCATTCCATTCAACTGCTCTTCCAAGTACTTTGCAGTCTCTGACAGAATTACCTTGTCATCGGCGAACCTCAGAGTTTTTATTTCTTCTCCCTGGATTTTAATAACTACTCCAAATATTTATTTTGTTTCCTTTACTGCTTGCTCAATATACAGACTGAATAACATTGGGGAGAGGCTACAACCCTGTCTCACTCCCTTCCCAACCACTGCCTCCCTTTCAAGCCCCTCGACTCTTATAACTGCTATCTGGTTTCCGTACAAATTATAAATAGCCTTTCGCTCCAAGTATTTCACCCCTGCCATCTTTAAAATTTGGAAGAGAGTATTCCAGTCAACATTGTCAAAAGCTTTCTCTAAGTCTACATATGCTAGAAACTTCCATCTAAGATAAGTCGTAAGGTCAGTGTTGCCTCACGTCTTCCAACATTTCTATGAAATCCAAACTGATATTCCCCGAGGTCGGCTTCTACCAGTTTTTCCATTCGTCTGTAAAGAATTCGCGTTAGTCTTTTGCAGCTGTGACTTATTAAACTGATAGTTAGGTAATTTTCACATCTGTCAACACCTGCTTTCTTTGGGATTGGAATTATTATATTCTTCCTGAAGTCTGAGGGTATTTCACCAGTCTCGTACATCTTGCTCACCAGATGGTAGAGTTTTGTCAGAACTGGCTCTCCCAAGACTGTCAGTAGTTCTAATGGAATGTTGTCTACTCTCGGGGCCTTGTTTCGGCTCAGGTCTTTCAGTGCTCTGTCAAACTCTTCACGCAGTATCGTATCTCCCATTTCATCTTCATCTATATCCTCTTCCATTCCCATAATATTGTCCTCAAGTACATCGCCCTTGTATAGACCCTCTATATACTTCTTCACCCTTTCTGCTTTCCCCTCTTTGCTTAGAACTGGGTTTCTATCTGAGCTCTTGGTATACATACAAGTGGCTCTCTTTTGTCCAAAGGTCTCTTTAGTTTTCCTGTAGGCTGTATCTGTCTTACCCCTAGTGAGATAAGCCTCTATTTTATCTCTTGAAAATTATGACTTCGCTATTTTCATTGCAATTAATGCTTAAATAAGTGCTGCGAATCATCCTCCACGTATCTGACAGTGTTCTTTCCATTGTAAGGTAGTTATCCACTTATTATCAATTTTGAACTTAATGCATGTCCATATCTACCTTCAAGACTCTGATGAATGCTGACATAGACACACTGATTCCAAATGATACAGCCGTATAATTGTAACTATCCGTTAAACAAGAAAGTTGTGTATTTATGATTTTCTTTTATCAGTCGTTCTCAATGAAAAATCGCAAGTGGTCAAGTATGAAAAACTTGTGCATAGTTTCAGACATGTTTTCTGGTCCACCCGTTTCTGCTACAATAATTTTATGGATATGTCCGGCATTTCAAACTGTTTACACTGACGCACCATGATCATTGACAGCTAATGCGATGCTCTTCCTACTGAAATTATTTTTCGTGTTATAGGGCAAGGTTTTACGACAAATGGCTGATTGTGTCCCATCTAAAGCCTGTGCTCACAATCACAGATTGTTCCTGGCTGACCAGAAAATATATATTTTTATTTCAATAATAACTCTTTCAGTGTTTTGCTTTCATTAGTAATGTGTTTTCCTTGCCGTTTCTTCGCTCTGTCCATTGCTTCTCACAGTTATAATTAAAGCAATATCATCCCTCGGTCGCAAAAATTAAGTCTTTAGACCTGGTTTCGGCATTACTATGAGTTCCCTCATTAGAAGTAAAACATCCATAGTAGTGCCGAAACCAGGTCAAAAGACTTAATTTTTGCGACCGAGGGTGTTATTGTTTTAATTTTACTTCGTAAACAGTTGTGGACCACGCAGCGATGTTTAAAACTTCTTACAGCTGTTTAGCAATTGTGTTCCGCTTCCAGGTCTTCTAATAGGACTCTTTAAGCTTTAATCGACTCATTCCTGCTAAAATATAATCATTTGAAAAATGATATCCTTTCAGTCTGTTTCTTGTAAATTCCACAAGTATTTTTACTTTGTATCTTGCATGCGTGTACATCCCAAGCACAACAACAACATTAAGTAAAGGTGCTGGTAACAAACCTTGCTTTACCTGTAATCATCTCATATTGACGGTTGATATATATATATATATATATATATATATATATATATATATATATATATATATATATATATTAAGTAACTAGTTTGGCTATTGTTCCAGCAGCACCTTATACACTGATTCAAGAGACTTGCATACACATACATAGTAGCCATGACTGTACTGTCGCTATCAATAACAACTGTCCTCTACATTCTACCTACCTCTTTTTAGGCTGAAAGCTATCTTCTGTCTCCCCATTCCTCTGGTCTCCTCTTAATACTTTTCCACTTATGTAAGTATGCGAGCTATCGTGGCAGTTCCCACTAAAGTTAAAATCTTTTGGCTTGTTGGACAACGTCATATTGCTTCAAACAATCGATCTACTGGCATCTGCTTGAGAATCATCGTATTCAGTCTACAGTAGACATCACAAGATTCTGAAGAAGATCCCAGCAGAGGGGCCGCAACGTCGATTGTTTGAAGAAATATGATGCAGCCTAACAGTCCAGAGGTTTTTAACTTCATTTGTCCATTAACTGTAGTGTGTACATAATTAAATCAACGGCTTACTGTCTCTTCCAGTTTATCTGGCAGTTTTTTGACAGCTGCCTTCATTACTTCCACTGCCACTTTGTCCGGAATGTGACCGACCTGTAGTCAACTCTTCCTCTGCCTTCATCTGTGCTTCCACCATACACAGTTCTCTCCTAATCCACTCACTAAATCACATTATTTTTCTCTTGCATTTTCTAAACTACTGTGCCGCCCCTGCCTCTTCTTCGTCTCCTCTCGGTCTTGTAGCAATTAAACATAAAATATTATTGGCAATAGAGTAATGATAACAAAGCATCCTAATACAGTTCTTGAAGGCAGGGCTCAGCAAGAAAATAACAAGATAAAATATCTTTAACACAGTGAAAATAAACATAAAATGATTTCTTCCGAGAAGATAGAATTTGGTCAACAATAGTATGGAAAACAGTTCGCAATAGCTGGTCACAGGCAGAATAGTGACCCTCAAATTAGATTCCGCAATTTACCACAGCACAACATTCTTTAAGAGAACTTGTTGATTTCATTAAGACTGCTTATATTGGCACAAGCTAATATAGGTCTACCATTGCTCCTATCGCCAAGTAGTCACTAAAGCAAACGTACCGTGAACAGTGCTAGGAAAGCAAATTGCTCGATACAATTTCTTGTACGATATGACATAAAAACGAGGTAATTCTTACAAGGCAAAATAATAAAATAGTTTTCGATAAAACGGCATGAACATAATCAGTCACGTTCACAGCATACTAATAAAAATGAAAGCATTTAAATAGAAAACTAAATACGACTCTGATTTTTAGATACAATAACCATAATATGTGGCACAGTACATGCGGACTTTACCTTTGTAATGTAACTGATCACCCATTTTTCTCTTCATTCTACAGACCGCCCAAAATACTTGCTGTGTGCCACTGAATCACCCAACTGTTGCTCGTCTTGTAAACTGGAAGGCTCTGTCTGCATCTCCATTGGAATCGTGATCCTCTTGCCCCAGAAAAACACCAACCGTTCAACTGGGTTGTTCGCGTCCACCCAGCAGCTCTTCCCCACGCTAACATTTAATGAGGTCCTGTACACAGCTTGCAGAAGGCTACAAGTCGTGGGCTCTCCACCAGCTCATCGCTCTGTGGGAACCACTGAATTGCATGGATGGCCCCCCTTGTGGCACACACAACATCAGGAACAGCAATTCCTTGCTGGCAGCAGAATGAAGTCTACCATGCACCACTGCTGGCAGTCAGTGGCTTAACTGCTCTAGCCAATTCTTCACTGGGTTGAGTGCTCGTCAAGCCAAGTATCCAGCCTTAGTGCTTATCAGTCAAGACACCCTGCTCCTCTCTTGACCTGCATCGTCCAGGCTTGGAGCGGAGTCAGCAGAGTCACTACTGCTGCTATGAAAGCACTGACGAGAAAGCAGCACAAATGCGGCCAGTTTCTCTGACCTAAGAAACTTCCTGCTGCCTGCTCTTACGTGTCCCATCCCTTCCCTGTCGTTCTATATCTTCCTTTTACAATTCATCCATGTCTTCATTTGCTTAATGCTTAATTGTTCGCTTCTTCCTCCCGAGCTTTGTCACACTATCTTCAACGTCCACTGCGTCTGTCTCGTCCTAGTGATCCTCTTCATCTTCTTTCCTAAAATCTTCGTTTTCCTTCCTCGGTCCTTCTGCCTCGTCCCCATCGTCTTCGTCTTCGTTCTGAATGAAATTCGTTCTTTATTTACTTTATTTCTTCAACAGCAACTTCCATTTATACACGTCCTTCATGTGTAGTAGATTTTGTATTAACTCTCATCTGATTCTTTCAGTCGCTATAACTTCTGGTATGATCTCTCTTCCTCTCTTTTACCATCTCCCATATCGTCTGTAATCTCTCTTCTTCTAAAGCTATGATTTGCAATAGCACTGCCTCTCAAATGTCAAAGTGTTTACTTCCGCATTTGTCCATTTCCATCCCATGTGTTTCACTTCCATGTTGCCAGTGGCTGACGTCCCAGCGGCTAACCTCAACTCTCTTCCCAGCTGATATGCTTGTCACATGCTCTTTATGTCGGTATCATTCAGCGGGCGTCTTCTCTCAGTGCACCTTCCAAGCCCTTCCCGTGGCTATAAACGTCACTAAAACACTCATTTGCTGTAATGTTCCTCACGCCACCATTACTGGGTCATGCTACGAATGTCTGTTATATCCTCTTCTCATCGTTGGGCCTTCAAATGTACACACATCGAAAAAAGTTTTGCATCACCTCGGTTCCGAGAGTTCCAGAACCTGTACAGATGATCGAAAAAAAGTTTTGCATCACCTCGGTTCCGAGAGTTCCAGAACCTGTACAGATGATCGAAAAAGAGATCGACATAAACATCATTTCGTCATTTTTATTGCTCATGAAAACCACACATTGCATGTTGTACCACCATACAGCAAGACCATCAGAGTTGGTGGTCCAGACTGCTGTACACACCGGTACCTCTAACACCCAGTAGCACGTCGTCTCGCACTGATGCATGCCTGTAATCGCCGTGGCACACTATCCACAAGTTCATCAAGGCACTGCTCGTCCAGATTGTCCCACCACTCAATGGCGATTCGGCGTTGATGCCTCAGAGTGATTGGCGGGTCAAGTCTTCAATAAACAGTCCTTTTCAATCCATCCCAGGCATGTACGATAGGGTTCAAGTCTGGACAACATACTGGCCACTGTACTGAGCGATGTCTTTATCCTGAAGGAAGTCATTCACAACATGCGCGCGATGGGGGTGCGCATTGTCGTCAGTGAAGACGAATGCCTCGCCAGTATGCTGCCGATATGGTTGCACTATCGGTTAGAGAATGGCATTCACGTATCGTACAGCCGGTACAGCTCCTTCCGTAACCGTCAACGGCGTACGTCGGCTCCACATAATGCCGCTCCAACAATTCAGGGAACCTCCACCTTGCTGCACTCCCTGGGCAGTGTGTCTAAGGCGTTCAGCCTGATCCGGTTGACTCCAAATCCGTCTCTGACGACTGTCTGGTTGAAGGCATATGCGACACTCTTTGGTGAAGAGAATGCCAATCCTGAGCGGTCCATTCGCCATGTTTTTGGGCCCATCTGTACTACGCTACATAATGCCATGGTTGCAGAAATGGGCCGCACCATGGACGTCGAGAGTGAAGTGGCGCATCATGCAGGCTATTGCGCACAGTTAGAGTCGTAACACAACGTCCTGATGCTGCACGAAAAACATTATTCAACATGATGGCGTTGTTGTCAAGGTTCGTCCTAGCCATAATCGTAAGTGGCGGTCATCCACGGCAGCAGTGGACGGCCTGAGCGAGGCATATCATCGACAGTTCCTGTCTCTCTGTATCTCCTCGATGTCCGAACAACATTGCTTTGGTTCACTCCGAGACGCCTGGACACGTCCCTTGTTGAGAGCCCTTCCTGGCTGGTTGAACTACAGACAACACGAGCAGTGTACCTCCTTCCTTGTGGTATGACTGGAACTGAGCGGGTGTCGGACCCCATCCGTCTAATAGGATGGATGTTTGTTTACGTCTTTTGGCGGCTTTAGTGACATCTCTGAACACTTAAAGGGATACAATATCCACAGTCAACACCTGTCTTTAGGAGTTCTGGGAACCGGAGTGATGCAAAACTTTTTTTTAAATTTGTGTACATAAATACTTAGATATAGATCCGTATATCAGAAGATATTTCGTAATGATGATTTCGGGAAGGTTAGCTATTGGCTATTGAATGCGGCGATGAAGTATGTAAATTACGTTTCATGTAGTGATGTATAAAGCAAAAGTGAATGGAAGTGCATTATTGTCGTGTGCTGTCTGTTCAGAACTGTATGAAATATTCAGATCGGAAATTATGTCCGATTGCTGACTATTGAAATGTCGGTTCTGTATTGAAAGTGTGAAGCTCAGAGAAAATTTATTTTCTGTTTTGTTGCAAATAAATTTCCTGACAGTAGGTCTGTAGGTTTTCGAGCATCTTCACTTCAAATTATAAGGGGTGTTACAAAAAGGTACGGCCAAACTTTCAGGAAACATTCGTCACACTATAAATAAAGAAAATATGTTATGTGGACATGTGTCCGGGAAAGCTTAATTTCCATGTTAGAGCTCATTTTAGTTTCGTGAGTATGTACTGTACTTCCTCGATTCACCGCCATGATTTCATACGGAATACTGTACATGTGCTGTTAGAACATGTGCCTTTACAAGTACGACACAACATGTGGTTCATGCACGATGGAGCTCCTGCAAATTTCAGTCGAAGTGTTCGTACGCTTCTCAACAACAGACACGGTGACTGATGGATTGGTAGAGGCGGACAAGTTCCATGGCCTCCACGCTCTCCTGACCTCAACCCTCTTGACTTTCAGTTATGGCGGCATTGGAAACCTCTTGTCTACGCATCCCCAGTACCAATGTACTCTTCGTGCTCGTATTGTGGACGACTGTGATACAATATGCCATTCTGCAGGGGTGCATCAGTCCATCAGGGATTCCATGCGACGGAGGCTGAATGCATGAATCCTCGCTAACGGAGGACATTTTGAACATTTCCTGTAACAAAGTGTTTCTAGTATCACTGGTACGTTCTGTTGCTGTGTGTTTCCATTCCATGATTCATGTGATTTGAAGAGAAGTAATAAAATGAGCTCTAACAAGGAAAGTAAGCGTTTCTGGACACGTGTCCACATAACATACAGTCTTGGAAATGGAAAAAAGAACACATTGACACCGGTGTGTCAGACCCACCATACTTGCCCCGGACACTGCGAGAGGGCTGTACAAGCAATGATCACACGCACGGCACAGCGGACACACCAAGAACCGCGGTGTTGGCCGTCGAATGGCGCTAGCTGCGCAGCATTTGTGCACCGCCGCCGTCAGTGTCAGCCAGTTTACCGTGGCATACGGAGCTCCATCGCAGTCTTTAACACTGGTAGCATGCCGCGACAGCGTGGACGTGAACCCTATGTGCAGCTGACGGGCTTTGAGCGAGGGCGTATAGTGGGCATGCGGGAGGCCGGGTGGACGTACCGCCGAAATGCTCAACACGTGGGGCATGAGGTCTCCACAGTACATCGATGTTGTCGCCAGTGGTCGGCGGAATGTGCACGTGCCCGTGGACCTGGGACCGGACCGCAGCGACGCATGGATGCACGCCAAGACCGTAGGATCCTACGCAGTGCCGTAGGGGACCGCACCGCCACTTCCCACCAAATTAGGGACACTGTTGCTCCTGGGGTATCGGCGAGGACCATTCGCAACCGTCTCCATGAAGCTGGGCTACGGTCCTGCACACCGTTAGGCCGTCTTCCGCTTAATCCCCAACATCGTGCACCCCGCCTCCAGTGGTGTCGCGACAGGCGTGAATGGAGGAACGAATGGAGACGTGTTGTCTTCAGCGATGAGAGTCGCTTCTGCCTTGGTGCCAATGATGGTCGTATGCGTTGAAACGTCCCCTTAGAAAAATTTGTACAGGACTGTGTTTAAACTGACACACAATATTTTTAGCGCAACGCAATCTGACTTCCAAAAATCCTTACGGAAGAATGGCCCTGACTAACATTAACCTATACGTTTCACAAATCACTTACCTCACAAAAATCTTCGTTACTCAAGCTACTGCAATACAGCGAGCGCCACTACTGCCAGCTAAATAAAAGATTCAAACCACGGAAGGCACTAACTACTGATAGGTATAGTTAGCAAATGAAAGATTTTAATAGAGAACAAACAATGTATTTACCTTAGTAGTCATAATATATATATATATATATATATATATATATCACTTCATGACACCAATTTTTACAAATTTCAAAACTCCGCCATCTCTCTACCCACGTCCACCACTGCTGGCGGCTCACCTCCAACTGCGCAACGCTACGCGCTGTTAGCATCCAGCTGCCGCTGCCCAACACTACAATGGCAGACAACAATGCAAACCAGCCACAGACTGCACACGGCACAGCCAGTGATTTTCATACAGAGCGCTATGTGGCGGCGGCGTTAACAGCCTACTTACAGCGTGTTTGGCGCCGTGCAGGTGAGCGCCACAATCAGGACTGCATACGACCGAGGCACACAGGGCCAACACCCGGCATCATGGTGTGGGGAGCGATCTCCTACACTGGCCGTACACCTCTGGTGATCATCGAGGGGACACTGAATAGTGCACGGTACATCCAAACCGTCATCGAACCCATCATTCTACCATTCCTAGACCGGCAAGGGAACTTGCTGTTCCAACAGGACAATGCACGTCCGCATGTATCCCGAGCCACCCAACGTGCTCTAGAAGGTGTAAGTCAACTACCATGGCCAGCAAGATCTCCGGATCTGTCCCCCATTGAGCATGTTTGGGACTGCATGAAGCGTCGTCTCACACGGTCTGCACGTCCAGCACGAACGCTGGTCCAACTGAGGCGCCAGGTGGAAATGGCATGGCAAGCCGTTCCACAGGACTACGTCCAGCATCTGTACGATCGTCTCCATGGGAGAATAGCAGCCTGCATTGCTGCGAAAGGTGGATATACACTGTACTAGCACCGACACTGTGCATGCTCTGTTGCTTGTGTCTATGTGCCTGTGGTTCTGTCAGTGTGATCATGTAATGTATGTGACCCCAGGAATGTGTCAATAAAGTTTCCCCTTCCTGGGACAATGAATTCACGGTGTTTTTATGTCAATTTCCAGGAGTGTATTTTCTTTCTTTGTGTGTGAGGAATGTTTTGTGAAAGTTTGGCCGTACCTCTTTGAAACACCCTGCATATCAGCGCACAAGAGAAGTAAGTCCATTCACTTATCAAGAGTTGCAACACTTAGCATGACTCATAAATAGCGCTTCTGATAGTACAGAAGTCAAACAACTGCCAACACTCACGTAAAACAGCTAATGTTGACACGGTTACAGTAATATTGTAAGATTTCAGGTTAAAAGTGCGAGAAAGAGTTCTACGTTGCTATGAACTTGATACGCTAGGAAATTCTGTTAATTATTTTTCTGAAGGCATTCTAACACTGTCCGTCTGACATTTTCTACGTGTATGTAATAGCTAAAGATCTGTTTTTCGTATGATGTAAAATAAAGATGGTGGCTGGATGATAATCTCTGATGCGCTGCTTTGGCTATCCTTGATTCATGAGGATGATAAAAATTGGCTGTCATATGCTTCTTCTGTAAGGTCTCGACGAAACCCAGGCAGTTCGGACGTTCATTTTCAGGACCAAGCACTGTAAACATAATTCTTCTAGCATGGATGAGGAGTGCTATGTTACACAAATTTAAACTGATTGTTGCTACCTGGTGTTGGCTGATAGATACGACATTGTAGTGCCCTTATTGTTAAAAAGAACGATGCAGTGTTCCCTCTCATATGTATGCATGTCCAAAGGAACTGGCACTGTGGCGACAACAGACGTTATGAAATCAGTGAAATATATACATTCGAACTGCTACTACAGGCAACAATCAGCTGTACGAGTGAATGACGAGAGTGAAAATTTGTTCCCTACAGCCATTTCAACCCCGATTTCCTGCTTTACGCCAGTCATCGCCTTAACCGATTTAGCTATCAGCGCACGACTCACGGCCAGGCCCGAGAATTCCGTAGTCCACGTTCTTGAGTCACAGCCTGTACATTATGTAACACCCGTAAAGGGAAGGCTGTAGTCGGCGCAGAGTGTTTTCTTTCGCGCATGCATTTTATTTTACCCTTCTAGTTAAGTAGGACCAAACTGATGAGCAAGTCTCCATGCCCATGGAAAGTGTAAATACATGAAATTACAACAGGAAAGTGATAACAGATAAAATAAAATGCTTAAAAACCCTAAAAAGACAACAAATTTTAAGTTTATATAAACGCAATCACCAGTGCAACGGACGTATTGCGTTAATTTTTCAAGAAACTTCTTGACGTAGTAGAAGGAGTGACCCACGAGGAAACTCTGCAGTTTAAATTTGAAACCGCACGCATTACTGCTAAGATTTTTTAATTCTTGTGTTGGCTTATTTAAAATGGATGCTGCAGAATAGCCAAGGAGATGCACTCCAAACGCAGAGTGGATTTCTGCTTGGTATTAACTGAGTGAGAGTTGTCAATCCTTGGGAATAAGCTGATATTATCAAGAAACGGCATTAAAGAATATACAGGGTGAGTACAAGGTTTGCCCCGATTATAACAAATTATTATAGAATGACCGTGTGACACAATAATTTACATTTGATGCCGTTATACAGGTTAGTGTTACTTCTTCTACCCACAGCAGCCTGTATCCTAGCCTTCAGCTCGCCGACTTCAGCAACTGTTGTGACGAAGACCCTGTCCTTGATACAGCATCAGAAAAAAGTCAAGAGGCGTAATGTCTGGAGAGCGGGGTGGCCAGGTTTTTGTACCGTTCCTTCCAGTCCACCAGTCGGAAATCACGCACTATCAAAGCCCAGTAGTAATTGTGGGGGGAGGGGGGGGTTCTGGAATAGTATCCATCGTTGATATTCTTCTAACTGCGGGGCAGTGAACTGTTGCAAAACGTTTAAGTAAATGTTAGCAGTATAGTAAATGTTACATATGAGGCCGATCAAAGCGTTCACATTTTCGCTGTCTCGCTGTAACTGTACAGTGGAGACTCAGAACCCCATGTACGGATATTATGCCTGTTTACCATTCCACTGACATGAAAGGTGGATTCACTGGTAAAGCATATGCGATTTAACTAATCATTAGCGCCATCAGTCCTGTTGAGAATCTCAGTTGAAAACTCAGCATTTGTCAGCTAATCATTCGGTTGCGAGGCCTGAACGATTTGCACTTTGTAAGCATGCAACCTGAGCCTTTCATGAAGGATCTTCAACACACTTGCTTGAGGTATTTGAAGTTTACGTGATGCTTGACGAGTTGATTTAGACGGACTCCGTTGAAACGATTGCCGAACACGGTCAACAGTTGCATTACTCACACGAGGCCTGCCACTTCAAGCGCGATCTCCAACGCTGTTTCGTTAAACTTTGCATACCACCGCTTTATTGATTTAACGTCAGGTGGGCTGCGTCCATAAGAAGCCCGAAGTTAACGCTGAAGGCTGACGGGCGATTCCGTTTCGTGAAACGAAAAACATCTATTGCATCTTCTCCTGCATCGACGGCATTTCGCCAAGAACTAACGTGACCTAACAGACCTCGTCGGTGTCGTGGAGCACTAGCGCCATCTATTGGTCACAACAACTAGTAGCACTACCCTGTGTAACGGCATCAAATGTAACTTACTATGTCAAACGGTTATTCTGTTATATTTTTTATAAACATGGCATTACTTATATATATATTGACAAGCCAGTGTCACACTACCCAGATTAATGAACATGGATCGGCAAGAGCTTCGCTACCTTACTTGCACCATTCAATACCAATCATCCATTTCTGAACAAAAAATATCCTTTTACACTGTGAAGAGTTATGATTAATGAACAAGGATCGGCAAGAGGTTCGATAACTTATTTGCATCATTTCTGGGCAAAAAATACCCTTTCACAATTGGAAGAGTTATTCCAAAATAAACTACCATATATAATAAGCAAATGAAAATAAGCAGAGAGACTTCTTTTCTGTGTCGAACCATCACTTACTTCAAAAACCGTTCTAACAGTAAAAGTGGGAGCATTACGTCTTTGAACAAGATACCGAATTTTGGCTTCCTATGACAGTTTACTATCTATCTGAACACCTAGAGATTTGAACCATTCATTCACACTAAGCATATGCCCAATCTCTGTAATTACATGGTCGAGTTTTGTTGAGCTGCGTATTGAAAACTATAGAAATTGAGTGTTCATCTGATTTAAAATTAATTTATTTTCTACAAGTACGGACTTATGTCTTGAACTGCACTATTTAAAACAATGACAATGTGTTGCACAACAACATTTACTACCAAGCTAGTGTTATCAGTAAACAAAAATATTTTAAAATCACCTATAATAATGGAAGGCATATCGTTGATATAAGTAAGTGGATTCACCCCAGCACTAATCGCAGGGGTCCCCCCCCCCCCCCCCCACCACCACCACCACCACACCAGCCAAATTTAACAGTGACCTACTCATACCGAATATCGTAGCCATTCTCAGTGCTGTGGTGAATGCCCTTTTGCTGCCTATTCATAAAGTGAGACATTAGTCGGTTGTGAGGTGCTCCCATCATTCCATAATGGTCCAACTTCTACAACAATATTTTGCGATCAACACAGTTAAACGCTTTACGTTAGTTAAATGAAAACGATGCCTAGCGTTCGAAACCTTTTGTTAATCCATCCAGTACCTCACCGGCAAAAGGAACATAGGAATTTCAATTGTTTAATCATTCTAAAACCTATCTGTATGTTTGACAGCAAATTACGTGAAATGAAATGATCAGTTATCCTTACAAACACAGCTTTTTCAATAAATTTAACGAACTCTGATGGCAGAGAAATAGGACTAAAATTGTGTACGTCACAACTTTCTCCCTTTTTATAAATCGGCTTTACTACTGAGGACTTTAATCGTTCAACAAAGTAACCATTCGTAAAGGAAACATTACTTTAATATTCCCGATGGATACCCCAATATGAGTCCTTAGCCTTCAGGGATTTAATTGTGCACTCAGTTTTCCCCTTCTTAGTATGAAGGAAGAGTATTTCAGGTATTCGGCCTCAGAAAACCATTTCCCAACAGAGTTATATTATTTCTTATAGAAACTATTTTTGTTTAAAAAGCGGAAGGTAGGAGACGAGGTACTCGCGGAGTAAAGCTCTGAATATGGTTTGTGAGTCGTGCTTGTGTGGCTACGTTGGTAGAGCACTTGCCCGCAAAAAGCAAAGGTGCCGAGTTCGAGTTTCGGTCCAGCACACGGTGTTAATCTGCCGGTAAGTTCCGTAACAATGCACACTACTACTGCACTGGCCAGAACACACTGAAGTTTGAATAGTTTGGCTGGAATACCCACTCAGCTTAATTGAGTGGCCCAGAGATGTCACTGGTCTCAATGGCTGCATAAGTTATTCGTCATAGGATGTCAGCTAACACCTGTCGTAAACTAAATTTTTGTGCTCAAATAAAATATAACAAAACAATGGAAGTAGGTATTACGGTGAAATTTAAAATATTTAGTTACTCACGTTGACTTATAATATGAACGAGTAGTTTACTTTTCTTCAGTATACTCACTAAACACTTAAAATGCAGTCTGAGAGGCTTTTACGTAACGGCGGCTTTTAACAACTGATACAAAAACACTTCACTATAAAATTCATATGTCGCTATCAAGGCACTCGACAGTCTGTCCACAATTCACAAATACACTCTTGTCTGCTGTCCTAAACCACCATATTGCGCTCCACTTGACCGCTTTCGAACGTGGCTACCAACTCACTACTAACCCCAGATGCGCGGCACGTCCGACTAGTAGCGTCGCTCAGAACCAACTCTCCGTCATCAAACAGGGTCGCCGTATCCACCCTCTATACGACTGCTAACTCAAACCAAAGTTTAAAAAAATTAGGAATATTCGAAAACTAAACACAAAAACATATATGATATATTGAAAAAGATGGATATTTTCCAGCCAATAACTATTTAAGTCCAATTTTTTGTGTCTAATACCGTTTTTTCACAAATAATGTTCTTGTGGCATGATTTTAATTTCCCGTATTTTTTATACAAACGTAAATAAACTGATAAAAATACATACACATATAACTGATTAAACTTTAGAATGTAGTAACTAGTTTCGTTTGGTTAAGTTTATTAATTACCAGAAACACAGTTTCTCTCTGACGAACCCGATATTCCGGCCTCTCATTAGAAAACGGTACATGTTTTGCTAAATCAGCTATGATTGCTCGATGCAGCTCTACTAGACCCATCCATAGAGACTTCGTTTATATCAATCGGCCAAAGCATTGCTGAAATATTAGCTTAGGAACTTCCATAAATTTACAATTTTCAAGAGAATAGTAACTCTTTAATTATTATATATTTTTGTGGCACTTCTAGATAATTTAGCTTTACATATTTTTCTGCCATGAGTGCCAACTCGCACCTCCGTGTCACTCTTTTTTACTTTTCATCAATTTTTCTCTGGAGTATAGATTCCTACAAGCGGGCCCCTGCCAGGCGCTTGGGTTTCTCCAGGACGGCGTGAACGCTAGCCGCTCCCCATAGCCACGTAGCAACCGCCAGCCACGTGCTCTGCGGCGGGAAGCTGCCGCTCTAATCTCCCGCCACAGCTTGTACATTCACAACAGTCCGCTGCAGAGTGAAAATTTCATTCTGCGAAAATCATGTAGGTTGTGGCTAAGCCATGCCTCCGCAATATCCTTTCGTCCAGGAGTGCGAGTTCTGCTAGGTTCACAGGAGAAATCCCATGAAATTTGGAACGTAGGAGAAGAACTACATTCCTGGAAATGGAAATAAGAACACCGTGAATTCATTGTCCCAGGAAGGGGAAACTTTATTGACACGTTCCTGGGGTCAGATACATCACATGATCACACTCACAGAACCATAGGCACATAGACACTGGCAACAGAGCATGCACAATGTCGGCACTACTACAGTGTAAATCCACCTTTCGCAGCAATGCAGATTGCTATTCTCCCATGGAGACTATCGTAGAGATGCTGGATGTAGTCCTGTGGAACGGCTTGCCATGCCATTTCCACCTGGCGCCTCAGTTGGACCAGCGTTCGTGCTGGACGTGCAGACCGCGTGAGACGACGCTTCATCCAGTCACAAACATGCTTAATGGGGGACAGATTCGGAGATCTTGCTGGCCAGGGTAGTTGACTTACACCTTCTAGAGCACGTTAGGTGGCACGGGATACATGCGGACGTTCATTGTCCTGTTGGAACAGCAAGTTCCCTTGCCGGTCTAGGAACGGTAGAACGATGGGTTCGATGACGGTTTGGATGTACCGTGCACTATTCAGTGTCCCCTCGACGATCACCACAGGTGAACGGCCAGTGTAGGAGATCGCTCCCCACACCATGATGCCGGGTGTTGGCCCTGTGTGCCTCGGTCGTATGCAGTCCTGATTGTGGCGCTCACTTGCACGGCGCCAAACACGCATACGACCATCATTGGCACCAAGGCAGAAGCGACTCTCATCGCTGAAGACGACACGTCTCCATTCGTCCCTCCATTCACGCCTGTCGCTACACCACTGGAGGCGGGCTGCACGATGTTGGGGCGTGAGCGGAAGACGGCCTAACGGTGTGCGGGACCGTAGCCCAGCTTCGTGGAGACGGTTGCGAATGGTCCTCGCCGATACCCCAGCAGCAACAGTGTCCCTAATTTGCTGGGAAGTTGCTGTGCGGTCCCCTACGGCACTGCGTAGTATCCTACGGTCTTGGCGTGCATCCGTGCGTCGCTGCAGTCCGGTCCCAGGTCGACGGGCACGTGCACCTTCCGCCAACGACTGGCGACACCATCGATGTACTGTGGAGACCTCACGCCCCACGTGTTGAGCAATTCGGCTGTACGTCCACCCGGCCTCCCGCATGCCCACTATACGCCCTCGCTCAAAGTCCGTCAACTGCACATACGGTTCACGTCCACGCTGTCGCGGCATGCTACCAGTGTTAAAGACTGCGATGGAGCTCCGTATGCCACGGCAAAGTGGCTGACACTGACGGCGGCGGTGCACAAATGCTGCGCAGCTAGCGCCATTCGACGGCCAACACCGCGGTTCCTGGTGTGTCCGCTGTGCCGTGCGTGTGATCATTGCTTGTACAGCCCTGTCGCAGTGTCCGGAGCAAGTATGGTGGGTCTGACACACTGGTGTCAATGTGTTCTTTTTTCCATTTCCAGGAGTGTATATTCGGAAGTCGTGCTTATGTAACTCAGTTGGTAGAGCACTTGCAAGTGAAAGGCAGAGGTCACGAGTTCGAGTCTCAGTCTGGCACACAGATTTAATCTTCCAGGAAGTTTCATATCAGCGTATCTCCGCTGCAAAGTGAAAATTTCAGTTTACTTTTATTTAATTCACCAGCTATATTCAGGAAGTGATTGTTAAATACTCTACATATATCTGACTTACCAGGAACAGAAACATTTTCACTACGGAACTTTTCCTTTTTGCCAGCAAGTGGCTGCGTTCTCGGAAAGCTGTACAAGAATACAACCAAAATGACATTAGTAGTTTGATTTCTATAAAGCAGATTTAACAATACTTATCATGGATATTTACAAGGTGTAGTAGCGCGCGATGGGCGACATACAAACAAATAGTGTTCGTCGCTGTAGGTAAAACCAAAACAAGCAACTGTTAAGGATCACTACTAGCTGTTCTTGTAGCACGATCCGCAAATGCGTTCCACTAATGTCCGTATACTGAGCCGATCAGAGCGTCCGAGGCTAGCAGGAGCTGCTCTTATATTCACTTCTTGCATAATGCACTCCTGTCGTGGCACCGTCCTTGTCAGCGGGCTATTGGCTGCCGTCGCGTCACTGCCTTCTCTCGTCTTGTATTCTTCCTCTTCGTTCCAGCGCTTGTGGTTACGCCAGAACAATGACCACATTCTTCCTTCACAACTGAGCATATAGTTTTAATTTTAACCTATGAATTAGCTATTCTATTTGCGCATCACATACTCTTTGTCTTCCTAATAACATTTCTAAGCTCCTTACAGTGCTGTTTGAGATGGACTACTGTAGCTTGACTGTGAGTACTTCTAATATTTTCATGTAATTCCCACTTTGTTCAACATAATATCCTTATCCCACTTGTCAGGCATCTAGGCTGCCTTTTATTGCTAGTGCCCAGTTTTGAACGTTCTAATGGCAAGCAACTTTCAGTGAGTATGAGAAATATGTAATCTAAATTATCAGTACTACACATCCTTGCACTCTTGTTGCTTAATGAGATTTAAAAACCTCTCTATTTCCATTCTATTAGATTGTCTACATAGTTTGTAAATATGTACAACGTTCATTTCAGTACAGAGGCCTTTTAGAGTTCAAATTTCTGCATCATGGTCTAAAAGGCCATTCACAATTTTACTAACACAATGCCCATCTACCACTGATGAGTGCTTTAAAAAATTGTCTTTGGTTGTGCTCCTGTTTCCGTGCAGCCTGGTTGGAAAAAATACAGTCTGCGTTAAATCAATTGAGTTTAAGAGACCTTTCAACACTCTTTTTGTTGCATAATCACACACAAAATAAATACTGACTTCACCACATACATTAAAGTTTAGGCACCTCCTGTAAAGTGAACAAAGAGCCCTGCCTAGCTTGAGTAGAAATGCTCTGAAATGAGTTAGAGGACCTGTAAATAATTATAATTTAAAATTTACTTTCACTAAATGCAACTGCCCCTGTGCAACAATAAAATACCTATTCAGTGCAGTGCTTTGCTACAGCGTTTCTTACGTAATAGGATACGCCCCCACTCCGCAAAGAAGTCCTTGAAAAACATTCAGCTAACCAGTATCCTCATAAACGAAGCCTCTGAACTGTCACATTATTTAAGAGGTGCTATGATACATCAGTAACGCCGTAGGCAAATATATGCATATATAAAAGCAGGTTCATAACTTTCTCTGATACCTCATATTTTGTTGAAATATGATATTTCTTCACCATTTCTATACCTGAACTCTGAAGATGGTTCGTTTGTCAGAGAGACAATCTTCAAGCATTGATACCTATCATTTGATATCAGTCTAAAAGGGGTGCAGCTCTAACTACAATAGGAATTTTCACATGAATGGTACCACCATCGCCCACTACAGTGTCACTCATAAGCTATGCCAACCTCCCCTTCCCAAATCTATTGAGTCGCAGCCCAAGCCTTTTGAAATCCAGTCTATTGATGGACTCAGCTGACACCACTGCAATATGAGCGATGCCGTCCGCCATTACTACCTTCTCAAGTCGCATGTTAACACTTCTCAGCAGCACTAATATGAGGCCGATGGTGACGCTGAAACAGTTGCACGAAATAGTTATTTGTGCCACCAGAAAGAGTGGGAAGCTTTTTCAGTTAACCACCTATCAGTACTATTCCCAGCTCCACCCACAATCACTACTTGATATTAACAATACAGTCACTGGAATATCGTAATGTTCCTCTTGTTGTCTCCAGACCTCCTTTTCCTCTACTTTCACTCAGTCGACCTTTCTAAAATTTCGTCAGGAGAAGGTAATGCAACTTGATTAACTTGTTAATATAACGGCTTACTGCGAAAGAGAGGCAGTATCCACCTGCAATGACAGTTTTTAAATCCTGTGGTCTCTCTCCTTCATATTTCTAAATGGTGCTTTACGCCACTTTTTTAAGATTCGCGTACCTGTTTTACATATAACTGATTTCATCTGCATGACTAAACAGTGGGGCTGCATTCCATATTTTTCAGCTGGGCTTCAACCAGTTGGCACTTGCACTTTATACAAATAATATGAGTGACATCGTGCTTACTTCTTCCGATGCCTCAATACGGACAGCTTATCTTATGTATCTTTTTTATGTTTTCGTTTAGTTTGTTGGAGCAACGAAGGTTTCGTATTTCCTGGAATAATAATAACAACTGTGTACACTGAGAATTATTCGACATGCTTTGCTAGAATTTCTTATCATCCTAAATGCCCCTGATTGTTCACAAAGCTTATCTTAATGTTGTAATGCCACCACCCCCTTCCCTCTCTGTCCATGTTGTATAATGCAAGGGAAGAACAGGCTAATGTGTAGCTGAGAACAGTATAGGACAAGAATCCTTAACAGTAAGACTTAAAACAATAGCACGCTTAAATATCGGCTCTATGCAGAAAGTCTCTAACGCCAGCTTCAACTTTCATGATTCCATAATCATAAAATAATGTTATGGTTGACTTCTAACGTTGTCTACACTACAAAAGGTGCCGCTTCTTCCCTTAGCTACCCTACTAGTTAGGAGACTCTCTCACTGATAATCGTCCACAGTTGTCACGTAAACAACCGCCTGAAATTCTGCGTCAGACCGTAGCAGCAAAGACAATACGGACTATGTTGACACCCACAACGTAAGCGGTTACTACCATCGTTTAACATTCCCTTTGATGTATGCTGGCTAATTAGAATTGCGTGTGCAGCTGTGTGTGTGTGTGTGTGCACGCCAACGGCAGCGTTGTCTCGCGCCTGTGTACGGAAGCCCGTAGCGCTCTGTTTGTACAAGTCAGCTTCTGCCGAGCAGCTCGTCCGCCCGGCCTCTGGATTGTCCACGGAGGCCCAGAATTCCAGTTGAGACTTTGTATAAAGACGTCGCTTCATTATTAGTTCCTATGATTTCGTCGATTCACAGTAGGTGGGCAAATTATCACCCCAGCGAAGAGAATACGCTCATCAGCGGCAACTCACAGTTGCGTCCAGAAGTAATTTGTCTGCACACATCCTAGTTAGGATGGAATTCTAAACGCGCTACTGACCATTAACGTTTTTGTGCGGCTGGTTGCCACAAAACACTCGAATGTCTATCTACTGTTACTAATTCGCCATGGATGATTCGCTCTTTCTGTTGTTTCTATTAAGAGGTACTCTTATGAAGCGAGAGTGAACACATTAATTATTATCAAATTTCATACTTATTTCATTTCCGCCCATTATATTATTCACGCGGCCTCTAATTCCGTAGAAAGCACGTTTTTCTCATGACATATTTTTATGGTGGTAGCTAAGCACTTACCAACTACACTAGACAAAAGATTTAACTTTTTGTTTGTTACAAAGGAGAATATAGAACATTATCATGGATCTGACTGGACTGAAGATGAAAATGACAGTAAAAATTTAGAAAAGCTCAGATCTAGAAGTTATTGAAACTTTTACCTTCTTCGTAAATTATAATGAGCCATTGTCAAACAAGCGTGCCACTGCCTAAAAAACACTAATTTACCAAATATCAGACAGTGGTTTTGGGGTTTATTTGATGCACTGATCACAAATATTGAGTTAGTTTCTCTAGTCAGTTCACTTAAAGACACAATATTAACAGCAACCTTGTTTACAAAACGTTCTTTCACTGCGCCTGCCGCTTTTGCAGATGATGCGAGTCTTTCTGTAAAGTCCAGAAGAAATCTGCCATCAATGAAGCACTAAATCGTCCGAGGTATCTATATTCTATTACAAAGGTTTGTTGGTGGCAGCTGTCACTATGTTACCACTAAACGGCCCACCGTCCTCAGGGAAAGCATCGATATGTGAGTGAAAGAAGCGGATTTTGGTGATATATTGCATTCCAGTTTCTCGTAGGCACATCTGTTAGTATCAATCTCGATATAATTTTCATTGTTTCGTAAAACATCTTTAATAATGATAAAAGGTACTCAGGTTCCTTACATACAGAGATGGACGAGCACCCTAAAATATTCATAAAATAAGAATAGGTATAATTCAAGTGGACATATCAAAAAGAAAAGATGTTGTAAAACTAGTGTTTCGTCCAGCTGCAGCTGTAAGTCGCTGCAATTGTATGGAAAATGAGGTATTTAGGAGGTGAAAAATGATTCGTATCTGAGATGTACAATAGTAACTGTTGCTTATTTCTCATTCAAAAACAATAAAACTAAGAACAACTCTTAAGCGGGGCAGTCAGTTTACTTAGTGCGGATTTCTTTTATTACAGATGAGCAGTACAGTGAAGGAAAAATATTACTTCCAGTAGTTAGAACATGGTTGGAAGCAGCTGAGAAATAGAAAAAACTCAATGAACTATGAAGATTTCGGAAGATCAATGAACTAAGGTGACAGATCACGGCTCCAAGAAGGGACAGGGTTTTACATCAATTACACCTATTACAGAGAACATACTCGAGTGTTTCTAATGTTTACTTGCAGCATAGAGGAATTCAGTGTTAGAGATAAGATAGATGAGGATTACAATGTTTTTAGAAAAGGGAAAGCCCCGCAGAAGATTAACGTTGCACTTTATTATGGAAGCGAGACTTAAGGAAAACCAGCACACGTTCATTCGATTTGACGAGCTATAAAATTCTTTGCGACGTAAAATGGATGGAGATGTTACAAATTTTGAGAAAAATTGCAGTTACCTGGAAGGAAAATGGGTAATATACAATACGTTGAAGAACAAAGAGAACCAACAGTATGAAATGCTCACATTAAAAAGGATATATGTGAGTAACGTTCTCTCGCACCCCTGCTGGTTATTTTTATACATTAAAGAAGCAATGACGGAAGTGGCGATCATGTGTGTGTGTTTCTCTTTCTTTTCCGACAAATACAATGGCTGAAACCTAATGTGTAAGTCCCTTTTAATCTCGCTTGTCTGCCACTTAACGTGCCATCTTCACTGTAGAAGCAATCTGTTTTTACCATACACTGTTGATATTCCAATCTGGAGATTCCATTGTTTGATTTTGGGCAGTATTAATATTCAGGATGAAAGGATATCAATGATAAGATCCGCTAACGATATTGCCATTCACAGTGGAACTAAAGAAGAATTACAGGACCTGTTGAATGGGTTGAAAAGTCTAATGAGCGTAGAATACGGTTTGAGCGTAAACCGAACAAATACGATAGTAATAAGATGTAGCAGAAATGAGACTAGAGAAGAACTTAACATCTAAATAGTGACGATGAAGTAGATGAAATGAAGGAATTGTAGAACACATGGCTGTGAGGATGTTAAAAAACAGGTCAAATGCGAATGGAACTCACTTTATTAGGGTTCGGCCAAAGAAGCTGGTATAGGCGAGTTTATTCAAATACAGATATCTAAATAGGCAGAATAAGCCAATGCGGTCGGCAAAGCCTTTATAAGACAACAAGTGTCTGGCGCAGTTGTTAGATCGCTTGCTGCTGTTACACTGGCACATTTGAACGCCATGTTACAGTCAGCGCACGAGAGACGGGATTCAGCATCTCCGAGGTAGCGTTGAAATGGGGATTTTCCCGTTGGCTCATTTCACGAGTGTACCTTTAGTATCAGGAATCCGGTGAAACACCAAATCTCCAACATCGCTGTGGCCGGAAAAAGATCCTGCAAGAACGGGACCAACGACGTCTGAAGAGAACCGTTCAACGTGACAGAAATGCAACGCTTCCGCAAATTGCTGCAGCTTTCAGTGCTGAGCCATCAACAAGTGTCGGCGTGCGAACCACTCAACGAAACGTCGTCGATATGGGCTTTCGGAGCTGAAGGCCTACTAGTGTGACCTTGATGACTGCAGGACACAAAACTTTACGCCTCACCTGGGCCCGTCAACACCGAAATTGGACTGCTAACTGCAAACGTGTTGCCTGGTCGGACGAGTCTCATTTCAAAATGCGTAGAACGGATGGACGTGTAAGGGCATAGACACAGCCTCATGAATCCATGTCAACAGAGGCAGTTAAAGCTGGTAGAGGCTCTATGTGGGACGTGTGCAGTTGGAATAATGTGTGACTCCTGATACCTCTCGATACGACTCTTGACAGGTGACAAGTATGGAAGAATCCTCTCTGATCACCTGCATACATTCATGTCCATTGCGCATTCCGACGGATTTGGGCAATTCCAGCAGGACAATGCGACGCCCCACTGGTCCCGAATTGTTACAGAGTAGCTTCAGTAACATTCTTCTGAGTTTAACAACTTCCGCTGGCCACCAAACTCCCCAGACAGGAACATTATTGAGCTTATCTGGGATACCTGCTCAGAAGAGATCTCCACCTTTTGGTATCCTTACATATTATGGCCAACCCTGCAGAGTTCACAGTGTCATTTTCCTCCAGCACTACTTCAGACTTTATTCGAGTCCATTCCACGTTATGTTTCTGCACTCCTACATGCTCGAGAGGGAGCTACACGATATTAGGCAATCGTACCAGTTTCTTTGGCCCTTCAGTGGATATGCAAAAGGAACACAATATGATACCTGTTGAAATTTTCTGAGCACCTATAGATACAAAACGGGAAGGGACAGTGAAAACAGTGTGTCAACGGTGCATTGGAAGAACATGTGAGAAACTACACATATAAGAAGTGGAGAACCCTCATTTGAGAATAATGTAGCACAGGTTCTGCAAGAAGACCATA